>NC_080030.1:59707979-60332979 GCF_030020395.1 Manis pentadactyla | reverse complement strand
TTACCCTCCCAAGTAGTATCCTTAAACCAGTAACAACCACAGTCTAATGAATTACTAGTCTCTAATACTTAGGGGTTTCCTCGGGTGCTATTGCCTTCCAGAAGCTATCAAAATTAATCCTGAGGAATAAAAGCTCTTCTTTGTAGAGCTCACTGAGGCATAAGCAAGTGATATCTATGGATTCATGAAAAGGAAGGAACAAGTCTTCATTTCTACTTAACTCACAACAGCTTCTAAATATCCCTCTAATCTTTTAATGAAATACAAAAGCAAAAAAACAAAAAATGTGAAAATGTTCACTCAAGACAGCCAGCTTGAAACTTGAATTAATCCAAATGCACTTAATAAATGAGCTCTTCCATACTTCACAACATTATTCTCGTTAAACCATTTGTCAAACTCATATGCTGAAGGTTCATGTTAGCAATCATCATGATGCCATAATATACAATTATGTAGTTTAAGAAGTTGACAGCTGTTTTATAGTGTGGATTTGGGGATTCATCAACCCAAATCTTGGTATTTATTCCTAACCTTTCAGGGCCAGAGAGTTAAAAAAAAAAAAAAAAAAAAGTGTAGAACAAAAGCATGACCGAAATCCTTGCCCTTCATAAACACAGCGCTTCAGAGTTCTTTGTACGGCTCATGATTGTCGCGGTGACTGCATTAGCTGCCAAAGATTTGATTCTTCTAAATTTACTATCTCGTGGTTGTTTTGCCTTATTTGTATTCTAACCTAATACTCAGCTTCAGAGCATAACAAATAGCAATCAACAAAATTAAAATGAACACAGCTATATGGTATGCCGAAACTGTGGTAGGGGAGAAATAAGGTCTCTCAACAAAAGCACATACAGAGCCACAGAGCTTTATGTCGTTTAAAAAACACCTACCCTGATGTTAAGGAATGCTTTCTCTCTGCACACACAGGAGAAAGAGCCAGGAGAAGCCTCTCTTGTGCCATTTCTAAGAGCCGCTTACTTTTTTTTTTTTTAAGGTATCACTGATATACACTTTCATGAAGGTTTCACATGAAAAACAATGTGGTTACTACATTCACTCATATTATCAAGTCCCCCCATACTCCATTGAAGTCATTGTCCATCAGTGTAGTAAGATGCCAGAGTCACTACTTGTCTTCTCTGTGCTACACTGTCTTCCCCATGACCCCCCACACATACCATGTGTACTAATCATAATATCCCTCAATCCCCTACTCACTCCCTCCCCACTCGTCCTCCCTCACCCCTCCACCTTGGTAACCACTAGTCCCTTCTTGGAGTCTGTGAGTCTGCTGCTGTTTTGTTCCTTCAGTTTTGCTTTGTTGTTATACTCCACAAATGAGGGAAATCATTTGGTATTTGTCTTACTCTGCCTGGCTTATTTCACTGAGCATAATACCCTCCAACTCCATCCACGTTGTTGCAAATGGTAGGATTTCTTTCTTATGGCTGAATAGTACTCCATTGTGTATATGTACCACATCTTCTTTATCCATTCATCTACTGAATAGACACTTAGGTTGCTTCCATATCCAGGCTATTGTAAATAGTGCTGCAATAAACACAGGGATGGATATGTCTTTTTTAATCTGATAACTTGTTTTCTTTGGGTAAATTCCTAGGAGTGAAATTACTGGGTCAAACTGTATTTCTATTTTTAGTTTTTTGAGAAACCTCCATATTGCTTTCCACAATGCTCGAACTAGCTTACATTCCCACCAGCAGTGTAGGAGGGTTATCCTTTCTTGGCATCCTCGCCAGCATTTGTTGTTCTTAGTCTTTTCGATATTGGCCATCCTAACTGGTGTGAGGTGATATCTCATTGTGGTTTTTATTTGTAATTCCCTGATAATCAGTGATGTGGAGCATCTTTTAATGTGCCTGTGGGCCATCTGAATTTCTTCTTTGGAGAAGAATCTGTTCATAAACTCCACCAATTTTTTAATTTGGTTATTTGCTTTTTGGATGTTGAGGAGTGTGAATTCTTTATGTATTTTGGATGTTAACCCCTTGTCAAATACATCATTTACAAATATATTCTCCAGTGCTGCAGGATGCCTTTTTGTTCTGTTGATGGTGTCCTTTGCTGTACAGCTTGATGTCGTCCCATTTGTTCATTTTTGCTTTTGTTTCCATTGCCTGAAGAGATGTGTTCAGGAAAAAGTTGCTCATGTTTACATTCAAGAGATTTTTGCCTATGTTTTCTTCTAAGAGTTTTATGTTTTCATGACTTACATTCAGGTCTTTGATCCTTGAGTTTACTTTTGGATGTGGGGTTAGACAATAACCCAGTTTCATTCTCTTGCATGTAGTTGTCCAGTTTTGCCAACACCAGTTGTTAATGAGGCTGTCATTTCCCCACTGTATGTCCATGAGAGCCACTTACTTTTAAACTTGCTGTCATGAAACCATGGAAGGGTGGTGGAATGTGAGCTGTTCATGCCCCTCTTCAAAATAAAACCTCCCTCAGTTTCAAGAAAAGTGGAAATAGAAATTATCAAGTATAGAATTACAATTAATTTTACACAGTGAAAACAAAATTTACAAATGAGCCCTTATCAAATTTTCTAAGGTAAAAAAGAATTTTGCTGAAATGAAGAGTGTATGTTTTGAACTGTAGTTTTACTGAAGTCCACTAATAAATGTAATGTACATAATAAACATTCTATAATTTTCTTACAACTGAAAATATACTGAAACCTATATCTAATGTTACTTCAAACATACTAGTCAAAACACCTCAACTATCAAAGCCCATTTGACAGTTCTAAAAGCATGACAAATAAGTATTCTTCAAAGTCCTTTTTTTTCTTTTTAAATACAGACCAACTCTGGGGATTCTGACTTGGTAAATCAGGGGTGATGCTCACGCATCTTTTAATTCTAAAGTAAAAAATGTTTTTTAGACTCTCTAGGTGATTCTGAGACACAGCTATGGCTCAGAACCATTGTTCTATAATGGTTCTCAAAGTGCGGTCCTCAGCCCAGCAGCATCAGCAAGATCTGGGAACTGGGCTGAAATGCAACTTCTAGATCACCACCTAGACCTACTTACTTAGAACTTCCCTGGCACTCAGCAGTTTAACAAGCCCTCCAGGTGATTCTGTTTCACGTTGAAGTTTGAGAATAGCTGCTTAATCTAAAAATTAGTTAGGTCAAAATCATCTGTCTTTTAGTTAACTAAAACAAAACAACCAGATTTTCTTTTACAGTTTCTGCATTCAACACACAAATCAAAATACAACTCAGAAATTTATGTCTCTATGGAAGAACCTAGCACCTGCTACTTTGAAAACATTCCTACAAGCTTTCACTTTTGCCAACCTGATCACAGCCTCCAGTTCCTTCCTTGGGTTAAAGCAAAGGTGAACAAACTCTTGCTGTAAAGGCCTAGATAGTAAATGTTTTCAGCCCTGCAGGCCCTGTGTCACAACCACTCAACTCTGCCATTCACAATACATAAATGAATGGGTGTGACTGTGTCCCCAGTAAAACTTTATTTACAAAAACAGGTGTGAGGCCAGATTTGGCCCAAAGGCTATATAGCTTGCAGACCTTCAAGTTTAAGAAATCATGGCAGACTAGTTGTGAACAAAAACAAATTGAAACATACTGCCCCTCACCCGTGAATGCTCACTCTCCCATGAGCACAAACTCATCCAATCTGGAAACTGTTTCCAGGGGAAGAAGGGCAGACTATAAAGAAAGGAGAGAAAAGAAACTGGTGTGCTTTATTTGCTCACTTGTCACTTATTCATGCAGTAAACATTAATTAGGTGCACATCATGTGCCTGGAACCAAATATCAAAGCCCTACACCCATAAACTCAAGTCCAATAGAAGAAAAAAATGAAAAATAATTAGAAAGAAACAATACACTGTGATACAGCCAGACAATGGAATATTATTCAGAGCTAAAGAGAATGAACTATTCAGTCATGAAAAGACAATGGGAAAACAAATGCATATTACTAAGCAAATGAAGCCGCTCTGAAAAAGACTAGGTACTGTGTGATTCTAGAAAAAGTGAAACTATGGAGACAGTGAAAAGATCAGTTATTGCCAGGGGTTAGGAGAGAGGGAAGGATGAATCAGCAGAGGACTTCTGGTCAGTGAAACTACTCTGTATGATACTATAATGGAAGATCTGAGCATTATACATTCGTTCAAACCCAGAGAATGTACAACACCAAGAGCAAACCCTGATGGAAACTATGGGCTCTCAGTGATAATGTGTCAATATAGGTTCATCAATTGTAACAAATATACCACTCTGTGGGGGGTGTTGATAATGGGGGGGTTCTATGCATGTGTGGGGGCAGGGAGACCATAGGAAATATCCATGCCATCCTCTCAAATTTTGTTGTGAATGCCCAAGTGCCCTTAAAAAAAAGTCAATTTAAAAAACAAAATATTCCTGATAGGACTAGTGGTTGAGTGATTTTAGAATGTAAAAATAATGCCAGTGAGACACCTGACACTAGGCTGGTATTCTAATCATTTCTATTCCAGTTAAGTCTTGCTATCTGGCCCATTAATTCATGCACCAGACCTTAGCTCATGGTTTCAGGAGTAAGTGAATGAATTGCATAAGTGAAGGCCTATGAGCAAAAACCTAGACAAAATAAATGTTTAGTCCTCCTAGTCCCAAGATTTCCCTTGGTCCACTCCAGGGCAGGGCAGGCCTACCAAGTTCAACCTCTCATCAGGCCATATCTTGTGAAAAGATATCATAATTGGCATGAGAGTTCTAGTACCCAAATTTTTGCAAAAGGAGGAAAATAAACAATACAATTTACATATAAGGTCAGAGAGTCAAATTCATCCTTCTTAAGCCCAAGGCCAAATTAGGGGTACCAATTTGGAATAAGGGAGGGGACGGTTTAAGAGAGCATACAGCACAGATCATAAAGCCCTAGTGTACAGGGAAACATTTGATGAATAAATGAAGGAAGTGACTCTTGGGCACGTAGACTTACTTGTTCATCCAGACTCAGAGCAGATGTTTTCTAGTTTATTTAAGCCAAAAGAGATGTTTTATCAGAATATCCAGAATAAAATAGTACATTATCTTCAAAATGGGTTCCCTGGACACCAAAAATATTATATGTAAAATTGAGTGGTAAGATTATGGAATATTTCTTTTGGGGACAGGGCCCTGTATTTTCTAAGTTTTTTATAGGATAGATACCAAAAATATTGTAGTGATTAAGTTTGGGTGGTGAGATTATGATTTAATACCACTGGGGGTATGTCTGTGTATTTGAGGTTTTCTACAACAAAATACATTACTTCTGTAATCAAAAATAAAATATAATTTACCAAAGAAAGAGTCTACGCGGGCCGGCTTCCACTTCCACTGCTTTGTCCTTACTTCGTGTCACCAGTATCTTGTCTGTCTAGGCAACAGCATCTTCCCTGACCTCCCTGCTTTCCCTCTTGGCTCTACAGCACATTCTCCATTTAGCAGACACTGAGCTCTTTTAAAAATGTAATCTGCCAGTGGGTCCATTGCACTTAGAAAAACCCCTCTGACCTTATCTCCAAACTTCCCCTCCCACAGTCCAGTCCCTAAGCCTGCCTCCTCCACCACACAGGTCCCTAACGCGCCCCACCCACAGGGCCCTTCTTGTTTTGGCCACACCGCTTTACGTCTGTTTCTAGAACAAACCCAGCAACCAGGAACATGTCCCCAGACTTCGACTCCATTCTCATTCCAGATCAAATGTCATCTCTTCAGAGAGGGCTTCTCCAAGTGCCCTATGAAAAGTCACACTCTATACTCCTTCTGTCTGCTCCTCACAGCACTTACAACATCCTCAATATTCTTTTATTTATGGTCTCCTTTCCCCATGCGAACCACCACCCTTCTCCTACCATCCTATAGCTACTGTTACAGAAGCCCCTTGAGAGAGGCACTTCATCCACCTTGCTCAAATATCTATCCTAAGTATCACAACAGAGATCACATAGGTACTCAGACATTTGGTGACAAAGGGGAAGAGGGGGGAAGAAAAAAAGTGATAAGCTATTAAGATTTTATCTGAGCATTGCCTTCCAGGTTTATGATGCGCTCCAGGAAGTAAGTGGTGTATTTTCCTTCTCAGCGTGCCATGTCATCCCATTGCTAGTTTGTGTGATACACTCAAGTAGAAGCAGAAAATGCAGATTTAGTCCGGGTTGTTCTTTGGCATGCTTTTACTGGGGGACTCCCTGGAACTGAAGTTCTCTCACAGATTCATCAGGTTAACTCTGCAATAGCTTACAACTTTGTTTTTTTTTTAAGGATACAACCAAGACATTCAAGCACAATAATACAAGAAACAAAGATGCAATAGGGAATGGAAAACAGATACTGATTTGTTCCAAGACATGCAGATACTCAGATTCCAACTGGATCTGCATCTCTGAAAAGATGTCAGTCATGACCCATTACTGAGCTAGTCCTCAGAAAACAAAGTCACAGCGAGACAATACCAGGCTTATCCTCAAACTTTAGGTATGCTGTATTCCCAAACTGAATTCCTAGCAGTGACAATCTGATAGTTGCTCGCTGGGCTAAAAGCTAACTTAATTATGTCCTTGAAGACAGAATCCCTGGAATTTTGGACATGAATATATCACCTCTCAAACTAGTTTGATATTTCTGGCTTCTTGCCTAATCTCCAGTTATTATTGAGTATTTATAGTTCTGTCCAGGTACAACTATCCTTCCCTTAAATTGCTAAAATCAAAGCTAGGAGTCATTCTAAGTAATGAAAAACTCATTTATCAAATCAAAAGCAGTCAGTGACTAGGACTAACCCCTTTCATGAGATACATAATTGATTAGTTCTTTTTAGAGTGCTATGAAAAATCTGAGGGAGGATAGCTGAGAAAGTTCTATATTTTATTATTAGAATAAGAATATTTCTGCTCATGTGGGGTGTCTATTGAAAATACTTGCAATATATCCTGATCTAGGCTTTAAGAATAAAACCAATCCACAGCTTCTAATCCTAAATACTAGTGGAGTCTACATCCAAAATAAATTCTTCCTTTAGAAAGAAAAAAGGCAGGAGAAAATATACATATTAGGACTGAAGTTCTAGCACTATTTGATTATTAAAAAGAAAAATGAAATTCATTGTATTTCAAGCATTGGCTTCAGACTAACTCAAGTAACTTGCAAACCACAATTATTTTTCTGATATAGAAGAGACACCAATGGCAGGTGGTGGGACTGCTCAAGTTAATGACAGAGAGGATGGGATGGCGCCACCACCACTCTCACCTCTTAAACAGAGAAATGACCTGCCCTGGAACAGAGTTTTACTTCTCATCCTTTGTCATAATTGGATGTGGGGAGAGAAAAGCTGAACAGAATTGACTCCCTATTCCTCAATATCCAAATGTGGGAATAATTGTTTTCCTGTTTTCTTCTGACTGCTCGTTAAGGCACTACCCTAGGTGATTACTGACTGCAGTTCTTAGCATTAGAAAATTTATGTCCAACTAGAACAGGAGTGAGTGCTACTGTTAGGGGGTTTGCAGGGTGGGGGCACCTCCTGGAAACTATTCCACAGAAAGGGATCTAGAACAAGGAGACACAGGCCTCAGAAGAGTTTTTCCTCAGGGAAGTCCTGCGGACATTGGGAGCTTCTGAAAAGGGTGCTTATGTTAACTCCAAGAGGGACACCTGGGTTGGGCATCTTTGAGCTCAATTAGTGCAACAGGAAAAGGTCAGAGGCCAGACTCTTAACACCAGTTTCCTAGGGCAGCTTTTGTCTTGCTACAGGTCAGCTGAGAGCTCAGAACTTGGGGTGCTCTGAATGTATAAAGCCAGGATATTTACACCAAAAAAGGAAGGAAGAGATTTCCCACAGTTCCCGGGCTAGTAATGAGACTTGCCCCTTATGTAGAACAAAACTTGTTGAACTGAATGCAGTTGGGTTCTGGCCCCTGCAAAATAAACTAGAAATAGGAATTTTTAGCTCCACATGAGTTTGATCCCTTACCCTTTCTTACGAGGGGCTGGTCACTTGTTCCTAAATGGGTCCACATGGGAATGCCATCACAAACACTATGTTAAAAAGAAGGCTTCAAAAGCAATAATCTATCCAGAAATTCCAACTTTTTTTGCAGTCAAGTATATACCACTTAACATCAAAGTATTTTCTTTTCTTTCATTCTTCTTTATCACTACAAAATCTGCAATTTTGTTTTAGTTTTGATAAGAAAAAAGTCCTTTGCTGTCTTAAATAAGTATTTTAAATGAATTAATAAATTTATCTTTAGATTAAGCAGAAATAAAGAATTCTGATGCCACATTAGAAAGATAACATTTCTGTGCCCATTTGATTATAATTGCTAAATGGTAGGCACTATTTGTAGACCTACTATTGCTTATGAACTTGGGACTTACTGGGAAAAGTGATCCTCTCAAAACCTCCAGCCAAATTAATAGTAATTGAAACTGTAGCTATTATACATGACATTTTGGGTAGTTTTTTTTTTTTTGGTAGCACAGAGTGAAATACTTTTATCTGAATGCTCTGGGTTTATGTTATGAAAACCTCTGTCACTTTTTTTCTTGTATGTGAAGAACCATTCAAGGTGTTGACTACACGGTTTCCATCAAAAATGTTAATATGCAACCACAAAGCTACATATTTAATACATCTATTTTTAAACTGATGCCTCTGTGGAGAAACTATTCTGTTCACCACCCAAAAGAATATAAAGGATGCTAATTTGTTGTTCTTCTTTAAATTTGTGGGCCCCTATTTATTTCTCATGAGTAAACCCTGAACACTTAAGCTCAGTATGAAGGTTTCCTCTCTAGTCAGCTCAAGTTCAATGCTGATGTTGAATTTTAATATTATCCTCTCTTGGGTGGAACTGAAGTCAATCATCTGGGAAAGGCTACAATTATGGAACCCATTCACCAATACAGCATGAAAGTGCCATGCCCCAAAATATGCCAGGAATCTTTTTCTCAAAAAGTCCTTTTAATCTCATCATGCACACAGAGATCTAAATTTTACCAAGGAAGTCTGGGACAGTGTCAAGAATAACAGTGGCGAAAATGAACACGAATGCTTATTTTCAACCTCAACCTGAAAGAACTTTTTAAAATCACACAGGAAGGCCTTTCCGTGTTGTTAAAAACAAACTTGTAATGTGAGAACAAGGCTAGCAGTTAAAAGACCTTTCCCAGCCTTGGGTTTCAGAGACAGTGAGAGCTCGTAAAAAGAGAAGCATGCAGGGTGCTCTCCTTACCTGAGGTGAAAGTGGTGCACCAGCTTCATTACTACTGTAACCATCTTGTGCAGGTCAAAAGCTGAGAATGCCAGGGTGACCAGAAGCCAAGAAGCGAGCGCTGATTTGAGCTGCTGCAAAAATCTTCCCAGGGCCCCTTCTTGCGTGACACACCTCCTCTGACTCAGAGGTGGCGCTCGCTCGCCCGTCACGTTTAAAACAAGCTTATCCTTTCTGCTCAATCATCCGGCAGCTGCTAGAAGCACGGGACTGAGGCGCGGGCACCCGCAGGCAGAGCGGCGTGGCTGGCGGACTCTCGGGAGCCCGCGCTGCGCGGCTGCAGCTGAGAAGCCCAAAGCCGCACGTCACCCGGCGGAGGTCCGCTTTCCAGGAACGAGGGTCAGCTGCAGCGCGAGCCCCGACGTTGCCCGAGCCTAGTGCCAGGGCGGCCCAGCTACTGAGCATGCTCGGCCTCCCGGCCGCTCCGACAAGGGCCTTTCGCCCCGACTTCCTTTCCTGATTTGAGAAACGGAGGATGGACAAGTGGGTACAGGGTTAGACTTAGGGGAGGCAAAGTCTTGGACATGGAGATGACCTCCTCCGCACCCCTTCTCCCCCCACAGAAAAACAAAGCATGAAGAAAGGACACCTTCCCGTGCACTTAGCAAATATTTTGATTGATAGGCAGATAGAGAAGTTTGTAAGCCATTAGTAGTATTTAGTCTTTAACTCCCTCCCTGCACAAGTAAATTGCTTCTGGGGTCAAGTACGTAGGGTAGGCAGGGAAAGGGTTTTAAGCCTAGCAGAGCATTGTCCCTCAAGAATTAGGTATGAAACTGCCTGTGTTTGAAAGCCCAGGCAGTGAGCCACGAATTAGTTGATCTCTTACAAGCAAAATCTCCCTATAGACAATGACTTTAAGTAAAAACAAGTATTTTACAAAGTAATTGTGCAAGTTTTGAAATTTAAATGTTAACTTACACATTTTGAAATTTAAATCTTTCAGATGTCAGACTCAGTGAAAGCAAAGAATGGTCCTTAACTCACGACTCTAAATCCAAATCCTTTCTCGGGTTGATAAATGGCAAGTGCTCTGTAAATGCTTGTGTGAGAATCAACTATGGACTTAGCAGATAATCTGTAAATAGCACTTACAGAAAGGCTGAAGTTCTTGAATTTGATAGGGACCTAAATTCTGATTTTTGATCTTCTCAGCTTTCATTTTGGGCTGGCCAAGTATTTGAAAATAGGGATACACTAATTTTTTGTCACATAAGTATCCAGTGCATAAGCAAATTGGCTTTTAAATATGATTTTCATTTTTGTGTTGTTTTGTGTATGTGGGTGTCTCTTCTACGTTACTCTTTGGCAAATTGAGCCCCATGCAGAGCATATTCTCTCTGATACTATCAAAACCAAGGACATTGACTCTTCATGGTTTGCAGATAACAAAATTATTTCATTTTGAAAACCTTCTAGCTAGTCATTTTTGCTAAGTCTGTGAGGGGTGAATCCAAGGGACTTTCACGACTGAAATAGAGCCATAGCCTGAAAGCTGGGCCTGTGAGCGTCTATACAGAAAACATGGGCGAGTTGGGAGCCAGGTGTTTCTTGAATCCTTACCAGGTGGTGCCTGAGCCCACTGATCCAGTCCTCTAGGCCAGGAAATTGCTTTCTTTCCTTCTCTCCCCTGCCCCCCTTCCTTCCATTCTCTGACAACCTTCTGTGCTCCCTTTAAGACTCAGGGGCTAGCAGTGTGCCTCTGGAATCCAGAGCCCTTCCCGGCTCCCCTACTCTGTGCTTCTCCAGTGCATGCTTTTATCACCCCACTTTCTGGATCCTCTTTAGCTAAATTATGCCCACCTACCATCAGCTCTGAACTCCTTAAGATAGAGACAATACCAGCTGTTTGCATCTATATAATTGTATACATCTGCACAATTACTGGTTTTCATGTGTTTTCAGATTAGATTAAGAAACAGTAGGGAGTCCTTCTAATTGTGGTGACCAATTAGAAAATTGTTGGAGTTAATTTAGGAACATTATTAGAGGAAGTGATTCCAGAAGGACAAGTAATTTTTTCAATATAACCAAATCAAATATTTCATAACTTGAAAGGAAGATGCAGACCTATTTGTGCAGACCCAATAAGTGCAGATAACTAGGGTGGAGCTGTTTGGTGGTGTTTAAGCCCTGCTTCTCTATCCCAAATAGAAATAGAAGCAGAAGCGGAGGCAAATCTGCCCTTGCCAAGGGACCTTTGGAGCTACTCATTTATTTCACAACAGAGATTCCTTACACCTTACATCTCCCTCATTAATCTCTTAGAATTTTTTGGCTGTTCGTTATATTGCAATGAATCTGGTTCTCAAAGGTTACTCAGGGTGTTCTAATCATCAAAGCCAAGAAATTCTCAGTTTTGATGACAAAATCATAGCTAATATTTCCCTGGCACCTTATTCTCTGCAAGGCACAGCTACATTCTTTACAAACATCACATTATTTGTCATACGAATCAACTTTTAATAGTATTTATCACAATTTTACATTTTGAATTTGCAATATATCATAATATGTTTGCTCATGTCAAAAGAAAGCAGGCACACAAACAATAATGGGTAATGGAATAAGGACAGAGAGTATTATCATCTCTGCTGATGAAACCAAGGCTTTGAGAGTCCAAGATAATATAGCAAATAGGCGGGACCATGTGTGAATTCCATGCTGTTAAGTGCCAAAGATCATCAGGTCTTAACCAGTCTATATTACGGCCTTGCTCCCCAGGAGTACCTTGCCCAATGAAATATGGCTAGTTGAAGCTGAAGGTGGGGGTCAATTACAAGTCAACTTGATGCCAAAGCCTAGGCTTTATCTGCTTCACTGTCTCACTCCCCCTCTATGAAACTCTTCCCTGTTTTCAACTCCCTGACAGTACACCTTTCTGATTCTATTCCTTCTTCTTTTTTTTAAATTAAGGTTTACATCTTGTCCATTCATCAAATTGTCACTACTTTGACTATGGCTTCTTGTGATCGCTACATTAGCTATCCAACTTGTCTCACTGTTTTAACAGTTTACTTTCCAATCCTTGTTTCATACTGCCCCTAAAGTCTCTTACTAAAATTCTTTTGCCATTACAGTGAACATGGTTGGCAGAGTTTGTCCCAACTTCCTCCCAAAGATCCCCAGTTGTGATCATTTATCCATTCAACCCCCAAGGAGTCCATTTGCCTAAGGAGAAGTTGACTGGTCTGACTGGTCTAATGGTAATGCCACACTATTGGTATTCATTAGTTAAGGAATGGGTGTGTGACCCAATTTTAACTCATGAAGACACCAAGCCAGTTTGCAACAGGCTTTAGGGAAATTCTTCTTTTCTTGTAAGGAGACTTACGGAAATACACTTATGCTTTCTTTTTAAACAAGTAAGCATGTAGCCCCGAATGCTACCAGGGACCATCTTTCCACCTTGAAAAGACTAGCCTTGTAAAGAAGCCAGCGTTTTACAAAGTGAAGAGCTGAGATGGGAAATCTGCACCCTTGGTGAATATCACTGAATTGATCTACCTACCCAAATGCCTACCTTACCTCACCTCTTGGAAAATGAGCCAATATAATCTGTTTAAGATTACTTTAAATTGGTTTTTCCTTGCCAGTGAAAAGTCTCTTGTCTGAAATAAGCTTTTTCTACTTTCCTATTCAAAATGCTAACATGATTAAGAATGAACTAAATTTCTTAGCATAGCTTTTGAGAGCTTTTCCTGGCCCCTTTGTATTTGTACCTTCGTCTCCCGTTATATTGTGCTATGCGTTTACATCCTGGCCATGCTGGGCTACTTGTTCTAAAAATACAAGTTACTTTCCCATAGCCCAGACTGCTTTTGCCCCACATTTTTCTCTGCCAAAACCCAACTCTTGCTTCAAGGTCCAGACTAAAGGATACTTTCTCTGAAATGGACTTTCAGAATTAATATTTCTATCTTCTATATTTTCATATGTGTTGCTTGTATGTCTGTGGGTAAATCTGAGTCCTCCAGGAGAAAAACTAAGATGGGATTAAACTTGCAACACCTTGAACAAAATGTGGAGGGAGCTGGGGGAGGCTGGGGAGCCATCAGACTATGATGAAGCCGACCCGAGTGAGGCAGAGGGAAAGGAAGGAAGCTGGATGCAATGCAGTTCTAAAGAAAGCTGAGAGAGGCCATCGGTGGCTCCTCAAGCCAAAGTCTTCCATCCGAGGAGTCCAGCTTCTCCCAAAAACGGTCTGGCTTAGTACTGCTGCCAGTCTCAGTGGGCTAGCTGGGAGCAGCCCATAAGAAGTGTGGCTTCAGCGTAAAGCCCACGGTGACCGAGTTCAGCAGCTGGGCACTGGAGTCAGTTACATTCCCTGCAGCTGGAGGGTTGGGAGGTGCTTTCTCAGGGATGCCGTGCTCCTTACTTATCACTTATTTGGTCTTATCCTAAATTCTACCCGCCATATACACACATCTCTTCCTTATTGAATTATGAACCCCTGAAGGGCAGGAATTGGATTCACCCTTGCGTCCTACTATATGGTTCATATAGTAGGATCCAAGTAGAGTGTTACTGTGTTATGGAGCCAAATACTAGAATATGTGACCTTAAATTTCTGTATTATTAACTCTTTACAAAAGGAATAGGGATAATGCCCCCCTAAAGTCCGTGAGAACTTGCTTCCAGAAGATGTAAAATACTATTCCATGATTAATGTTTTTAAAAAAGAATTAATAGTCTCACTCACCTGGGTACTAAATTCCTGCAGGTCTGTGTGTCTCCACACAGAAGTTCTATTCATGAACAGTGAAGTTGGGCATTGGCTAATTAATACCCTATTTTTCACAAACTGAATCCCCAAGTTCAGTGATTATCGAACTTCTGGGTTAAATTCATAATGCACTTTGGTTCTTGACTGCGAAAATAATTTTTCTGCTATAATATGTTCTGGACTACTTTGTAAGCATTCATTTTTAGGTTTTGTGACAGTGGACCTTTCAGGTACATTTTTTAGATAAAAAGAAGTTAATAATGATTCCCTAAGAGGGAGAAAAGAGATTACAAAAATCTGTGGTTATTCAAGATATAGTATTATGACGCTTAGAGGATAAATCTGTAAAATGAGGATTTTGGCATATCATTATAGTGCATATGAATAGTGTTCTATGTATCACTGTTAATTTAGGGTCTATTTACACTTAAGGTATAGTGATAGTGCTTACAAGTCAGGGTTCAGTAAGAAGACAGCAATCCCACAGTTATTTGGAAAGAGAGAGCTTAATATAAAAATTTTCTATTTTCAGACCAAACTACTAAAAAGGAATGAAGAGAACTCTAATGAATACCCCAAGGCTGAGAGGTATCTATGGAAGAGGGCCTCTCCAGGGCTGGGACTCAGCCCTTTTGGGGCTGGTTGCCGCCCACTGAATGGTGAAGAAGGGTACCGGCTGCTGAGAACACAGGTGGTCCACCATCAGCAAGCTGAGGCTAGTGGGCGTAAAAGTGGGGGCAAGCTGGAAGCCTGCTGCAGCAGTGCCAGTGGGCAGAGGCTAGTTGGCAGGATATTGTGTGGAGGTACCGATGAGATTTGCTGCGAGGCTGCCTGCAGGGGCTGCTTTGGTTGGGAAGCTAGACAAATACTGGCTGGACTCACCAGAGAACTGCCAGGAAGTCACCTGTAAGAGTCCATGAATCCATCCATAAGGGAGTGGCACTGCACTTACTGAAGTGAAACTAGCTGGAGTGACTGCAGGACTCATGCACCAGCTCCTGCCTGGAGATGGGGAGATGTCACGCAATTGAGCAGGATTCACCCGCAAATAGCCTGAGAGGTCCTGGGCACTGACTGCCAGAAAGCCTGTTGGGCATTTTTGCAACTCACCGCAAAGACTTCCAAAGGGGTGCTGTTGAAACTCACTGGAGGTGAGCTCCACTGATGTCCTGCATGCCAGCCGGGCACTGCAGGAACGAGAGTGCTGGACTGCACCCGGGAACCAGGATGAGACATCCCTACCTCCAGCAGTGTCCCTCCTGCGCCCTCTACTGACAAAGTTTAACATAGCGCCAACTGGTAAGAAGTGTTTCAGAATAACAAGCAGGCAATGAAGGATGGATTTGTAGCTGAGAAGTCATAGATTCATAACTGACTGGTACAGTGCTTTTATTAAAATCACTACTTTATATTGAAACTATCTCTTTACTCATTTGTCTCTTCTACCAGCAGCTGATATGTGTGTGTTTGAAAGGTAAGGATAGTCTTCATATTTTATGTGTAGCATTTTGCCTGGCACATGTTATGTGTTTAAAAAGCATTTGTCAAAATGTGTTACTACATATATAAATTTTGCATCCTGTGCTAAAAGACTCACTTGGTCTGACAAGAATTAGATGTGTCCAAATTTAATTGGTATGAAGGGAGGTCATTTTTTCATTGCACGCACAAAGACGGAAAGTTGCAACTGTGGTGGTTGACACATTGAATATCTGCAGTCAGTATTTTCTAGAAATGGGATTTTTGTAGTCCTTGGAATTTTGGTTGGGGTTGACTAACTGAAAATCCTCCATGAATCACTAGGGGGAAAGAAATTCCCTCTTCTTTTGAGAAGCAAATTCTACTCAGAAATTTACAGAGAAAATGATAAATGCAGTTATACCAGTAAACTGAATGATGTCCACTTCAAATACATTTTAGTAAAATAGAAAAATAAAATAAAAACTATTCAAATATATAATACAACTTCACTGTGTTTAAGTATGCACATCATTTTTTTTGTGATGTTTTGGTTAAAGGATTGTATCTCATCTTAGATTGAAGATATCTGCACTGAATGAGTTTGGAGGTTGAATAGAAAGAGAAATTTACTTAGTCAATATAAAATGTCAAATCGATGCCTCATGAAGAATAGAAACCAAAGCATAGTTAAGGTGTAAGGTTTTGCTACTACAATAGTGAGAACCCCAAATACAGTGGTTTGAAAAAGATACTGAATCAATTTCTTCCTCATTTTACAGACATGAGGGAGACTCTGCTCCATAAAGTCTTTGAGGACTCAGATTCCTTCTTTCTTGTTGCTTGAACATTCTTCAGGATGTTTTCTTACCCACACAGTAGAAGCCAGCTCCCTGGCAAAATTCAGCTGGTGCTGCTATAGCATTGGCTTAGGAATCAGGGGAAGCACCAACAGCTTCTTTTATCAGTGCATTTAGTGGGGCACCTTTTTGTAAATCATCTGTGCAATTTTTATTCAATTGAATGGCAGAGGAAGGGCATCTTTATTTTCCCAGAGCAGTCACCTTTTGCAATTTGAGGTAAGACTCTCTATGCCCATATTGTCTTGAGCAGCACTTCCTGGTTCCAGCCCACTTAAAAGGGGAAAGAGAGAAGTAGAGGAGAAGTAATTATCTTACAATTAAATGATGTTATTGTTCTACTTCTATTCATTCCATTGGCTGGAACAGAATCACATGTCCACAACTTTCTACAAGGTAACATGGGAAATGTAACCTCTAATTGGATGTTTTTGTTTTGTTTTGTTTTGTTTTGTTTATTAAAAGGGAAGGAAGAAGAGATACTGAATGTTACCAGTCTCTACAACGTAAAGATTATTCTGAGATCATTAAAATTTTTGCTTAGTTTTAAATACATCTTATTTTAGAAACATGTTGAATATTTAAATTCTATAATATTGGCTGATCAGTATTAACTATAAAATAGTGTCTGTTAGGTTTCATTAAATTAATATGTAGGCTGCTATAATCTTACACAATACTTTGAGTAATTTTTAAATTCTAGTGACTATATTTCTTCAAACTTGTTTTTCATTTTGAAATTTGCCTGGCATTTTTCATAGTGACTTATACCTTTTTCATGTCCTTGCTTGTTTATACTATTTCAGTACTTTAAACATACCTATTTTATAGTTTGTGCTTGATAATTCTAGCACCCACCTATTCTGGGAGTAGTGTCCAATCATACCTTTTTTCTTTTCTGGTCTTTTTCATGGTAGCTTATTTCTACATGTGTTTTATAATTTTAGATTGTGAGTTTATTTTCCCAGAACTTTATGTATGTTAATCCTAAGTGAGCTGATTTGAAGTATTTGAAGTATTGAGGATTATAGCTAGTCTAGGACCAAATGTATATTAATTTATTAATATGTAGTTACCAGACTATGGGGATGATGGCAATTCAAGTTAGTGTGATCAGTTTCATGATTATGAATTTCTAAGAATTATTAATTTGTTTGACTAGATCCTTAGCTGAGTTGTCCTTGTTACCCATCTGTGTTGGGACAGATAATTTTTAATCTACCCTTCCCTATATGTATATATAAATTTTAACTCCTTATCTTTTTGTAGGCCCAATTCCTTACATAATACTTCAGCATGGATTTATGCTCAGTTAATTTTCAAGCCTCTAGTTTATCAAGATTCATATACCCATCAAAGAAAGCTGAAAAATCAACTCACACTTACTCTTTTTGTGTTCGGTTTCTTTCATATTTTTGGTCTCTGGGTATTTCCCTTACTTTCTTGTGAGGATAGCTGCACATGTTAAAATGATATTTGCTATCTTTTATCATTTGTATTATTTTGTATAGGAAAGATCTGCAGCTTATTTTTACTACCCTATTTTCAGGAAATCTTTGCTTTTTCTTACATAATATCAAAACATTAATTTGCTTACATCTTTTTTAAATAAATTCTTCAAAATATTTTGATATCAATTTTGAAGATATTCTAATAGCTTCAGATCAGGAAGAAATATACAGCATTGCCAACAAATGATTCATATTATAAGACTAAAAGGCTGATGTTAAGTTAATAAACAATGCAGTAATCCAGAATTTTTTCAACTGATTTATTTTAAAGAGAACAATGAATACAGAAATGGTTAGGATAATTGTATAAATAATTTGAATTCTTATCAGGCAAAGTCTATTAAGAGATCCTAATTCTAGCAAGAAAATTGGCATAGAAGTTTGAAGTTCTAGTGTGCAAATTAATAGTTCTGGATGTTTGCTGTTCATCAATTCTTAGAGACATAAAAATGATTTAGCTCCATGTTGGCAGGGCTGCAAAGAAATGAATAAATGCTTTTATGGCTGATGGTAATATAAATGGCTGCCATTTTTCTAAAGAGCAAAAGGGCAATATGTAACAAGATCTTAAAAATATATTTATATGATTTGACAAAAGAATGCTACTTCTGATAGCTTTCTTCTGTTTGAATCCATTCATTCCTTTTTTCTTTTGTTCATTGGCCAGCAGTGTTTGGGGAGACAATTATGTGCAAAGTATTATGATTATCCTGTGACTAAAAAGATAATCTGGACATGATTCTTTGCTTTGAGAAACCATACCCAATTATCTAACAGACTTCCTTTCCTACCTTCACACTCCAACTCTGTCCCAAAGAGATGCATTATAGACAAAGATATTGAAAACTTGAAAATTTATAGCTGAACATTTTTTTTCACATAAGCTCCTCCAGCATCAATACAAAAGAATATAATACCATGAATAATGAATATGTGGAATTCTATTTCTGCCATGGGGGAGTAATATCATCAAAATTAACTTCCAGCCACAAATATCTAAATAGTTGAAAACTATAGGGAAAACTATTTTTAAACATTGGAGAACTGCCAGCACAGGACTGTAAATTCTGAAGTGAAAAAAATTGATGTTAAACCTACCATCACCTATACTTTCTGCCCAGAATAATTCCTTGTGGCATAGGTAGGGGAAACTCAGTAAGTCTGGTGATCATTCTGAGTTAAGAAGACCATGGATAAAGGTCTATGAGGATGAACCAAATAGAATTCATGGGACAGATTACCCAAAAGAAGGGAGGTACACAGAGAAAACCTCCAGAAATCTACAGCAGAGAACCCTTGAGTCTTTACCCAAACATCAAAGTGTTCACACATAAAGGGAATGGTCCATAAGGCCAGACAAAATCAACTTTCAAGGAAAGAACAATTAATGAGGACTTGTAAGACAAACAATCCCCAGACATTGTTGCACGTAGAGCCAGAAATAGTCCAAGTACCCTTAAATCAGAGTGGAGAGATCTCGTTGAGATACCTTAGAAGTAGAGCAAAATAGGTCTTAGAATAGGTACTCTAGACCCAAATTGAAAGAGCTTAGAAATAAATCTCACAAGGAATAAATTAATTCAAAGGGAATTTGACTGCTTTCCAAAAATGAATCAAACAGTATTTAAAAAACACAACAAAATCTAGCAGTCCATAATATACAATTTGCAACATTCAGCATTTCCTTAAAAGTAAATAGATATGAGGAAGTAAAAATGTATTACGTAACCATGAGAAAAATCAGTCCCTAGAAACAGTCAAGAAATGATGGAGATGATGGAATTTGCAGAAAATGACACTAAAAAATCTATTATAAATATGATACAAATGCTCAAATATGTAAAAGAAAATAACATAAATGAAAGTAATACAAAACTGAATGTAATGTCGAGAGATGAAAAACAAAATATCTGAATTGAAAAATACACTGGAGGGAATGAACAGCATATTACACACTACTAAAATAAAAGATAAGTGAACTGGAAGACCTATCAACAGAATCTATCTAAAATCAATGAATTACAGAGAGATAAAAGAAAATAATAAACAGAGCATGGTGACATACGAAAAACTTCAGCCTAACATATGCATAATTGGAATCTCTGAAAGAGGAAGGAAAAACAGGAAAATAACCCACCAAAAAATCCAAATTTGATAAAACTAAGTCCACAAATCCAAGAAATGCAACAAAATCTGAATAGAAAAAAACAAATAATATTACACTATGTCATACCATATTCAAACTGCTGAAAATCAATAATAATGAGAAAATCTTAAAGGCAGCCAGGGGGAAAAAAGGCATATTAAATACAAAAGAATTATTATTAGAATTTTTTCGGCTTCTTATCTAAAACAACATAAGCCAGAAGATAATGGAGGGGAGATCTTTAAAGTATGGTGTGGAATGACATTGTTACCCTAAAATTCTTTGCCCAGTGAAGCTCAAAGAAAAAATAGACAAAACCACAAATACACTCATCTCTCAATAATTGATAGAGCACATAGACAGACAATCGTAAAGATACAGAATACTTGAACAATTATCAGCCAACTATACTTAATCTATGTTTATAGAGCACTCCACCCAACAAGTAGAATACACATTCTTTTCAAGGGCACATGGGACAGTCACCTACATTAGATTACATTCTGATCCATAAAATAAGTTTCAATAAATTTAAAAAGATTAAAATTATACAAAAATATGGTGTCTGAACTCAAAGATGTTAAACTGAAAATCAGTAACTGAAAGACACTCGTAAAATTTAAAAGCACACTTATAAAATTCTGATAACCCATAAAACAAAGAAGAACTTGCAAGGAAAATTAGAAAATATTTTGAACAGAGTAAAACTTAAAATCAACATATCAAAATTCATAGACTGTAGCAAAAGTAGTGCTTAGAGAAAAACTCATAACATTACATACCTTGATTAGAAGAAGAGACCTTAAATCAATTATCTAAACTCCCACCTTAAGAAACTAGAAAGAGAAGAGCAAATTAAACCTAAAGTAAGAAGAAAAAATAATAAAGATAAAACAGAAATCAGAAAAATAAAAATAACAACCTAGAAAATCATGACACCCAAAGCTGGTCATTCTTTTTTAACATATCAATAAAATTAATAAGCTTCTAGAAATACTGGTTAGGAAAATAAAGAAGAGAAGACACAAATCATTAATATTAGGAATGAGAGAGAAGATACTATTACATGTCCTACAAATATTAAAAAGATAGTAAGGAAATATTATGGAAAAAACAGTGCCAATAAATCTGATAACTAAGATGAAGTGAATTTTTTCTTTGTAAGACACAGCTAACAAAGCTTACTTAAAGATAGATATATGAAGAGCCCTATAACAAATAAAATTCATAGTTTAAAATATTCCCACCAAGAAAACTCCAGGCTCAGAGTCTTCTTTGGTGAATTCTACCAGGCATTTAATATAGAAATAATCTCAACTATATAAAAATACTTCCAGAAGTTAAAAGAGGAGTGACTGTTTCTTAACTCATTTTATGATATCATTATCCTGATACCAAAATTAGAATAAGATATTATAAAAGAAAGAGTATATTCTAATTATCCCTCATGAACATAGACTACAAAACATCAACAGAATATTTGCAGATAGAATCCAGCAATATTTAAAAAAGGCCATTGTGACCCAAGTTGAGTGTATCCCTAAAATACAAAGTTGGGTTGATCACTCAAAACTCAATGTCAATTAAATTAATGTCATCACATTAACAAACTATAAAACAAACAAAAGAGAACAAGTTTCCTCCTCTGACATTTCTGGTATAAGAATATTACTAGCATTTATATTATTACATTCTATAAGAACACTATTCTGTCATTTATATACAGCAAGAAATTCTTCCTTTTAGACCACTGTTATTTATTTTCTGATGAAATGGAATGTCTTAAGGAAAAACTGGCAGACTTCAGCATGATATAAAGTGTTCCATGGTGTCCGTGTGTAAAACTAAGAAATGTATAAATGTAAATAAATGCATCAGTCATAAAATTCAGTACAGCTCAATTATTTTTATTAATAAAATTGGTGTAATTTTAAAATTATTAGGACTTAGATATAGAAGACAACAATAGCAGCTAAAATTTAAAAAATGGCCTAGCATTTGCCCCCCTTTTTTTGTAAATGTATAATTAAATTTCTGTCATTTCTGTTTGGCTGAAATGATAAGTATTATAACTGATTTTTTAAAACTTAACAAAATTAGCAAAATTTCTCTTTTCATTAGCAATTAAACTCATCTAAATTAAGTAAAAGTAGATAATTATTTAATAAGGTATTATGTACTAAAATGTAAACAGGACATTGGATTATCATGATAAATACAGTAATTTAAGAAAATAACAACCTACATTTTATGGCTATGATAAAGACAAATTGTCGTTAGGATTGGAGTTACTGAAGATCCTTTGTCCAGAATTTCCCTGTGCGTAGGCCCTGACTTCTAGAGATGGGAAGGTGGGGGGGCAGGTGTTTTGTATAGGGTGGCCTTCTTCCCACTCAGTGTCATGTGTAATGTCAAGTAAGGCGAGTGAACTTCATAAAGGCAGTCCCTTGAGAATTATTCCCTAGAATGTGACTTACAAAAAGAGCATCAAAACATCTGAGATGACTCGGAGTTTCTAGTACTTAAGAGAATTACCATTAAAAAAAAAAAACACAGTTGTAGCACTTTTTTCACCTTTTATTTACGTTACCTTTTTTGGGTGTGAATTTCATGTATGGAACCTTGATTTGTATACTGTTATTACTATCTTGTTATTATTATTATTATTATTATTATTATTTGGGAAACTCCCCTCTCAAGTTGGACACCAAGATCCAAGCTAACTAGACTCTCCCTGCTGGGTATTTGAAGCTGCAGTTGAGACACAACACGTCATAAAGGAAGCACAGTGAGTCATTCAAATACAGGTGTCTTTGAGTTCCTGCTGAAGTGTTTTACTGGTATCTGTTTCCAGAAGCATGTATCTAGCTTCATAAATACTTTCCAGATGTGCTCCTCTTGGTTGTAATCTAAAAATATGCCCATTTCCAAAAAAATGGGTTATACCTTAACTAAAAATGATATAATACTACCATTATTAAAAACCTAAAATGTAAAACAGGCTACATACACAATCTGTAACTATCATAAGATGCCTACAAAGGAGATATATGACCCTCCCTGCAGCAGAATGCAAGTACTTAATCCATTCTGCATCTTCAGTGTCACTCCATTCTCTTCCCCATTTAATCAACTTGCAGTTCATTCTATAGCTTTGTGTCCTCTGCTTTTCTCAATTAGTTTCATCTCTCCTGAATTAGAACTTCAGCACACCTTTACATTTCGGTGTCATAATTTTGTCTTTTGACTTATTCATAGGTTCCTCTCAGGATTACCCCTCTCAGTTCAGCTAGCCCTAGGCTGTATTTTTTTCCCAACCACCAATTGTGTTTCTTCATTCAATAAACTGGAGTACTCTTCTAACATCTGTTTAAGAAGCAGTCAAATCCATTCCTCATTTCACGCCTATTCCTCCGGTCTCTCACCAATCCTGAGGAAAGATTGGAGGCTTGTTCTCTGGAGAGAAGATTTCTGGGCTGGAGACACACTCAGGCACAGCTGAGAAGGGGTGACCTGTGAAACACAGGTCAATCAGAAAATGTAAGCAGCCTGGATATTAAGACGTGGTGACTTTATTCTCTACTCCTAGAGTGTGAAAGCCAGGCCTTTGCTCAGAAGGCAGGGAAGTGGAATGGTGTCCTCAGGAAACCTTGCTGGCCTGAGGGAAAGTCTTGAGAATACCAGTATCAGAGGCTCCACCATGAAATGGCCCAGTCAGATCACCTGACAGTGGAGCTCCCAGTCAGCAAGGCTCGCTCAGGACCTCAGAACTTCTCACCCTCCCTCCCTCCTCACTACCCACAGACAAGCAAGCATGAACAGGTATCAGAGAAAAACTCTCTCATAGGAAAGAGACCAAAATCAGTGAAAAAGGAAAGAGAGAAGAAAAACAGAAGCCATTTAGGAGAGACATATGTTAAATAGGAAGAAGGAAGAAAAAAACCTATCATTGATATCTTAAGCTCTGAATAGCTTTTATGTAGTTTTAATAATGTACAACATTGAGTATCAATCCAAAATATCAAGCCAAAATTATGATACAGTTATATTAGGGAAAAGGGAGATGGCAGAGTTATAGATAAGAGTGGGGAGCAGAAGAGGGAGAGTTAAGTCCTCATCCTTCCCAGAATGAAGTCAATAGGAAATGCTTAAAATTGAAAAATCAAAAGAATGGCAATACAGTATATCATTTAGGAGATAAATACCTAAAAAATTAGCTAAAATTGGTGATGGTAGCTACCTCTAGGAAACTGAGAGAAGGGTAAATAAGGGACTGGTGTTCTTTCTCATAACGAATTTTGTGAAACCTTTTTCCCCTTTATGTGCATGTATAACGTCAACATTTTTTTATTAAGGTATCATTGATATACACTCTTATGAAGGTTTCACAATGAAAGCAATGTGGTTACTACATTCACCCTTATTATCAAGTCCCCCTCCCCATACCCTATGTAGTCACTGTCCATCAGTGTAGTAAGATGCGACAGACATTTTTAAAATTAAAAATAAAGGGGAGAAGAGAATAAATAGGAGCAAAAGTGGCATAAATTAGAAAACTGTTTTCAAAAGTCTATGCAAAAATGATGGGGGCTTGAATAAGGGTTGTGCAGAAGAAGCTGAAAGAAATGGGTAGATGAACTATTTAAATTGATTTGTAGTTTCATACCATTGTGGTTGGGAAAGAAGCTTGACAGGATCTTAATCGATGAACTATTTAAAAGTCACGGCACCTGCAAATCAGACATGGATATCTAGCTGGGGAGAAGGAGGCACCCAGGATGACCACCAGATATCTGAGCAGCTGGGTGGATGGTAGAGCCATTTGCTGAAGAAGAATATTGAGGGGAAAGAGCAAGTTTTAAGGGAGAAAGTAAGGGAGTTCAATTTTAGAACTGTTGAATTTAATTTGCATATCTATCTATCTATCTATATATATTTTTTTCCCCAAAAGAGATAGGGCTGAGAGCTTGTTGGATATGAAGTTCTGAAACTCAAGATCCATACTGAAGCTAGAAATACAGGCAGTAACATTGTTGACAAAAAGTGATAAACAAAGCCATAGATGTGTATATTGTTTACTCACCCAGTCTCCCTCCCTTCCTCAGGTTCCTGGGAGGACTCTCCTGTGTCAGGCCTGGGACACACTCTGCTCTGCGCAGGGTGGGACCAGCTTGCCTCGCTAAGTGCCCCATCAGTCTGGCCACACTGCTTGGTTCAGGGTGAGCCTGCGAACTGAGGTGAGTCCATCATCTGGAGAGAGTAGAAAGGGATATGATGAGAAGGATGTTGGTCTCTTTCCTTCTAGAATCCTGGACCATGTGAGTCTGAAGCTGTGGTGGCTCCAGGGAGAGTGCCTGGCTGAGAATGAGGACAGTGGTGTGGAAATCAGGGCTAAGGGAGAGAGAAAACAGGACAAATTCTTACTATCATTAGTCACCTTCCTGAATGGAGCCAAGTTTCATCCTTTGAATTCCCCGTAGATGAGCTGATAACTTCCCTTCCTAAGATGGTTTGGGTTGCTCCTGACAGTGTCTTCTCTTGTGAGTGGGAAGGGATAAGGTTGCCATGTGAGAATGTGAGGGGTAAATAGAGACAATATTTAGAAGAACACCCTACCAGTCTGAGAACTGTGAGGAGAGGAGCAGCTGGCAGAGGAGACTGAGCAGAAACTGCTGGGTAGATAGAAAAAAGGAAAGGCAATGCCATGACAGTCATGAGAAGACAGTGAGCCCTCATCAGTATTAAATCTTCCCCATGTCTATTGACACCTTGAAAAACCGGCTTTGGTACCATGGAGCTAACCTTGAAGATGTTGGTGCGAGTAGTTTTGGTGAAGTGGAACCTGATGGTCCTGGAGAATTATTAACTCATCCAAGATTTCTTGGCAGAAAATAGCAGACAGATTTGCATCATAATAGAAAAGCATTATGTCTTGTCTATCAGAGGCATCTGTAAATCCAGGTACTTCTGGCTCTTTCACTCTGGATTCGCCATCCTCGTCGTTACATCGGGTCCCTAACACACAACGTGACTGCTCAGCATACCTCTGGGGAAAGCAGCCGTGACGAAGGCCGTTGGGACGCAGGGCTGGGTCACACCACGGGAGCAGGATCACAGCCAAACTCTCCAAGGACTTGGGCAGGAAAGGCTTCTGCCTGGGGCTTTGCACTTCAGAGAACCCCTCACAGCAGATACTTCTGTGAAAGACTTGAGGGGCACTTCTGTCACTTGTGATCTGTGGGGCGCTCGAGGATGCCTCGGCAGAACCCCTAGTCCTCAACATCTGCTCCTGGAAGTAACACTTAACATCCTGGGGGAAAACACTTCACATCTTCTTTCCTGTATCTTCCAGACAAATACTGGCTGCCACTGAATGCCATCAAGGTCTGCGGGCTGTGTCACTGACACCACTGAGTGTCACAGAGGATCTGGGATATGGAAACACTTAGGAAACAGAAAAGATAAATTAACCAACATGTTAAATCCTTCCTCTCACATAAAATTATTGCATTAGACTCTTATGTAATGAAGTATCCTTTCCCAGGGCTACCAAACACCCATGTTCTTTCTTTCCTAGTGTTCTATGTTCATTGTTGTACATGTTACTGATGGAACATTTTGCAATATATAAATAGTTTATATTTTATTCTATTTGTGTACATATCTATATCTATAATACGTAAGTGTAGATGTAACATGAGTAGAGCATAACCTAAATTTTCAACATAATGACTAGACAGTCATTAAATACTGGAATTGCAAATAATTTGTTTTGTGCAAGTACTTAAAAAGATTTTATTAATTTTGCAAAAAATAAATCAGTTGAGATTCATTTAAATAATGTACATTAAAATTCATATTAATCATTATAATTTTATTATGCATTTTAATATTTATATACCATGCAGAATATTTTAGAAAGTAACATTTTTGAAAGCATATAAACAAAATCTTAATTTACATTTTTAATGAAAATACAGTCTAGTTAAGTTCACTCTGAATGTAACTGCATTTTATTTATTTATTATTTAGGTTGGTGAGAATGAGTTCATATTGAGATCAGACTAGAAATAGAAAATATAGAAGTAGAGCTCAGAGGGAACTCTACTGATTATCTAAACTGAAAAGCATAGATAAATAGAAAATGTTCAAAGAGGCAGCTTGCTTAAGTTTTTAAAAACTGGAAACAGTAAAAGTGAGACTTATATTGAACACAACTCACAAAAAGTTTGCAAACAGGGCATTACAAATCCCTTATTAAATACAGATTTATTAAGTGACCAAACAGTAAAAATGAACCACAATTATTTTCATTAGATCCACAAACTTGAATGAATCAAATGAAATCTCAAAAATTTTATATAAATGAAGATATTACTGTAAGAGATGTTGAAAATCACAACATAAGTGGTAAGCACTAATATAATGAAAATGAAATATTTCATAAAAGTTTCTTTAATAATGTTTAAATTTGTAAAATTTTTGATTCATTACCAAATGTGTGTTTTGCAAATTTTTATTAATTTTATTTGCCATTCCTCAGCTGAGCAGTTTCTAAAAATTTACTTATTTTTAAATTGAAGTACAGTTGACATACAATATTTTATTAGCTTATTATATTATTTTCTGTTGTATAACATGATGATTCAACATTTATGTACATTATGAAATGATCACGATAAATCTAGACACCAACTATCACTATAAAAACTAGTTACAATATTATTAACTACATTCCCTATGCTGTATATTGCATCTCTGTGTTTCCAAATTTAATTAAAAATAGTCTAAGAACTACAGTGACCTGATATGGCATTACTGTTAATAGGGCATAAATTATGAGAAAATCCTGATGTGAATACCATAATTAGTATTTTTTCCTGAAATGAAGGCAAAAGAAATAAATTGTATGGAATAATTACATAATAATTATGAATTATGAAGCATCTTCATTTTATTAATCAGACATCACCAGTAACCATTAAAGCACCCACACTTGTAGAATAATAATAAAATCACATTTTTGTCATGTTTTACAGATCTTAAAAAATTTTATTGTTGTTAAGATAATTTGTCAAGATAGGCAAAATAAACATTTTAACAGTTCAATAGCTTGATTTTGATGTTAAAGTGTTCAATTATATGATATATGGGGTCTCCATTTGAACGCTTCCCATAGACTGCATAGACTGTTTGGTAGTTAGCAATGGACTAGAAACCGGTCAGCAGTTATTAAATCAGAGCCCGTTAGCTTAACCACATTGATTTAACCATCATTAATTTAACCAAGAGATTCTGGAGAACTACCTGATAACCGTCCTTAACACTGCACTTGGGATCATTTGGAAAGCAAAAATGCTAGCAAATTAACCTAAAAGACTCAGCCAATGTGAAAGAAATCAGAAAAGAGGGATGCATGTTAGATGATCTCTAAATCACCAGCTCACGTTAGAACCTTCATGAAACATTGAATGAAGTTGACAGACTTGTTCCAATTTTCACCTGGAAAAGGTTTGAGCAAATTATTTTTAGATTATATGCAAATCTGGAGTGGTGATGAGTTGCTTATTTATTTTTGTTATTATTTTCTCTTAAAAAAATGAGTACTGCTAGTATGTGGAAGCAATTGCAGTAAAGCATGCTAGATAGGACTTAGTGGTATCATCTCCTCACTGAAAAATACCCCAACCTCATGCTATCTGTAATGGTAATAGAGTATTCCTTTAGTGTATATAATGGGAAAAAATTACAGGTGTCAGAAAGGATAGCCTACACTACTTTTATAAAGCATTTCCTTAAAGCTATAAATCACCAGAGGTAGCACAATCTAGTAAATTTCCTTCTCATTCCTTTTCTATTCTTCTGTTTGTATTTCCCCTCCTCTTTCTCCCTTTTTATTGTCCTCCTTGTGAGTGTTTATACATGTTGTCATTTTGAGTAATGCTTCTCATTAAAAATGTAAAAATACCTTTTACATTTTGAACCTATTAAACCTGAAAAGTTTGAAGCCTTTGTGATATAGTAATTTCTGTTTGGATTTATGACAGGTTAGGGAAAAGGATACTTTTAGTTTTGACATTTGAGAAGGTTTTTACCAGCATTAAAACATACGTGGTGATATTCATTAGGATTTTTTTTTAGCCTAAAATATATAAGCAAGAAAACAAAAATAGCAACTGTTGAGAGCATTGGTTTAGTTCAAAAAGACTTCAGTTTAATCTGAGCTCTCCCTTTATCAGCTGTGTGGCATGGACAATTGGCTTGAACCTTCATGAGCCTGAATTTTCTCACCTGCCAAGTGGGTATAATAATGTTCCTATCACATAGAGATGTGAGAATTAAATAAATTATCTGTGTAAAGTGCTTAGAACTGTGTGGGGCACATAGACAAACCTGGGAACCTTATTATTGATTCCACCATTATTATTATCTACCTCTGACCTTCTTTTATAAAATAAAGGAGTACCTCTCCACAGTAAAATATGTAGATGGTAGAGAAACATAAAATCATCTTCTTTCTTTGCCCCTTCCATTCTACTCCCCATTAATATTTTCATGTCCTCCCCTGGAATTAGATTGGGAACCAGAATATATACCATCCTTTCTAAAACTACACAGAGAGACAAAACTTTAAACTGTCTTTTGTCACTTAATGTTTCATCTTGAATGTCTTTATGCACACCTATTCATCACCCTCATTCTTTATAATAACTATGTCATGTTCTATTGTATCAATGTGCCATAAGTCATATAACTGATCTTCCTTTGCAGTTTTTGTTTTTGCAATTATGTCTATAAGGACAAGTCCAGCAGCAGAATTTCTGAATTAAAGTATACGTATGTTTTCTACTTAAGTATATTTTGCCAAATTACCCTCCCAAAATTTGCACTAATTTACTTTAGTGGTATTTTATGCATTTGAATATGGTTCTGAAAACATGTAAATAAGTTGTTTGAAAAACATTGTTAAAATTACATCCACTAGAGCTGTATTTATGTTTTAGCAGGGTCCATGACCCTTCTGGTAATTTTTGAAAAGTGTGTATGTTCATCATTCTGATGATGTGTGTCCAAGGAAATGCACATGTGCCCACATGTTGAGAGGAAGCCCGTCTGTGGTAGGCTGAACAATGGTCCCCAAAGATGGCCATATCCTCATCCTTGAATTTAGTCTGTTGAGACTTGTCCAGACCTGACCTCCATAACCAAGGTAATGAATTTGTGTTGTGTTAAGCCACTAAGTTTATGCTAATTTGTTACTGCAAAAATAGGAAATGAATGTACCATGTATATCTCCCAGATGATGACTCAGCTATGTGGGCAAATGGTCTGAATTAGAATATACGAGAGCATAGCTTTAAAAAAGAACCCTTCAGCACTCAAAGCAGTAGAAAAGCTGGCTACTCCACTTCCCCTGTCTTCCCACAGAGTCCCGAAGTATCTCCATGGAACCTCCAGCGTTCCAAGAAGCAGAATAAAAATGACTCCTTTAGAAAATTAAATAAGCTTTCCTCTATGATTTGAGAATGTATTTATAAATCAGACCTTTTTTTAAAAGAATTCAATTAGTAAATATTTACTGGCACTTATTTTATGGTAGCTACTGTGGCAAACTCCTGGACACAACTGTAAACAAAACAGATCTACTCATGTCCTCACAGGTTCTGGGACAGTAGGGAATGTAGCCAGTTCTAGTGTAACATGACACGTGCTTTGACGGAGAAAGATGCCGGATCTGTATGGATGCACAAAAGTACTCTCAGTAATGTGACAAGGAAGGCATAACAGAGATCTTGAAGAAAGGGACGTTCGAGCTGAGACCAAGCAGTGTCCCATGTGAAGGATGAGCCTAGGAAGCTGCAGAGAAAGAGCTGGAGTCAAGACAAGTGCATGGTGCAGTGAGAATCATCCTGGTAGAAGGAACAGCATTTCTAAAGACCTAAAAGTGAGAGAATAGGATAAATCTGGGCAACTAGAACTAGTTCAGCATGGCTGAAGCACAGAATGCCATGGAATAATGAAAAGAAAGAAGACAGAAGCTTGAAGCTCTTGAGGGGCCTCTCTCTTCCTAAGAAGGTATTTCTACTTTCATCTTCTATCCAGGCAAAGCCACCCCAGGAGGTGTGGGATGGAGCCCCATTTAAATGTTTTTTATTAAGGTATTATTGATATACACTCTTATGAATGTTTCACATGAAAAACAATGTGGTTACTACATTAATTCATATTATCAAGTCCCCACCCATGCCCCACTGCAGTCACTGTCCATCAGCGTAGTAAGATACGACAGATTCACTATTTGCCTTGTCTGTGCTACACTGTCTTCCCTGTGACCCCCCAACACCATGTGTACTAAACATAATACCCCTTAATCCCCTTCTCTCTCCCTCCCCAACCTCCCTCCCACACCCCTCCCCTTTGGAGTCTGTGAGTCTGCTGCTGTTTTGTTCCTTCAGTTTTGCTTAGTTGTTATACTCCATAAATGAGGGAAGTCGTTTGGCACTTGTCTTTCTCCACCTGGCTTATTTCACTGAGCATAATATCCTCCAGCTCCATCCATGTTATTGCAAATGGTAGGATGTGTTTCTTTCTTATGAGCCCCATTTAAATTTAGAAGAGTTACTCTGACCAGAATGTGATGGACAGATGCAGAAGCAACAACATTGGAGGCTATCATAGGAATCAAAGTTAGAGCCATAATCATGGTGGAAACAGACTTAATAGAATGAACTGATGAAATATTTAGGTCACATGCTTGAAAGAGCCTTGGGATGAGTGGATATGTGGATAGGATGTGGCAAGAGCAGAGGAATCCAGAAAGACAATCAGATTCCTGGCTTGACAGGGATTGCAGGAGACTTCTATTCTACAGGTGCTGAGTTTGAGAACCGGTAAGGCTGTCTCTTAGAGAGGTCTATTAAATAGGTGCATAAATAGATCTGGAGCCCAAGAGAGTAATTCAGAATAGAGGGAAAGATGATGAGTTATTTGCTTATACTTGATAAGTGTTCAGCAAAGTAAAGGGAGTGAATCAAATCTCCCAGGGAGAGGGTATAGAATGGGAAGAGGGTTTAGGACAGGACCCTGAGGAAAACAAATCTCAAGCAAGGAATAAAGGAAGAGAAGTCCACCTAGAGGCTGAAGAGGATGGAGAGGAAGGGCAGCCATATATGAGGAAGTGATCAGCTCCACTAGTGATGCTGTGGAAGGCTTAAATAAAATCATCACTAAAAAGGTCTCTTGATTGTACTACTGAAGGAGGTCGTGAGCTTCATTAGAATAGTCCTAGTAGTGTGGTGGGGGCCACCACATATGATCAGATCTGACCACCATAGGCTGAAAAGTGACTGCAAAGTCAGTGCCAGTAGGAAGAGACGAGAGTCAGAGCACAGGCAGAAGGAGGGACTTCCGATGAGGGAAAGGAAACTTGCTCCACTGTAAGAGAAGGGAAGCAGGAAAAGATGGGTGCATTTATGTTTCCACAAGAGAATATTTAGCCATGTCTTCAAATATTAGAGAAAGACTTTGTGGTATCTAAAATATAAGAAAGAGAAATTAAAACCCTTGAGTTATCTCAGAGGACAGAAACAAGACCACTGAGGAAACTAGAGGAAGGTTCATTTTGGCTTTACCTAAGGAGGATCCAGTAATGATTAGAGACACGCAAAATGGAATGACTGTGTTAGCAAACTGTGCATTCTCTGTCACGTATATGATTGAAATGGAGACAATAGCTACTACTAAAAGAAAGACTAAAGAATAAAATGGAGAGTGGGAGGATGGAAAGAAAAGATTAAACATGTTTTCTAACATCCCCTCTTGTCCTGGATATTCAACTCTGTATAAACTACAGCAAGCCTATTATGTAGAGTACTGCCCCTCAATTCCTTTTAGCTGCAGCACTGTCCAACTGCTGATAAAAAATTCATCCTGCAGACAGCCTTCAGTTCCAGAGGCAGTCCCAAATATATGGGACCAAGGAACCTCATTGCCTCCAGAATGGGGCTGGAATTTATCTTTAGACTCATGTCTACTTTTTAATGTGTCTCAGTTGAACCCTTTGGATCCCTGAATAATGATGACAGGCAGACTTTCCATCTCATCACAAGTGCCATTATAACTGGGCTTCTTCTCTGTTATTACTGAGCACTTACTTTGATCCAGACACTGTGTTAGGTGCTGAATATATGCTGATGAACATACCTTCCATAAGGATATAGGTTTTTGTCTGAAAACAATTTACTGATATATTTCCAGTACCAAATACAATGCCAGACTCAGCAAATATGTATTCAATAAATGACACAGACTCTGCCTTTAAGTTGCTTGAATCTAATGTACAGACAAACATACATAGTGACAACTCCAGAATAATGTTGTTAGTACAATTACAAAGAGTTGCACAGGAAGCAGAGAGGAGAGGCATCTTCCTCAGCCTGAGGTTCTTGGTTTGTAATCTGGTTCTCAACAAGTTGGAGTCCAGCCTGAAATCATCTGCCCACCCATTGCCAGACTTTGCCCTTCTTCTCTACTTGTAAAACTGAAACATGTCACTCTGCCCTAAACCACTGACCGGGACCCTCTTCAGTCAAGACACTGCCACTCTCATGATCATTAGTGGATACTTTTCATGACCAGAAGTAAGATTTACACAATGTCAGAGTCCTTAGAGAGGTGAATTCCAGTCCCAACTGTATCTTATTATACACTGTATCTCGGACAGGTAGGGAAGACCTTGCAGGCTAAGACATGCTGTCCACACAGTGTTTCTAGCACTGGCCACCCTCCTACCCCCTGTGCTGGCTGTCTTAGAATCCCAGTATGACTCAACAGGGTGTTCATGCAAGTTCTCTAGGAATTAACCAACTAGCTTCCAGCCCAGATCATTCCCTTTTCCTACGCGGATTACTACAGAACAGAAATGTCATCACAGAGAGAGAGGGAGAGAGATACTGAAAAGATCCTGAGCCGGAGCCCCAGATAGATTCTTTGCCTCTTTTGTATGACTTTGGACAAATTACTTTGATTCTCTGATTTTCCATCTCTCTCTTCTTTTTTTTTTTTCTTTTTCTCTATTTGACATAACAGACTTACAGAAAATTTGCAAGAATGGTACAAAACATTCTCCAATACCCTCCATCCAGATCCCCGATGTTAACAGTACCTATGGGGCTTTATTCTTTTCTCAGCCTGTATCTATGCATGTGTGTTTGTGTATGCACACATAGGCCATATCAGTTCTTTTCTGAACCACTTAAAAAGTTGCAGATACAGTGCCTTCTTTCTCCTAATACTTTGTGAATATTTCCTAAAAGCAAGGGATTCTTCAACTTTAGAACAAGATCAAAATCAGGAAATTAACTTTGAAATAATACTATTATCTAATCTGCAGACATTGAGATTTTTGTCGTATCCCAACAATGTTATTTATAGCAAAAGACAATCCCAGATCATGTCTGTTATTTTTGTTTTTGATTGAAGTGTAATTGAGATACATTATGTCAGCTTCAGGAACTCAACATGTGACTTTTGTATACATTGTGAAATGATCACCACATTCTCTATTTGCCATCTGTCACCATAAAAATTTATGTTTTTTTCCTTATGGTGAGAACTTTAAAGATATGCCTTTTTAGCAACTTTTAGATTTTCAATAGAGTATTATTGGCTGTAGTCCCCATGCTGTGCATTACATCCCCATGACTATTTTATAACTGGAAGTTTGTGCCCACCCTACAACTCCCCTCTGCAGTGGCAACCACTGATCTTTTCTCTGTACCTATGATTTTTGTTTTTTGTTTTGTTTGTTCATTTGTTCTGTTTTTTAGAGTCCAGATATAAGTGAAATCATATGGCATTTGTTTTTCTCTGTCTGACTTATTTCACTTAGCATAATATTCTCAAGGTCCACCCATGTTGTGCAATGGCAAGATTTCACTCCTTTTATATCTGTAACTTCTTTTTTTTTTTTTTTTTGCCCTCCCTCCCTCCATTTCCTATAAACCACAACTTCTTTATCTGTTCATTCACTGATGGACATTTAGATTGTTTCTATATCTTGGCTATTGTCAATAAATCTGTAATGAACATAAGGATGCATTTATCTTTTTGAATTAGTGTTTTCATTTTCTTTGGATAAATACCCAGAAGTGGACTTGCTGGATCATATGATAGTTCTATTTTTAATAATTTGAAGAATGTCCATACTGTTTCCTATAGTGGCTGCACCAGTTTACCTTCCCACCAATAGGGCACAAGGGTTCCCTTTTCTCCACGTCCTTGCTAACACTTACTGCTTTTTGTCTTTTTGGTAATAACCATTCTGACATGTATGAGGTGATAGTTCATTGCAGTTTTGATTTGCATTTCCATGATGATTAGTGATGTTGAGCAACTTTTCAAGTATCTGTTGTCCATCTGTATGTCTTCTTTGGAAAAATGTCTATTCAAATCCTCTGCCCATTGTTAATTGGATTATTTGATTTGTTGTTATTGAGTTGTACGAGTTCTTATATATTTTGGTATTAACCCCTTATTGCATATATGATTTGGAAATATCTTCTCCCATTTGGTAGGTTGCCCTTTTATTTTGTTAATGATTTCCTTTTCTATGCTGAAGCTTTTAGTCTGATGTCATCCCATTTATTTATTTTTGCTTTTGTTGCCATTGTTTCTAGAGTCAGATCAGAAGGATACCACTAAGACCAAGTCAAGGAACTTACCATCTATGTTTTGTTCTAGGAGTTTTATAGTAACAGGTCTTACATTCAAATTTTTAATCCATTTTGAGTTAATTTTTGTGCGTGATGTAAGATGTCCAATTTCATTTTTTTGCAATGTAGCTCATCAGTACCATTTATTAAAGAGACTGTCCTTTTTCCATTGTATATTCTTGCCTCCTTCATCATAAATAATTGACCATATATGCATGGGTGTATTTCTGGACTTTCTATTCTGTTCCACTGATCTGTGTGTCTGTATTTTATGTCCATATCATACTGTATTGATTACTATAGTGTTAAAGTATAGTTTGAAATCAGGGAGCATGATGCCTCCAGCTTTGTTCTTTCTCAGGATTGCTTTGGCTCTTGAGGACTTTTTTGTGGTTCTAAACATATTTTCAGGATTATTGATTCTATTTCTGTGAAAAGTTGAAATTTGATAGGGATTGCATTGACTTTATGGATTTCTTTTGTAATATGGATATTTTAACAATATTAATTTTTCCATTCCATGAGCTTGGACTATCTTTCCATTTATTTTTATCTCCTTGAGTTTCTTTCATTAATGTCGTACAGTTTTCAGTGTACAGATCTTTCCCCTTCTTGACTAAATTTATTCCCAGGTATTTTAATCTTTTTAATGCAGTTGTAAAGGGGATTGTTTTCTTAATTTCTTTTAGTTATAGTTTGTTAGTGCATTTTGTATATTGATTTTTTTTACCTTGCAACTTTACCGAATTCGTTTATTAATCCTAACATTGTTTTTGTGAAGTCCTCAGGGTTTTCTATGTATAAAATCATGTCAACTGCAAATAATGACCATTTTACTTATTTCTTTCCAATTTAGTTCCATTTGATTTCTTTTTCTGACTGATTATCTGGATTGCATCTTTAAATCTCCTTTAATCTGGAAAAATTTCTCAGTCTTTCTTTGAATTTTATGATACTGGCATTTTTTAAAAATACAGCCCATTGATTTTTTAGACCCTCTACTCTACCTAATTCCCACTGTGCCTAGCAGGTACCAATCTCATTAGTCTCCAGTTTAACCTTCCGGGGTTTCTTTTCACTCAAGCAAGTAGTTAAATGTATACACCTTTATGTTCCCTGGAAATCACTCCATATGAGGTCACATGGATCTTAATTCTTTTTCTATACCTGCATAGTACTCATTCCATGGATGTATTATAGAATATTCAAATACTTTTCTATATATAGGGATTAACGTTATTTCAAGTATTTTTCAAAGCAAACAATGCTGCAATGACTAACATTGTACATATGTATTTTGTATAATTGGAGGTAGTATTTTTAGAGTGGAATCCTAGAAGTAGGACTGTTGTGTCAAAAGGTAAATGAGTATATAGTTTTGTCAGGTATTTCAAAATTCCCCTGCAGAAGGCTGTGTTCCCTCCAGCATGTAAATGTTTCCTCATAGCCTCACCAACTCAATGTGTTATATATATTTTTGTTAATTTGATGACAAATGATATATCAGTGTAGTTTTAATTTGCATTTCTCTTACATGAGTGAGGTTAGACTTCTTTTCAACCATTTCAATAGCCTTTTTATGAATTGTTTCTTCCTGTCTTTTCTCCCATTTTTCATTTGAATTTCTAGAATCCTTTTACTTTTTCAATTTTGAGGAGTTTTATATGTATTACAGAAATTAACCCTTTTCCTGTGCGATATATGGTAAATATTTTCTTCCAGTTTGTCAGTTGTCTTTTGGTTTTTTTTGCCATCCATCCAGTCTTTTTTCATTTTTTCATAGTCAAATTTATCTATTTTTTATTACATCTAGATTTTTGAGTTTCAGTTAGAAAGTCTTTCCCAGGTTAAAGAGGAATTGATTCATATTTGCTTGCTGTATTTGATAGTTTTCATTTTTACAGCTTGATTCCTATTCCATTTGGAGTTATTCTTATGTGTAATGTGAGGTGTGAATCTAATGTTACATTTTTCCAAATGGCTACTAATTGCCCCAGAACCGTTTATGAAAAATTCATTCTTTGCCTTAGTGGTTTGAGATTCTTCCTTTATCATAAACTCTAACTAGAGTTTCTGTATTCTGTTTCATTAAACTTGCCTGTCAATGTACACCAATATTATGCTTTATAATTATGGAGACTTCATAGTATGTTTTAATGTCTGGTAGAGTTTGGACTCCCTTATAGCTTTGTTTCCCAATATTTTCTTTTATTCTTTTTATTGGAGTATAGTTTATACACAATATTATTTTGATTTTGGAAGTACAACATAGTGACTCAATAATTTTATATATATATATATATATATACTAAATATCATATATATATATATATATACTAAATATCATATATATATATATATATATATATATATACTTCTGTGTGTGTGTGTGTGTGTGTGTGTATAATGCACCAGTATTATGCTTTTAATTATAGAGGCTTTATAATATGTTTTGATGTCTGGTTGAGCTGGTACCAGACATATTTTGGATTCATATGTACAACATAGTGACTTGATAATTATATATATACTAAATGCTCACTATAGTAAGTGTAGTTACCCCATTATCATACCAAGATATTACAGTATTATTGGTTATATTCTCTGTGTTGTACTTCTATTTCTATGACTAATTTTATAATTTTATAATTTGAAGTTTGTACATCTTCCCTTTACCTATTTTACCTACCTGTCCCCCCCACAATGGTAACCAACAATCTGTTGTTTATACTGGTGGGTCTATTTCTTTTTTGTTTGCTTGTTTTATTTTTTAGATATCACATGTAAATAAATTATATGGTACTTGTCTTTTTCTGCCTGGCTTATTTCACTTAGCATGATACCCTCTAAGTTCATCCATGGTGTCGCAAATAGCAATATTTTCTTATTTTCTAATGGCTGATATTGCACTGTGTATATATACCACACACCATGACTTACATTTATCTATTGATAGACACTTTTGTTGCTTTTATATCTTGGCTGTTTTTCAGTATTTTTGTGGCTATTCTTATTTATTTTCTACATGAAGTTTGCAGATTTTTTTTATTAGAATTGAGTAAAACTTACAAATTTGCTTAGGGAACTGACATTTTTATGATGTTGAAACTTCCCATTCAAGAATAGGAATGTTTTTCTACTTGTTCAAATCTATTTCATGTCTTCTAGGAGTGCTCAAAGTTTTTTGCTTATATAGATTTTGAATATTTATTGTTAAGTTTATTCCTAAGTACTTTATCTTCTCTGTTGCTAAGGTAAATAAGGTTTTCTCTAGCATTTCGTTCTCTTCCTTATTATCATTTTTATAAATAATTGCTATTGATATGTATATGTTAATTTTATAGCCTGCTACATTATTCGATCTTTGTTTGAGATTTATCATTAATTCCCTGGGGCTTTCCAGGTATAAGATGACAACATTTGCAAATAGAGATCATTTCATTCCTTCTTTTTCAATTCTTATGCCTCTGATTTGTTTTGCCTAATTGTTTGACTTATATTGCCAGTACAATGTTGATGACAGTGGAAACCATGGCCAACTCTGCTTTGCTCCTCTTTAGTGTTTTCCCATTAAGATGCTGGCTTTGGAACTAAGGAATATATATATTGTCATCTAGTTATCAATTCCTATTTTCTTGATGTTATCAGGAAAGGGTGTTGATTTTTTTCAAGAGTTTTTTTTCAGCATCTATAGAGGTAATTATATCATTTTTTTCTTAAAAGTTTTAACATGGCATAATATACTAGTACATTTTCTACTTTTCAAATAATCTTGCTTTCCTGAGATAAACCCTACTTGCTCATGCTGTATTTTTTTCAAAATGTGGAGTAGGATTCCTTTTGGTATTATTTACAACTATTGCATCAATATTCTTAAGTGATACTGGGTTACAACCTTCTATTTTGTACTGTCTTTATCAGGGCTAAATGTTATTGTTATACTTGCTTCATAAAAACTTAGGATGTTTTCCTTCATTTTCAATGCTCTGTGACATGTAACAGTGGGGCATTGCAACTGTATGAGTCTAAAGTTTTGGTAGAGATTTTCAATTCTCTAGCACAAAGTGAGACCAGTTATAACAATACCCTCCAAGGAGTTGGGAAATCCATTGAGTTGATGAACTTGGAAGTGCTTTACAGATAACACATGACTAGTCATATGCTAATTATTGTAATAGGGTAAGAATGAAAGGTGTGGTGCAGGATGAGTAAATCTGCCTCAGTTGGGAAAGAGATACTTCAAAATTTGCATAGAAATAATCTCTTAGTTTGGTATGAATGAGGAATAGGATTTTACTCAACTAAGAAAGAAATATTCCAGGTAAAGGAGAGAGCGTAAGTAAAGATACTGAAGCTTGTAATCGTAAAATTTTCCAATCTTGTGATACAATAGAATTTCCTTTATTTTGCACTTCCTTCTGTTTTTCTATTGTTTTCGGTCACTAAGTAATTAAATAATAATTATTACCAATGTGTAGGGTTGTTTTATATAATACCTTATTGTCCATTCATTGTTTCATTTATGTTTCTCTTATTTTTACTACTGTACTTAGTTCCCTTTGGTAGGTAGGGTACACATTTGTTGTTTAGGCTTCTTATAGACAGAAACCCAATTTTCATTCTTGTGTTCTTCCTTCAAGTAGCTCATGGGTCTCAAGGGAAGTGCACACTCTATTCCACCCCCTACCCAACAGACAGGAGAGCTCAGACTGTCTTAAGTCAATCAACACGTCCCATTGCTCTGACCACAGTGATTGGCTCAGAACCCAGTGTGAGCCCCGCCCCCCCCCAGTAAGACCAGGAAGCTTCTGGGAAAGAAACATTCTTGCTCTTTCCGACTGAGTCTAGGAAAGAATATGAACAACCAAAGAGGAAACACAGGAGGTGAACCTGCCAAGAGTGGAGCCTCTACAAGGTAGCAGATTGGAAAATAGGGAACAATAACCAAATCTTGAGCTACCATTTTAAGCCTCACCCAAAGAAAGCTCAGTTTAAAATTTTTCAAACACATAATAAATGCCTTACTAGTTTCTGGCACTTTTAATCAAAGTTACTAGATGATGCAATATAATGTTGTATATATTTGATATACCTCATTATAGTAAAGAGGTAGGCAAAAAAAATCATTTATTGAAGTTTTGCAAAGAAAATATAGTACAGTACACACATTCATTTTTTGATTCAATACACTTAACTGTGCATCTACAAAACCACCTATACATAGTTTTTCATACTGAAAAATTATTCAGCTGAACTACCATAATATGGTTTTAGATTTTTTCCTTCGTTTTCTACAAAATGATAATTTATTCATTCACTCAACTCAACAGAATCTTTTGGGCACCATCCATGTGCTAGTTCAATATTTCTCAGAGGCAGTTTCACCTTGTGACCAAGAGGTGCATGTGTAGGAAAATCATCAGTTAATAACCATGAAAATGAATTCACACTACCAGTCCAAGTGACAAAGCCAAAACTTTGCATCACTTGCCCAATCCTTGCACATTTCATATCAGAGAAATATGTTTTCTTTCATTTGTAGTTTAAGGTTTTTTCTAAAAACATGAATTTGGGAGGGTGTTATTTCTTAACTTCTATTAAGATCAAAATTTTCTTCATTAATCTGGTATATGTTAGCTTATATTGATAGACTGTCATGTGTTGAGCTATCCTTGCATTCTTGATATAAATTTTATTTGATGAATTAATATTTTTAAAAAGGTATGATTGAGATTAATTTGGTAATATTTTACTTTTGCATTTTAACTGTATTGTAATAAAAGAGAGAGATTTGTTGTTTTATTCTCATTTATTATATCTGTCCAGTTTTGGTTCAATGTTATAACATATTTGAAAATTAACTGGATAGCTTTTCCTCTTCCAATTCTCTGGGATACCTTATATGTGATAGAGATTATCTGGTTTTTAATGGCTTGATAAAATTAACAATCTGGACTACATGTGCTCTTGGGGATTTTTTATTATTACTGTTAAATCAAGTTTCCTTAATAATTATTAATTTATTTAGGCTTTCTATATTTTCTATTTTTCATAAAAGTCCATTTTATGTTCTCAATTTTTTATTTTAATATGACTTCTAATATCTGTATCATTATTATATCTACTATTTTATTCTTAATATTGTTTATTTGTGTTTTCTCTCTTTTTTTGAGAACAGTATCACTTTCCATACTCCACAGAGATTTGTCAGATCTGGAAAGACCAGTCTCTTTCAATGACACTTCCCTTTTGCAATCAGAGATTTTAGTCCCATTCAAGATAACTTACAATCTATTTGTATCCTTATAGGGAATGTTTGTACCCATCAGGCTTTTTATTTTTTGAACCAAATTCAGTATCAGCAAAGCCAAATCCTCACCTGGTCATGGGGAGTTTGGGGGTGAAGGGATGGTAGAGTCAGAACCCAAATATTCCTGGACAATGACTTTCCTCAAGCTGACCAGTCTTCTGAAAATTCCATTTTTCTATATGGGTAACATATTTTTATTTCTGGTTGCTTTTAACATTTTTATCTTTATCCTCAATCTCTGTGTGCTTTGTCCTAGTCTGGGTTATTTCATTTATTTGACTTGACATTTAATAAATCCTTTAATCTGGAAATGCATATGCCTCTGCAGCTCTGGAAACTCTTCAGCCGTTACAACCACATGTTTTCTCTCCTTCATTCTTACTAGTATATCCTTGTGAACTATGATTAAGTGGCTGATGATGTTCCTCTCCTCCATGTGTCAATTTATTTTCCATATTTCCATCTCTTTTTCTATGGAGAATACTGAGTTCCTCAATTCTTTCTTCGTGTCATTAATCATTCTCTACAGACATATTTACACCATTAATTATCTTGTCTACTTAGCTCCTTATATCAAAGACTGCATTTTAAAATGATTTCTAAGTTTAAAATGATTTCTAATATAAATATACATATATATATTTATATTCTTTTGTATGATTATTGGCTATTCTCATTGCAGAGATGATATTTCCTATTTTTCTCAGAGGGAAAATACAAATATCTATATATTTGTTTATAAAGTGCTGCCTTATTTTTATCTCTGTTGTTGAAATTGTTCCATGTCTTAAGTGTGCTGTCTTCCATACAGATATGTTTGCTCAATTGATTTGCCATTCTAGGGAGAACCATGCTGTGCAGGAATTTTTCTGTTCATGCTGTGCTTTGATTTGTGGGCTTGTGGTTTCCCTGTGCTGCTCTCTCTGTGTTGCATAGTCTAGAACAGGTCTCCCATTAGATCTCCTTGAGAAGTTCCCTCGGTGTTGGGAGGGGTGGGAATAGGAGTGGAGCAGAGAGAAGCAGAGAACCATATTTGAGATATTACCACTTCCTGTAGACTCCTTATTTCCTTCCACGTTGTATGGCTTCTGAAAATGCAAAATCCTTAACTCACTTCAAATTCTTGAAGGGATCCCAAATACCACCCAGGGCTGGGGTTATGGACATGGGGGAAACTGGATTACCTTCATGAGTCTGAGACAGGGAGGCAAGTCAAGGCCTCAGGAGGCACGCTACCTACAGAAACATCTAGGATGACCCTGCATTCTAGGTACAGTGAGGCTGTTGAAATGGGAGGCAAGTGGACTTATGTCAGATCTTCCCAGACCTTTGCCAACCTTGACTGGTCCAAAAGCAACTTGTCAAAAAGCTTTGTTCCTGGTGCCAATATCCTCTTTTATGAGTGGAAGCTTCCATGCCAGCTGAGATCTACTGTTGGCTTTGACACAAAACTTCCTGGCATTTGTCAAGAACAGAAGCAGGTTAGTCCATTTTCAAAGGAATGTTCTTGCCAAAAGACCTGGTACAGAAGGATGAAGGAAAAGAAAGGAAGAGTAGTAGCCAACTCATTGAATCAAATAAAAATAATAATCCCACAGTGGAAGGCTGCTAACAGAGGGGTCAGAAACCCCACCTTCATCCTTTGTATCTGTCTATTAATATATACTTGCCTCTCAATGTACTTAACAAAAATGATTTGTTGAAGTTATTCAGTGCTTAATATATTGTACCATACTGCAGTAATCAGAAAAACCTCAGCATTTTGCAGAAGTTTTAGAAGGCACTGAATAGTAATTTTTCTGCCTAATGCCAGCCCTCATTTTATTAACATCCCAGTCATCTTATGAGAGCACTTTCTTAGAAAGAGATGCTTACAATTTACAATGTTATACCACTGATACCTTCATTAGAAGACTTGCTGACTACTTTGGATTTTCTAGAAAATAAAGTCCAAGTTCAACTTAATAGCCATTATAGAAATCTTAATTTACTAATATTTTTAGTGTTAAATAAAAGACTGAAAACCTCAAATCTAAAGAGAATAAAAGAGCAGCAATCTGAGAAAAGGTTATTGAACATTTTGGGGGAAAGCAAAGAGAATAGTTATTACCATGAGATTAAAAATATTTGGCATTCTTTTCTGGAAATGACCAGTTAAAACCTAAATCATTCTCAGAGCTACTGAGAATCATAAGGTATCCTTGCATTCCCAAACTGTTCCTCATACCCAGTGGTGAAAGCCACTGGGAGCATAAAAATAGTCCTGTAATATAGTGGGCACCACCCCATCCAATTCCTATGCATTCTTTTCTTTGACTCTGTTAACTCAATTGGAAGCTGATAGTTTGGAATACTGCCATTGAATGCTCCTCTCAGACTGAAAACATGGTATTAGTTATGCAGGGGAAGAGCAGGAAGCCTTTAAAGAGAAGGGAAAGAGGAATTAGGTTTCATGATTACAAATTTCTGTGATTTATTTTTTTGAGCATGGCCAGCACATTTTCACTTTTAAGACTTATTGACACTAGGCATTCGCAAAAGGAAAAAAGAAATCAAATTTCAGTCATATCTCCAAGATAGAAGTTACATTTTTTTATATGAATGAAAATAAAGACACCAACACATTGCACCTTATGGGACAATGTACACATAGCCTTTATGCATACTAGCCTGGATGAAAATCTCTGGGCTTTATAAACACTTCCTCCCATGGTGCATTCTAAGTTCTAGCAAACTGGACAGTGATCCATTCCTATTCCCACTTAGTATTTTGCCCATTTAACAGTCTTCTGGAGAATGTGGCACATGGTGGACAATGACTTTTCACAAGCCACTTCAAGATTGCTCAGTTGCTGTCGTGTCCATGCCAGGCCATGTCCGGGAATAGATTCTCCCCTGACACCAAGACAGCATCCAATTTTTTTATATCTCCATCTGTCACTGTGGAACCAATGGGTTTTTTTTTCAATTTTATGATTTCCTAGCACAATCAAACAGTTGATTCCCAGAGAATAGGGGTTACCAGATCTACTGATGGCCAAGGAAGGAAACACATGCATTACTTATAATGCTTCTTCTTGAGAGTAGATCTTTCTACTCTTAGTAACTCAGCCTCAAACTCAGCCTAATTGGGAGTTACATCTGCTGATGGTACTATTTTTCCATATCAGGTTCTTAGTCACAGTAGCCACATGTCAGTAGCTCAATAGCCATATGTAGCTACTGGTTACTGAATTGGACAGCCCAGATTTAGAACATTTCCATCATTGCAGGAGGTTCTATTGGGTAGAGCTGCTCTAGAATGTCCAAAGAACATTTCCATTCCAGGAACATAATCTGGCCCTGAGAAGAGACTGGATGTCTTTTGATGAAGTGAATATTTTGGGAGGTCTTCTGGAATAGGTTAAGGAGATATCCAAAGGGCCATGTTTGGAGAACAAAGGATGGTTGCTCTGTAGGCAATAATGAGTATTTTGTTTGGGTTGCTCGTTTATGTTAGCTGCAGTCAGAATCTGATTGGCTTGGAACATAAAGGGCATTTTTAGAGGCTGTGTGGAAAGAAAGTGAAGAAGAGAAGAGACACTGGCCATTGGCAGGAGCTGGGGAGAGAGCCAGTACGTCTAATTAGGAGATGAGTAAGTGTGCTGTGGAGAGTGAGACGTAACCCGCACCATCTCCCTGAAAATATTGTGTAAAATATGCATCACTTACCGATGCATTGGGAATTAAAAATGTTTTTAATGAGTCTGATGTCAACAAGAGTATAGATGTACACTGTGTCCAATTATATTCGGTTTAAACATTTCACTGTCTTGCTACAGAGATTCTCTTCCTCCAAAGACAATCTGTACAAGTCTTTTCCATATGACACTAAAGACTTTGGCTGGACTGATACAGTGATCAATCCCTTTGTAGGTGTGCCAGTGTTTGACACATCCCCAGAATCATCCAACATGCAACTGATTTGATGAATTGTAGACAATTGTTTTGAAACAAGGGGAAATGAATTTGTTTTTCCTCTTCATTCAACAGATACTTTTTTGTGCACCTGATATATCTGATATGTCCCAGACACTATACTTGGAGCTGGTTATATAGCACTGAACAAATCATATGCCTGCCCACAAATAAGCTTAAATCTTTTCTCCTTTTATGCTCTATCATCTACCCAACAACAGCTAGAGATAACAGCTACTGAATACATTGCTTTACCTGAGTTATACTTGAACATCCTTAGTGCCTAGAATGATATCACAGAACCTAGCGAAATATTTGTTGATTGTCTAAATGAATGGATATGTCTGGGTAACTTGTGTCCTGTATACAGTAGGTATTTGATCTATGTTTATTGTTAAAGGCTACTCCTGATGTAAGAGGTAATTAAATTCCTTTAGATTATAATTGATTTAGTGAACTTTTTTAGGGATGGGAGGGAGGGAGAAGGGGATTGAGGGATATTATGTTTAGTACACATGGTGGGGGTCACGGAGAAGACAGCGTAGCACAGAAAGACAAGTAGTGACTCTGTGGCATCTTACTACACTGATGGACAGTGACTGCAATAGAGTCTGAGGGGGACTTGATAATATAGGTGAATGTAGTAACCACATTGTTTTTCATGTGAAACCTTTTTAAGAGTGTATATTAATGATACCTTAATAAAAAAATAATTATAATTGACCATCTGAATTTAGGCCTCAATTATATAAATCATTTTGTTGTAACAAATTAGAAGTTGATATGCATTGTAAAAATATTTTAATAGATGCCTATTAATTGTGTAAAAATGACAATTCTTAATGTTGGAGAGGTACAGTAAAATGGGTACTCTCAGACTTTTGGTGGGAGAATAAATTGGTTCAAACTTTATGAAAGGCAATTGGAAATATTTTTCAATAATTAGAAGACATTTATACCATACGAGCTAATAATTTCACTTCTAGTGAGTACAATAAAGATCTACTAAGGTTTGTCTACTTAATATGTGATAGAATTATAAAAAAGTTAAGCATCAGTAATAAAGAAATGGCTGAATAAATTTTAATTCACTTATAGAAAAATGTACAGCCATTAACCATACTTAAAATATGTTTAATGTAATGTTAAGTATAAAAGAAAAAAGCAGAATTGAAAACTATAGTGTAATCCAAATTAAGAAAAAAATGCACACACACACAAACGCATACATGCTGCCTCAAGATTCTGAGTTATCTTTTTCTTCTTCAGATCTTTAATATTTTCCTATTTTGAACAATGAATAATATATTACTGTGATAATCTCTAACAGTATTAATATATGAGATATACAGTAATAGTAAAGATAAATAAGTCAATTTTACTTTATTTTATTAAAGTATCATTGCTATACAATCTTATGTTGGTTTCAAATACACAACACAGTGGTTCAACAGTTGCCCATATGATCAAATCCTCACCCCCTCTAGTACCATCACTATCTGTCAACGTAGTAACATGTTACAGAATCATTAAATATATTCTAAATGAGCCCATTTTAAATAACTAAACATGATACCAGCCTTGAAAATACTGGCTAGATTAACAAACTGATATTTTGTGCAGGTGTCATTTAGGATAATCATTGGAATAATATTTTTAGTTCCTTCCTGTTTGAATTATTAGACACATGGGCGAGGGTGAATATTCCACATCAAGAAGAAAGTCAGATAGTAATTAACTCGGTTTTTAAAGATGATTTGGTCTTCTTATTACTAAACTCCCAGGAATATTTAGATAGAATAAAAGAAAATCTAAAAGAAACAACTGAGTTGAGTAAGGCATACTTGGAAAAGTTATAATTTTATCGCATTCTATTAAAAATGGGAAGCATTCTCAAATTTTTACATCTTTTACAAGGCTTTTTTTCGCAGTAGAAATTTTCTATAGAAGAATTACATTATCTTCATATGAACTAAATTGTATTTTCTCCCTTTTCTGGCATTTTTTACCACAGCCATATCTCTGGATGCTTTTGTTATAGATTTATTTGCCTACCAGTTCACGTTTCTAAAGTTTATGGAGCAAGAACTTTAGAAAGTATTTTTGTTTTTCCTTAGGATGTTTGTCATAAAATTGTCTATTCATGGTAAATGTATATATTCTCACTTTTACAGGATAATCTCTACAGCTTTACAGTGATACCAAATAGCTTTTGAATTTATCAATTCAGCTACTAAGGTAAATTGGTTGTGAAAAACCCATAAAATTTTAGATAAGAATCTAATCTTTAGACTGCAGATAGGAAAATAGTCCTCATATATATATTTTGGGATCATTGTCAGCCAAAATAAAGATACTGTTCATTCATTTGGGAAATAATTATTTCAAGTAAAACATTACTATAGGAATATATAAATTGATTTATATTTTAGGATAAGATGGCATAACTTTAAAGTATGTTTATGAAAATGTTAGACATAACATAAAATATGAAAATAGTATCAGTTCTGCCTGAAAAATATGCTTCAGAATAACAGATGGGATTCCACTCATTTATGAACCTATGTTGGACACTGGAAAAGCAAGTTAAATGAGCTTGACTCTTAACCTCTGATAAGTTTATATATAGTTTTAGGCAATAAAAAGTAAAATGAATACTCAGTTGATATGTCTGATACACAATATTTCTTAAGGTCAAATATGCACTCTAATTGTGTTTCTAATTTTTGTGTGTCAGTGGTGTCATCAAATAGATAATGATAGTCATTTTAATGAGTAAAGAAAGAAAATCACAGATTATACTTGTGATCAGGAGAGAAAATAAAAAGAAGAATTAACACAATAGTAATTACCTGAGCAGATGGATCCCTAATCCTAGAAATAAACATGCTAATTAAGCTACACTACAGAATGACAAGATATTAAGGTCTTTTGAGTCTGGAGAAATTGTTATTCTAATTTACTAGTGTAACTTAATTCTCATTATATTAAAAAGTACTTAATCAAACAAATCTTTTTAATTATCTAATTTATTTAGGCAGTTTCAATGTTTTTGTAAATCTCTTCCATGTGTGAGTTTCTATAGGGGCAGACTTTCTCATCAAGTGTATCCATGATTTGTTTGAGATTTGCATTTTTCATAGAGCAGAATTGAGTTTTGTTGTATCTGTAATAAGACAATTCTTTTCTGTGTACTGTCAATGGGTTTTAATTGGAGATTCAAAGAACATAATGCTGACCCTGTCATAACTATCCATCCTGCCTTCCTTTAAAGATGAAAAAAAGTACATATTTGTTAGCAATTGGAATTTAGACTCCTTTGACTGATTTAGATGAGCTACATATTTTGATACTTCTATAAACAAACATTTTGGAGGCAATTAACAAGAAGAATGAGAATAATAGAAGACAAAAGTTTGTATGAATAAGTAAATGTGAGAAAAAAGAAAGGGAGACAATATTATTATTCTTATACTTAATATGTGCAAGGGAAGCTTAAATTATCTAACCAGATCAACACAAAGTAGTTTTTTGGAAGGTCACAGTTAGGATGACATTTCTTAGTGGTTGAATGCATAAATGGAATAAATAGATTTTCAGGGTAAAAAGGATCATTTAGGAAAAAATTTTAGAAGTGGTTTTGTTTAGTTTCTGTTTCCCAAATGTCTGTGTGTTACCTTCTTGTCCTTTTTCCTATGTTTATATACACACACACACACACACACACACACACACACATATATATATATATATATATATATTTTAATGTTATTTTGGTATCATTAATCTACAATTACATGAAGGACATTATGTTTACTAGGCTCCCCCCTTCACCAAGTCCCCCCCACATCCCCGTTCACAGTCACTGTCCATCAACATAGTAAGATGCTGCAAAATCACTACTTGTCTTCTCTGTGTTGCACAGCCCTCCCCGTGCCCCCCCCAACACTATACATGCTAATTGTAATGCCCCCTTTCTTTTTTTCCTACCCTTATCCCTCCCTTCCCACCCATCCTCCCCAGTCCCTTTCCTTTTGGTAACTATTAGTCCATTCTTGGGTTCTGTGCTTCTGCTGCTGTTTTGTTCCTGCAGTTTTCTTTTGTTCTTATACTCCACATATGAGTGAAATCATTTGGTACTTGTCTTTCTCCACCTGGCTTATTTCACTGAGCATAATACCCTCTAGCTCCATCCATGTTGTTGCGAATGGTAGGATCTGTTTTTTTCTTATGGCTGAGTAATATTCCATTGTGTATATGTACCACTTCTTCTTTATCCATTCATCTACTGATGGACGTTTAGGTTGCTTCCATATCTTGGCTATTGTAAATAGTGCAGTGATAAACATAGGGGTGCATCTGTCTTTTTCAAACTGGAGTGCTGCATTCTTGGGGTAAATTCCTAGAGGTGGAATTCCTGGGTCAAATGGTATTTCTATTTTGAGCATTTTGAGGAACCTCCATACTGCTTTCCACAATGGTTGAACTAATTTACATTCCCATCAGCAGTGTAGGAGGGTTCCCCTTTCTCCACAACCTGGCCAACATTTGTTGTTGTTTGTCTCTTGGATGGTAGCCATCCTTACTGGTGTGAGATGATATCTCATTGTGGTTTTAATTTGCATTTCTCTGATGACAAGCGATGTGGAGCATATTTTTATGTGTCTGTTGGCCATCTGAATTTCTTCTTTAAAGAACTGTCTATTCAGCTCCTCTGCCCATTTTTTAACTGGATTATTTGCTTTTGTTTGTTGAGGTGTGTGAGCTCTTTATATATTTTGGATGTCAACCCTTTATCGGATCTGTCATTTACGAATATATTCTCCCATACTGTAGGATACCTTTTTGTTCTATTGATGGTGTCTTTTGCTGTACAGAAGCTTTTCAGCTTGATATAGTCCAATTTGTTCATTTTTGCATTTGTTTCCCTTGCCTGGGGAGATATGTTCAAGAAGAGGTCACTCATGTTTATGTCTAAGAGATTTTTGCCTATGTTTTTTTCTAAGAGTTTTATGGTTTCATGACTTACATTCAAATCTTTGATCCATTTCGAATTTACTTTTGTGTATGGGGTTAGACAGTGATCCAGTTTCATTCTCTTACATGTAGCTGTCCGGTTTTGCCGGCACCATCTGTTGAAGAGACTGTCATTTCCCCATTGTATGTCCATGGCCCCTTTATCGAATATTAGTTGACCATATATGTTGGGTTAATGTTTGGGGTCTCTATTCTGTTCCACTGGTCTGTGGCTCTGTTCTTCTGCCAGTACCACATTGTCTTGATTACTATGGCTTTGTAGTAGAGCTTGAAGTTGGGGAGTGAGATTCCCCCCCGCCCACTTTATTATTCCTTCTCAGGATTGCATTAGCTATTTGGGGTCTTTGGTGTTTCCATATGAATTTTTGAACTATTTGTTCCAGTTCATTGAAGAATGCTGTTGGTAGTTTGATAGGGATTGCATCGAATCTGTATATTGCTTTGGGCAGGATGGCCATTTTGACGATATTAATTCTTCCTAGCCAAGAGCATGGGATGAGTTTCCATTTGTTAGTGACTTCTTCAATTTCTCTTAAGAGTGTCTTACAGTTTTCAGGGTATAGGTCTTTCACTTCCTTGGTTAGGTTTATTCCTAGGTATTTTATTCTTTTTGATGCTATTGTGAATGGAATTGTCTTCCTGATTTCTCTTTCTATTAGTTTATTGTTAGTGTATAGGAAAGCCACAGATTTCTGTGTGTTAATTTTATATCCTGCAACTTTGCTGAATTCCAATATTAGTTCTAGTAGTTTCGGAGTGAAGTCTTTAGGGTTTTTTATGTACAATATCATGTCGTCTGAAAATAGTGACCGTTTAACTTCTTTACCAATCTGGATTCCTTGTATTTCTTTGTTTTGTCTGATTGCCGTGGCTAGGACCTCCAGTACTATGTTGAGGAACAGTGGGGAGAGTGGGCATCCCTGTCTTGTTCCCGATCGCAGAGGAAAGCTTTCAGCTCCTCGCTGTTCAGTATGATGTTGGCTGTGGGTTTATCATGTATGGCCTTTATTATATTGAGGTACTTGCCCTCTATACCCATTTTGTTGAGAGTTTTTATCATGAATGGATGTTGAATTTTATCGAATGCTTTTTCAGCAGATATGGAGATGATCGTGTGGTTTTTGTCTTTCTTTTTGTTGATGTGGTGGATGATGTTGATGGATTTTTTAATGTTGTACCATCCTTGCATCCCTGGGATGAATCCCACTTGGTCATGGTATATGATCCTCTTGATGTATTTTTGAATTTGGTGCTAATATTTTGTTGAGTATTTTTGTATCTACGTTCATCAGGGATATTGGTCTGTAGTTTTCTTTTTTGGTGGGGTCTTTGCCTGGTTTTGGTATTAGGGTGATGTTGGCTTCATAGAATGAGTTTGGGAGTATTCCCTCCTCTTCTATTTTTTGGAAAACTTTAAGGAGAATGGGTACAATGTCTTCTCTGTATGTCTGATAAAATTCTGAGGTAAATCCATCTGGCCCAGGGGTTTTGTTCTTTGGTAGTTTTTTGATTACCGCTTCAATTTCGTTGCTGGTAATTGGTCTGTTTAGATTTTCTGTTTCTTTCTGGGTCAGTCTTGGAAGGTTGTATTTTTCTAGGAAGTTGTCCATTTCTCCTAGGTTTCCCAGGTTGTTAGCATATAGGTTATCATAGTAGTCTCTAATAATTCTTTGTATTTCTGAGGGTTCCGTTGTGATTTTTCCTTTCTCGTTTCTGATTCTGTTGATGTGTGTTGACTCTCTTTTTCTCTTAATAAGTCTGGCTAGAGGCTTATCTATTTTGTTTATTTTCTCGAAGAACCAGCTCTTGGTTTCATTGATTTTTGCTATTGTTTTATTCTTCTCTATTTTATTTATTTCTTCTCTGATCTTTATTATGTCCCTCCTTCTGCTGACCTTAGGCCTCATTTGTTCTTCTTTTTCCAATTTCGATAATTGTGACATTATACCATTCATTTGGGATTGTTCTTCCTTCTTTAAATATGCCTGGATTGCTATATACTTTCCTCTTAAGACTGCTTTTGCTGTGTCCCACAGAAGTTCGGGCTTAGTGTTGTTGTTGTCATTTGTTTCCATATATTGCTGGATCTCCATTTTGATTTGGTCATTGATCCATTGATTATTTAGGAGCGTGTTGTTTAGCCTCCATGTGTTTGTGAGCCTTTTTGCTTTCTTTGAACAGTTTATTTCTAGTTTAATGCCTTTGTGGTCTGAAAAGTTGGTTGGTAGGGTTTCAATCTTTTGGAATTTACTGAGGCTCTTTTTGTGTCCTAGTATGTGGTCTATTCTGGAGAATGTTCCGTGCGCACTTGAGAAGAATGTGTATCCTGTTGCTTTTGGATGTAGAGTTCTGTAGATGTCTATTAGGTCCATCTGTTCTAGTGTGTTGTTCAGTGCCTCTGTGTCCTTACTTACTTTCTGTCTGGTGGATCTGTCCTTTGGAGTGAGTGGTGTGTTGAAGTCTCCCGAAATGAATGCATTGCATTCTATTTCCTCTTGTAATTCTGTTAGTATTTGTTTCACATATGTTGGTGCTCCTGTATTGGGTGCATATATATTTATAATGGTTATATCCTCTTGTTGGACTGAGCCCTTTATCATTATGTAATGTCCTTCTTTATCTCTTGTTACTTTCTTTGTTTTGAAGTCTATTTTGTCTGATACTAGTATTGCAACACCTGCTTTTTTCTCTCTGTTGTTTGCATAAAATATCTTTTTCCATCCCTTGACTTTAAGTCTGTGCATGTCTTTGGGTTTGAGGTGAGTCTCTTGTAAGCAGCATATGGATGGGTCTTGCTTTTTTATCCATTCTGTTACTCTGTGTCTTTTGATTGTTGCATTCAGTCCATTTACATTTAGGGTGATTATTGAAAGGTATGTACTTATTGCCATTGCAGGCTTTAAGTTTGTGGTTACCAAAGGTTCAAGGTTAGCTTCTTTACTATCTTACTGTCTAACTTAACTTGCTTATTGAGCTATTATAAACACGGTCTGATGATTCTTTATTTCTCTCCCTTCTTATTCCTCCTCCTCCCTTCTTCATATGTTGGGTGTTTTGTTCTGTGCTCTTTTTAGGAGTGCGCCCATCTAGAGCAGTCCCTGTAAGATGCCCTGTAGAGGTGGTTTGTGGGAGGCAAATTCCCTCAACTTTTACTTGTCTGGGAATTGTTTAATCCCTCCTTCATATTTAAATGATAATAATGCTGGATACAGTATTCTTGATTCGAGGCCCTTCTGTTTCATTGCATTAAGTATATCATGCCATTCTCTTCTGGCCTGTAGTATTTCTGTTGAGAAATCTAATGATAGCCTGATGGGTTTTCCTTTGTAGGTGACCTTTTTTTTTCTCTCTGGCTGCCTTTAATACTTTGTCCTTGTCTTTGATCTTTGCCATTTTAATTATTATGTGTCTTGGTGTTACCCTCCTTGGATCCCTTGTCATGGGAGTTCTGTGTACCTCTGTGGTCTGAGAGGCCATTTCCTCCCCTAGTTTGGGGAAGTTTTCAGCAATTATTTCTTCAAAGACACTTTCTATCCCTTTTTCTCTCTTCTTCTTCTTCTGGTACCCCTATAATGCGGATATTGTTTCGTTTCGATTGGTCACACAGTTCTCTTAAAATTCTTTCATTCCTGGAGATCTTTTTATCTCTCTCTGCAGCAGCTTCTCTGCGTTCCTGTTCTCTGTTTTCTAGTCCATTAATGGTCTTTTGCATCTTGTCCATTCTGTTTTGAAGTCCTTCCAGAGCTTGTTTTATTTCTGTATTCTCCCTCCTTAGTTCTTGCATATTTCTCTGCAAGTCCATCAGCATGGTTATGACTTTTGTTTTGAATTCTTTTTCAGGAAGACTGGTTAAATCTATCTCCCCAGGTTCCTTCTCAGGGGAAGATGTAGCAGATGTCGAAGCTGTCTGGGTTAGTCTTGTCTGGATCAAATTTTTTTCCCTTTTCATGTTGATAGATGCAATGGTAAGCTATTGACTCGTCTGTCAGCTGGGAGAGCCAAGACTTTCCACTTGGTCCTGGCCTTTCTTTACTGGGACAACTGCGACCCCTAGTTAATTATTATGTGTATGCAATTGCGTGTAGACTGGGTCTCTGTATCTTGCCCGGCCGGTATGGAGGAAGCTCCCTTGCTGTGGGCGTGGCCAGCCTCAGGCTGCTGCTCTGCTATGGCGGGGCCCTGGAGGGGTAATGGACTGGGGACTGTTTGGCTGTTTACCTCCGTGAGGGGTCTCAGAGCTGTTGGCCAGGGGGTTAGGGAGTTCCCTGGAATTTCCAGCTGCTGGACTGTGACCCGGGATGCTTCCGTCCAGCTGTGGGGTCCCTGTCCCTTTAAGACTTTCAAAAAGCACTCGCTTTTCTTTGTCACAGGGGCACCAGCTTCGGGACCCGCTCAAAGGTCTTACTGCCCTATTTCCCTAGTTTCCAGCACCCCACGCATGCACTGTGTCTGCGCTCTGTTGTGGATGGCTGGGGCTGGGTGTTCAGCAGTCCTGGGCTCCCTCTCCCTCCCCGCTCGGACTCCTTACCTCTCGCCGGGAGCTGGGGTGAGGGGTGCTCAGGTGTCGCCAGGCTGGGGCTTGTATCTTACCCCTTTCACCAGGTGCTGGGTTCTCGCAGGTGTGGATGTAGTCTGGCTGTTGTCCTGTGTCTTCTGGTCTCTCTTTTAGGATTAGTTGTATTTGTTGTATTTTCAAAAATATGTATGTTTTTGTGAGGAGTCCTACTCACGCTGCCATCTTGGCTCCTCCTTATTTTTATATTTTAATTGTAACCATGGTATGCATTTATACCAGAATATATTTGAACTATATTTAAAAACAGTAAATATGTGAGACAGTTATATAAATTTAATTCACCTCAGTTTTAATCCAATTCAACAGGCATTTATTAAATCACAATGATATGAAAAACATAGGACTGGCAGTACAGAGCTATACAACCTTAAAAAATATATGGTGCCTAAACTTTAAACTTCTTATCGGAAGGAACAGTATTTCATTCATCATGTGGTGACTTGGTACTCAAAGTATGGTCCATGGACCAGCAGTACAGGCATTTCCTGGGACTTGTTAGAAATATGGAATTTTAGGCTCCACCCCAGCCATTCTAAACCAAAATCTTCATTGTAACAAGATCCCCAGGTGACTCAAATTCTTATTAAATTTTGAGACATTCCATGTTAGAAGACTATAGTCTAAGAAAATAAATAGACAGCAGTATTTTTTAAAAGGCAAATATTTCATTAAGAAATGCTCTAACATAGAAACAAATATTGCAAGACAATAACAGAATCTCAGTCGCATCATAGAGATTTGAAGTAGTTTTGAATCTGCCCTCTTCTATGTTATACTTTACATATGATAATCAACATTTTTTATAGTGTGTCCCTGGTCTAATATATTTGAGAAACAGAGCATAACATATGCAGCTACTTAGAGTTGCTTGTTCACAATAGTATGTTAAAGATTCTGAGAAGTCCTGAAATATATAAGTCTGTTTTACATAAACCAAGGATGCCACAAATATACTCAAACATGCAACTTTTTTTCTCCTTGTATGACACTATTAACATCCTTCAGAACAGCTTTGGGAAGCACTGCATTTTATGAGTTTGCAACACTTTGCTCATGAATACTTTACTAGGATTCTTCTGCTCTCCATTGGCTTCTCCTTTTTTATATAGTCATAAAGTATCCTAAATAAATGCAACCATGAGTAAAAGTATCACCAAAAATACAATTTACTTCCAACACAATGTATGTAATAATACAGGCAAATTAATTCAGCTGTTCTGTTAAAACTCATCCAGATCTGGATAGATAAAGTTGTCTTTGAACAAAGAGTGTGCCAAAGTCTGGCCTCCACATATCATTGAAGTTAAGCCAGATCCTGCAAGTAATGAAAGGGAAGTTTTGGTTAACTACCAATAATGAATAATTCATTGGTGAGATTATGAATAAGAACAATTGTCATGACTAAAATAATGTTCCTGAAACTGACAGAGCATTCAAAATAGATTCAGCTAAGATAGAGTAGGTATATATTCCATGCTGGTAAATTGTTGAAATTCAAAACTTCCTTCAGGGAATAGGTGCATGGTTCTGTCAAATAAGGAGCTCTTAAAGCTCAGAAATTCAAAGGCAGTGAAGTCAAAGCATATTCAAGGGAGTTTACAATTCTCAATTCTTTTAGCTCTTCAGACTTGCCGTTTGTTTTCATTGTTGCTATTTTAAAATATTTTTGTAAGGTATTTTCTCTCTAATTATAAAAGGAAAACATGCTCACTATCTTGAAAATAATTTTTAGTATAAAAAAGGATTTTGAACACAGAATTCCACCTACCTTAGCTACTTAGTTATGTGAAAATGACTTTAGCTCTGATTTCATTGACCCAGTGATTCTTGGTTGTTTTAAAACATTAATCTGTACTTACAGGCCTTCATAAATATGTTGTTCCTTGTATGCCAGTAATAGCAAAACTCTCATCAAGGGTGAAGATCCCCAGGGTAAGAGCCCTTAGTGAATCAGAGGCCTGACAGGACCACAACTTCCTCACACAAAGACACACACCCAGTGTGAGATCATGAGCTAGAATTGCCTAAATGTGTAGCTACTATTCTCTTTAAATTTTTAACTCAAAGAAAAACAAAGAAGGTTACCTCAGACATTATTTGGCAACTATCCTCTGAGTAATCCAATCCTAGTTATTGAAACTGAAATAGTCACCTAGGCATTTTAGCAAATTCTATTGGCCATTCCATTATGCCAAAGTTGACTCTCCTTAACATCAAGGTCAAATTTGCTATGTGACTGCATTGGCTCAGGCTCATAAATTTTGTGGTATTTCATTTTATGTAAAATCCAAAAGACATAAGCTCTTGGGTTTTTTTTTTCCTCTTTCCCCTACATCTAATGAAGTTCAAAATTTTTAGTTATAGGATTAACTGTTTTACAATATTTAATAATTTCTTCACTGTCACAGTGCCAGGCACATAGAAGGCAATTGATGAAACTGGCAATATGTGAATGAACAGTTAACATGAAGTTTTTAAAAACATTTTTCATTTTAAGGATTTGGCTTCAATTTGGAATAGTGATTACAATGTTTTGGTGGTCTTCATTTATCTCTGTCTCTTGAGGATGTAAAACCCAAGCATGACTATTATACATAGTGATTTAGGTAATATTAATTTACATGGTGATCTGACTCTCACATACTTCATTTAGGTCACCTCACCTGATGAACACACAATGGGATGTGTGTCCATCTCACTATTCATAATGCAATATATGTAATTCCACTTCTGATATGAAGGGTAGAGTCATGTTATTTCATTTAGGTAAGGTCTTGTTTTTCATAAAGATAATTTACACTTACAGCATTTCTTTTGGTGTCTTTTTTTCTAATTTGTTAAAAATGTACATCTTAGAAAGGCTTATGCAAAAAAAACCATCAGTACTTTGTACGTGTGTTTTCTGTATCTGCTCAACAGTACTGGGGAAAAGTACACATCTGAAACTTATGGCTGTGCAAGGTGAGTGGAGAATTCAACTCCAGTGAAGAGGGTAGTAGGTAATATAAATAACAGATAACTCGACTTTGGGGAAAAGAATGTGGTAAAATGCCACATTTCCATTTCTCATCATTAAGCATGACAATAATTAGATAAAAACTATTGCCACATTTACTGAAAAGAGGAACCTAAAACTATTTTGTGGTCAATACCTGGCTTTAGCTAAAGAAAAAGCTTTAGAAAGGTCTTCTTTCACTTGGTTAATTTCTTACAAGATGTATAATTAATGAATTCAATTGTTCAATTTGTGGGCAGAAAAAAATTAATGAAATTGTTTCACTTCTTCTTGTGCAACTGTAAAGACAGTAATGCCATTCATGTAGAAAGAGAACCAACAGAAAACATCACAAATATATATCCAGTATTTATTCCATGTAATTTTAGAATGATGGAACCTTTGAGCAGTCTTCTGTTCCAATTACCTGGACCACATAAAAATATTTTTGATACCTCTCCTTAACAGATATAAACATATACTTACATTATACATATATATGTGTAGAATATATATGGGCATTCTATATGTACATACCTAAAGCAGCCCACCAATGTGATGTCAAGGAGAATTCCAGCATAACTACAATAGAAAAAGAGAACGTATTGTTCCTTTTTAAGACATACATCATTACTTTCCTCATGAAGAAATATTTCTGTTTGGTCAAATCATATCCACATAACAAAGAAATTTTAGCCATATGCTTGAAATCAGGTAGCTCCAAAGTTATACTTAAGTATAGTTTAAAAGTTCATTCATTAAGTCAGATATTTGAAACTCTTCTCGTTGAAACGATGTTATGAATTGCCAGGTTCTTGGTTCAGCTCACACTGCTGGCTTGAAGTGACGTGCAGCAGAGATGATCCCAAGACCACCCTGAATCCTCAATGCCTGGCTCTCTCTGGAACTCTGGGACACTTCACTCTGAACTCAGTTCTATTCAGCAATATTTGTCAAGCATTTACTGTTCCCCATGTGTCACGTGGTAGACAATTTACCTGTAACTTTTCTGGTTCCAGAACCCACAGCCCATCTCAGTCATGAAGATGGAGCCACTCTGTGCCCCAGAGCCCTTTGCGAATACCCTGTGGCTACCTTCCAGGAAAACATAAGCCCCAAAGTAAAATAGTCAGTTTGAGATTGTGGGCTTAGTGGTTCTCCAAGTTACAGAGGGAGGGTTTGTGTTCAAGGACACTGATGTTAAGAGACTGATACACCAGCATTCTCTAACATCAGTGATGCTGGGATGTAACAATTCACCTGGAAATTGTGTGTTCTTAAGTTGGAGATTGATGGTGCCATCCATAGACCAGAGCACTGAAAAACATGAGTGTTTTAAGTTGTAAATAAATAATAGTAACTTTGAATTACTTGTGGTTGGTTACCACCCATATTTTAACTAATATGCTTTTCAAAAAATAATGGAAGGCGTTAGGGGAGGAAGTTACCATGGGAGGATGAATTCTTGAGTGGATGGATGAAGGAATGGATGAAACTCCCATTTCCTAAGTAATTATGATATGGTACACCCGGCCAGCCAGTTTCTCATTCTCAGTGAAACCCTTGGGCCTCCCCCATCTGACAAGGAGGAACTGATGGGAGTGGTGGTGGGACTTCCCTAAGTCTACACTTTTTACCTACCTGGTAAAAAGGCAGGACTGGAATTTGAATGCATTTTCTTCTGACTCCCAAGATCACGAGTAGAAATAAAAAACCCTTAGTCTAAAAACCTGGTATTTTTGTTAAAATAACTACAGTTGGGAAGTTTGCAAGGCTGATTAGTACCAGTTTCCTTGGTTCCCAGCTCCCAGGCTTTGCTCAATTTCTGCCTCAAGCAAGGATTTTGGAGGAACAGTACTCGTAACAGAGGCAAGTTGATGACAAACTGAATGTGAAAGGAAAATAAGAAACACCTCCATTTCAATACAGTTTTGAATTGAAAGATGTAGCTGGTCAAACTGGTAGAAAGACTTGGTGGAGGAGGAGGAGGGAGGGGAGGGATGAAGAACTTCCTTCCTCAGCTTTTATTATGTAGCCATTGCAGGACAATATGCATACAACCTAAGTTTTACTCTTACGAAGCAATTTAGGTACCACATCAGATTTCTTACTTTTTGTTCACTTATTTATTTTGCTTACCAGTTGAAGTGATGGCAGCATGAACAATAGTTACTGAAATAGCATAATCCCAAGCCCATTCTTCTACAACCAGAATGAAAAGCAACTCACAAACAACGCAGGTGATCTCCATTGAGACTAAAAGAACTGCAAATAAAAAGGAAGAATATAATTACTTGGGACTAGCAAAACTAACAATGCTGAAATACAACTACTAACAGGACCATTACAACTTACTCTGTGAAGAAGTTTTGGTAAGGATTTTTTAAATGTTCCATATTTCAACAATCCTTAAATTTGGGTAAGAACTTTTTAACATACTCTGCCTCCTTAATAATCCTTAAGCTTATAGAAAAATAGCAATATATAATTTCCTTTTCACATTCTTCGTATTTAGCATTTTAGAAGGTAAAGTACAATAAAGAAAAGTTATAGCCAAAGCATGCTGATCTGTAATTGGACTGCAAATCTCAATTTAAGGTATATTAAAACTAAGGGAAAATTCCATTGTGAGTTCTCAGAAGTAGAAAATACAAATGTGAGAGTTTACTGAAGTATAATATTTCTTTGTTCCCGATCATCGCCTAACTTGGAAATGAGCTCCTTTGTGTCTTTATAATAAATGGTATGTTGAGGTAGTCATCTGGGAAATATAACCGATAACTATGGATGAAAGAAAGCCTCATAAATGACTCATGTGGATGGAGACACTCCTCTAAATCCAACAGTTGTCTCAGAGTGGTTCCCTTAAATATGTATAAAGAGCTAGTTATTTACAGGTCAGGACCACAGATCTCTAAGAGCCTTGAACACGTTAAGGGCCAACCTTTTGCCTCTTGTCTTTGATATGGATCTTTAACACTGTAGTGCTTTCAATGGAGAGATCCATCAAAGTTACAAATATGTGTGATATACCACTAAGGTCTCTGTAATTGATATCATTTTCCAAAAAATTACCTTTCTTTCCTTTCAAAACACAGCCAACCATTGGTATGTTCATATAATTCAGGAATTGATGAATCTGGGCAGGTAAACTTCATATTTTTCAAAACAAAAAGTAAAATAGTCACATTATGTCCTATTGTGCAGAGCTAATTTACTAACCAGCAAGCCAGTGATTGCCTTGTGGGTGAGCAAGACACTAACCAAATAAGCAGGTCCCAGGTGTCATCCTTCTAAAGGCCTCTACTTGCTCCCCTTCAAGTCTATTTAATCTAACTCAGCAGGTTTCAAAACTTAAATGGAGAATTCATACTATCTCCTTTTCTAGCCTGTGGGAATACAGTTGAGTTCAGTAAGTCCTGCTCCCTGAAATCAATGATGTGGAAGGAACTGTTGACACCATCCTGACACCACCTCTTCCCATCACATTCCCACTTCCACTTCCACCACTGGCTCAGGGAGCCTCCATGTTATTATAGGGAAATAGAGATGCCTCTTCTAGCAGCAGTTACACACTTTACAGGTTAACTTTCAGGTGTTTGGAGACTGATTTTAGTCTTGAACAAGCTGTATTTGCATATGGAAGGCTTATGCCTTGTTTATAGTATGAAAGAAAGCATGACAAAGGAAGTAGTGGAAAATTTAAAGTTTGGAAACCAGTGTTATAGCTTAATAATTGTAAAACCTTGAGCACAATTTTAACCTCTGGGTCAGTCTGTTTCCTTCTCTATAAATTGGGAAATGGAGTACTATCTTATCTACCTCAAAAAATTGTTGGACGAATTTTAATTTAAAATGAAAGTATTTGTAAACTATTCTCTGCAATGGAAAGAAAGATACTAGTAATCAGAATGTTTTAACTGGACTCACATTTTCCAGTGTCCTTGCTAACCTAATCTGGGTGACCAAATTATTGAAACAGACCCTAAAAACATGCTTAACACTCTAAGATTACTCTTATATTTTATCTCTGAGATTAGACAAGTCTACATTCTCAAACAGCTTTGAAGAGTTATGGCAGTTATCTCTCCAAGCCTAAACTTAAAGATCTAATAGGCTCAGGGTTTATTGACATCTTTGTACAAAAGATAGTGTTTTGTTAGAGGAAAGGGTGATGTAAACTGTGCCAAGAACCCTGGGGATCTTCTATAATCCCTGCTATGGAATCACAGTCTTCTCCAGTAAACCTGTGTCATTGTCCTATCTTTCATCCCATGATGTCCTATCTTGACTGACCCAGTGGAAAGAATTAAATAACAGTAGAGTTTTAAGTCTCCCCCGTCCCCCATCCAAAACACAGCCCTCACCTAACTCTTTGCTGTCACTCTTTCCCTATCATTTGCAGATCGTCTTGGTAGAAAATAAGTTAATTCTATCTTCAATAGGGAATCGCATGAAGAAAGGTGATAGGATCTTAGACCTCTTGTGTCTCATTGGAATGAAAACTCTTATCCTAACATATTCTTTGTCTATCCAAAATTGAATCAGTAATGGAACTAAACAAGGTTATCCATTTGAGGAGGCTGTTCTAAAGCTTTTTATTTGAATTCAATAACTAACTGACCAAGTTTACCATATAAGTCATATGTGACATCTGGTTTCTTTGGCTTCAGGCAATTTCTGTATATTAGCGTATTTGTCCCAAAATAACATGTCCAGTGTTTTCTAAAGAATTGTAAAGTTTGTTTAAAGAATACACAGTTCATTAAAAAAAAGAGTAGGAAGAAACTTGACAGAATGTTAATAAAAATTTTATTTAGAGAGTAAGTTTGTGATGGATTTTCTTCTTTCTATGAGTAGACATTATATAAGTGTTCATTAACTTATCTGTATTATTTTATAATGGAAAATGACATTAAAATCTTACTTTTCTAAAGATGGGGCAAACTCACCATGAATACCCCCAAAACAAGTATGTGTGTCATATATTCATCACAAAAAGGTATTATTTTTAATACACATAAAACTTTTGGGCCTCATGGGTGTTAATAATTATTTCTTCAAAAATGATAAATTTTAAAGTGATAGATCTTTTCATAATATATCCTTTCTCATCATTTTTTCTTTGCAACAGGTTTTATACTATTTTGGGAAGAAAAATCAAACTAAGCAGAAATGTACAAAGCAGAAAATGAAAGTCCTCTGTCATCCCAGCTGGGAGATAATGGTTTGTTGCATTTTTCTCCAGGTTTCTTACCACTGACACCATGTATTTTACTTGATTCTACAAAAATGAATAATTACACTATACAAACACTTCTGTAGTCATTTTGTATCCCATAAACATTTCTCTGCATCAGTATATTAAGTCATTCTTCTTTCTTTTCTTTGAAAATATTTAATGCACAAGAAATTTATCTACAATACCACAAAATAATAATTCATGTAAGAACTCTATGCACTTATCCCACCGTATTCCATCTTTCAGGAACAGCCACTGTAAAATTTGTGACGGCGCTTTGTCACAATAATTTTTCAAGTCAGATGAAAGATACAGATGGCTGGTATTTTTTAAATTTGTATAAAACAAAAACTATTTGGATTTTTGGCAGCATTTCATTCATTAATTGACAAAGATGAGAAATTAAAACCAATTACCTTTATAATTTGTGTTGAGCCATGAGGGATTTGTTCTGAAGTCAAATGGTGCCAGGACATTCAAATCATACACCCTGCAGATGTTACAAATGAAAATAGTTTACTCTGGAGGAGGCAGTTTATAATTTCTCACATTCACAAATGAAAATATTTTACTCTGGAAGAGGCAGTTCATAATTTCTCAAATTCAAGGTTTTGCAAATCACTCTTCACATATGAGGATAAGTTATAACCACTTTGTGACACATTTAAGAATGGGTTGACTTGGATGCAACCAAATAATCTTTTCATCCACATTGTTCTTGCTTGTCCAGTTTAATCCACTTTATCCACCAAGTGAACTTCATTGTATTTTAGGTCTTAGCTATAACCTTGGAAGTCCCTTCCATCAAACGGGGGAGAGGAAGCTAATTCTGTAATGAAAGCATAGGCTTGGAAGCAACAAGATTGGGTTCTAATCCTAATGGTGTTAATTGTGAATTTGGGCAAGTCAGTTCCATATGGAACTGGACTTTAGTTTCCAGTCTATAACTTGAAGGGGTTAGTCTCTGAGATCTCTTCCCATTCTACAATCTGAATCCATAAATGCATACCCTCCACCTTGCCTAAGTTTGTAGTTGTGTGCCTCTGGTCAGTCAGTGAGCAGCCTGCTGGAGTTTACCAACTTCAAATTCCTCATCTCTAACTCACAATAACTACAAATCCTTGAAATCCCATGCTCAGAGAGCCCTGATGATCCTCAGCTCTTCCCTGCTCCAGGCGAAGCATCACCATCTCCAGTCCCAGGCAATTGCTGAGACTGTGCGTGAACACCAGACACTTCCTCAGTGGGTTTGCATGCAAGCATGCTGAATAACATTCTTCCCATTACAAAAGTCAGTATAATTGCTTTTTTCTACTACTTTGCATATTGAAATAAAAAAGGCCTAAACTTCTTGCTTGCACAATAAAATTAAATTGTATACACACTCAACTTCTTGGGAAATATTCATAAATATATCCACAGTATTTCAAGGTGATCAAAGTATTGGCAATCTAAATTTGTAGAGATTAAATTCAACCACAGCAAGACAAGAAAATTACCTGAAAAAAATTGCCTTATGCTTACATAGATATGAAATCATTAAAAATACACATTATTTCATCCTCATCATGATAACCTTCTTTTGGATTAGTATGTCCGCTGGACAATGAAGACAATTGAAATAAGAGAAGCTCTGAGGACTAGTCAAGATGATCCAGGAAGTTAGTAAGAACCGGGGCCAGAATGTAGATCTCCTGACTCATAGTCCAAATATATTTCCAGCGTATATCAGAAAATATTTAAATTGGATGTAGATTATCTCTGAATTCCCTTCCAGTTCAAGCAGGCTCTGATTCAACACCAGCCCCGGCAGTAATAGCTTCACTTTCTTTCCATGATCGTAAAGTGGTCAGAGGAAGAGTCGGGCCTGGTTCTAGCTGCTTCATTTCATGACAGTTACATTTACATTTTCAAAGGTAGCACTTTTGATTATTTTTATTTAAAAAAGAAATGTATCACTTAGAAAAATTATACTTCCTCTATTCCAGCAAGGACATGTCAAGTATTAAATATCAACTCCTTTCATATTCGATCTTAGCTTTTTAATTGTGTTTAAAGACAACATGCTACTTACTTGAACAGCAGGTCATTTATGCCCAGAACCACGTAGTACACAGTGTAGAAGAAGATGACACATAGAAAGAGGTTCTGCAAGACCACCTGCAGAGAAAACAGGCATGAGCAACAAGAACCTTGGCTTTTTCATGTGGTTGTTGGTAATAGTAATGCCAAACAAAAGATGACGAATGACCACTAGATAGTGCTGGCCAGCCTTTTTTTTGCCTAGAGACCCATGGGGTGGGAAGGACTTCAAAGTGAACAATGAAAGTTGCTGCCTGGAGAGGCTGGCATATTACCCATTTGCACTAAGTATTAGTGCAATATATATGAATATATGTAAACCCATACCGCTTACCTTCCATCTACCACCACAAGCTTCCTCAATGCCAATATTTTTAATTTAACTTGACAAAAAGATTTCACATCTCCACTAGCATCATAGTAAAAATATGGGAATGGCTAAGAAATTTTGGAAAATCTAACCAAATAAAATGCAGAATAACACAGTAATTGAACCTGTGTGGAAGAATTTACAGAGCAACTGGCTAAAACACCATAGATGATCCTGAAATGGACTCTACTCCATATGAGACTCAGGAAGGAAGAATTACAGATAAATGGAGACCAGATGGCTTATTCAACAAATAGTGCTGTGAAAATTGTATAACTTCTAAATAGAAAACTCCCATTAGATTCCAGTCTTATACCAGACACAAAAATAAACTTTGAATAGATTAAAGCCTTCAATGCCAAGAAATTTGCAACATATATCACAGGCAAAGGATTGATATCTGCAATATATATATATATATATATATATATATATATATATATATATACACACACATACAAATAAAGACAACTATAGAAATGTGAACAATGCATATAAATAGACAATTCAAGTGAGTAAATATTTTAAAAGGCAACAAACCATTGGAAATGTGCTGACCCTCACTATTAATCTTTAAAACATATTCTTGTGAATATAATAAAAATGTCAGCATTCCACATGGGAATTTGTCAGTTTATTCTTTTCCCTTTTGAATCTTTTAAAAAGTCATCTTGTTTAGCCAACACTTTAACACTTTGGGGTTATTCATGTTCTCTGGATGACCATTTCACCCAATTTACCAAGTCTTTTAATTGGCTTGGGTACAGAAGGAGCCCTCCACAAGAGGCAAGAAAAGAGAGTTAGCAGAGAACATGCCACAGCCATTTGGTTGAATGGACCAAATTTACAGATTTACCAAGGACTTACTTTTTCCAACTATCTGAAACAGGGAGGACTGTCCAGCCTAAAAGGGTCACAGAAAACATATTTATTTACTTTATTATTTTTTAATTGAAATACATTTGATCCATTAACATTGTGTAAATTTAAGGTACAACATGTTCGCTTGATACATTTATGTTCTGTAATATGATTGCCGTTGTACCAATAGGTAACACCTCTCTCACATCACATAATTATCACTTCTTTTTTGTGGTTGGAATAATTAAGATCTAGCCTTTTAAGCAAGTTGATGGTAATAATACGGTATTGTTGTCTATATCCACTATACTGGACACCAGGTTTCTGGGACTTACTTACTGACAGTTGCAAGTTTGTACCCTTAAACAACACCTCATTCTTTCTTAGTATAAAATTGAGAATTCTGTTAACGAGAAGGAAAAGGAGTGGGGTAGGCAACTAACAGTGTCTTCCAGGTGGAAGAATCAATACAGAAATAGCAAAAAGCCTTCATTTTGTAGAGATTATTTTGAGGCCAAGAGAAAACGTGAAAGCTTGATCAGAATGAAGGTCCGAATGAGGTGCCCATATTTAAGCTGGTTGAATTCCTTCCCAACTGCAAGGATCGAATCTGCTGATGAAGACAGGTATGTGATAAGGGGCAATCTTGGGGCTTCTGCAGCCTTAAAATTTTCTTGCAGGTCATGTGTCTTTGGGTTTGCTTTACTCTTTATCCTATATATTGATACCAATTTGTTTTTCTTTTAATTTGAACTTTAGTAGCCTCCACTTAAAATATTTCTAGGTGACTGTTTTATTTCATTTCAATCCAAAATAAGATAAATAATATATAGTGTCTATAATAATATATAGTCAAACAAGCATGAAACTATTCTTATTACAGTGTTAATAATGAAATTAATGCAATTTAAATTTTACATTGTTACCTTAACTTTTTTTGAATATACTCACCCGCTATAAAATTTTACTTTTATAATGCAAACAGAGGATTGTGCTACATACTTAGAAAAGCCACAAATACTAATATGTGGAAGACAATTGGAACTATTTTTTAAAAATGAAATCATAATTTGTAGGAGAACATACTTATCGACAAATTTTACACATAGGTATATCTGCTTTCCACACACCATTTATAAAAAACTACTTATAAATAGAGTAGCATAATAACACAATTAAAAGTTATTTTGAAAGGAGTATTTTGAAGAGGAAAGCATAATGTTTGCAAATAAGTACTTTTTTTACCCAAAAAATAAATCTAGAATAATTTTCCTGCAAGCAAATTCAATTACTTCTAGTAAATTCTCCTTATAATCTATGCCCTACACAGACTCCAAAAGTAACCTTCTAAAAGACAGTTAGACCATGACATTCGCCTGACTCTCTGATGGCCTCATATTGTCATCAGGACCCATTCATCCAATCTTCCATTTAATGAGTAGTCACTGGGCTAGGTGGCAAAGCAAGATCAATCAGATACGGTCTCAGTCAGAGAGGCTCAGCCTAGCAGTGTTTCTCAAATGTCTAAGTATCAGACTCAGCCTGAGGGTCAGTTAAAACACAGATTTCTGGACCCCATCGCCAGAGTTTCTGATTCAGTAGGTCTGGGATGCACCTGGGAATCTGCATTTCTAACAGACTTCCCAGGAATCTGGGTCTGCTGTTTCTAAGACCACATTTCAAGGACCACTTTGAGAAGCAGGAATGATGAGTGGATAGACTGCTAAGCGGCAGAAAGGAGAGCTGTGATGGAGGAGTGTACAGAGTACTGAGGAAGCCTGAGGAGGCTGGCTGGGGAGGGGCGAGAACTGTGGAGGGGGCGTGGCAAGGAACACTTCTCCACGAGATGATGTTCAACAATACGTATTGTATGATTACTGTGAACCAAGCACCATCTATGCATTATCATCTAATCTACATAAAAATGCTGAAAGGTAGGTTCTGTTACTATTACTCATTTTTTTAGAATGAGGCTTAGAGAGATTAACTTTTTCCAAGTTTGACAGTAAACTGCAGAGATAGGATTCAAAGCCTGCTCCCTGACTCTTAACCATTATGCTATTTGTGAAAAGCTGGGGCAGGGTCCAGGGAGAGGAGATGCTATAAGCAGAAACCCCTGCAAAGACATACTTAAGCTAAGCTTGTGGCGAGAATAGTCAGGGTGCTTAAAGAGTTGCGGTCAGATCATGAAGAGAATTTTAGGCCTTGATGAGGAATTTCAAATGTCTCTGTAGGCCAAGGGGAGACTGAAAGACTGAAGAAGGAGCAGTGTAGATTGGAGAGGGGCCATTAGGCAGGGAAAGCATTAAAAGAAATTCTAATTATGTGATGGTATAGAAGTGTTAGCTAATGCTATGGTGGTAATTACATTGCAATATGTACATATATCAACTCAACCTATACACTTTCAACTTATACAATGTTATACATCAATATATCTCAATAAAAAATGCAAAAAATAAAATAAAATAAATGAATCTCTAATACTTTAGGCCTGTAGAGGAGATGCGAAGAAACCAGATCTATGAACTAGTAAGGAACAAGAATTGCAAGTTGTGGGGATTAAAGGAGAGAAAGTAGTCCATTTTATCCCCTAAATTGACTACATGCACAATACAGATGGAACAAGATCAAGTCAAAATAACTGGAATGGCAATTGATGATCTAGCCCAGTGCTGTCCAAGAGAAATATAACACAAGCCACGTACATAATTTCAAATTTTCTAATAGCCATATTCATAAACATTAAAAAATGGGTGAAACTAGTTTTAATGACATATTGTATTTACCCTAATATATCCAACATACTATAATTTCAACATGTACTAAGTATTAAAAGTCATTAGTGAACTATTTTATGTTGTTCTAGAAACCCAGAGTGTATTTTACTTATAATACATCTCAGTTTGGACTAGCCACATTTCAATAGCTATGTGTGGCTAATGGTTATCTATTTTATTAGATAACACAACTTTAACTATTGCCTTTCCTTCCACACTCATTCCCTCATTCCTGCCCCCAAAGAGTTGGTAGTCTAACTACACTTGTTATTTATTGTGGGGGTTACTATGTGTCAAGCACTGTATCCATTTTTTTTCTCATTTTATACACACTTCCTTATACCCCACTATTACATGCACACATGAAAAACTTTCTGGATTTGCATAACTATCAGGTGCATTTCACAGATTTGGAAACAGAGACAAAGAAGGTTAAACCTATCCTTGCTCAAGTGGCCTGTATGAAGCAGGGCTCCCTGTCCAGATCCGCTGGATGTCAGAGCTTTCCTTTGCCCTGGGCTGTGTTGCCTCCCACTCAGGCCCGCATAAAAGAATGTTGACTGACCAATTCTAGTTCAACACCTTCTCTTTAAAATTATGGGAACTGAGACTTGAATAGATTGAGTGAATGGCCCAAGGTCATACCTTTATTCAGTGGCAGAACTGAATTAGAAAAAAAAAATTGTGCTGAATTACACTTAATAATGCTGCTCAAAAGACAGACCACAACTTCATCATGATACAATTATTGTTGCACTTTAGGAAAATCCAATGTGTAACAGTCAAAATTTGTAGCAGTCTAGATTAATCTACTGTCAAAATTTTTATTATCCCTTAAAAAATGTATTTGGATCCTGAATCACACTGTACAAAAAAATGATATTTATGAGACATTTGACTATTTGAATTTGACTGAATATTTGATTATATTAAAGAATTATTGCTAATATTTTAGGTACTATAATGATATGTGGTTTTTTTAGTCCTTGTTTTTAAAGATACATAGGGAAATATTTGCAGATGAATTAATATGATGTCTGGGTTAGCTTCAAAATTAAAGGTGGGGAAATAGGTGGAGATGTAGATGAAACAAGATTGAACTTAATTGATAATTATGAAGCCAGGTGATGGATAAAATGGAATTCATTCAACTATTATATTTACACTTGTATATGTTTTATTCACAATGACTTTGTAAAAAAAAAAAACCTCAGTAAATTAATTTAACTAGTGAGTATTTTTACAAACTTTAAAGTATGATTTTATTAATGAAATTTTGAGGAATGCCCCTATTCCTTAGGGGTGAGGGGTAACTTTTCTTAATACCTATATGTGCCAGGCACCAAGCTAGCTAATTTGTAAACCTTCTCTCTTTTAATCCTCACAAAAGCACTGCCTGATAAGAAGTATTACTCATATTTATGATAAGAAAACAAATGCTGGCACTTGTGTGCCCCTCTTGGGTCAAGGATACCATGGTTTTGGGGGGTTATGTGTACTCTGGACCACTGATATGGGGAGAAGAGGGTCACTGGGTGGTTCCATGGGCTCAGCAAAGTCCCAGGAGCTGGAAGGCATGTTGTTCTGCTGGGCCCTCGAAGGGCAGTGAGGAGGCAACCAGCACACACAGCAAGGAAGAAAGCCCCTTACACAGCTCCCCCCGCACACGAATGGGGACTGAGGGATGTGTCTGCAGAGGATGGCTCATCTTTCTTTTGGCTCCCGGGTGTCAGTGTTCTAGACTGGATTCCCTCGCTTGCTCTTCTCTTTGTGCCCCATCCTTTACAGCTCACAGACATTTTCACATGGTACATTTGGTTATCATATCTCTTTATTGTCACCTCCTGAATTTATCTGATGGATTCCTCATGATTAGAATCTTTGGGGAAGAATTCTATATAGGTAACATTGTGTATATCCCATGAAGTAGCTCATGAGCAGACAAAGTATCACTTTGTCTCCTTATTGCTGACCATCAGTGCCATCACTTGTTAAAGGTAGTATCTGCTAGATCTCTCAATTTTTTTTCTTGGCGGGGTGAAAGGGTTATACCCAACTTTATTCTCACAGTAGCAGGTCAGTCACTAAAATCCCCTTCACTCAGAGTGAGTCTGCACGCAGCAAGCTGGTCGCTGCCTCTGGGCCCCTCTGTCTGAAAAGCTGTCCTCTGGGCCTCTGTCCCCAGTGCTGCCACGACTCCAGCCTCTGCTCTGCTCTCCTGCAGGCTTGCAGACCTGCCACTTTGTCATGCCCAGAGCACTGGGCAGAGCTATTTATTTATTTATTTATTTATTTTGGTATCATTAATCTACAATTACATGAGGAACATTATGTTTACTAGGTTTCCCCCTTCACCAAGTCCCCCCACAACCTCCATTACAGTCCCTGTCCATCAGCGTAGTAAGATGCTGTAGAATCACTACTTGTCTTCTCTGTGTTGCACAGCCCTCCCCATGCTGCCCCACACACATTATACATGCTAATTGTAAGGCCCCCTTTCTTTTTCCCTGCCCTTATCCCTCCCTTCCCACCCATCCTCCCCAGTCCCTTTCCCTTTGGTAACTGTTAGTCCATTCTTGGGTTCTGTGAGTCTGCTGCTGTTTGGTTGCTTCAGGTTTTCTTTGCTCTTATACTCCACATATGAGTGAAATCGTTTGGTACTTGTCTTTTTCCACCTGGCTTATTTCACTGAGCATAATACCCTCTGGCTCCATCCATGTTGTTGCAAATGGTAGGATTTGTTTTCTTCTTATGGCTGAATAGTATTCCATTGTGTACATGTAAAACATCTTCTTTATCCATTCATCTACTGATGGACACTTAGGTTGCTTCCATTTCTTGGCTAGCGTAAATAGTGCTGCAATAAACATGGGGGTACATCTGTCTTTTTCAAACTGGACTGCTGTATTTTTTTTTCACTGTATTTCTTATTTATTTTTTATTGAAAATGCAGGGGTATATCCTGAGCCCTGGTCCCCTCCCAAGCCCTGGTCCCTCTTGTGGCTTCTGGCCCCGGGTCTGCTCCCCGCCCCTCCCAGGCCCTGGCTGTACTCTTTATGATGGTCTCCATGCAGGTCCTCTCCACTGTGTCCACCTCTCTGTGGCTGGGTGCGGCCGCTCACTCTGGCTGTGATGATGTTCCACAGCGAGCCGATCCTGCTGTGTCCCTTAGGCCAGGAACCTGAACTTCTTGCCCCAGCCAGTTTGTGAGAGGCTTTGGACTCCTCAGTGGTGGGGGCGTGAGCAGGGCTGACCTCCTCGTGGCTGGTGACATGCCCGCTGTGCGCTGAGCTGCGGCGGCCTTCCTCCTCTTCTCTCAGGGCTCTCTGGCTGCCTAAGGTGCTGTCCCCTGGTTTGTGGGGTATCTTGTTCCCACCTGCCTTGTGGCGGCTGTCAGCTACCATGCCAGATGGGGAGCTCTGGAGAGCGGTTTCCTTCCTGCACTCCCTTCTCCCCTTCTGGGCCTCAGTGCTGGCCGGACACAGTTGCAGCTGCCTTCCAGCCTGCTCCCTCCGCAAGGTCAGAGTGGAAGTCAGAGAAGCTAACACTCCAGTTGCAGCACTGGAAAAGCTGTGTTGGTTTTGCTTCCTCCAGGACACTCGGTGGCTGCCCCTTCTAGGGCTGTGTTCAGCTGTTCTGAGGCAGACTTGGTGATTGTCATGCCTTTGTGGAAGTCCTGTTGGGTCCTCTCCCCCCACCGCTCTCCACCCCTGGCAGAAGCTGCAGAGAGGGCTGCAGTCACCTCCAGGGCATGGATGCTCCTAATGCTGACCTCTCCCTGATCTTCCGTTCCTGGGAAATGTGCTGCTTTGGGGCTCCTCCTGTCCATTTCCTCAAACACTGACATGAACATGTCCCCGGCTGGAACAGCATGGGTACTGCTGTAAGCTTCCACTGCTGGCATCAGGAGGTCAATTACCTCTTCCCCATAGGCAAAGAGGTCTTCCTGCTTGTCCGGAGGGGCACACAGCTGCAGGTAGTAGGAACGGCCAGTAGCAAGCTTCACGTGCAGCTGTTGTTTGTCACGGTTGTGAATGGAGATTTTCACCAACTTCAAGGGGAGGAGCCTGGCGAGCTCCATGGTCTTTGGAGCTTTGTCCCCTTTTCCCTTGGTGGCCTGGCCACAACCTGCATGCTTTCCGCAACCAGGGACCACTTGCACCAGCAGCATGACGTCTGGTATTGGGTTGAAGGGGTTGGTGTTTGCGATGCCCATGGTCATGATCTGGGTGCAGCTGTGCACATTGCTCAGTGTTCCCCGTTTACTGATCTGTATAAAGTCACTCTCAAACATGGGGACACACTTGAACATGGCATATTCTCCCTGGCGCAGCTGTCGCTGCAGTTTCCCCATGGTGGTGTTGAACATGCCCACCCTGGGGCTCCTCCTGGCCATGTAAAACGGAAACAGAGACTCAGTGTTCATGACTCCGTTACCACAGGAAGCAGCACTGGCAAGGCAGGCAGGTCCCTGGGTCTTTCCTTCCATGACAGAAGAGGGAACAGCGGTGCTCCAGGGTCACACGTGGCTCCCCAGCAGGTCTCTCAACAGCAACCAACCCTGCAGTACCCACCCACTGCCGGCCTCAGGGCCTTCCGGAGGCAGAGGTGGGAGCGGGGGTGCAGACAATGGCCGTGGGAATGCTGGCAGGTGCTGGATGCAAGCCAGAATCCCTGCAAGTGTGTAGAGATGTATGGTGGGCTCGCGCTCTGCTGTACCTCACCTCTGCCTCTGACAGATCTCAGATGCTGTGAGCTACAGTCCAGGTGAGAGAAGTAACTCCTCGCCTAACCCCCCTGCACAGCCATATTTGTACTCTGCTGCCCTTTATGACCTGTCACTGTCACAAACCCCTTTGTTCTCACCTCTCAGCCAAGCCCTCAGGGCAGAGCTGCCATCCTCAGCCCAAACATCCTGCTGCCCAACAGTGCACAGGCCCATCCTGCCATGTCCTGAGGTGGGTACCAAGATAGAAATGTCTTCAACAGGGAAAATTGTGTGGATGCTTTCTTTTCCATCCCCAAAGGAAAGAAATACAGCAAATGGACAAAATCTGTAGGCATGTGAGATGATGGGTTACAATGGAACCATCAAATAATCTAGTCGTGGACCTTAGCCAGTCCTTTCAAAAAATCTCAGTAAACGATGATATTGACCTTTATTTAATAATACATTAAAAATTGCTTTCCTGAGGTGCTGTGTTATGTTCTTCACATATGATCATGAGAATCCCCTGTGTTTGGTATTGTAGCTACCATTCCATATTATAGGTGAAGAAACAGGTTGTATCAGTTGCCTAAATTCACAGAAGTAGTGGTAGTGGAGGCAGTATTTGGATACAGGTCTAAATCCTTTGTTCTGAACTGCTGTAGTACTTTGCTTAGAAAGAAAGCTCAGGCCATCAAAATGTTTTCAAACTGAACTGATTTAACAACCTTCAAGAAGATCAAATCAGTGGATTATCAGAAGTTGTATAATGCTATGTGCATATGTATGTTATGAAGAGAATCCAGGATGACTGCTTCAGACAGTGGCTGGTAGGAATTGAGGGTTAAATTATCTGGGGAGTCAGCTCAGTTTCTCCTTTCATTAGCCTGTGTATGGAAACCTACGTATTCTTTTTTTACTTTTGGTATCATTAATCTACAATTACATGAAGAGCATTATGTTTACTAGTCTCCCCCTTCACCAAGTCCCCCCTACAAACCCGATTACAGTCACTGTCCATCAGCATACTAAGATGCTGTAGAATCACTACTTGTCTTCTCTGTGTTGCACACCCCTCCCCATGCCCTCACCCACCTTATACATGCTAATCGTAATGCCACCTTTCTTTTTCCCCACCCTTATCCCTCCTTTCCCACCTGTCCTCCCCAGTCCATTTCCCTTGGTAACTGTTAGTCCATTCTTGAATTCTGTGATTCTGTTGCTGTTTGTTCCTTTAGTTTTTCTTTGTTCTTATACTCCACATATGAGTGAAATCATTTCGGACTTGTCTTTCTCCACCTGGCTTATTTCACTGAGCATAATACCCTCTGGCTCCATCCATGTTGTTGCAAATGGTAGGATTTGTTTTCTTCTTATGGCTGAATAGTATTCCATTGTGTATATGTACCACATCTTCTTTTTCCATTCATCTACTGATGGACACTTAGGTTGCTTCCTTTTCTTGGCTATTGTAAATAGTGCTGCGATAAACATAGGGGAGCATCTGTCTTTTTCAAACTGGGCTGCTGCATTCTTAAGGTAAATTCCTAGAATTGGAATTCCTGGGTCAAATGGTATTTCTATTTTGAGCATTTTGAGTAACCTTCATCCTGCTTTCCACAATGGTTGAACTAATTTACATTCCCACCAGCAGTGTAGGAGGGTTCCCCTTTCTCCACAACCTCGCCAACATTTGTTGTTGTTTGTCTTTTGGATGTTGGTGATCCTTACTCATGTGAGGTGATACCATATTGTGGGTTTAATTTGTATTTCTCTGATGACCAGTGATGTGGAGCATCTTTTCATGTGTCTGTTGGCCATCTGAATTTCCTCCTTGGAGAACTGTCTGTTTATCTCTTCTGTCCATTTTTTAATTGGATTATTTGTTTTTTGTTTGTTGAGGTGCATGAGCTCTTTATATATTTTGGATGTCATCCCTTTATTGGATCTGTCATTTCTGAATATATTCTCCCATACTGTGGGATACCTTTTTGTTCTATTGATGGTGTCCTTTGCTGTACAGAAGCTTTTCAGCTTGCTTTAGTCCCACTTGTTTATTTTTGCTTTTGTTTCCCTTGCCTGGGGAGGTATGTTCATGAAGAAGTTGCTCATGTTTATGTCCAAGATATCTTTGCCTATGTTTTTGCCAAGAGTTTTATGGTTTCATGACTTACATTCAGGTCTTTGATCCATTTAGAATTTACTTTTGTGTATGGGGTTAGACAATCATCCAATTTCATTCTCTTACATGTAGCTGTCCAGTTTTGCCAATACCAACTGTTGAAGAGGCTGTCATTTCCCCATTGTATGTCCATGGCTCCTTTATCATATGTTAATTGACCATATATATTTGGGTTAATGTTTGGAGTCTCTATTCTCTTCCACTGGTCTCTGGCTCTGTTCTTGGGCCAGTACCAAATTGTCTTGATTACTGTGGCTTTGTAGTAGAGCTTGAAGTTGGGGAGCGAGATTCCCCCCCACTTTATTCTTCCTTCTCAGGATTGCTTTGGCTATTCGGGGTCTTTGGTGGTTCCATATGAATTTTTGAACTATTTGTTCCTGTTCGTTGAAGAATGCTGTTGTTTATTTGATAGGAATTTCATTGAATCTGTAGACTGCTTTGGGCAGGAGGGACATTTTGATGATATTAATTCTTTCTAGCCAAGAGCATGGGATGAGTTTCCATTTGTTAGTGTCCTCTTTAATTTCTCTTAAGAGTGTCTTGTAGTTTTCAGGGTATTGGTCTTTCACTTCCTTGGTTAGGTTTATTCCTAGGTATTTTATTCTTTTTGATGCAATTGTGAATGGAATTGTTTTCCTGATTTCTCTTTGTTAGTTCATTGTTAGTGTATAGAAAAGCCTCAAATTTCTGTGTATTAATTTTGTATCCTGCAACTATGCTGAATTCTGATATTAGTTCTACTAGTTTTGGAGTGAAGTCTTTAGGGATTTTTATGTAGAGTATCATATCTTCTGCAAATAGTGACAGTTTGACTTCTTCTTTACCAATCTGGATTCCTTGTATTTCTTTGTTTTGTCTGATTGCCATGGCTAGGACCTCCAGTACTATGTTGAATAACAGTGGGGAAAGTGGGCATCCCGGTCTTGTTCCCGATCTCAGAGGAAAAGCTTTCAGCCTCTCGCTGTTCAGTATGATGTTAGCTGTGGGTTTATCATATATGGCCTTTATTATGTTGAAGGTACTTGCCCTCTATATCCATTTTACTGAGAGTTTTTATCATGAATGGATGTTGAATTTTGTCGACTGCTTTTTCAGTGTCTATGGAGATGATCATGTGATTTTTGTCCTTTTCGTCTATGTGGTGGATGATGTTGATGGATTTTCTAATATTGTACCATCCTTGCATCCCTGAGATGAATCCCACTTGGTCATGGTGTATGATCCTCTTGATGTTTTTTTCAATTCGGTTTGCTAATATTCTGTTGAGTATTTTTGCATCTATGTTCTTCAGAAATATTGGTCTGTAATTTTCTTTTTTGGTGAGGTCTTTGCCTGGTTTTTGTATTAGGGTTATGCTGGCTTCATAGAATGATTTTGGGATTATTCCCTCCTCTTCTATTTTTTGGAAAATTTTAAGGAGAATGGATATTATGTCTTCTCTGTATGTCTGATAAAATTCCATGGTAAATCCATCTGCTCTGGTGGTTTTGCTCTTCAGTAGTGTTTGATTACTGCTTCAATTTCATTTCTGGTAACTGGTCTGTTTAGATTCTCTGTTTCTTCCTTGGTCAGTTTTGGAAGGTTGTATTTTTCTAGGAAGTCGTCCATTTCTTCTAAGTTTTCCAGCTTGTTAGCATATAGGTTTTCATAGTGTTCTCTAATAATTCTTTGTATTTCTGTGGGGTCCGTCATGATTTTTCCTTTCTCATTTCTGATTCTGTTGATGTGTATTGATATTCTTTTTCTTTTAATAAGTCTGGCTAGAGGCTTATGTATTTTTTTTATTTTCTCAAAGAACCAGCTCTTGGTTTCATTGATTTTTTTTCTATTGTTTTATTCTTCTCAATTTTTAAAATTTATTCTCTTATCTTTATTTTGTACCTCCTTTTGTTGACTTTAGGCCTTGTTTGTTCTTCTTTTTCCAATTTTGATAGTTGTGACTTCAGACTATTCATTTGGGATTGTTTTTCCCTCTTTAAATATGCCTGGATTGCTATATACTTCCCTCTTAAAAGTGCTTTTGCTGTGTTCCACAGAAGTTGGGGCTTTGTGTTGTTGTTGTCATTTGTTTCCATATATTGCTGGATCTCTACTTTAATTTGGTCATTGATCCATTGATTATTTAGGAGCTTGTTTTTAAGACTCCATGTGTTTGTGAGCCTTTTTGCTTTCTTTGTACAATTTATTTCTAGTTTTATACTTTTGTGGTCTGAGAAGTTGGCTGGTAGAATTTCAATCTTTTTGAATTTACTGAGGCTCTTTTTGTGGCCTAGTATGTGGTCTATTCTGGAGAATGTTCCATGTACACTTGAGAAGAATATGTATCCTGCTGCTTTTGTGTGTAGAGTTCTATAGCTGTCTATTAGGTCCATCTGTTCTAGTGTGTTGTTCAGTGCCTCTGTTTCCTTACTTATTTTCTGTCTGGTGGACCTGTCCTTTGGAGTGAGTGGTGTGTTGATGTCTCCCATAATGAATGCATTGCATTCTATTTTCCCCTTCAATTCTGTTAGTATTTGTTTCACATGTGCTGGTGCTCCTGTATTGGGTGCATATATATTTATAATAGTTATATCCTCTTGTTGGACTGAGCCCTTTATCATTATGTAATGTCCTTCTTTATCTCTTGTTACTTTCTTTGTTTTGAAGTCTACTTTGTCTGATACTAGTACTGAAACAACTGCTTTTTTCTCCTTGTTGTTTTCATGAATTATCTTTTTCCATCCCTTGACTTTTTAGTCTGTGCATGTCTTTGGGTTTGAGATGAGTCTCTTATAAGCAGCATATAGATGGGTCTTGCTTTTTTATCCATTCTATTACTCTGTGTCTTTTGATTGTTGCATTCAGTCCATTTACATTTAGGGTGATTATTGAAAGATATGTAGTTACTGCCATTGCAGGCTATAGAGTCCTCATTACCAAAGGTTCAAGGATAGCTTCTTTACTATCTTACCATCTAACTTAACTCACTTATTGAGCTATTATAAACACAGTCTGATGATTCTTTATTTCTCTCCCTTCTTATTCCTCCTCCTCCCTTCTTTATATGTTAGGTGTTTTATTTTGTGCTCCTTTGTGTTTCCTTTGACTGCTTTTGTGGGTAGTTGATTTTATATTTTGCCTTTATTTAGTATTTGGTTGGTCTGCTTTCTTTTCTGTGATTTTATTTTCTCTGGTGACATCTATTTAGCCTTAGGAGTGCTTCCATCTAGAGCAGTCTCTCTAAAATACCCTGTAGAGATGGTTTGTGGGAGGCAAATTCCCTCAACTTTTGCTTGTCTGGGAATTGTTTAATCCATCCTTCATATTTAAATTATAATCATGCTGGATACAGTATTCTTGGTTCAAGGCCCTTCTGTTTTATTGCATTAAATATATCATGCCATTCTTGGTTCAAGGCCCTTCTTTTTCATTGCATTAAATATATCATGTAAGGTTTCTGTTGAGAAGTCTAATGATAGCCTGATGGGTTTTCCTTTATAGGTGACCGCTTTTTTCTCTCTGGCTGCCTTTAATACTTTGTCCTTGTCTTTGATCTTTGCCATTTTAATTATTATGTGTCTTGGTGTTGTCCTCCATGTGTCCTTTCTGTTGGGAGTTCCGCATGCTTCCATGGTCTGAGCGACTATTTCATCCCCCAGTTTGGTGAAGTTTTCACCAATTATTTCTTCAAATACACTTTATATCCCTTTTTCTCTCTCTTCTTCTGGTACTCCTATAATATGAATATTGTTCCATTTGGATTGGTCACACAGTTCTCTTAATATTCTTTCATTCCTCGAGATCCTTTTATCTCTCTCTGCGTCAGCTTCTCTACATTCCTGTTCTCTGATTTCTACTCCCTCAATGGCCTCTTGCATCTCGTCCATTCTGCTTCTAAGTCCTTCCGGAGATTGTTTTATTTCTATATTCTCCCTCCCAACTTTATCCGTTAGCTCTTGCATTTTTCTCTGCAGCTCCATCAGCATGGTTATGACCTTTATTTTGAATTCTTTTTCTGGAAGATTGGTTAAATTTATCTCCCCAGGTTCCCTCTCAGGGGATGTCTGTATGATTCTGGTCTGGATCAAATTCTTCTGCCTTTTCCTGGCAATAGAGGTAGTTGTGGGCATTTGGTGCATGTGTTATCTGGGAGAACAAAGTCTCTTCCCGCTTGCTTGTTGCCTTCCTCTCCTGTGAGAACGGCGACCTCTAGTGGCTTGTGCTGGGAGGCTACAAGCCGATGGGGTCTGTGAGTCTGGCCAGGGTGGCTGCAGAGGCAGCTCTGTGCAGCTGCTGTGGGTGTGGCTGCTCTCATGCTGCTGCTCCGCTATGGCTGGGCTGTGCCAGAGGGCGAACAGGCAGGAGGCTGTTTATTGCCATGAGGGTCTTCAGAACTGTGCTGGCGCCCAGGGGGTTAGGACTCCCGTAGTTCCCCAGGATTCCCAGCTGCTGGGCTGAGTGTACTGGGATGCTACCGTCCAGCTGTGAGGCTCCTGTCCCTTTAAGACTTTCAAAAAGCACTCGCTTTTCTTTTGTCCCAGGGACCCTGGCTCTGGGAACCCGCCCACAGGGTTTACTGTCCCATTTCCCTAGTATCCAGCACACCGTGCACTGTGTGTCTGTGCTCCCAGTGCAGATGACTAGGGCTGGGTATTTAGCAGTCCTGGGCTCCCTCTCCCTCCCTGATTCAACTCCTCTCCTCCCACTGGGGAGCTGGGGTGTGGGGCGCTCAGGTCCCGCTGGGCCGTGGCTTGTATCTTACCCCCTTCTTGAGGCGCTGGGTTCTTGCAGGTGTAGATGTAGCCTGGCTGTTGTACTGTTTCTTCTAGTCTCTTTTTTAGGAATAGTTGTATTTGTTGTATTTTCAAAAATATATATGGTTTTGGGAGGAGATTTCTGCTGTCCTACGCACGCCACCTTCTTGGCTCCTTCCTAGATCTCTCTATTTTTAATTGTACTATTTATTACCCTTCGTAATTTAAAAAAACTTTAATGGATTAATAAGTAATCTGTGAGGTGGCACTTGAGATTATGTGAGTATTCTATTTCCTCAAAACTTTTTGCACAATGATTTTAGCATTCATTGATATACCTTGTCAGAATGAATAGTTTATGTTGGTATTGTAAAACGGTAATCTTCTCATTTTATTTTTCTTCTATGTATTAGTATGCATTCTTCCATAAAGAGATTTCCCTACTTTCCTTGAACTTATTTACTATTTACTCACCTATTTTTGGTAACCCATAGTGTTTTTTATTTTCCGTATGTTGTAATGTATTAATATCGTGATTCTTGTGAATGCTATACTTGTCCCAAATTTGACCAGTTTAAGCTCCTACAAGATATCTCTTGCATTCTTTTTACATATCCCTATTGTTTTCTTTGTACTTCCTGACTTTCTGTCACAGCCTGACACTCCAATGATATACTACCTTTTTAATTTCTATACTTCCATATGCATTTTTGTCTATTTGCGAGCCTTATATTCTCTTCCTTTGGTTTCTTTATTAGGGTCAATATCACATTGTTTTAAATACAGAAGGTTTATGGTATATTTCAACGTAGTCACCTCTCATTATTCTTTTTTAAGGGTTGCCACTTCTTTTTTTATATTTATTTTTCCATATCAACTTCAAAATCTATCCAAATTGCTCCATAAAACAACTTTGTGTTATTTTTATTGGGATAATGTTGACTATGTTATTAAGATGGGAATAATAAATAGCTTTGTAATGTTTATTCCTGCTATCCAAAAAAACAAGAAAAATTTCTAAATTTATTCAATTGACTTTGTTGTCTTCAAAAGTATTTTGATTTTTCCTCACATAGATATTATACTTTTTCTCTTAAGTTTATTCTTAAATAAATCTTCTTTTGCTACTAATGTAACCAAAGTTTCATCTTCTGTTAAATCATCTAACTAGCTACTGTTTGTGTATATAAAAGCTTCTGATTTTTGCTTTTAATATTTTTACTTTACTGAATATTTTTCTTATGTTACTGTTTTCATTGATTCTCTTGGGTTTTCCAAATATACTATAAGTATCAGTGGTAAGTAAACACAGTCTCACTTCTTCTATTCTAATTCTCTATTCCAATTATTTATTCTAGTCTGATTGTCTTGACTAGTACCTCTAATATATATTTAAATAGTAGTGGAGTTAGTAAGTATCTTTGCCTTATTTGTGACCTTATTGTCAATGCCTCTAATTTTCTCTAATAAGTGACATACTCGCTTAAGGACCACAATGTGTGTATTTGTGTGTGTACATATAAAATATATTAATACTAAAGAAGAAATACCAGGTCTTATTTTATTCAGTGCTTCAATCAGAGATCATTGTCAGTTTTTGTCAAAGGCCCTTTTAGCGTCCATGAAAATAATCATATGATTTTCTACTTAGACTTACAAAGATGGTAAATTTTATTAGATTACCTAATATTAAACCATCCACATATTTTTGGAATGAATACCAGTTGGTCATGATGTTTATTTTTATGATGGGTTCTTGGATTCTGTTTGCTGATATGTTATTTAGATTTTTACTTCCATATTCATAGTTTCATTGATCTGTAGTTATTTTTGTACTATCTTTATAAAGTTTAGATGACAGTGTAATTCTTGTTTCATAAAAATATCTTGTGGCTTTTCTTCTTTTTTTATACTCAGAAAACTTTAAAGAATCACTGAGAGTATATAATCTTGAAGTTTTAGAATTCCCCTAAGTGACCTGAGTCTAGTTCTTTTATAAAACTTTTTGCATGGATTCTGTGAAAACTGGAAGCCCTTATGTGATTTTGCAAAGCAAAGGAAGCTCCCATTAATCTTTACCCTCCTCTATAGAGCAAACATATGTATATTCTTCAAGGTCTCACTCATATATCATATTTCCACACCATTCTTTACTGCAGGACAGAATCAATCCCTCATTTCTTTTGCACACACAGCATCATGCATATGTTTCACAGATCTAGTCAAACTGTGTTGTAGCTACTTGCTTGTGGAGGTTCCATGTCTCTAGATTCTCACAGATGGAGATATTGATTTAATGACATTTAATTCTTCAGCCACAAAAATATTGCTTAGCTTTTGGTAAGTATGCAATAAATAATTTTGAATAATAATGAATGAAAAGAAGGAAAAATAATAATGAAAGCCCACTTCAAGTGGGGACCATAATATGTTCATTAAAAATGTGGACCTTGCGGTCTAACTCACATATCAAGGTCAGATACACCAGGGTTTCCCTTCTGGTTCCTCACTGGCAAGCACATGTCATTGGCCAGTTGCTCTCTGTGTTTTGTTTTGCTCATCTGTAAAAAATGAGTAAAAGCTCATAGGAGTTTTGTATTCAGAACACGTGTAAAATTCCTAGCATGTACTCAACAGATAACTTGCCCTCCACTTCACTCCGTGTGAAAGCTTGCTGCCTAGTTCTTTGGACAGTTGTAGAGAAATAATGAGGTATGGGTCTGACCTGTGGGATCACAGGGCACAATCCGCCCTACTGATAGTTGCCTCTCAAAGTATTTATAAGGATGAAATTCCCCAGCTCAGGTCAAAAACAACATGGGAATGCAGGAATTGGTTGCATCTCTGAGATTTTTACACACGTTTGCTTGACAATTGTAACTTTACATTAGGTTAATGTAGTTATGAAATGTGTGTTTACTGGAGTTTCGAACACCAATACATTGTATTCTGAACAATACTTTTACTAGTCCTTGTACCTGGGCTTTCTTCCCAGTCCTGTGCTAGTTCCCCAGACAGCAAATTAATTAAATGGCCTTTGGCCATGACTCTTTCCCTTGAGTCAGCTTTTCTCTCATTTAAAGTGTAGAGATGGGGGTGGTTAATTAGCTCGATGACTGGCACATTGCATGCACTCAATAAATGTTTGTTGAGTCTTTCAATTCTCTTTAGATGAAGGTCACTTTGGCTATTACTATAAATTTAAAGGCATATCAGTAATTCCTGTTCTGATACTGACAATGAACAAGGGCTTAAGAAAAGTTAACTCATACCTTACAGTGATGTGTTGTGAGAATTCAGATTTTCAACAACTCACTTAATTTGCATATTCTTATTGGTCTCATGTTCCATGGCTGTGATTGTACATATAAAGCTCTGGGATTCTGAAAAAGAGAAGAACTTCGGCAATTACATGGATATTTCCAATGAAAGGATAGTGTGTCTGCATGTAGTGTGTGTGTGTGTGTGTGAGTGTGTAAGCCCCAACTAAATATAGAGTCCCTGTTCTTTATATAAGCTACTTAAGGGAAAGGATGTTATCATTTTTTATCTCACCAGCAAAAGTTCTTATTTCTCTTTCAATCTCAAAACTGCACATAAATTATGAATAGTTTAAAATGCTCTTGAAAATAAATTTAAAAAAATTTTCCCCTGATATAATGTTTCTCCTGACCTAGAAAAATTTTTGTAGCTATTGCCACACTTAACATTTCTTACTGATGATGTATGTTCTGATGATGATGGCAGTGAGCAGAAAAAGCTTCAGGAAATACACATAGTGCTGATATTTTGATAAAATGAATGGAACACTAATTCATAATCATAATTTAATTTTTAAGGAAAAATCTGACTTTCCAGAGTGTCATTCACTTCAGCCTGGATCTTTATAGGCACAAAGCCTGTGTGAATTTACACAGCTGCTTTGAGGCTTTGCATATTTCCTTGTTGTAGGTGCTTTGATTTTTTTAAAGGGGTATTTTTATATTGAAATTAAGGAACAACTATTAACACTAGCCTCAAGGGAAAAAGAAACTAACAGCAAAAAAAAGTTGGGATAAAAGTTTAACCCACAGCTAAAAGTGTTTCAATACTTTGCCTTTAAAATCTTCTATGTCCTTTAGAAGTTGGAAAAATTAAAGCCACCCTTTGCCAAAAAAGGAGAACAAACTGTCATGATTTCAGAAAATGGTAGCAAAAGTGCAGGTGTGAATCCTAGAAAGTTCTCCTGTGAGTAAAACGGTGCCTCCTAACTGGGTATTGCCACCATTACCACACAATACAAATAGTGCCATGGTCCCCAGCCAAAAGTGAAAAAAGTTGCCTACTGACAGGGAGGTCGTTTATAGAAGGTATTTACTTAAACCAGTACTAGGCAGTAACTGAAAGGCAATGTAAAGGAGTCATTTCTCTTTACCTTGCTTGGAGCAATGTTGACCTGGAAAGCCATGTGCACATCCTATGTAAAGAGGCAGTGAAAGCCACACTCCTTATATCGATGACACCTGGAAGAAGACATGATCGTCACCATGAGCTTTTCAATTACTCCTCAAGTCTAAGTGTGAGATGGCGGTAGTGCAGGATGATTGCATTACAGAAAGGGGACAGAAGCCATCTGTGAGCCACACATGAGCTGCTGAGTGCCAAAATGAACACCCTTATTAGATGACGGGTATTCTTACCATTTGGAGTTTGGGCAAGTTTGAAAGATGAGTTGCTTGTTTTTAGACAGTGCTGCAAATAGGCAGGGGCTTGACATTCTCCTTGGCTGTGTAAGTAGTTACTGCTTCATACTTCAATTAGAAACATGGGTTTTCAGTTAGGAGGTCTTGAGATGGTCTGCAAAAGGTGCTTCTGGCATTCATGTTGAAGCATGACCTGTCCTGTCCGTTTCATTCACAGAGGCCATGGACTGCTGGAGACCCTTTCACATTATGGCAAAGTCAAAATTTTGACTTCGGGTTGGGAAATAGAAGGATCCTCTTGCTCTAAAATAATGGCCTTTACACAGTCAGTCAAATGATGCCAAGCCCTGCCAGGATGTGGTCAGTACCAGAGCTCTACATCTTTCCTTGCTTCAGATATTGGCACGTGGTGAACCCTCAGGAAATGTTGATTGACTGCTTGAATCCTTGGCCTTACCCTGTTTGAAACAGCAGCAGTCTAGCCTTTCTCTCTAGAAGAGCTCCCTGGGGGTCACAGCTCAGCACAGAGCAAAGGAGCTGTGCTTCACCTGCTCTACTCCCAAAACATTCAGAGTATTTGTGCACAACTCAGATTCCATCAGGATTATTCAGTTCAATAGCTGTCACCCAAAAATGTATCCTGTCACGAGTTGGCTTGATATATTGGGAGCCAAACTAATTACATCTTATTATATATATGTATGCCACTCCACTACATAAAATATTGAAAAGTACTAATTTTCCATAATTATACTAGAAAAATTAGGTGGTGAACAGAGTATGTTATGTGGAGATTTTGTGTAGGGGTGTGTGTGTGTCTCTAACAATAAATATATTTTATTTGAACCACTACTGTGATCTACTGTGCAAGTAGGGCATGATGTAGGCACACACACAAATAATAGCTTTTATTTTGCTTTCCAAGATTTCCAAAATTTCCATTAGGTTGAGAAAATATATATGTGTGTACTCTTTATATGTATATGTGTGCATATATATGTAAATGTGCACCTATGTATTTCTTTTCAGTCAGCACTCCCATGTGGAAGTTAAGGAATAAAATAATGGAAAACTCTACATTCTTGGGTTCTGAATTGTGCTCCTTGACATTTTATCATGTTTTAAAGTATTTTCAGTCCTTTTGTACATCTTGTATCTAGAACTTTTTTTTATTAAAACCTAATTAATTTACTTCTGTTATGATAGAGACATTCAGAAACTTCAAGGTATTAAAGAGATATTTTCAAGACAATAGTACATAATTAAGAATGGCTTCATAGTAAAATCAGAGGAGAAAATGAATTCAGGTCCATAATCCTAAATCTCTGGTGCCAGATATGTTTCCAAATTCAGAAAATTTGGAATTTTAAACAGATATTAGGATCCACATATTATATATTACATCCAAGGGGTCTGGAACTTTACCCTGCGTCCAAACACAAAGTGGTTGAATACTCACCCCCAACGGGATAAACAAAACCTGTCAATAATTTCATGTCAGCTTGGGTAAGGTTTTGACACCAAATTAGTTCAGGCCAGGTGATATTCTACCACCATAAGAATTATAAAAATAGTTTTCAGAGCTTTTCCAATTTGGGATTCATGGATAACAAATTGTAGACATGTGCAGATAAATGATAAGAAAATGAAGACCGGCGTTGATGGTGGAACTCCAAAGGCAATTTTAAATGTTATGGTGAAGATGTCACTTAAATCATTTACTTATAACACTGTCAAATTATCCATAAGAATAGGAAAGTAAAATGCCTTTGCTCCCAGGGCCAGAATTAAGCAAAACTAATTCCCACTGATACTTTCGCCTCCTTCTATTATAGCTGACTTTACCTTGGAAGCCTGGTGCTGTATATTTTTGGCCTGACTGGTTCTCTCTAACCCATTTCTCCCTTTCACAGCCTTCTACCACATATGTTGTTCACTGCCTTTTTGAAATTAAAATAAAGTACTCTACAGGATATCACTAAATCATAAAATATATTAAGAACAAACAGGCTCTGTTTCCTTTCAGGGGCCTGTGGAAATACCTATCAAAGCTGAGGTAAATTTTTTCCACTTATAGCCTTCATGGAGTTTCCTTTAAGTTGGGGCCCATGTTAAAGAGAACATATATAGACATGTATAAGTACACACTGATTTCATTGTGTCAGACTTACTGAGTAACAAATTGTATCTGGAAAGACAAAGTCATAATAAGGGACAGTGCCTCTAAACAGTAATGGCACAGAAGCAAAAGGCAGTTGGTGTGGGGGAAGTAGTTACGAATATCCAAGCCTCTGTTAGACAGTCATTGTCAGAGTGCCTCCCCTAAATCTAAACCAGAGCACCAATAACTGCAAGTGTGGACATTTGCGTTTCAGTATCTCACTTTACCTTCTTTTAAGTAAGGTATGCATAATTCTGGGCCTGCAACAGGCATTATAGAGTGGAAGAATATTAGGAGGTTATAGAAAAAAATTGGAGAGTATATATATATAGCTGACCCTTGAACAATGCAAGGCTATGGGCTCTGACCTCCTGCCTCCACACAGTTCAAAATCTGCACATAACTTTTGACTCCCCCAAATTTGACTATTAATAGCCTACTGTTGACTGGAAGACTCACTGATAACACAAAATAACATAAAACAGTTGATTAAGACGTTTGTGTTATATTTATTAGGTACTGTATTCTTACAGTAAGGTGGGCTAGACAAAAGAAAATGTTTCTTTGAGTTTTTGCAAAGCTCCAAAAAATTTTCCAATATATTTATTGAAAAAAAATCTGCAATTACGTGGACCCATGCAGCTCAAACCCATATGATTCAAAGATCACCTGTACCCTGTATTGACTTAAAATAATGCCTGAGAAAAAAACATACAGGTTAGGGCAAATTCAGTTCAGTGATCACCACATCTTGAATGATACAGTTAGAGTGCTCAATGAAAGAACGTGAATTGGATTTTCAAATAGGAGGATACTATAGAGTGGTGGGAAGAAGAGGGAGGCATTCTAAATAACAGAAACATAAAGTTCAAAGGAAGTGAGAGCAAGCCCGTGAGGTCTGCTTTGCTAGAAAATGAGGAATGAGACTAAGGCAGCAGAGGAATACTGACTGGTGGATGCCTCAGAGAACAAATGGGAGAATTGTACTTTGGTTCAAAATAAAAGAGCACCATTCTTGAGCAGTGGCATGACAGATAAAATCAGCATATTAAGAAAATTATTTTAAAAGCAGTATAGAATAAAAGACTACAGAGAGGATATTGGTTGGCTTATTGGAAAAGGCTGGACATTTGATTTTTGTGGGCCTGGAATAAGTGAGAAGGTTTTAAAAAAAACCACCTTGGTTACCAAATGGACAGTCTTTATGATGAGAGACTGAAAAAGAAAGCAGATGAAGAAGAGTACAAATGACTTCAAGATTTTGATGACAACAACTTAAGAATGATTATGATGCTATTTATAAGAATGGAGAGGTTAAGAAAAAGGGAAATGAGAGGCAAACTGTTGGATTCAGCACATTGTTACAGGGCCAGTTAAACTTCAGGCAGTGTCAGAATCACCTAGAGGGTTTATTAATACCCCCAATAGCAGGTAACCACCCCCCGAGTTTCTGATTCAGTAGGTCTGGGATGGATCCAATGTTTGCATTTCTGGGTACCACATTTTGGGGCCACTGATTTAAATCATGTCCTCAAAAACAATTGATGTTGGAGGTAAGGATGGAGGTCTGGGGCCAGTGATGTAACTATGGGAATTATCTGTACCCAGGTTATTGTTCAAACTATGTTGTGGGAATTTCTGATTTACAGCACTTTCCATCATTTTTATACCCTCTGTCATCTGTTTCCTTAATTATATTGCTGGCATTAAAGTGAAATAAATGTTCAGTCTCTGGCAGTTGGAATAAAAGGGACTGAAAGTTTAAGAAATAAAGCACTTATTCTGAAAATAGACAATGAATGTAGAAGGGAAGATCAGAGCATAGATTTTGAAAGATGTAACAGAAAGAGATTCAGGAAGAAATTGCAATCAGGCCTCACATGGTAGTAGAAGAAAGGACTTGACAGTCTACTGTAGAAATTTCCTCTCTCTGAGAAGAAGCAAAAGGTAGAAAGTTTAAAAGGAAAAGTTAATAAGTCTACTTTGTATTTTAATTATTGTCAAGTACCCAGGTGCTTCAGTGAAGAGTTTCATGTACATATAAATTACTTCTGTGCCCTAGCATATTTGCAGAAATCTAAATGAGATGTTGTTCCATTTAAAATTTAAATAACTCCCTAGAGAAAATGCCAACCAGATTGCTTCCACTAGAAGCCAATGCATAAACATGTATTTGTTATTTACTTGCTAATGTGTTCAGCATCTTTATGTATTTGGGTATTTTTGCAGAAACCTAAAGTCCTCTGTAATGAGACTTGACAAACCTAAAATGGTATGTTAAAATGTAAACAAACAATATTGTGGTAGATGCAGAGAAACACCATTTATAGAAAGACGTTTTCCCCCTTTCAGAGATAATGGTTACAAGGTGTGATGATCCATTGTTCCAGAAGGGTTCAGACGTGTCTCAGCTTGAACTCTACAAAATGGCAGGTTCAGATCCATGAATGCAACTTTTTAACGGGTGACTCAGCAGAGGGCAGTTCGCCTGAGAGCTGAAAGCGCTGAGGACGACTGAGGGGCGAACCTGGCTTTGATAGCAGGCTCAGCCTGTCTGAGTCAGCCTTGGTTCTGGCAAGGCAGCTGCTGGCAGAAATGTGCAGTCCTTTCACATTCTCCCTATTCTGATTGGAACTTACCTCTTACAGGAATAATTTGAAGTTAAATGGGGGTGGGGAGCAGTTCAAGTTCAATGCTCAGTACTTGAAAATGCACAACTTCCATTCTCCAAATGGGGAAAATTTTGACTAAAAACAGATTATAAAAAAAATGCCCCTAGGGTTTCTTGGCCATAAAATTGGTTTTTGAAAACAACAATATGATGAGTTAAGAGTGAATGAATCAGAAACATACGGATTAAATTTTCCCTGAAATTTGCATGGATTTGGAAATCATGGAGAAAAGGGCACTTAGCAAGATATATTTGAGATTTTACCCAACCAAAAACACTAGAGAAGTAATCTGAAATGCTTTGGTGGACACAAAGCTGTGCCAAATTCTTCCATTTTTATAAACTGAACTACAATTTTAAAAAAAGGAATAAAAATGATGATCTAATTGTGATTTAATGAAGACATGGATTTCTGTCTGTACAGCAACCAGCGAGCTCTGCAGATAAGCAGCAGCTTTCCAAGGGATCAGGCTAAGGGTGTTTAAGAGAAAATCTAAACCAAACAGGGACAGTAGTTCTACAGACGACAAATGCTCTCGGCCCACAGCTATGATGACAGTACAACCTGATGCTGTTGAGGGAATGTTTTGTTTGCTGACCATGTCTCTCCCTCCCCTGAATGAAATTTCAATCAACAAAAATAACTAAAATATTATTTTTAGAAAAACGCATAGTGACACTTCTCTGTATGCATTACTTGCTTTTTCTTTTTAGTACCCAGTATGTCAATAAGCTGATAGTCTCAGGTTAAGTCTATGCTATAAGGGCCTTCTGATTCTTCTAATATGAGGTAAGACAGACAGAGTCATACAAACTTTGGCACTTTAGCAAGTCAAAATAAACCTCAAGTTGCTTTGTAAGTATTTACAAAATCAATAACAAAATTACTTTTGAGGAAAATACATTTTAAGTCTCAGCTCTTTTGTCTTCACTGTGCTAAATATTTTTCAGCCTTAGAAAAGTTTATAGTGTAACATTTTTTTCTCCATGCCTTTTTTAGGTGGATCAAATGTTAACATCCCATTCATGTAGAATTCATATAGAATTCTTCAATAACAAAATTCATTTAATAGCTTAGAAAGTAGCTATATAGATATAGACATTTTCTAAATATTCATTGTTTAGTTGAGAAGAGCAGTAAAGAAGAGCGATAGAATACATGATGAGAACTTTTTGGAGCTGGAGACCAAAAGTATAGATAATCTTTGTAGTATTTAATCCATGGACCTAAAATTTAAATTTATACAAGCAAGGGTCTCAGACCCTTTGGCTTCTTCCAGATTTGCTTGCCTGGATAGGTGAATTCACTTTTTCTTACTTTGCAAATGGGTTGTAGCCTCCCAGAAGGAAGACATATGTGAGCATTAGATGTATCATAAGCACTTCACTTTCTGACTAATAAGCTAGTAATGGGGCAATTTTTAAGTGGGATCCAAGATAAACTGGGGAGTCATTTATAGAGCAGATCCTGCTGGGTGTGTGCGTTATTACTTGGGCCAACTAAATTAGTTGTATAAATAACATTTGAAATATTTGAAAGGCGTTCCCTGGGCATCTTAACTCTGGCCTGGGCAGTATTATATGCAGGGAAGGGGAACTAGGGAAGAGCAAAGAGCAAAGCAACAATGGGTAGATTTACTCAGAATATGGTAAGGGAGACCCTAGGTAAAAATGCTGGAATTCTTCAAGTCTTTCTTTAGAGAAAATGTCATATCCACCCAAAAGCAATAATGACCTTTATGTGTCCAAGAAGGAGGTCATGAACCATTTGTGAATGTCCACATTTGTGAATCACACCACAATATACTATTTTCCCACACAACAAAAGCAAACCACAAGCTCACTTCTCTGTACCTCTCCAGTCATATAATGATTTATTTCTCTCACTTAATCAGTACATTTTTACTGTTTTTGGTACTTTCCGAATCAGTTTTACAATCTCCTTTTACTTGTTTCTACGTAGAACCCACAGGGGAACTCAGTTGCATCCTAGAGCAGGGCCATTGTGAACCTAAGTGTACTGCTTTTCAATATATCAGAGATTTCTATTTTTCTGACCAAAAGTCATTAGTTTCTTATACTAGCTTACTTCATTCTCACTTCCATCATCCTTAACAACTGACTTTGTTTCCAGAGACTGTTTTTAAAAATGGACACAACTTCCATTTTTTTAACCAGACTTCCTAACTGGGGCCTCAGCCCGAAGATCATCACCTCCAGGAGGGGGTTTCCAATACTCTCTCCTATCCCAACTTACCCACTTTCTTAGTGCTTCTACATGTGTGTACTTATGTTACCCTGAATATTGTCCAATATAGTTCTTGTCACTTTCCATCGTAATTGCCTGCTTACTTGTTTTTATACCCATTAAACTGTAGGCCTCATGAGGACAAGTACAGCGTCTGACTTGGTTTGTATGTTTCCATGAATAAACTACATAGCCCAGTACCCAGACACAGCAGGGATTCAATATGTCTTAATATACAAATAGATGTATCATGGGTTACATTCAAACATATATACAGTCCTTCAGTAAAATGTGATATTTACTAAAGAACAACATACATTTAAGAGCATAAAAATATGAATAGTATCAAGAATGTTCAAATGTTGAATAGATTTAACCACGATTAAGAAGTTTCCACACTAGAAAGATTTTTAAAAATTAAGTGTAAGTGTACCTTTTCTTCTGGAAATAATTTTCAACAGTACAACAATCCATTTTACACCCTTTTTAATTTTCTTCTATGTCTCCACATTGGATACACTGCTCACTGCTTTAGATTTCCATGGCAAATCAGTCAAGGCTAAAACATGCTGCTTTCAACATGCTTAATGATATCCATCTTTGTCTTGAGGTATCACATTTAAGAGGCCCATGAATCTTATCTTTAATACCATCATTTTCATTTTTCCAGTTTTTATTGTTTTATAAGAGAATGAGGGAAAGATCAGTGAACATGAATATGATCGCACAAACAGTGCTACGCAGGCCAGAAAGGTGGCGGTGCCAAAAGAGCTGAGGTTTGGCAGGCAGCAGAAGGTCCCCACATGCAATCCATCAATAAGTTCCTTGGATCTTCCTCTAAAGCATGCCTTGCACATATCAACTTCTTTCACTCCTTATTACTACGTCCATAGTTAAGCCGCCATAGTTCTTCCCTGTCCTGCTGCACTAATCTCCTAACAACTTCCTGCTTTGATTTTTGCCCCCATAGGGGACCCCTTTTTCCATAGAGCAGCCAGAAGGAGACTTTAGGAATATAAGTCAAATAATTGGTTTAAAATCCTCATTGGCTTCTAATTGCTTTTAGAAAAAAAGATTCCGTGTTCTTATTCTATCATGCAGTGTAATGGTAATGGCAGTTGAAACACAGAACATACCATGTGAAAATGTTTAACACCGTGCCTGACACATAATAGCCACCAAAATTGGTTCCTATATTTTTCACCCATTATTCACTAATCCCTTTTCATTCACTCACCAGATGTAGTTCATCAAACCCAGGGGACACCAGTAGATATTGACGGCAAAAGGGACATGTGGTTCAGAGAGGGAATAAGAAGTAAATACACCAAAGCACTTAAAAGATAGAAAAGCTGGGCCTGGAATTGGCTGCTTTGCAGCCTTTCAGTGTTAAGTAATGTCAAAGCGAGCAAAGAACTTTAATGCCCCAGAATTGAATACGTGTTACATAGAATATTTTCTAAAGAGAAATTTGATAGATGATTGTTGGAGGATATAAGTATGTGCTTGAGCTTAGAGTCACTATTGAGTTTCTGTCCTCTTAAAAGGGAGAATTAAATCCATAAACTTGCTGAATAGGTATACTGTTAAATATTATTCTATTTACTGTGGCTGTGTAGTAAATTATTTCAAAAACTTGATGCCATAAAATAATTATTTATTTTGCTCACAAATTCTAGGTCAGTAATTCAAGAAGGCCACTGTTGGTTAGTTCACACTTAGGGCTCTCATAGTTGTAGTCAGATTTTGGATGGGGTGACAGTTATCTGAAGGCTTGACTGGGGCTTGAAGATCCAATTCCAAGATGGCTCTCTTACGGCATGGCAAATTGATCAGGTGCATCAATTCCTCTCTACATGGGCTTCTCCAAAGGAGAATAGTGTCTATCTTTCCCCAGGGTGTGCAATCCAAGTGAACAGGGTGGAAGGTGCTATTCCTTTTACAACCTTGAGAATCACACACTGTCACTTCTGTATTCTGTTGGTCACACAGGACCAGCCTGAATCCATTGTGGAATGGGATGACACAAGGGAGTGAATACCAGAGGTGTGGATCAGAGGTGTGGATCATTTGGAACCATTCTGGAGACTGGCTAAAGCAAATATCATTAAATATTAACATTTGGGGTAAACAATGTGATTAGAGAATGCCCAAGCACCAAAAAAAAAAGGATTTTTCCATGACTAAAGTTAAGAAAAATTAATCAACTATAGCAATTAATAATATAATTTTTTAATGTTTTATATATTTTTAATTTTTAAATAAAAAATTGAAATAGAATTTCATTTTTAAAATGAGAACATAATTGTATACTTGAATTCAAAATTGTACTAGTCATGGAAAATTCCAAATGCCTCTAGACAGGATCATTGTTCACTCATTCATTCATTTTACTAAAATTTATTGAATAACTGGTGTATATACAGTCCTGTGAAAGCAGCTGTGAAAAAAATGATTGTCATCTTCTTTTCAAAAACTGCTTAAGTCTATAAGATATTAGTGTTTTGACAAAAAAAAATTACAAAAAAGAACAACTCTTTGCTTAGTTTGCTGCCTTATAAAAATAATTCCAAAAGAACTTTTGGAACATTTAGACCCATTTCCTAATAATTTTCCAATGTTCCTTCCAGTACAAACCTACAGTCAGTATGGGGAGGTGGGGTAGGAGCCCTAAAGCTTGGTTTGAATAATCACTAGGTTTAACGTATAGTTTGTTTTTTATTTAAAGACACATACTTGAAAGCAGGTGCATACACAAATGCACATACCCCATACACATGTGCACTTCCCTGTGAAGTACAAGGTTGACAGTAAGTTGTGCAGCTGAATTTTGACCTTCAGTTTCTTCTCTCTGAAAATCAAGTCCAGATGACGCTAAAACAAGCTGACAGTAAGAAAGGGAGAACAGGTTTACCGAATTTAAACCCACTCAAAACCTTATGAAATCTAAGTTTAGAATGAACCAAATTTTCCAAATCTCTCTGGGTTTGCTTTGCCTAAGTGCTGGGGAGTACATCTTCCCAGTAATTTAAAAGAAAGAGAGGAGGAGAAACAGCAGCAGCAGTTCGTGAAATAAACTCTTCAGTTCTTTAGAAATTAAACAGTATGGGTAAAATAACACCCTGATAACTTGATCTTTAATTATCATGTATGTGTAGAAGGAATTCCCTTTAAGGTGTGAATAGTTCCAAATGGAAGGTAGTAGGGGGATTTGGTGAAGTTCTTTAGAATTTTACCAAACCTGAAGCATTTGAAAACTATCTGGAAATAAGTGAGCCCAAACTATCAGTGGATTTATAATAAAAACTGTGTTACAGATTTAAGCATATTCAAAATTTATGAAAAGAACCATTTAATAATACAATTTGAGGCTGCCACGCTGCAGACAGCTGTCCCATAAATAAGTCCATAAGTTCCGTATTTGCATTTCCAGCCTGTTCTTGTGAAATTCAATCATAATGGCTCTTAAGTCTAACAATTCAGTTGAGCATAGTTGAATGTATACTAATTTACATAGACAGTTTTGTGCTAACACAGGATATTTATGTTTTCATATAGCAATAACATTCCTGGACAATCTGAAGTTTTGCATAAAAATCCCAGGTGAGATAAGTCCTGATTCATTAATTACATTAGGTTAGCTTGAACAAATGGCTATTATATAAACTGACATAGTTTCTTTTTCATGGGTTAAAAAAATAATGATCTATTACAGGAAGTGAAACCTGATTGCATGAAACTAAACCCACACAAAACTGAAGCTGTTCAGATAAACAAAATTTCCTCCAAGAAAGCTCTACCATGCTCTTCTCTAGGACAAACATTTTGTACTATATATGTGATTTAAGCTTGCCAATCATGCAGTTTAAAAGTGAATATTTGTTTTATATGAAGCTTTTTGTCCCTTCTCCTTTCAATTGCAAGGTCACAATTTGCTCTTTTATGCCTGCTCCCTTTTGTGAGCACGTTTATTATGTGGGAAAGAGAATTGGGAGAAAGTCTTACTATCCCTACCACTCTGTCAGTGTTCATGTAAATGTTCATTTCCAGGCCTGGTCCTCCCCAGGACATAAAATATCCTGACATACAAAGCATTAGCAAAAATGGTTTGAGAAAGATTTCTCCTGTTTTCAGCTACTCCAAAATTTTGCTTTGAGTACATTGTTAATCACTTAAGTCACAGTGATGAGTAAGGTGCTCAAAGATTGCTGAAAGGAAAAAGGGTTTCTATCCGGTCTTCCCCTTGACTTTAACAGCAGAGCATTGTTGAAACAGCAGAAACCAAAACCGAACAAAATGGGTCAAACTGAGATGAGGAAAGAGGGGTGGCTCACCATTGCCCCGGGCAGATTCGGTGACAGCAGCACCTGGCCAGACTGGGAATCCAGATGAGAAATAAGCCAGATTTAATGATAACCCACAGTCAGTAGTTAGAATGAGAGAAGACCAGGAAATGTGTTGAATTCAATTAGGAAAACAAGGAGAATACAGAGATTCACAAAGAAGAATGTAAATCTACACAGAATTTAGTCCCTCAGGTATAATCTTTGTTAAATTTCGAGGTAGGAATATAACACTTTTGGTTATTTTTTTAAACTAGAGGCCATATTTTGAAAACCTTTAAAAAATTTTATTTTAATTTTTTATAATTTTTTGAAAACTTTCTTTATTGACAGATAATTGACATATAGCATATTAGTTTCAGGTGTACCACATGATTCACATAATGATTCAGTATTTGTATATATTGTGAAGTGATTATCACAGTAAGACTAGTTAACACCCATCACCACATATAGTTAGAAAGATTTTTTTTTCTTGTGATGAGGACTCTTTAAGATCAACCCTCTTAGCAACTTTCAAATGTGCAATGCAGTATGTTAACCATAGTCACCATGCTGTACATTACATCCCCAAGACTTATTTATTTTATAACTGGAAGTCTGGACCTGAACCCAACTTTTATAAACTTCTCACTGACATTTCCAGGCATCAATGACTAGTCTGTGTAAGGAAGGGTTATAGAATACCGCACAGTATGAAAGTCTCATTTTAACAAGATCCCTTTACTTACCACATACAGGTGTAGTTAGAATGGCCGCACTTGTACTGTTTTAAGTGATGTTGTGATGTGAATTCTTTTATGATTGTGAGTAAATCTTTGTATATGGTGAATCGCTTAAAGTGGAATTTGTAGGAAAAAGGTTTGCACATTTTTCAGACCTCTGTGGAGTATCGAAAACGTTCCTCTAGAAAGGTTATGTGACTGATAACGAGCAGTAGAGACGAGGTGAGGCTGCAGTTCCAGTCCTTGCGATTGTGCCTCGATGGGTCTTGGAGGGATGGTGGCCAAGGCCTAGATTTGAGAGGAGATGGGTAAAGCCTGGCTGAACGTGGGCGCAACTGTGCTTCCTCAGCTCTCTGCTTCTTCCTTTTCATCTTATGAAGTGAATACACTACACAAAGGACTGTTGGGCATTGCTAAGTGGCAGAAAGCAGGATGGAATTCAGCTTCATAATTTTTGTCCTAAAACCGAGAGAGATTTATTGACTTTCTGAAGGTTATACAAGCAACTCAAGACATGACCTAAGAAGAAAACACAGGCTGGTGACTATTCAGATAATTACCAAACCAATTTTTCTTTCTAATAAAAATAACTCCACTTCATTTTTAGGTTAATTTAAAATTAATAAAAGATGTCAGATGAATAGCTCAGAAGGCTCCTACTTCCTTAGTCTATGATCCAAATGATTGCATACTTCTAAAATCATTCACAAGTGAGCTAAAACTGTATCCTCTCCATGGCTATAACTCAGGACTATGGCAGAATTATATGTGTCTAAGAAATTTAGTTGAATCAGTATCAGGAGACTTTTTAAATGCTCTGATGAATGGAAAACAGGGGTTGGGGGTGGAGAGCACCTAGGCAGGTGATGTAAATTGAAATGATTAAATCACATAGGTCATGTTTAATTATTCTGTGGCCATTTTATCAGGTTGTTTTTCTAAATGTATTTCCTGGCTTTCTTCACATTCTTATAGCTTCAAGGCAGCACAGTTTTGAGGAGCATACTGGACAGCAAAAACAGGATTCTTGGCTTTGCTACTAACTAACCAAATGACTTGGGATAATTCCCTTAACCTTTCTGGTCTGTAGTTACTTGTCACGTAGTAAGTTATATTTATAACAATCAAATACCACTAATACATGTATATAGGAGCCGATTAGCCTATACGGTGATTAAGATATTTGAAATCCGATCACAGGTTCAAATCCTGTTGTATCCCCCTAATAACTACATAACTTCGGGAAATGAGCTTAACTTGCCTGTACGTCCATCTCCTCACCTATACAACATGAATAATAATAGATGGCATCTACTTCTGAGAATTCATGTGAGAATTCAATGATCTAGTTCTTGCCTGTCATTTGGTAAGCACCCACTAACTGAGCTGTCAATAATATATACTCACTGTCTGATATAGAAATTTCTTCGATCAGACCCTTCAATCCATCCAGCTGAGGAATTCTTTGGGTTCATATATTTATTGCAGCTATTTGAGCTCTGTTTAGTCTAACTCAGTATCTTTACCAGCAGTAATGATTTGTTTTCATGTCTCATGGTTCAATTGCTTCATTTTCTAAAAATCTTTTTTCTGCGTAGAGAGGTCTTCATTTCATCTTTGACTTCATGATTCAGACCTGCTTTCAGAAGAACACGGAGAGAGCTGCAGGAATTAATGGTATAATTAGATTCAATTAGGTTTTAAAATAGACTTCAAACTTCATTAGAGCCCAAAATTTTTATCTCAGAAGTTATTTTTGATCACATCAGTCATTCTGTTGAGTAAAAATGTGACTAGGCAATCTACTACAGTGTTGAGATTTAACATGTGTGGCTCCATTTGGGTCACCCTGTAAGGAAGGTTAGTTATCAGAGAGCCAGAAATACCTCATTACAACATGGTTTACCCTGAAGAGATCCTTCAGCTGTTCCCACAGGATAATAGGACTAATAAGCAAAGCTTTAATATAAAAAGAATTTTTATTAATGTACAAAGAATTTTTATTAGTATTCCAAACTAAAAATCACACCTTAAATCTCTCAGTTCTCATGTGATAAAAGTGAAATTAAGCTGTCAATAAAAATTCAGAAATGGCTTTGCACAGGTCATCGTATTTTGATGGTGGAATAGTCTTCCATGTCAAGAGGAAACATATTGAAACAATACAAGGTATTAAAAGGCTCCATTATTTGAGCTGATGAAAGGGTGGCAAATAATAAAATAAATGCAGAAGAAACCTGTTTTCTTTCTACTTATCTACCGATCATCTATTTTCTTTCAAATCATAACAGAGACAAAAAGATAAATGTCACTACCCCAAATTTGTAATATTTTAGGAAGTTGTAGTTTTTCCTAGATTAGCATCCATAAGATAAAGAAACAAGTCACCCTTGGAAAAAAATCAATCCTCTCTGCCCTCACTTTTTAGGGCAGAATAGATTTTTCTTCAAAATATTGTAATTTTCAATTTTAAAATAAGTTGTTGAGGTAGTTGCAATTTATGATTATTTGCTTGAACCCGAATGTTTGAAGGAGTGATTTTGTATATTTTTAACTCCATTTTTAACATATTTAAGTAAACTTGGGGATTATTTTAAATTTCAGATTTTAAAGCATACAATGTAGGAAAATCAGAGCAATAACTAAATTTTAATATCAAACATTCTGATGAGAATTGGTACCTCATCAATTTGAAGTGTGTTCTAAATATGCAAAGCAATTTGAAGATGTAAGTTAAAGGAGCATTTCAATCCCAATTTTTGATAGTAAAGCATTTGTGAATTTCATGCAGTGAAAGGTTTTTTTTTAAAGGACAAGTAATACCTCCATTTCACTGTATGTTCTAAGTCTAATCATGTCTGATCATCCAAAAGCCATGTATCTGGCTTATTTTATTGACCCACAAAATAATCTTAGCTGGCTTTTATTATTACCTTGCTTTTCACTGAGAAACATTTCAAGAAATATTTGTATGAACTGCCATTTCTGAAAATACCGCCTGCTTCTTCAACTGGGAAAAGCTCTTCTCCCTAGGGCACCTTTTTTTTTCTTCTAAAGAAAATTAGATCATTTTTTTCTTTTCTTGCTTTGTCTTCCTGGAAGCTCAGAGCCAAAGTTGTTCTCAAATTATAGCAGCTCTGTCGGACAGATCTTAGGACATACTTTAATGTATTTTCACATGTGTTCTCTTTTTTCTCCCCTGGACCTGCTTTTACTTTAGTTTTCATAATTCCCAATTTTCTCCATATATTTTCTGTATGTGGCTTTAAATTCTTTGTAGAAAAAGGTCATGGCTGGAAGCTAGCTAGCTAGATATGATTGATAGATCTGAGGAACATGGGAGGAATGAAGTTGAAGTGGTTGAAATTAATAAACAAAGTCTATTGGGAAGGGAATAGGTTATTAAAAGTAATATTTTATGCAGATGGTAAAAGTATACATTCATTAATGAAAATGAAGACAAGTTATAAAAAAGAACATAAAATTCCCACAATCCCACATGCCCGAGACATCTGTTGTTAACATTTTGGTGTAGTTCTTTCAGTATTTGGTCTCCACACAGGATATGTGTCAGATGAACCTCTTGGCCTCCCCTGATGCCTTCCACAGGGCCCCTCCTCCCTGAGCACTCACTAAATGTGAGCCCTGACTAGGCAGTTCACACACAATAGCATCCTCACTGCTGCAGGCAGGTATTACCCTCTTCCCACCAATGCTGAAAGAAAAAACTGAGACACAGAGAGATTATATAGTTGGTAGAAGTATAATCATATTAAGGATCTGGTTTGAGCCCAGGCAGACTAACTTGAAAGTGTGCCTCACTCCACTTAGTAGTAATGGCTCTTTACTACTATTGAGAACAAGTGTCACATTTATTATAAACCCTTCTAAGTTCAGTGTACTGAGCCTCCTTCATTAGTTGGAAGTTAGTCTTATCCTGAGATGAACCCCATGACATGGTCCCTCTGGAAACTTCTAGGAGGACTTAGCATGATTCAATCCTGCACATATTCAGAAGCCCTGCCTTCAACTTTGTACTTCTATTCTATAGGGCCACCATGACTTCATTATGTATTACTGCCCAGGTTGATGCCCAGTTACTGAGAGTACAATGTACCCTTAGCTGACTCTAAATTTCCTCCAATCTGCGGAAGTATATATATTCATGGCATATGCCAAACAAGGACTAATAGCCTTAAAAAAAAAAAGCACTTGTTAATCAATAATAATAAAAAAAAAACTCACTACAGAAATTGGCAAAAGATAAAAGGCATAAAAGGTAGTTCTTAGAAGAAAAAATATTATTGATAAATAAACATAAAAATATGCTTAACCTCACTTTAAATTTTTAAAATGTAAATCCAAATAGTGAGAAACTGATCTCAGCTTCCTCTCTCCCCTGTTGATAAATAGGCAAGCAAGATCACGGGAAGATGGTGGGGTGACTAGTTCAGAGGAAATCTCCTCCCCAAAGCATAGATATTTATGAAAATACAATAAATACAACTATTTCTAAAGAGACAGCAGTGGATGCAGTACAATAGCCAGGATACATCTACATCTGTGAGAACTCAACATCACATGAAGGGGGTAAGATACAAGCTGTGGCCAGGTGGTACCCGAACACTCCCCCACCCCAAAACCCAGCGGGAAGAAAGGAGTCAGAACAGGGAGGAGGTGAAAGCCCAGGACTGCTAAACAGCCAGCTCTAGAAATCCACACCCAGAACACAGACAAAAGGTGCACAGGGTGCTGGATATTAGAGAAATGGAAAAGCAAAACCTGTGGGCAGGTCCCCGCAATGGGCGCCCCTGAGACAAAAGAAAAGCGAGTGTTTTCTGCAAGTCTTAAAGAGACAGGGACCCCATAGCTGGACGAAGTTGTCCCGGCACACATAGCCAGCAGCTGGGAATCCCGGGGAAACTTAGGTGCCCTAAACCCAGGGGAGGCAGTGCAGCTCTGAAGCCCCTCAGGGCACTAAGCAGCCTGCCAGTCATTCCTCCAACTGGCGCAGACCCCAACACACCGGCCCAGTAGTGGGAGAGTGGCACCGCATGCCGGAAGGGACCGGGAGCAGATCTGTGCACCAGCAGTGCCAGACGAGACCAGGAGAGGCTTGTGCAAGCCCACAGCAGTGCGACCGAATAGCCCGGGTGTGGCTCATGCACACCAGCGGCAGTGAAGCCAGAGGAGCCTGGTAGAGGCCCAGGTGGCACCTGCAGCAGAGCCAGAGGGAGAAGGTGCACTCCCAGCAGCTGACCGGAATCCCAGCCCAACGCACAGCCACCCAGGCCAGACCCAAAGGCCGCTGCTGCCACACAGCTGCCCGGCAGGGGTGCTGCTAGCATGGAGGAGCGCACCTGGCGTGCCTACCACACCCCGCAGGGCACTGTGCTGCTCTGACAGAGACCCTGCCCGCAGCAGCTTAGGGGACTAACCTGGTGGCTGCTCCAGGAGTGCAGGTAACCATCACAGGCAGTGGAGAAGGGCAAGGCATCCAGCAAGCAGGAAAGGACTTTCTTCTCCCAGCTGACACACCTGCAACCTGCCTACACCACCGCTATCACCATGAAAAGGCAAAAAAATTTAGTCCAGTCCAAGATAGTTCAAACAACACCTGAGAGAGGATCTGCAGAGGCAGACCTAACCAGTCTCCCTGAAAAAGAATTCAAAATAAAAATCATAAACATGCTGACAGAGCTGCAGAGAAATATGCAAGAGCTAAGGGATGAAGTCTGGAGGGAGATTACAGATGTCCGGAGGGAGATTACAGAAATGAAACAAACTCTGGAAGGATTTATAAGCAGAATGGATAAGATGTAAGAGGCCATTGATGGAATAGAAACCAGAGAACAGGAACGCATAGAAGCTGACGCAGAGAGAGAGAAAAGGATCTCCAGGAATGAAACAATATTAAGAGAACTGTGTGACCAATCCAAAACGAACAATAACCGCATTATAGGGGTACCAGAGGAAGAAGAGAGAGAAAAAGGGATAGAAAGTGTCTTTGAAGAAATAATTGCTGATAACTTCCCCATACTGGGGGATGAAATAGTTGCTCAGACTACGGAGGCACACAGAACTCCTGAGAGACGGGACCCAAAGAGGACAACACCAAGACACATAATAATTAAAATGGCAAAAATGAAGGACAAGGACAGAGTATTAAAGGCAGCCAGAGAGAGAAAAAAGGTCGCCTACAAAGGAAAACCCATCAGGCTACCATCAGACTTCTCAACAGAAACCTTACAGGCCAGAAGAGAATGGCATGATATACTTAATGCAATGAAACAGAAGGGCCTCGAACCAAGGATACTGTATCCAGCACGACTATCATTTAAATATGAAGGATGGATTAAACAATTCCCACACAAGCAAAAGTTGAGGGAATTTGCCTCCCACAAACCACCTCTACAGGGTATCTTAGAGGGACTGCTCTAAATGGGAGCACTCCAAAAAGAGCACAGAACAAAACACCCAACATATGAAGAAAGGAGGAGGAAGAAAAAGAGGGAAAGAAATAATCATCAGACTGTGTTTATAACAGCTCAATGAGCGAGTTAAGTCAGACAGTAAGGTAGTAAACAAGCTAACCTTGAACCTTTTGGTAACCACGAATCTAAAGCCTGCAATGGCAATAAGTACATATCTTTCAATAATCACCCTAAATGTAAATGGACTGAATGCATCAATCAAAAGACACAGAGTAACAGAATGGATAAAAAAGCAAGACCCATCTATATACTGCTTACAGGAGACTCACCTCAAAAGCAAAGACATGCACAGATTAAAAGTCAAGGGTTGGAGAAAGATATTTCTTGCAAAGAACAGAGAGAAAAAAGCAGGTGTTGCAATACTAGTATCAGACAAAATAGACTTCAAAATAAAGAAAGTAACAAGAGATAAAGAAGGACATCACATAATGATAAAGGGCTCAGTCCAACAAGAGGATATAACCATTATAAACATATATGCACCCAATACAGGAGCACCAATATATGTGAAACAAATACTAACAGAATTAAAGGAGGAAATAGAATGCAATGCATTCATTTTGGGAGACTTTAGCACACCACTCACTCCAAAGGACAGATCCACCAGACAGAAAATAAGGACACAGAGGCACTGAACAACACACTAGAACAGATGGGCCTCATAGACATCTATAGAACTCTACATCCAAAAGCAACAGGATACACATTCTTCTCAAGTGCACATGGAACATTCTCCAGAATAGACCACATACTAGGCCACAAAAAGAGCCTCAGTAAATTCCAAAAGATTGAAATCGCACCAACCAACTTTTCAGACCACAAAGGCATAAAACTAGAAATAAATTGTACAAAGAAAGCAAATAGGCGCACAAACACATGGGGGCTTAACAACATGCTCCTAAATAATGAATGGATCAACGACCAAATCAAAATGGAGATCCAGCAATATATGGAAACAAATGACAACATCAACACAAAGCCCCAGCTTCTGTGGGACACAGCAAAAGCAGTCTTAAGAGGAAAGTATATAGCAATCCAGGCATATTTAAAGAAGAAACAACAATCCCAAATGAATAGTCTAATGTCACAATTATCAAAATTGGAAAAAGAACAAATGAGGCCTAAGGTCAGCAGACGGAGGGACATAATAAAGATCAGAGCAGAAATAAATAAAATTGAGAAGAATAAAACAATAGAAAATGTCAATGAAACCAAGAGCTGGTTCTTCGAGAAAATAAACAAAATAGATAAGCCTCTAGCCAGACTTATTAAGAGAAAAAGAGAGTCAACACACATCAACAGAATCAGAAATGAGAAAGGAAAAATCACAATGGACCCCACAGAAATACAAAGAATTGTTAGAGAGTACTATGAAATCCTATAAGCTAACAAGTTGGAAAACCTAGGAGAAATGGACAACTTCCTAGAAAAATACAACCTTCCAAGACTGACCCAGAAAGAAACAGAAAATCTAAACAGACCAATTACCAGCAATGAAATTGAAGCGGTAATCAAAAAACTACCAAAGAACAAAACCCCCGGGCCAGATGGATTTACCTCGGAATTTTATCAGGCATACAGGGAAGACATAATACCCATTCTCCTTAAGGTTTTCCAAAAAATAGAAGAGGAGGGAATACTATCAAACTCATTCTATGAAGCCAACGTCACCTTAATACCAAAACCAGGCAAAGACCCCACCAAAAAAGAAAACTACAGACCAATATCCCTGATGAGCGTAGATGCGAAAATACTCAACAAAATATTAGCAAACCGAATTCAAAAATACATCAAGAGGATCATACACCATGACCAAGTGGGATTCATCCCAGGGATGCAAGGATGGTACAACATTCGAAAATCCATCAACATCATCCACCACATCAACAAAAAGAAGGACAAAAACCACATGATCATCTCCATAGATGCTGAAAAAGCATTTGACAAAATTCAACATCAGTTCATGATAAAAACTCTCAACAAAATGGGCATAGAGGGGAAGTACCTCAACATAATAAAGGCCATATATGATAAACCCACAGCTAACATACTGAACAGCAAGAGGCTGAAAGTTTTTCCTCTGAGATCGGGAACAAGACAGGGATGCCCTCTCTCCCCACTGTTATTCAACGTAGTACTGGAGGTCCTATCCATGGCAATCAGACAAAATAAAGAAATACAAGGAATCCAGATTGGTAAAGAAGAAGTCAAACTGTCACTATTTGCAGATGACATGATATTGTATATAAAAAACCCTAAAGACTCCACTGCAAAACTACTAGAACTAATATCGGAATTCAGCAAAGTTGCAAGATACAAAATTAACACACAGAAATCTGTAGCTTTCCTATACACTAACAATGAACTAACAGAAAGAGAAATCAGGAAAAGAATTCCATTCACAATAGCATCAAAAAGAATAAAATACCTGGGAATAAACCTAACCAAGGAAGTGAAAGACCTATACCCTGAAAACTACAAGACACTCTTAAGAGAAATTAAAGAGGTCACTAACAAATGGAAACTCATCCCATGCTCCTGGCTAGGAAGAATTAATATCGTCAAAATGGCCATCCTGCCCAAAGCAATATACAGATTTGATGCAATCTCTATCAAATTACCAACAGCATTCTTCAATGAACTGGAACAAATAGTTCAAAAATTCATATGGAAACACCAAAGACCCCGAATAGCCAAAGCAATCCTGAGAAGGAAGAATAAAGTGGGGAGGATCTCGCTCCCCAACTTCAAGCTCTACTACAAAGCCAGAGTAATCAAGACAATTTGGTACTGACACAAGAACAGAGCCACAGACCAGTGGAACAGAATAGAGACTCCAGACATTAACCCAAACATTTATGGCCAATTAATATACGATAAAGGAGCCATGGACATACAATGGGGAAATGACAGTCTCTTCAACAGATGGTGCTGGCAAAACTGGACAGCTACATGCAAGAGAATGAAACTGGATCACTGTCTAATCCCATACACAAAAGTAAACTCCAAATGGATCAAAGACTTGAATGTAAGTCATGAAACCATAAAACTCTTAGAAAAAAACATGAGTGACTTCTTCATGAACATATCTCCCTGAGCAAGGAAAATAAAAGCAAAAATGAACAAGTGTGACTATATCAAGCTGAAAAGCTTCTGTACAGCAAAGGACACCATCAATAGAACAAAAAGGTATCCTACAGTATGGGAGAATATATTCATAAATGACAGATCCGATAAAGGATTGACATTCAAAATACATAAAGAGATCACACACCTCAACAAACAAAAAGCAAATAATCCAATTAAAAAATGGGCAGAGGAGCTGAATAGACAGTTCTCTAAAGAAGAAATCCAGATGGTCAACAGGCACATGAAAAGATGCTCCACATCGCTAATCATCAGAGAAATGCAAATTAAAACTACAATGAGATATCACCTCACACCAGTAAGGATCGCCATCATTGAAAAGACAGACAACAACAAATGTCAGCGAGAGTGTGGACGAAGGGGAATCCTCCTACACTGCTGGTGGGAATGCAAATTAGTTCAACCATTGTGGAAAGCAGTATGGAGGTTCCTCAGAATGCTCAAAATAGAAATACCATTTGACCCAGGAATTCCACTTCTAGGAATTTACCCTAAGAATGCAGCACTCCTGTTTGAAAAAGACAGATGCACCCCTATTTTATCGCTGCACTATTTACAATAGCCAAGATATGGAAGCAACCTAAATGTCCATCAGTAGATGAATGGATAAAGAAGAAGTGGTACATATACACAATGGAATATTACTCAGCCATAAGAAAAAAACAGACCTTACCATTCGCAACAACATGGATGGAGCTAGAGGGTATTATGCTCAGTGAAATAAGCCAGGTGGAGAAAGACAATACCAAATGATTTCACTCATATGTGGAGTATAAGAACAAAGGAAAACTGCAGGAACAAAAGAGCAGCAGAAGCACAGAACCCAAGAATGGACTAATAGTTACCGAAGGGGAAGGGACTGGGGACGATGGGTGGGAAGGGAGGGATAAGGGTGGGGAAAAAGAAAGGGGGCATTACAATTAGCATGTATAGTGTGTGGGGGGGCACGGGGAAGGCTGTGCAACACAGGGAAGACAAGTAGTGATTTTATAGCATCTTACTACACAGATGGACAGTGACTGCAATGGGGTATGTGGTGGTGACTTGGTGAAGGGGGGAACCTAGTAAACATAATGTTCTTTCTGTAATTGTAGATTAATGATACGAAAATAAAATAAATAAATAAATAAATAAATAAATAGGCAAGCCAAATCATTTGGGTGTGAGGGAAATAAGCACTCTCATGGACTGGTAACAAGAATGACAATGATGTAAACTTTTTTGAAATAATTTGGCATTAATTATCAAATGTTTGAAGGATTTGCCTTTTGATTTTGCAATGTCACCGCTGAGCATTTAATCAGAGACTATACTGCACACTTACATAGAATAGATGATAAATGCAATGACTTTTTGTAACAATTCTTATAATAATAAAAAGCTGTAAACAACCGAAGTAGTTATAAATAGATTAGATATATAGATTGTTTTCATTCATACAGTGAAATATCACTTAGTTGCTAAGAAGGATGACGTCTACATATACATCAAGATTTATACACACTATGCATGCCCAGCAGCAGCTTAGCTTAGTGATTAGGGTGGATTCCACAGCCGCAGTACAGATTCTGGAACCATATCTGGGTTTGAATCCTGGCCACACCACTTATAGCTGGGATTTTCTACAGCACGTATCATAATCTCTGCATGCCTCACTTCACTTGTCTGCAAAGTGGGCACAAGAACAGTACCCATCTTGTAGGTTGTTATGATGATTTATTTGATGGTTGCAAATTGCTTAGATGAAGGCTTAGCACATAGAAAGCAGCATGTGAATTTTTGTGAAATAAAGTAAGTACTGATGTGGAAAGTTGTTTAAAGGACATAAAGTAGAAAGTGAAATGATGCAGAGCAGTTTAATTCCACACATCTAAAAAATGATAGGGGTGGCATACATCCTTGCATAAGAATACAACGTTTCCAGAAGCCACACGAAATATTGCAGTTACCTCTGGGATATGGAAAGGAGGCAGATGTTCTCAGAGTCTTTTTGTTCTCAGCCTTCTGTATGGTTTAAAGTTTTTTTATTTCTGTGCATCAGGAAGTAGGAGTCACAGCAGCCGCAGCAAAAGCTCCTGAAAGATTCTGAAGCACAGGCCTGTTTGCCCTGAGCTCACAGAGGTCCTCTACAGGGGGGCGTTCACTGCCTCAAGCCAAGCTCCCATCATCTTGTCTCTGACTTGACCAAAATACTGTCTCACACACACGTGTCACACACATTCACACACACACAGGTTTGGCCAAAATACTATCACAAACACATGTGACACACTCAGATGCACACACTCATGTGTATACACATATGCACATATGTTACAAAATTAAGATCAAATGGCAAATACAATTTTGTTCCTTTTGTTTTTAATCAATCAGATAGTAAGTTTTCTCTGAAAATATGATTTTAATAACTGTACAATGTTCTACCAGATGCATGCACTACCTCCTTTCCTGAACAGTTTTAAGGGACTAACAGGGCCTAGTTGAGCAGAGAATTAAGTCAGGTTGTCCTGTGACGATGCAGCCATAACCTTCCTGTTCTTTTCTTATTGCCCTGTGACATTCCCTCCTCATCATTACAAAAATGCCAGCAAGGATCCAGCAAGCTAATGCATTTTTAGGCACAAATTACTGGTACAGTGGAAAAAAAACTGATACTGATATGGGGGAGGGGAGGAACCCTTCATTTTTACAGGATTAATCCAAAGATTTAATTTCCAGTGGTAGATTTTTAGTAATCAGCAACAAGAGTAAAGCATGCATTGCATAGGATGAAGGAAACAGAGTTAACATTTGCAGTTTGGGCTCAGTAGATTGGTTGAATTGACATATTCAGGGCTGGCACAGATAGGCCTTCAATACATCTTCCCTTTATTGTTGCAAATCGCTACAGCATACAAACCATAGGAAGTCAAATGAGTCACACCAATAACAGGAAACCACAGAGACTTCGGGAATATAAAACACTCGTTCTCCAGTTTTGTCCACTCAAGCTTTCAAGCTTTGTTATAACCTTGGGCAAGTTTACTTCTCTATGCCTCATTTTTATCATTTGCACAACATGATCCACCGTACAAAGATACTGTGAGAAGTCAATTCCCAAAGTATGCAGTTCTCTGCTTCGTGCTTTCATCCTCTAAGCCTCGCCTCCCAGGAATGGCTGGAGGTCAGAATAGGTAGCATGTAAAACTCTTTACAATAAATACAAATTTAAGTCTCGCCTGTAACACATACCACCTAGCTGGATAACAAACCTTAGCCTCACTTTGCTCATCAAAAAAAAAGTCTTAAATTCATATTCTAATTTGACTGAATGTTAATGCCTATTGTACCCTGTTGGCTGATGCTTCTGTCATCATGGGGAGATGAAGCAGGAGATAAAAAATACATCTTATATTTTTGAGAACATAATTTGAGTTAGATTCTTTGGTTGATTACCTCCTTTAATCCTCAGAACAGTTGTTTAAATTAGATATTTCACACACAGAGAGATTAAAGTTGAGCGTTTTCCCAAATGCATATACTTCAGTAACAGTCCAGCTGGAACTAAAATTCTAAAGCCTGTATTTGCTGCTCTAGACGGCCTATGTGATCTTCACAGGTCTGTAGAGGTGCATACAAAGTAAGCATCACTATTTTCATATTACTAACAAGGTCATAAACCCAAAGAAGCATGAATCACCAAAATGGGGGAGGGGGGTGACTCACCAACACCTCTATTGTGAGAACTTTTTGTTCTGGAAATCTTCCCTCACTATGAAAGGCGCTAATCTGTGATGAAGTGTTTCACAGATAAAACCATGATATGTCAATGACTATAACTGTATATACGAGCAATAGCTGGATTTCCTGACATAGATGAGTAAGCTTCTTAGAGGCACAAAATGTACATTTTATTGATATTTATATAGATATATAACATATATAGGAAAATACCAGTATGCATGTGTATATCTAAAGGGTATATGGTTTACTTGTACTATGTATCTGACCTACTGATAAGTAAGATTGAGTAAAACCTTTGAAAAATGGGCAAATTCACTTCTTTTTCTTTCACTTCGTACAGTGAGCTGCACACCTTCCAGCCACTCTCCTGGAGAGTCATCTTAGCATTATGTCCGTTCACATTATTTTGCCTTCTTTTTCACATTATTCTCCTCTTCCCCCCTTGAATGTGGCCCAAGACCAGCCCTATTCTCATGCCAATTGCTGTGCCAGGCTGAGCAAACCGCGTGGACAGGCAGCAAGTCAGTCTTCCTGCTCCAGACACTCCCGTTCCATGAAGTGAGGTAGGTCTGGGCTGGTGGAATTGGTGCTGCCCAGGGAAATCCGCAGGTTTGGGAGCAAGAGGGAAAACCTTATTCTGAAGCAGTGTTGGGTGGGGGTTTGGGCAGTGATTAGTTTTTGAGAAATTGTGAGAATGCCGGTGAGGAGGTGCAGAGAAGACACCAGAAGAATGTAAGTTTAAAGGGTTTCAAGCCACATGGTTTGTAACATTCTTTATTAGTCTTTTAGAAGGAAAGAGATTAGAAAACGATCTCTACATTCAGGAAAAGAGCCGGGGCACAGAGGTATATGGTAGTGAAAATATCTACTTCCAGTCAGCACGAACGACTTGAGTCAAGCCGTGTAACCAGGGCCCCCAACTAACAATTCTCACAGCCTCCTTCACCCAGTGTGTGTACTGGGCCTTGAGCCACGTGGTGATTGTGGGTGCCTGCCGAGGGTGGATCATGTTGTGCAAATGTGGATTGTTGTGTATTTTATATTCTAATTTATAAAAGTGGTTTATATTGCAGACAGACTGGCGACTCAATGCTGCCTGCCTTTGCTAGTGTTGTGACCTCTGCTGATTTGCTTGAGTGTTCTAATCCTTGGTTTCCTCACAGGTATGATGGGGATATTAATACATATCTCACAGGATTTTAATTTTGGTGATGACTTAAGAAAAAATACATACACGAAGCATTTAGCCTAGTGCCTGACATATGGCAAATGTTCAAAGGTTGTATTTAATGTTTTGCTTCTACCCGCCTGACATTGCTCTGCCTGGTCCATTCCCAATATCAATGGCTTCTCATTCTGTTTCCTTTATTGCAGACTTACCCTCACCCCTCTTATGGTGACAACTGCCTCTTAACTCCCTCACACTGCCCGGGGCCTCACGTCTCTTGGCCTGATACAGCCTTCCCCTGGGTCCCCACCCTAAAGGGCTGACGTGTGGGCTGGGTTTGCCCTGTCCTCCCATCCTGGTACTAAAACCCACCTTCAGCCCTCAGGTATATCCCGACTCTGGAATATTCTGTGGCTATTAAACGGTAACATGATGTGAATACACCGACAAGGAGGCAAGTCTAAGATCCATTCTGAGTGGAGAATGGGAGGAACAGTTCGATGTAGGTATGTATTCATGATCTCATTTTTGAAAAAAATCTACTTCTCTATTGCTTAAAATTTTTCAATAAATGGTACTACTTTTACCAGTATGTGTGCATAATTTTAAGGAACTTGGTATAAGTTATAGGTGTCACAAAGACTCAGATTAAATAAAAAATACAGGTTAAAATAAAGTGGTGGTGATAGGGAATCTGCCTGAACTAGTGTTTTCTAAGTGACCATGGAAGGTAATTTGGCAAAGATTAGTGGCTTTCTTTTAAGAAACAAAGATGGCTAAGCCCAGTAAGTCTGAGAAACACTAAGTTAGGTGAAGCCGACAGGTTTGTTTGTTTAGCGTGGGGTATCTCTGAGGCTTTAATGTGCTCCTGTTCCCTTTGAATATGCACAGTGGAGAGCAGACGATGTCCTGCCCAGCATCGGTCTTCCTTGAGAGAGAGAACTCCCAAAATTTGAGAAATGCTGACCTAAGCTATTTCTCTTCTTAATTTATCTCTATTTTTAACTCTGTTCCCCTTTACTCTCTTCCCACTTCTTCTCACCAAGTATTTGTATCATACACACTGTTCCCTTTTCACTGCTCAAAACTGTGTCCATTTAATATTCAAAATCTCAATGCCCAGTGAACCTGAAATATAAATAACTTCAGTCTGTTCACAATTAGCCCCAAATGAATATCATCCATCTGGGAGAAATACCTATTGTACATGGGAGAAATATCTCCTTTGTGTAAGAAAGAAAATTCTGGTTTTTTAAGAAAAATATTTTAAAATTTTGTTCTTAAGTTTGACCCAATCATCATTATTATTTGGACCTCAGGTTTTTTAAGAAAAATATTTTAAAATTTTGTTCTTAAGTTTGACCCAATCATCATTATTATTTGGACCTCACATTCAGAGATTGAGTTGATCATCATCATTGAGTTCTCAGGTGAAGGTACATTATCTGCATTGATCCCTGCCAGTTCGCTTCCCATTAGCTTGGTTATTAATTATTTCTTCACTTGTTTTTATATCCATGTCCCAATTCCATCTCCTTCCAACAATTCTAATGTATTGAGATATATTAAGTACAGAATTGGGGGATTTTATGTTTGTATAAAATGTGGATTGTTGTGTATTTTATATTCTAATTTACAAAAGTGGTTTATATTGCATGCTTTCTGTCTTAACTTTTCCACTCAGCACTATGTTTTTTTTTTTATTAAGGTATCGTCGATATACACTTTTATGAAGGTTTCACATGAAAAACATTGTGGGTTACTACATTCACGCATATTATCAAGTCCCCCCATACCCCACTGAAGTCACTGTCCATCAGTGTAGTATGATGCCACAGAGTCACTGCTTGTCTTCTCTGTCAGCACTGTGTTTTTAAGATTCACTATGCTGCTAAGTTCATACATAGCTGTTACTTTTAACTGCTATATAGACATTCAGGGTGAAAATTCATTTTTGCCTGTTCACTTCTGCAGTGATGGACACCCAGGCTTCTTCCAGGTTCCTATTTCTACAAACAATACTGTGATGAACATCTTCCTGTATGTCCCTTAAGGACCTATGTGAGATAGACTTTGGAGTATATGCCCAGGAAGAAGTAGGTCCTGGGTCATAGAATAAGCATATACATCAGTGCTATCACATTGCTGGCCTGAATGGCTGCACGAGTCTGCATTCCTACCAGTAATGCATGAGGCCTTTATATGATACCAGTTTTTCATTAGCCAGATTGTAGTTTTGACTAATCTGAATCATATTAATTGATATCACATTTTTATTTACAATTTTATGAGAATTATTCCAACCTTGCTGCCCAGGATTTTATGAATTTTGACTGTGTAATATCTTTTAATAAAAATATTGAAAGTTAAAACCCAACTACCAAGAAGAACTATTAGGCCATTAGAGTCACATCGGCCAAAATGTGCATATGATAAATCAATGAGTTTGGCAATTGCATGTGTATGTTTTGCTAAATGATACTGAATACAAAACAGAAAACTACCATACCCAAAAAGCACCCTATTATTTGCTAAAAATTGAAATGTTTATTTTATCATTCTCTGCATTCTTCTTGCAACATGAAGTGACTTCTGAATACAAAACCTAATCTGTCATTGTCAAGGATTAACTATGAACCAAATTTGCAAGGTATATTTTTCAATTTGCCAGAGGAAAGTAATGTCATTGTCAACACTTTTAAACATCTTATGACTTTGGGATCTTTCCTTAAAAAAAAAAAGCACATTGTCAAACTAATTAAAACTGGTCATGAATATTAATTTTTGAGTTGAAAACAACTGCCACTAGGTGGCAAACAATGTACACACAGAATTATATGAAAGGGAAAATTATAAATACACTGTATCCTGTATGTATATTACCCTAGACAGTGAAAAATATCTGGTTAATACAGTATCTCCTATGTATTGCAGTAACATCACCAGAGTGTCCAATGCAACAAAGAGTGTCCAATGCACTTTGTGAGAAATGGAGCTTTCTTTAAGTACAGTTTTTCTTAAGTGAATTTTTTAAAAAGACAGTGAGGTTACTAGATATTTGGTCTCAAAAGCTAACGTTCGTCATTATGGTGGACCTGGTGCATAGACATTTATTATTTATATCATCTGTGTTTTCCAAGTAAGGTATTTCTTTGTAGCTGACGGTACATAGATGATGAAACATGATAGCTCTGAGTGACCTTGAACTTGTCCTAGGGTTCCTTGTCTGGCTTCATGGATTCTGTATGGTTATGCATGCTACGTAAAAGGAGAGAAATATTGCTGGGATTTTTCTGTCTCCACCTAATTTAACTCCCTTGGAAATAAGAAATAACGATGTTATGGTGAAGAATACAGACTCTGGTGCTAGAGGGCCAGGCTTGAATATTAGCACCACTACTTACAAGTTCTGTAGCTGTGGTAGATTGTACTACTGTTCCCAAATAATAATTTCTCTTCCTTATAAAAGGATGGTAAGTCCCTCACCCTATTGATCTTGGGCTTGATCGTATAGGTGCTCTGGCCAGCAGTACATAAGAGCATGGTGCATACCGTATCCAGCAGCCAGCTTTCAGAGCTGTGGTAGGTTTCCACCATCTCTCTTGCTCTTTCTCTCTACCAAGGAAATGTTGTGTCCCTAGTAAGAGCTAGCTGTTTCTTCAGCCTAGGGCCTGAATGAGAAGGCCCACAAAGAAGAGCTAAAGAAAATGATGCACAGTTATAATAATAAAATATGAGTGAGAAATAAGTATGTTTTATTATAAGCTGCTGGTATTTTGAGTTTATCTGTTATCACAACATTACCTGGTGAAAAATGACTATTACAATGACTGTGGACCTCAGTTTCTTCACCTATAAAATGAAAATGATAATCTTATCCATCTCACAGGGCTTGAGGGGGTTGAATGAGTTAATATATATATTAATATAAGAATATACAATAGTACATTGCATCATAGTGGTTAGCTACCATTAAAACAATGTTAATGTATATGTAATAGGAGCTTTCATTTATTGAATGACTACTATAGTCTAAGAATATTTGACTCACGATTTTATTTAATCATACAATACCTTTCTAAGGTATTGACATTCTTGTTTCATTGGAGAGGAAACTGAGATTCAGAAATGTCTCCTAATTCAGTGATTCTCAAATCATTTGTGGTTAAGGACCATTTTTGTGTGTGTTTTTCCCCCAATCAGTTGTGGACTAATACTTTTGGAAAATACTAAGGAGTTATTAGAAAATTAAATAAATAAATAAATTTAAAAAGACACATGAAATACAATGCCAATGTTTTATTAGATTCGCTGAATATAAAATCACATTTTAAGTAATATCAATGGAACAAATATAAATGACTAATATGGATAATCACTATTTTACTTGTGACATTTTGTCATCTTATAGCTGTAACTAGACAAAAATAATGAATGAAAAGCAATTTCCCCAATTAAATACCTATATACAAATTTAAAATTACATACAGTTTCTAATGTAACAAATAAACTTACTTCTTATTTATTAATTTAACTAATCTAGTTTTGTTTTAATAACACTCATAGTAGAGAAACAAGTCTCACAGAGCTGTGTTGAGGGAATGGAAGATAAGATTTTAAAGCAATTTCAGGATATTTATTTTTAACTTTTATCAAAAATAAAGTAAGTGATGCTGTCTATTCAGGATTTGTATTTCACCAGAAGCCAATCCAACAATTTATTCTATAGATTTATAATAGTCTCCCTTACCCATGGTTTCACTTTCTGTAGTTTCAGTTATCCATGGCCAATGGTGGTCCAGAAACAGAGGATCCTCCTTCTGATGTAAGGACGTTCAGTAGCAGTGTCCACCAAGAACCGAAATAAAACAAAAGCATTTATTTGGGGTCTCAGAATTGCAATTCAGAGAACACAGATTGAAAAAACAACCCAGACTGTGTCCCACTAGGAAACAAAAGTCAGGAGTTTTTAAAAACAAAAGGGAATGCTTATAAACATTGTTTGCAAAGAATTTTGATTGGTGTTGGCAGAAGAAAACTAATCTTACTTAAACATAATTAGTTGCTAAGGCTATCACTAAGCAAAACTCTGTAACTACAGAAGTTGCAGGAGTTTGGGCTGAGTACTTGGAATATTTATAGTTTGGTCCAGTTCAAAAGTTCATAGTTTCACCTGGTGAGGACGTGCATAAGGCTCACTTCCTCAAATTGCCTCTGGTTCCATTTTGAAACCCCTTGACATAAGTGACTCCATTTTACTTTACTTTTCACAGTAGCCTAATGCTACATCACAATGCCCATGTCATTCACCTCATTTCATCTCATCACATAGGCATTTTATCATCTCACATCATCACAAAAGGGTGAGTATAGTACAGAATTTGCAGAGAGAGGGGCAGAGAGATCACATGCACATAACTTTTATTAAAATATGTTGTTATAATTTTTCTATTTTATTTTTACTTATTGTTGTTAACCTCTTACTGCACCCAATTTATAAATTAAACATATTTGTAAGTATGTATGTACAGGAAAAAACATAGTATTTATAAGGTTTGGTTCTATCCACAGTTTCAGGTTTCCCCTGGAGGACTTGAGACCTACTCCCTGCAGATAAGCATGGACTTATAGTTAAATTTAAATTATTTTTTAATGAAATAAATGAATTCTAGATTTAATACTTTTGGACTGAAGTTGACAAACAAACCTATCATATTGTAACCTGGTCCTACTATGCACAATTGGTAAATTGGTAGGCATGTTTGAGAATCTGTACTGTGAGTCCACGTAAGCTTTGTCATGTGCCTTCAAGAACTAAACTGAATTGTATTCTCTTGACTGAAATGTGTCAACTCATCACGTGCTCGGATGTTTCAGCAGCTTTTTAAACAACTGTGCTCCATTTCTCGGTTTACCTTGGCAGACCAATAAGCAGGAATGTACCTGAAAATACTATTCTGTGAACCACACCTTGAAAAGCACTGGCTTAGCTAGAAGGTGGCATGAACAGATAACAAGCCCAGGTCTGGCTGACCAGTGCATTGTGTAAGGTCCTTTCTCTACAGAGGGTTGCTAATCTGTAAGCAGACCATCCGAGTCATGGATTATATTAGTTCTACTTCCCATACTGCCTAGCAAGAGCAGCTGGCTCGCAATAGCCTAGAGTCGGGCATGAAGAAGATGACAAGGTTTAATAGCTATACATGTAATGCTTGCATATACCTTTTGGTTAAAGTGTATATTGTACTGAACAAATACTGCTCTGTGCATCTCAAACCCAAAAAGTTACTTTTAGACCTCATTTCTTTGAATTGTCAGTACAGTTGCCAAACTGTATCATGTGCCGATGGATGGCAGAAATAGAATTTTAAATGGTATGGAAATCTGTATACATCTGTAATTGATTGACTGGTGAGTTGACTGGCTGATTGGCTGTATTTGTTGGTTATGACATTGAAAAACACATTGGCTACCTGGTCTAAATAAGCTCAAATTATGACTGAATTTCTACTATTAGGAAAAAAATAAAGATGAAGTTTCTTGATTGAAAAGTTGACGTGGATGCCATTCTAGGAATGAACCTGCAGACACAGGCAGAGGAATTTGGATAGGACCAAAAGATATAAAATTTAGTTTATTACCCACAGTTAGGATCAAGGCATTTTTTTTAAAGCTTCAGTTGTATTCATTCTGAATCCTTAAAATGCAAGCATTCTTCTGCAAATTTAAAGTAACTGAATTTAAATAAAATTATTATTCCTCATTCAACATGTACCTATATAAGTCAAGTAAGTTTGCCTGCTTATTTGTTTTAACCTCATATTATTTTTTCTCCCCAATTAAAATAGTTACTACACAATTATACATAAATTTAAATATTTTTATTGCTCAACAAAAATTCCCAATAATCTTTCACTTCCATTTCTTCTTTTGGTTTCCTTTAAGCACCAAGTTGTGTGAGGTCTTACCTGCTTTATGACTAAAAGGAATTTAAAGTGCCAAAATATTTGTAGTTTTAAATATTTTCAGCCTAGAATAATAAATTTAAAGAACATATTGGTTGTCTTTTTTTTTTTCTTAGTTACAGAAATAAACAGATGCTATAAGCTGGATTTGAGTTTCACTTTCTTTCAAAAGTAGTTCCCTTCATCTTCTTGTCTTTTTCCTTCAGGAGCTGATACTTTGTATGAAGGTAAGCAGAAACAGTTTATTTTATTCATTAAAAGAGTTTCCACATGTTAAAAAGATGAGAACTGAAAAATCTGGCATCAGTACGTGGTAAACTCAACTTTCTCCAGGTAAAGCTGGAAACATGTCAGGAATATCTTTTACTCCAGGGGTTCAAAGCCTTTGTTCACGGACTTCCATAACTCTACAGAATAAATTATTAGATTGGCTTCTTATGAAATGTAAATTCTGAATAAACAGCATCATTGCTTCATTTTTGATACAAGTCTAAAAGAAATATCCTGAAATTGCTTTAAAAAATCCATGGTGATCTATCACCAAAAATTAGTGTCTAATGATCTCTCAGCTAAGAACTCTGTGAGATTTTCATTGTATTTTGATGAAAAAAATTTAAAAGGGAACCTCTCATTAGAAGGATTTATTAACCAGTCATTTGAGTTATTCCCTTTCTTCACACCATCACCAATATTCAGGATTGTCCTTTCCTCTCCTTTTTTTATTGGTACAGTTTTTTCAACCATGGAAGATATGATACAGTTCATATGAGTTCAGGAAAGATGGGTCGTTTGCTTTTTTTAAATAAAGTGTGAGAAGGGAATTATAAAAGGAGACGTGGAAAATGGGAAAGCACAGAAGACAATTTTAGCAGTGTTTTAGGGGCAGTTGAAGACCTGGATATTGATTTCCTTAAATTCATTGTCCTATGTGGGCCTTAGGCAGTTTCTATGCGCTCCAGCTGCACACAACCACAATGTGAATGAAGATCACGGCCCAATTGTCAGGAGACTAGTTCTTTTCTGAGATAGAGGGGACTTTGCTTTACAAGTTTATCAAAGTCCACTTCCCAGCAAATAGACTTAATAGTATCATTATTTTACAAGTTGCTTTTTTGAGACAGGATGGACAACTCTTAGCTATTGTGTGTAAAAAGAAATCTCTTTGCTAAATTAAGTCCTATGAATGATTATGGTCTTGCCAAAGGACAAAATCAGCTTGAGTTCTAAAATTACCCTCCCTGCTACTCAGTTAGATCAGAGAAAACTCTTCTCTAGACTCTAGGGATACTAAACTATATAGGACTAGGTGGATAGTTGTTGAGAAGTTTTCCCTGAAATCCCAGGCTCGGCTAAGTGCCTCTATTCTGGGTATCCATAACTCTGCAGTCCTTTACTAATAGAAAGATATCAAAATTATTTTCTTGTTATCTGTTTTCCCACCAAACTTTGAAGTCCTTGAGGTGAAAGGATCATGCCATATTCATCTCTGAATCCCTGATTTCTGAATGGTATTTGTTATAAAGAGGTGCTCAACAAATATGTAGTGAAATGAATTGCATTGAATGAAGTAAAAACAATTACATCTGCATAACATTATGTGAGAGATACAAAGAAAACTTATCCACCTGAAATATTAGCTCTACCAGTTATCCTTAATTCCTTTGGTAAAGCCTTTTGCATCTCCTGGAATCCTAATATTAAAAAATGAAATATGAGTAAGATTTAGCTGGGGAAATAATAACAGAGAGGAGAGAAATTGTTCCCTACAGTGGAAACAATCTCTGCAACAACATTGCAGATGTTGCAGGAGCATGGCAGGGAGCAGAGCTTACCAGGGAGAGAATATTCCAGAAGGAGATGAACAGAATGATCACCAGGGTTGGTGTGGGATTGGGAGTTTTGATACTAAGCATAATAAGCATCCCTTAGAGAATATTAAGCAGGATATTGATATGATCCAATTTTATCATTAGAAGACATTCTAGCTGACCTCTCATCCAAACAAAAACTGGCAAACTTGAGATTTCCAAGAAAACCTTATTTCTAAGCAGGATAAATCAATAGAAGCCAACAGTTAGATATATTATAGTGAAGCTGTAGAACACCAAAGACGAAGAAAAGAGGAAGAAAAAGAAAATTCTGAAAGCAATCAGAAGAATAAAAGCATATCAATTTTCTTGAAGCTTCCATACAAATTGCCCCTAACTGGGTGGCTTAAAACAATAGAAATTTATTTTCCTACAGTTCTGGAAGCCAGAAGTATGAAATCAAGGTATTTTCAGTGACAGTTCTTTCCGAAAGTACCAATGGATAATTTGTCCCATGTCTCTCATGAACTTTTGAGGGACACCATTCAGCCTAATACAGTTAGGTTATCTTCAAAAGAGCAACAGGAGGCTGATCTTCAATAGTAATAAAAGATGCTAAAAACTAATTAAACAATATTTACAATATGCTGACACTTCCAACCTAAGCCCAGTGATGTATACTTTAAGCACAAAGGTAAAACAGTCATTTTCAGACAAATACAGGGCAAGATTGCTACCAGTAGACTGAAGAAAATTCTAAATGATGCACTTCAGGCAGAAGGAAAGTAGGCCTAGGTAGTGATAAGAATGAAGACTGTAGATCAAGGTAAACATGTGAGTAAATCTATAAGAACATTGACGGAATAAAATAATAATGATAATAATACTGGAACTTTTAAATGGCAACCGAAATACATGAGTCAGGATGAGGTGAACTGAGTTAAAAACATCCTAATATGAGGATTTGTATTGTCTGAAAAGAAGATAAAAGTAGTGACTATTGTTTTGTTGATTTTAAGTACACATTTTAAAATTCTGGGGTGATCACTAAAAGCAGATGAAAAGAGTGAATAAATTCCAAACAAGCAATTTAAAAAGTACAGTGATTTAAACACACAGAGTCTCACACAATCCCAAAGAAAATGGGGAAAAAGTAAACAGAATAGATGGGAATAATGAAAGTGCAAAATAAGGTGCTAAGTTTGCACCATTAAATTTATAGCAACTATATTAAACATATATAGACTAAATGAAGCAAAGGACAAAGATTGTCAGAAAGAATAAAAAATACAGTTGTATAGTGTTTGTAACAAACATAACTCAAATGTATGTATTACAGAAGATCGGAAATGAAGAGATACAAAAAATAAATACCATGGAAGTACTTATACTATAAATGTTAAAGCAAAATGCATCACTAGAGAAAAAATAATTACCTCATATTTATTAAGAGGTTTCACTTACTAGGACAATATAACAATTTTATATTTGTCTGCACCTAATAATAGAGCCTCAAACTCTATTATGTTAAATAATTAAATGAAATAAAAAGAGATATCAGCAACTGTAATGCATAATTTTAGCATAGTTCTCCTGACAATTGATAAAAGAGACAAATATGATTATATAATATTTGCAAATAAGATTAGTAAAATTGACCTTAGGGACACAGTCAGCCACTATTGAAAACACAATCATTTCAAGCATGAATGAAACCTTGTCAATATTAATGTTAACCATATAGTGAGCCTTAAACAAGTTTCATTCCATTTCAAAGGACTGAAACAATAGAAAGTATATTTCCTGATCACATGCAGTTAAACTAGAAATCGTTTCTTAAAGGGTATCTGAAATATTCCCATGCTTTTAAATTAAGAAATGTAACTAGTGCATGGGTTGCTACTAACTAAATCTTGTAGAATGTAGTTAAAGTAGTTCTTAGAAGAAACTTTATAACTTTAAATGTGTATATGAGAAAAAATAGGGGCTGAAATTTAATAAACTAGACACCTATTACAAGAAGTTAGACAAAAACTCAGCAAAAATAAGTTCAGAAAGGGGAGGAGGAAAAAAACTAATAAAGATAAAGACAGAAATAAAGTAAATAGAAAGCACAAAATAAAGAAGACCAGTTTAGCCAAAAGTTGGTTCTTCAAAAAGTTTAGACTGCCAAAATTTTGGTGCTACTGAATATGAGTGTGTGTGTGTTTGGGTGAGAGAGAGAAAGAGAAAGGGAGAAGGAGAATTAAGAAACTATTACTATCAGGAATGAGAGGAAAACATTACAAAGTGCATTAAAAAGTTAATAAGAAAATATTATAAACAATTTCATGCCAATAAATTTGAAATTTTAGACAAATGGACAGATTCCTAGAAAAAAATGCATCTTACTAAAATTGAGAAGAAACAGATAACTTAAATAGTTTTCTTATATAATTTTTCTAAGGAATTTGAATTACTAAAGACCTTTCAACACACCCACACACAAAATCCACAAATCCATGACTCCAATTATGAGTTCTATCAAATGTTCAAAAGAAGAAACCATTCATGTCTTACACACAGTTTTACATATGAAAAAGATTCTCCAAATAATTTTAGTAGCCTAACACAACCTTCATAGAAAAACCTGACCAGCACACTACCAGAAAGGAAAATTAAATGTCAATCCCACTCATGAACATAATTACAAAGTCTTTAAAGAGATAACATATTACAAGTAAGTTAGGTTTAACCCAGTAAAGCTAGATTAATTTAACACTAGGAAATAAATTACTATAATTTATCATAAAAAACAGATTGAAGGATAAAAATCACATGAACATTTTAATCGATTAAAAATGTTTAATTAAATCCAGCATTCACCTATAATTTTTCCAAAATAATGCCTTACCAAACTAGTAATAAAAATGAAATTCATTAATTCAATAGAGGTATCTAAAGCAAAGAGTCCTAATGATGAAATGTTAATTTCTTTCTCTTTAATACTGGGACTAAGATGAGAATGCTGGCTAGCACTATTTGTTTTCAACATTTTATTGGCTATCTTAACTAGTACAGGTAGCAAAAATGAAATTAAATGTATACATATCAGAAAGAACTAATACCACTGTCGTTATTTTAAGACATTATAGGTAATAAACAGAAATTCCAAAATATTCTAAATATAAGTCATTAAAATTGATAAGAGAATGTAGCAACATTGATGAACACAAACTAAAGATACAAATTTTTGTGCTATATAACTATATATCTGCAATAATATTAAAGTGAAATTAAAAGCTATATTTAAAAAATACAAAAATGTATGTATTTAGAATTCAATATATTAACAGATGTATACACTCTCTCCAGGAAACTTACAGAATATTGTTGAACCCAGTTGTTGGTTTGAAGGAACTCCTACTAGTTAAATTTTTTTCAACTTGAGCACAAAATGAAAAATGACATAATGAATTATAATGGATGACATAAAAAAAAGAATTCATGAGTTCATGCTGATAGCAAAAACATTAGAAAGGAAAGTGGGAAGAATGGAAACCCGTTCTTACAAAATATTGTCACCTAATAAGGAGGCATGATGAAACTCAAATCACTATTTTGCAACTTATATAATAATAATTGATCATCAATGGATGTTAAAATGATTAGGTGAAACATTACTAGGGAACAGGTATCCAGTAAGTTATATATTAATTTCAAAGGAAAAATTTGTATCTAGTATTAAGCCAAAAATTGTTTTAGTTCAGCCAGTCCAGTAGTCAAGAAAAAAAGGTGGATGTGGATGACACAGAGGCCAGCTGGAACCTGAGTCGGTCTCTCCCCACCTCCAACCTCAGTGTGGTGGTAGACCTGCAAGAGAAGCTAGCACCTTCATGGAGCTGCACCTGCACTTGGCTACGACTTGGAGAAACTGGAGGAGATCTGGCAGGAGCTGGAGGGGCATCAGCACCAGGTGTTACCCCAGACCAATAAGGTGAGGTAGCAGGGCAGTGACAATGTGTGTGAATTGCCTAGTATCCAGCACCAACCATCAGTTTCATGTATGTTTCTCTTATGGTCAATGTTAATAGAACCACACGGAAGAGGGAATTCTGGGAAATGTAGTTTCATCTTAACTAGTTAAAAGTGTACAAAGTTATCAGCAACTACCCTTTACCAAAATGGTATCATACATACTCATTTGATCATACGTATCTCATAAATAAAGAAAATAACAAAATCATGCTTCTGCCTAACTTCAAGCAAATATTCCTCATGCAACAAAAAAGACACTGTGAACTCTCTTCCAAAAAGTTGCTGGCAAAGCTCTTTCCCATCTTCGGGTGATATTCATACCTTTTCTAGCTGAGCCACACTCTTCCTTTGGTATCCTGTACATTAATACTGGGATTTAAGGTTAATTAATATCAACACATCTTAGGTGGTAGGGATACGGTAAACAGAAAGAAAAAAATGAGGAGGGAATATTTAAAATGATTACAGTCCTTGTTTCTGTAACTGGTCATGTAGCTGTAGCTGGTATGTATAAATACCTCCCTCCAGTATCCATTCTCTCTTTTGCCCTGAGCAAGCACTTCAGAAGACCACAGTTCCTTGTCTAGTGAGGTGACTCAAACCTTCATTCCTTAAGTTTCTGAGCCATCAGTAGTCCTACCTGTATTGGGTTGATATAGTTTGCCTTTGACTTAATCTCAGGATAACCACTAAAATGCACTCTAAAGAATCATCTGCAGTCCAAATAAGTATACTCCTCCCTACCCCTGTGGTAGAGTAGCGATCCTTGACAGTCAGGAACAATCAACACAGCTGCTGCACAGTAACCCAAAATCCTAAGATTTGCATGTTCTCTACATTAGTGACATAAAAGATGTTAGCAAGAACAGTATTGATCAATTGTTACAGGTGGAAGCATTAGGGAGTGAGTGGAGGCAAAGGAAATAGAAACAGTGTATACAGAAAACATTTTTTAAAACGTTTGATGGGAAGAGGCAGAAACAGACAGCCATGGCTGAAGAGAGATGTGAAGCTAAGGGAAACTGGAGTGTGTGTTTACGTGTGTGTCTGTTTAGAAGTTAACTAAATGGGAACCCTTGATGCCTCCCCCAGCTCAGCAAGGCACAGAACCATGCACTCACATGTTCAAACCAAAATCTTAGGAATAATTAAAATGTACTTCCCTCCTTTACCTCTCATAGCCAGTCTACCAGTGAGTCCTGATGTCTGTCTTTCCAGAATATACCCATATCCCCTTGCTTCCATTCTTGCTGCCTTTCTGCCCTCCTTCCAACCAGTCCATTCTCCACACATGTGTCAGTGATCTTTTATAAAGCAGAACAGGTCCTCATACTACAATACGCCTCCTAGTGGCTTCCTTTTGTATTTACCTATTAGGGGATACAAAGCACTCCTTGAACTGACCCCTGCCTGCCTCATCAACATTATCTTCTACTTTTATTCTCCAGCTAAACTGTCCTTTTCTCCTATCCTTGAACATACCAAACCTGTTCCCCTCTCTCAGTCTTTGCACTTGCTCTTCACTATGCCTTGATGTTTTTCTTTATCTTTCCTTTCATGACTAGCTCTTTTTATCACTTAGTCCAGTTTAAATGACCCTTTCTCAGAGATGTGCCCTCTCCCCATCTAAAGTATCATCTCACTCTCAATCACGTCATCTTGTTTTACTGCCTTCATAGCACTTATCACTATCTGAAATTATCTTTTTTATTACTTTACTATTTGTTCATTTTCTTCCTCTCTCTTGCTGTATAATAAACTTCCTAAAATCTAAGAACTTGTTTGTCTTTTTCATGTTCTATCTCTAGAGCTAAGAAGAGTGATTGGCACATAATAGATGCTCAGTGAATATTTGTTGAGTACACATGAATGCGTAATTTCCAAAGAAAAGAAGAGATAGATGATAGAGGGAATAATTTATATTATTAGGATGTTGTGCTATTATTCTCCCTCAGATGCACTGTCCACTCTTCCTGGCTCTGTTCTGTGTCTTGGGAAGCTGACCCTGTGAGACTTCAACACACTGGTTCCTTCCTGATTGGTCTGTGGTTGGACTGGATCAGGAGGGGGCACTGGCAAGGGATTGGAGAACACCCTAGAATTCCTTCCCTATTTCCTGGTTGCTTCAGGGCCACATTCTTGGCTAGTACTCAATTTCCCTAAAATGACAGTCTCCCTCCTGACACTTAATGACTGCACTTCTCACTGAGCTCTGGGAACACTATTTCTACCATTTTTTCCTTCAGTTCTGTGGGTGGTAACATTGCCAGTTCCCTGGTGCTATAGCTAAGATTATCTCTCCTAACCTTAAAATCTCTCTAAGTGGTCTCATTAAAAGTCTTGTCATTAGAACCATAAAGATTATACTAGATACCTTCTGCCTGCCTTTCAAGATCCACTCTCCACCTTTCTCCACCATTTTTTGTGCCTCTGGAAGGTGAACCACATGGATTTTACCAATGGAGTCCCTTGGCCAATGGCTTTCAGTTGAGTTCAGCTAAAGAGAACTACCAGCAGGAAATCAAGGCTGGGAGAAAAAGGAAGTCAGGGTGCTCATTCTCTGTCTCTTGCTGCCAGGTTGTCTCAAAACAAACAAAAGCCTTTTCCCCACAAAGGGCATAGCTCCTGTCAGGGAGTTCACTCTTACACCGAGTGTGTGCTCTCCCCTGGTCCCTTTAGACCTAAAGGTGTGGAAGTCTCCCTGCTGCTACACTTGCAAGATGTTGCTCCATCCCTTCTTGTTTTGCCTAAACCTTGTCCTCATCTTGGCATATAGTCCCTCTATTAAACTCTCTTCAGTTGATCAATTTGCTTATGCCATATGTTACCTGCCAGGACCCTGACTGGTAAATGATGTGAGGCTCTCCCATGACTACATCATTTGATGTCTCTCCAGTGAGCTGTCGCTGCATATTAATTTATTTCAGTGCAAAGGATTGTGTTATTCTCCTTTCTCTCTCACTAAGCAACTGTGACTGGACCAACCTCAGAGAACACATATCCGTGGGAAGAGGGGGGCGATAGGGCAGCTCTGCCTCACATGAGTTTTCTCCTAAGGCAGGTTCTGGTCCTTCCACATCCATGGCCTGTGGCACTCTTGTGTGGCATCTTGGTGTTCTCTCTGCTCCACTGTGCTGAAGAGAGGGCTGTCATAGACCACAGGTCTGTGTTAGATGGCTTTTTCCTGTTGTTATGCTGAGAATTCTTCATCTCTTAGATACAACTGCTTAAGGTTCATGATTAATAGAGTCATCAGAGAACTGTGTAGTGTTGGGGGCCTGGGAGTCAGACACACCTGGGTGTGAGTCCCAACTCTCCCAGCTACCACGATGTGCTAACAACAGCCTTCCACCAATACTAAAGCTACCTCTGCTGAAACAGAAGGATGTCCACTCTGTGATGAGTGGATCACAGTTACCTTATATTCAGGAATGACCCCTCACTTTTGGGTTTTCTCTGTGCTGTATCGGTTCTTCTGCAGCTGATGGGAGGGATTTTATGCCACTCAGTATCTGAGGAGGGGAAGAAGACAGCTTCCAGGTAGAATATTCCTTGAAAGTATTTTCTTTTTATTGTCAGAAATCACTGATTTTTTGTTATTTCCTGTGTTACACTGTGAAGCATCTCCTGAAGCAACCCAATTCGTAGCCAATTCACATTCCTATACACAATCCAAGGGCTGAATTTTGACAAAGACTCAAGGTGTTAAAGAATGTATGTCACATATGGGCCTTTAGAATGTATAATTTCCAAATTTAAAAAAAGGTAGCAAATCCAGGGAATCATGAATTACATTCAGAACAGAGCCCATAGAGCTAAGCAAAGCCCACAGCTGGAGAGTGGATGAAGAGCAGTAAGTGAAGTCAGTGTGGCTTGTTTTGAGTCTTGTCTAGACTGACTCTGCCTGTTGTGAGTCAGTGTTCAAAAAAGTGTATCTTTCCCTTGATCAGCTTTAGGCATTAACTGGAATTTCTTGTGTATCAGTAAGAATTTGTTTGGCTGCAAAAAGCAGATCACATTCTCCCAGTAGCTTTCACATACAGGAACTCAGTTTTCTCGCCTGACAAGAAGACTGGTCCAGAAAGGTACAGCTACTTGACTGGCAGGAGCCCAGACTCATACATTTCTGTCTTGCCGTGCTTACCTTGTGACTTTAAAAAGCACAACTAGAAAATACCTGCTATGATCAGGCAACATATCTGCATTCCCTGCAGGAAGGAGGAAGGGGCAGAAGTCAAAGAACAGACCAACTGAGTCTCTTTAGGTGATTTCTGATAACACCTCATTGGTCAGCATTGGGTCACAGGGCCAGCCCTAGCTGTCAGGGAATCCAGGACGGTATTTTTAACAGAGATCATGGCCATTATGACATAATTTGGGTTCTCTTACTAATGAAGAAGAAAGAGATTGGGAAAGGAGCTAGCAGTATCTGATACGATAGTTATTTTTCTTTTCTTTCTCCCTATTCTAACTTCTCTTACAACTTCTGGTGTAGTTACTCTCTTGCCTTAGAGGCAAATCTTATTTACTCAAACCTGGAGAGTTTACTCCTAGTTGCAGTACTGTATATAGGGTATTTGTGAATTGGGGGTGTGGCGGAAGTGGAAACTCAATTATAAATTGAATCAAGGTAGTTTATTACTTCTCATCACTTACTCTGTTTATTTCTTCCCTCAATCAAGTTTATTATATTTATATCTATATTGTCATTGTAAAGTTACAAAATGTAAAAAATATTTAGGAAATACAGAAAAGAAGAGGATAATCACTAATAATTTTATGACTCACCTACTTCCATTGTTAATATGCTTGTATATTTCTTGCTGTTATTTTACTGGGATTTTAAAAATCACAGTATTAGTGAATTTCATAGCCAATCTTACATTAGTAAATCACTCTTCTATGTTATCACAATAATGTCATTATATTGTAAATTACATATACATGTATTTTGTCATATATATATGACTAAATAATAAAAACCAATACATTTCATCTTATAGGATTATTGACACTCAAAATAAGATATAAACAATAGCCACCACTTAGTGAGCACTTACTATATACCAAGAATGATTTAAGCATAATTTCAAACATATTATCTCATTTATTCCTTGAACCTTATGAACAAGGTACTCTTATCATCCCCACAAAGAGGTAAAGAAACAGAGGCTTAGAGATGATTAAGTGACCTTTCTAAAATCACATAGCTAATGTTGGTTAAATTTTTAAAAATAAACTATATTTGATAATAATGTACAATTCTCACAATATATCATTAATGCAAAGCATATCTCCAACTAACATATTTGTGTTTCCCTGTTTCAATTTTATTGTAGAAACCTGATTTTGAGGCAAGACCCATAATTCTACTCAAAAAATATTGTAAGAGGCTAAAATTGTCTATGTAGTCACATGTAATGATGATTTGAAAATTATCCTGCCAAGTTAATGAATTATGTCTGTTTTATCCAATGTGGCCATCTATTGTAATCAAATTAGTACTTTACTCTGATGAATAAGCAAGCTTTTGAAAAAAATTCTTATATATTTAACAATTCTTTGCATCTCAGCTTAATCATGTCACATTTTCCTACTGTACCTTCTGGTGTTTGTTAAAATAACAATTATCCTTATCAAAGTTTAAATTGTTTTATCATCTCCTTTTAAGACATAATATAGATATACTTGGAGTAGAGAGGTTTTGACATCCTATCCATTTCAGAAAAGGCAGAGTCAGAAAAATGAGAAAAGCCAGTGAAGTTAGTGTTGCTCAGGATATTATTAGAATCCTAAAACCATAAAGTGGCAAATTGCTAAATGATTATCATGGGAATTATCAGTACATTGATTTAATATTTTTCTTTACCTTTTTCTTGTAACAGGAAAGCTCATATAAAAAGATACATTAATGTTCTTGTTAAAAACGATTGAGTCAGAAAGGATTAGGGCACTTTTTTCTGATCTATCATTTAACTAAAACAAACTAAAATGTATTTCTCCAAAAACTTTATTTAGCTTTTATTTTTAATAAGTCATACTTTCAAATGATACTTTAGAAACTGAGAAAGAAAGTTTAACAAAGTACACACTGAGGAGACTTGTTACCACCTTGCCACTGATAGCCGACTCTCTACTCCCACCAATGGTTAATCACTTGTATTGATTGTTGGTATTATTTCCTCCATTTCTTATGTAGCCTATCATTTATCCTTTCTGCACCTGGAGTTTGACACTTAACAGTATTTCAAGGAGCTCTTTCCTTCCCAGTGCATCTCATGCTCCCTTATTGCTTTTTTTTACAGCTATCTAATATTCCATATTCTATTGTGTTCATACACAACAGTTTCATCAACCACTCCTCTGCCCATAGAAACTTGATTTGTTTCCAGTCTTTTGCTTTTGCAAACAAAGCCAAAGTGAATAACCTTGGACATAAATCATTTTGATGGGTGCGGATGTATCAGTAAGATACATTCCCAGAAGTAAGATTTCTGGGTCAAGGGGTAAATACATTTGTAACTATTAAAAAATACTGTCGGTGTCCTTCATAAGGGTTGTATCACTGTGTCCTCCAATTAGCAATAGATGAAAGTTCCTATTACCCCATAGTTGGAAGCAGAATGCTCAATTTTAGTTGTTGATAAGCAGATAACTGAAAAAAATTATGTTGGTTAGTACAGTCAGTCTTTACTTCATGGAGATAACATGCTGTTTTGAGTAATGCAGAAGAGGTTTTTGGGGTGCTGCTCTTGTTTTCATGTGATCTGTCTTTGCCACACACAGCCCTCACATCTCATGTCACAAAATCAGTGCCATTAGGGGAACTGTGTTAATGAGGGCCTCCAGGATTTATGCTATTGGCTCTTATTAGTGTGAGCTAGGAGGTGTGAAGGTAAGAGTCCTTGAACATAAACCAGGAGAGAAACGAAGGAGCAAGGAGTCAAGCCCTGGATGTGCAGCCACTGTGTATGTACTTTGAGCCAGGCATGGGCTCACAAGGGACTCTGCAGCCTCATGCGGTAGGAGCATGGACCAGTAAGTAGAACAATGACAAAGGAGAGAAACAAAGTATTAATAACTGCTGCTAGACAGGAAGCAGTGTGGAAGGAGACACCAATTTGGGACAGCAAAACCATGCCTGGCTGAGACCAGTCAGGGCTGTGCTGATCTGGGAGGATGAAATGCACATACTCCAAAGTGCATTTCAGTTACAACAGGGTGAGATGCTCAGATGGATCTGTGCGGTGCAAAAGTCTGGTTACACTGGGGCCAAGCCTGTGTTGAGGTTAAAAAGGGCTTGGGATCTGTAAACATCCACCTTCAAAAATATGTGACTGGATACAAGTGAAGTTTATTTATTTTGTAGATCATGCACATTTATGACCATAATTTGAGTTAAATTCAAATTCCTAGATAGTTCGCTTAAAATTATATGTTAGATTTCTGGCCACTGATATTTATTAAATAATTATTCCTTAGTTTCCAAATATTAAGTAATAATGTAGGAAGGACTCACTTCTGAAACACATAGTTTGAAACTGTATCTGCGTTTTGGTATATACTTTTATAACATAATGTTGGAGATACTACACACTAAAAAAAATCAAATAGGCTTTCAAACCCATCTTATCTAGGTTGTAGAATTAAGAGTAATTTTATTTTTGCTGGCTTATATGTACTTCTATCATTTTCCCACAATGAACATTTATTATCATTGAAAATAATTTTATAAAATAAAAAAATGCCTTAGAGGTTACAAATAGATCCAGGGGAGACTTTCATTGTGAAGAAATCAGGCAAAGAAGCTCTCATGCCTAGCCAATACTCTTAACCCGACCAGAGGCATTTTAGACGAAGTAGGGTAACCATTGCAAAGTGCTTTTTCCCTTTATGAAGAATCTACCTGGGCACTTTGTGCAACATCATTCTTTTCTTTGTTTTACGTTTTTTATTTGAACACCGAGTAGAGGGAACCATAGAGCTTGAAGGTAAAAAAGGCTTTCAGTATGCCTATTTAGTATGTAAACATAATTGTTCCACCTCTCATGAGTTTTAGACCTCTCATGATTTCCAGCAGATATAATGGGTCTTAGCTCCATTCTCTATGGTAGTATAATGTTTATGTTCACAGTATCTTTTTAACTGGTATTTGGGCAATCCACCTGACATAGAGCCAGATTAATATATTCCCTAAAACACTGCTTTCATTATGCAACTTTCTTGCTCAAAAAACTTCAATCGTCCTGATTTTCAAGATTTTAAAGAGTAGAACACTTTTTTCCCGAAGGAAAACTTCTGTGCCATCCCCATGTTAAAAACAGAACAAAACAAAACACAGATGAAGGTAGCATTTCAGGAGAACTTTTGACAAAGTTCATCAATAAAAACCATGAGGCCATTGTGATGCACACACAAAAGAGAGCTAAGTGATATTGACACTGAAAGCCTCCAGCTTTTAAAATATTCCTTTATTTATTTTGGTTGCACAGATCTGAGAACAATCTCAATTTATGACAGTAAGTAGACACTGTTAATAAAAGTCTTTTTAATAGCTGAGTTTATAGTCACAATGAATCACAAATTACATCAAAAGTTTGTTTCAAGATTGCAACGAAAGTTAATGTGTTGGTGGAAGTCACTGGGTTAAAATGTGATACATCACGCATTTGAGTGTGGGTGCTGTTTTGCTTGTCTGTTGTCTTGTTTCTTTCAATTACAAGACTCACAAACAAATTCAGAAAATACATTTTTAAAATACTAAAGACCAGATTTGTTGTAAAAAGCCTCTTAGTTCATGGAAGGATTTTCACCAAATGAGAGTCAGTCGGTTCTTTGCACCTTGAAAGTAGGAATTCATTGTTTCCTCCTTGATAACCATGCATATGCTGTCAGACATCTTTTTCCAAAAAATAAAACCAGACCAGTTTGTTTACTCTGAAAGTCTTCCAAGGTGGGAAATGTTCCTGTTTGTTGATCTCTGCAAATGAAGGGAACTGCTTTTGTGGTGTTCACGCTCTCTTCACTTTGCAATTGTGCCGATTTCGGGGCGGGGGAGCCTTACACCTATGGAAAGGCATCTTTCTGCAAAAGTTTCAGGACTGTCCTTTTCACTGTGCTTACTAGGCCTTCAAATTCACGAACTCTGATAATCGTCTCCTGAGTAAACGTTAGGATAATAGATAGAAGGCTCTGAGGTTGCTCCTTTAGCCTCACATGTATTTTTTCACCATGTCATTTTGCACATTGCTTGCTGATTATTAGCAATCACAGAGGCAAAGCACATTTCACATGTCACATGATTTACTCTTCCCCAGAACTGATCATTCTAATAATTTACCTCATATGCACAAATATTTTTATATCGCTTTCATTTTTTAAAATTATTTTTACATTTTGTCATAAACATATGTGCCCTTTCGTTACACTTTCTAACACACGTTGCTTTGCCGTTATTGGTCATTATAGAGTAACTACTGATTGAAAACACTTTAAACACACACTCAGCAAACACATAGTAAACTCACAAGAAACCCATGTGCTGGTGACAGGCAAAATTGACTCACTACTGCTTCAGACAACAGCTCTGTGTGCACCTGTGGCATTACGGACATTGTAAGTCTATAAATTGAACTTGCCAAAGGTATTTCAGTAGTTACCAAATGTACTTTCAAAAGGCAATTCATATCAAGTGTTTGTCGAACATAACCACATGTTAGAGCAAGGGTTAGCACATTTATCCTAGAATGGACCAGATAGTAAATATTTGAGACTTGGCAAGTATCAGGGTCTCAACTGTGACTAGTCAGCTCTATGGCTGTAGGATAAAAACAGCCATAGATAATATGTAAACAAATGGGGGTGGTTGTGCTCCAGGAAAATTTACTGTAAGAACAAGCAGTGGGCGAGATTTGGCCCACAGGTTGAGTTTACCAACCTCTGTGTGGAACTATAAGCAATTTGTTTGTATTACTCAGTGTATATTAATAAATAAATAATCACTGTGGAACATTAAAAGTGGCAGCATGTTCTTTGCTATTTCTTCCATTAAGAGTTGGAGTCTAATTCCCCCTCTCTTTGAGTTGTTGTTTGTATGACCCGTTTAACCAACAGAATGTACTTGAGTGTCATTCTGGGAATTCTGAGGCTAGGTCATAACAAGCCTTGTAGATTCCTTCTGGGCCTCTTGGAATGCTTGTTTTAGGGAAACCAGCTTCCATGTAACAAAACTAAAAGCCCAGAGACTGCAGTGTGGTAAAGAAGCCCAAGCCACATGGTAAGACCGTGGAGGATGAGACACCAGGTGAAGAGGGGGAGAGAGGCTGGTGCAGGAGCATGGGGATTAAGAGTCATCTTGGAAGGGGCCTCTGGTTGCGCATCTCCAGCTGGAGCTGCATAGATCAGAGATAAGCCACCAATACCATATCTTATCCAAACTTCAGATTATTGCAAATAAATATTATTGTTGTTTTAAGCCATTACATTTTGGGGTGGTATAGTGAGTTTGAGAATTTCAGGGCTCAGTAAGGATAAAACAAGATCACGGGGTGCTAATAGCGCACAAGCAAGCTGTATTTGGGCTCTGCTCTGACCAGTTGGGAGAAAGTCCCGCAGGACAAGAGACCTTCTAGAGACAGCTGCTGTGGGGCTACCACCCAGAGGGAAGAGAACACAGGAATTTCCAGGGGTCAGGGGAACTGGAGAGCAAGCTTACACATTTAGGTAACGTTAGCTGCTCAGACAGGCAGTAACAGTTGGGGGTCTTCCATAGCCCCAGGTCTTGTCTTATATATGGCTACCAGATATTGGATGCAGCTTATGGGTTATGCAAAGCAGGTAGGCTCTGAATGGCTAGGTATACTCATTGAGATTATATTTTTAAAATATCTGATGTGTAAAATTTGAGTTTACCATGGGTGGGCTTTCAGCTAACAGGTAGCCTACTATGAAGACATGAACAACTGGGGGACAAAATACAGGAACCATCTTTGGCTTGTTTGTGTAACAGGTGGCTTATTATGCCAAAGTAGGTAAGTGGAACAATCATACAGCTATGCTATATTGCAATCTTTTCAGGTACTTATATTTTGTTTTCCTAATAGAGTCCACATTTCTTTAGCACACAGCAAATATCTTGATGTTTGTATTCTACACAGGATCTAATCCAATGCCTTGTAAACAGTTATTAGATAATAACTATTTCTTAATTGATGTAAATTTACAGATGTTTCTATGGCAAAGAAGTTACTATCCTGATTGGGAGGCATAAAAGAAAGAGATCTGCTGGCATAAGAATGCAAATATTCTAGAGTCAGAGAAAGAGGAAACTTCCTGCAAAGGTCTGAGAAGAAATATGGAATTTAGCTCTGTTAATCAAGTCATATTCCTTGGGATCTACTCTATTCCTACTTGCTGACAGTAGCACATGCTTTGAAGAATATTATTAAAATGCTTTGATAAGCTAAATAATTTTTCTCAGCACCATTTTTTGAAGTCTTGGCTTTACTTAGAAAGCTCTATGCTGTAACTGACATTAATTGGTTAGGTAGTAGATTTTAATCCCCAGAGATGTAGATAGATCAACTTTGTCAACTGGCAACAGACCACAGACTTAAAGCCTTCTGACCAATATGGGATTAAAAAAAATTAAATGTAAATCATTTATTGAGCTACTATTATGAACAGAGAACTGTGTCAGGTATGTCAGGGCCATCCAATGTAAATAAAATAAAAGTCCTGCCACCAAAGGGGTTACAACCTAACAGCAGAGCTAGGATAAGTGTGAAAACAAGCATATGGGAAGAAAGAATAAAGTAGAGTCATAAGAGAAGAAACATGGAGATTGAGTAGACAGAGAAATAGAACTAATTTCATGAATCAGGGAAGTCTCCAAAAAAAAAAGGCAAAATTAAGGATGGGTTTTATAGATATATAGTTATACATATAACTTTTCAATAGCAAATTTGAATGTTTTTCCTATTTTCTAACCACATATTGCTTAAAGATTTGGGACACTTCTTTTTAAGAGTAGTGACTTAGACAAAAGATTGATAGATATTTTTATGCCATTTGGAATAATGAAGTACATTGCTCTTGACAAATAAAGAATAATGTGAGAGACTTCTGCAGGCCCTGGAACACAATGAGCATGTATGTCTTACAAAGTGGGCCAGACCCACAAGAATATACTTTGACAATTGTCTGGACACTGAAACCAAATAATCAAAAGAAAGAGGGAGAGTGTACTTCTAAGAAGGGGAAGACAAAACTGCAGAAAATGACAGGATGATGTATTTTGTTCTTCATTTGCTGGACAATAGGAAGTCATGGAAGGTTTCTGACCAAGGAGTAGTGTGATTGGAATGGAATTCTTTGAAGATCAACCAGGTGGTGGCAAGCAGGTTGATGCATGGGTGCATGGAGAATTGTAGTCTTTAGGAGAAGAGTGTTGAGGTTATTACAATGCTTTTGGTGAGAAGATGAAAGATCTTGATCGTTTAAGCTAGACTGATGACCCCAGAAAAGGACAGCTGTTGAAGATACTGCTTTAAAGGTTGCAAGGAGGAGAGAGCCATTCAAGCTAGCTAAGACAAAAGTAGGCAGGAGTATTTTTAGGATTGGAATCTTTGGCGAGAATTCAAGAGAGCTACCAGGCAGATAAGGCTTGTAGAAACTGGAGTTCAAAACCCAAACATTGTCCCAAGACTGCTCCATGTGGGTCTGAGGAGATACCTCTCTGCTTACATGCACTTCTCTGCAGCTCTGCTCCCTTCTCCAGCTCTTGATCATCTTTCTACCTTGGCCCAGAATTTTCCAGTCCATAACTTGAACTTGCATGTTTGCCCCAGAATTCTTTAGGCCTCCCTCTGCCACGTGAACAGTCAGCTGCAACTTCTCTAGCTAACTGGCAATAATCAATAATCTGGGGTCCTTTCTCCCCAGATCACTGACCAATCTGTGGATTGGCTGTCCTTCCTGGGGGTGGAGCTCATCTCTCTAAACAACTAAGGTTAGTGCCAGGGTGGACTGTACAGATGGAACATAGTAATCCAGGCCTGCCCCACTTTCTTCACAGGTTGTAATGGATTGGGGAGAAAGAGTCATAATTGATAAAAATATATCTTATCACTTATGGTTCACTATCAACTTGACAACTGGCTTTATGGACGTTCAGAATTAAAGCCTAGACATCTGGAAGAAAAGTGATATCATTAACCCAAATAAGAAAAGTACGCAAGGGGAGCCAGTTTTGTGAGATATGGTTCATTAGTTTATTCATCTTTAGAGAATAATGTGAAGAAATTCTCTGTCTGAATTTTCTTGTAAATGAATAGAGTAAATTCCTGATGCAAGACTAAATTATAAATGTAGATCTTCAGGACAGTCTTCCTTTTTTGAATTTAACTAAATAGGGAATGAAAAGGTTACCTATTAAATAAATTTCAAATGTGAATAAATAAAACCCCTTTTATTGTCAAATAACTTTAGGTAAATGATGCCCTGTCTTCTAAGCCCATTAACCTCAGAAAGTTTGGTCACAGCACAAAAATGACAGATAGTGCTGACCATATCTTTGAACTTCTAGTGTGTCCATAATAGCATTATCCAGGCTTCTTTTAGGTCAAAGAGTAAATTAAATTTACAAGAAATGAATGTTTGCTTTATTGCAGAACTGTCATAATTCTGGATACCTTGACCTGGAAGATGAGGTAATAGAATAAGTAACTTTGGGCAGGGAGTAGACCTTATTTTTAAAGCATTGCTCAAAGACACAATCATACTGTGGAATGATGATGCTTCTAATGTGCACAGCTATTTCTTGCTCTAATGTGGTCTGATTGAACATTTCTAGAGAGGGAACATCCAAATAACAAGAGCCGGAGTAAGGTTTCAGTTGTTCTCATCACTGAAATGTCTTCCTTCCAGTAAGTCAAATTCTCTTCCTACAACTACACTCACTGACCTTAGTTATTTCCTCTGAAGCTGTACAGAATAAAAGTCAGTTTCTTCAATCACTTCTCACCTGACATGATTTTTAGATGCCCCACCATCTTCTTACCCTTTTGGATATACTGATGACTCGTTTTGCTGATCTCTTAATGTGGCCTGAAGACAAAGGTTCAAATACCAACTATGAACACATTGGCCTAGAGTTAGATAACTCAGGAGTTAAGAACACTTGGAAATAGGTTTTCTTTTTAAAGTTATATAATAAAGCCGTCATATATTTAACCAAAGAATAATGGTGGTGAGAATGACAACTAACATATCTATAGATCTCCACATTTCCAAAGCCCTTTCCTAGTTGATATACATCCCCATCCCTATTTGTACTAGCAATACTTGGTTTATTCCTAATACTACCTCCTCAGGATCCAAAGAAAAGTAGACAGTGATCATGTATGCTTTGATATAAGTGGAACAGACGAAAACCTTCTGCTTATCAATATAAATCTGATCTGCTCTTGAATATCTTTAAAATCTATTTTAGTTAATTAATTCTTGAATATATAATTCATAGACATAGTGAAAAATTCAAAAGCTATCATAAAATATATAATAGACAATAATTCTCCCACTGACTCCAAACACCAACTTCCCAGGATTCCCCAATACCAGTTTCTTTAGTAGACTTCCATATATTTCAGTTGTTCTCATCACTGAAATGTCTTCCTTCCAGTAAGTCAAATTCTCTTCCTATAACTACACTCACTGACCTTAGTTATTTGCTCTGAAGCTGTACAGAATAAAAGTCAGTTTCTTCAATCACTTCTCACCTGACATGATTGAAACTTTTTTTGTACACAAATTGTAACAATATATTCTGGAGACCATTTCATAACAGAACATAGAATTCCCTCACTCCATTAAAATATACATTGTACCCTGTTACAAAGTTAACAGTCCACCTTTGTTAGATATTTTGTTTGTTTCCTAGTTCCTTTTATTTAGTTACTAATAAAAAATAATGCTGCAATGAATATCTTTGTCCGTAATTTTTTTGTCCACAAGTGCAAGTAAAATTAATTACTGGAAATGAAAATAATGTGTCAAAGGACATGCACAGTTTTTATTTTAATGAATGCTGGAAACTCCAGAGAATCTGTACAGCAGTATTTGACTTTCTCTACAATCTTGCCAAAACAGTGTATTACCAAATCTGCTAATCTTGGACAGAATAAGGGTGCAACACGGTGAGATGTATCTCACTCCCATTTTACCTGGCAATTTTCCTATAGTGGTGTTGAAGGACTTTTCAAATATTTGAGAGTTGTATTTTCTTTTTCATCACTGGTCTGTTTGCACCTATTTTCTATTGTGTTTGATGGTCTTATTGAAAGATTCACTTGTAGCAACTTTTTATATCTGAAGCTAGTAACATTTAGTCTATAACATGACACACATATTTTCTCCTAGTTTGTATATATGAATTTTGGCTAGAAATTTTTGACATGCAGATTTTAAAAATACATTTAAAGTAAGAAAAGTTTTTTCTGAGTTTATATAAAAGGTATAAATTACATAAAATTTCCATTTTCTCATAATAATGTTACAGTTTTAATTTATGAATGTTTGCTCCATGTATTTGTTTTGAGGTAAGGGATGGGGTGAAAATTCAACTTTATTTTCTCAGACATTCAATTACCCCAGAATTATTTATTGAACATTCTATTTTTCTCCCATGATATGAAATTCTGCCTTTACCATGTGCTAAATTTTCTTTGTGGACTCTATCTATACACCCATTCTTATATTTCATCAGTCTGTTTGTATGTACATGTGCCAGTACAACACGATTTTAATTACCATAATAGGAAGTGTCAATCTTTGAAAAGAAATGGTAAATGATTCAGCCAGCAAAACTGAGATTATTTGGGAATAGCAGAGGAATTGTAATTTGGAACAAACGAATCATAAGCAAGTCTGGAGAACAAAGAAGGAGGGTATCCTTTTATGGGGGAAGGGAGGAATTTGGGAAGAGCTGTTTTGAACCATTAGCTTGTTGTGGCAGGAACATGAGAGCTCAGAAGTGGTGGCAACTTCTCATCGGCTACAGGGAAGGGCCGCTTGTTGACGCCCAGCACCTGCAACCTGCACTTGCGGGACTGAGCGGAAGGCATCCTACTTAGTCGTGGACTCTGCTTGCTGTGATGAGTGGTACGTTCCGGAGAGCCCTCCCCTTCTTGGCTTCTCCACTCTAATTTTGAGATAGGTTTCCTTAACACATTTTTCGCAGTAGGGCTAATCTTACCCCATTTTTTCCACAGAATTTCCTAACTATTCTTGCATGCTTATTTCCCCATGTGATGTTTACATGCTGTTCAGGTAAAAAGATCTATTGCTATATTATTGAGATCAGGAAAAAAATGATAGATTACCTTAAGTCCAGTAGAGATAGTTACAATGTACCTTTCTCTTTGAGACTAGAGTACATCTTATGCATATGTGTCTTTTCTGTCCTTAGTAGCATTTTAAACTTGCCCTTGCAGAGTTTGTACATTTCTTATTAAGTTTATTCTCAGGTATTCTTTCTGCTGCTAGTACACCTTATCTTGTGCATTTTCAAACTCGTTGTTCTTCATATTTAGGAAGGATATATCCCAGCGACTTTATTCAGTTATCTTGCCATCAGGTAACAGTTTTGTCATATATCTAGTTGTAGTTTGCTAAGAATTTTAATCATAAGTAAATTTTTGTATTTTATCAAGTATTTTTGCAGCCTCCATTAAAACAATTATTTTTCTCATCTGATTAATTAATATCATGAACTGTATTAGATTTGCTACTGCAGACACATTCTTGCATTTCTGAATGATCCTTATGTAGTCAAGATCTATTATTTTAAAATTTAATGAATTTTACACACTAATTTTTTAGAATTTTTAAAAATCAGTTCTCTTACATGAAATGGACTTGTTTTCTGTTTTTAAATTATTTCTGTCCTGTTTGGCCCATGATGTTATTTTATTTTCTTAAAAATAATTTTGAGGTTTTTCCCTACTTGTCTATGTTTTGGAACAGTTTAGTTAGACTGGGGTTCTATATTCTTTAAAGTTTTAGAACAAACCCTGGTGAAATACCTGTGCCTTGTACATTTTTAAGGAGGAAAGGGAGAGAACAAGATGGCTCTGTGCATTTTATCCATTCTTATTTTACATTTTCTACCTTGTCTGTGATTAGTTTTGATAATTTATATTTTCCTATAATTGATCTATCTCACAGAGGTTTTCAAATTCTTTGCATACCTTTGAGCAAAATAACCCTTTATAATTATTTGAATTCACTCTGTATTGAGTTGTTTTTCCATTTTCTTTCCTAATTGGTATATTTCTCTCCTCTTTCTTAGTTGCATTCACTAATGTCTTCTCTATTTTACTGTTCGCTTTTCTTGTTTTCAAATAATCAATTTTTAGATTTATTATTTCTATTATTTTTTCTGTTCCTCAATGCATTTATTTCTAAACCTCTGTCCTTTTTATCTTAAAGCTATGGTTCTTATTAATGTGAAGAATATTCCTAGGAAGAGTCTTATTTAAACTGTTAATCATTCATATCTTAGGAAAAATGAATTTTATATTCTTTCCTGAAGCTAGGTTTTGGAAAAGGAAAGAGAGAATTATTAACCAAGTAATTACTTATTCCTAGAGAAAGGGAGGAAGATGGATAAGTATAAGCATAGTGTTAGGGAGTCCGTATCTATAAGTAACTATGCTTTACATGTCACAGAGTACTTCCACACACATGCATCAGATCATATCCCTCTAACACTGTTATGTAATAGCTTGATGTTCCAGGGAAGAAAAATAAGTAGTATTTATTGGGAAAAGGACTTAAATAAAAAATATGGAATTAAATCAGCTACATAAATTTTGAAATGTAAGTCATGGTATTCTTTGTTTCTCAAGAGTATAAATAAAGCAATACCAAGCAAAAACAGTTTGGACAGGGACCCATAATTAACCATTAAAACTCCAAATCTGGTCATCTTATTCACCCAGAGAAGCTGCTATGAGAAGGAACAGGACAGATGGTCGACCAGGCATGACAGCCCAAGGCTCCTAAGATAGCCCTGGAGTCCTGCTTACCCATACACTGCATTACCTCCTTCTCTTTCCTCCTGAGGTATGACCATCATCTTCATTTTTCAAAGCTTTGTAACATACGTTTCTCTATTTGATGCTCATAAAAACTGTTAGACTTCTCTCCCTCCCACATCCAACCAGACTTAACTCCTGCTGATCCTTAATTCAAAATGTTTCTCGTATCTTTGTTGTCTTCTTATTTCCAGGGTCCCTTCCTCAGTTTAGGACTTTATCATCTCATGCCCAGATTTCTGAGGTCATCTTCTATCATCCTGCCTCTAGCAGGATAGCCTGTGGTAAAACAACTTACAAATGTCAGAGATGTGAAACAACAAAGGTTTATTTCTCATTCACATCACAGTTTAATGCAGGTTTGTGGTGGGTGGGGCAGGGTAGAAAATATTCTCTGTAGTCTTTTAGAGACCTGGGCTCTGGGTAACTATCATTCTAACATTCCTTGAAGCATAAAGATATACACAGACTGAAAATGAAACAATGGAAAACTAAGCCTTAAGTAAATAGTGAAAGAAATACTAATGAGCCAAAATCAATAAAGTAGAAAACAAACAATACAGAAAATTAATAAATGTAAAATTTGGTTCTTTAAAAAACAAATAAAATTGAATAAGCTGTAGCCATAGTACTTAAGGAAAAACAGAGAAGAGAGACAGCCAGTATTGGAAATGAAAGAAGCAATGTTCTTCAGATTCTACAAACATTAGGATGATAAGGAATGCAATGAATGACCTTATGCCAATAAGTTCAACAATTTAGATGAAATGGACAAATTCCTTAAAGAAAAATAAAACACCAAAAAGGACACAAAATGAAATAGAATCTGAAAAGACACAATGAAATAATATTAATAAACAACATGAATATAATAATAAATATAGTGTTCTAAAAATTATAAACATAATATATGAGTAGTCCTCTATTACTATCTATTACAATAAATTTTTAATTCATTGACAGAAGCAAATTTGATATATCTACATTTCTGGAGATTAAAACCTATAACTTATTTTGATTTAATTAGTTGATTACACCAATAAATGTCAGTTATAGTACAGGGCATCCTAAATATGGCCAAGAGTTTAAGTGGTAGTGAGAAAAATTGTTTGGCTTATCAGTGCATTTAATCACAGAGGCCTAGAGAATTTCCTTGGTGAATTCTATTAACATTTAAGAAAGGAATAACAACATTCTTTCATGAACAACTTAAGAAAATGAAGAAAAAAGGAATACTTTCCAACTTATTTCATGAGGCTATAAAAATATTGATACCAAAATCTGACAAAGATGTAAAAGAAAGAAAGAAAGAGAGAGAAAAGACAGAGGGAAGAAGGACAAAAGTAGACAGAGGGAGGAAGAACTATAAAGAGAAAGAAAGAAAGAAAATACAGATGAATATTCCTCATGGACTAGACCCAAAATTCTTTAACAAAATATCAATAAACTAAATCCTGAAATAGAAAAGGTTATACATCAAGACTAAGTGGGGTTTATCCCAGCAATACAAGAAATGAGGAAAAATATAAACATAAAGCAGATGAGCAAATTGAAACCATACAATATGATGGTAAAAATAAATACAAATATAAATAATTATGTTAAATCTAAATGGACTAAATATTCGAAAATTGTGATTGCCAGACTGGATTAAGAAACAACCAGCACCAAAGTCAGTTTTATATACAGTTGAGAGGATGGAGGAAATATATACTGTGCAGATAAAATCAAAGTAAAATTGGTGTAACTCTAATATCAGTGATAAAAGACTATAAGGCAAAAGGGATTAGTTGCATTAATTACAAGAAAGCTTAATTCACCAGGAATGTATAACAATTTTAAACAATAAAGGTATATACAATAAAAATTAATAAGAACTACAGGAAAATAAGAATGGATATTTGCTTCATTTTCTTATTTTTAATTCATTGAATCATGCTATATTTTGCACTTATCTGTTAGTTGATTTAAATCTTTGTAGAACAAGCAGGTATATAGCTTATTTAATTGATTTAAAAACCCTCACAACAGCTCCTCCCTTAGATTACTAAAGTTAATGGTTGTGGTTGCTAACTCCCTTCTGAGAAGGAGCTGGAAGCCTGTGCTCTTGGTAAGAGACACCTACCCTGGGCCTAGTGCCTGCCAACCAATGCACTTTCTCAGGAAACTCTGGAATTGGTCTCCTCCCCTAAATTAACAGAAGCTTTAGGCCTCTGATATAATGCAGATGATGCAAATTAATTAGAGTACTAAAACTTAAGCACCAACATCTATCTTTAAAATGAAATGTTAAGAGAGGCATCTTTTGCTTTTATTTTCATTTTTAATCTTTTTTTAATTTATTTTTTATTTTTTATTTTTTAAATAATTATTTTTTATTGAAGGGTAGTTGACGCACAGTATTACATTACATTAGTTTCAAGTGTACAACACAGTGGTAGAACATTTATATACATATTTCTAGGTTCCAGCTATCACCCTACCAAGCTGTTACAATATCTTGACTGTATTCCTTATGCTATACATTACATCCCGGTTACTTATTTATTTTACCATTGGAAGTCTGTCCTTTTTTTTTTTTTTTTTTTTTTTTTTTATGAGGGCATCTCTCATATTTATTGATCAAATGGTTGTTAATGACAATAAAATTCTGTATAGGGGAGTCAATGCTCAATGCACAATCATTAATCCACCCCAAGCTTAATTTTCATCAGTCTCCAATCTTCTGAGGCATAACAAACAAGTTCTTACATGGAGAACAAATTCTTACATAATGAATAAGTTACATAGTGAACAGTACAAGGGCAGTCATCACAGAAGCTTTCGGTTTTGCTCATGCATTATGAACTCTAAACAGACAGTTCAAATATGAATACTCATTTGGTTTTTATACTTGATTTATATGTGGATACCACATTTCTCTCTTTATTATTATTATTTTTAATAAAATGCTGAAGTGGTAGGTAGATACAAGATAAAGGTAGAAAACATAGTTTAGTGTTGTAAGAGAGCAAATGTAGATGATCAGGTGTGTGCCTGTAGACTATGTGTTAATCCAAGCTAGACCAGGGCAATAAAACATCCACGTATGCAGAAGATTTCTCTCAGAACAGGGGGGGTGAGGTTCTAAGCCTCACCTCTGTTGATCCCCAATTTCTCACCTGATGGCCCCCCTGCGACTGTGCCTGTCTTAGGTTGTTCCTCCCTTGAGGAATCTTACCCGTCTCTGGCTAACCAGTCATCTTCCGGGGCCATACAGGGAAATGTGAAGTTGGTAAGTGAGAGGGAAGCCTTATTGTTTGAAAAGGTTAGCTTTTTACTTCTTTGCATATTTATGCCCTGTGGCTTCTATGCCCAGCATTTGTCTTGAGGTATCTTTACCACTTGGAAGAATTATGATACTCGGTAAATTTGATATGAGGCACGAATTCTATTTAAGGGTTGTAATTAGGAAGGAAGAAGAAAAGCTATAGAAGTAGCAGGCGGAAGAAAACATGGGAAGATTGATTATTTCTTTGACATATCTTCTTGTAGAGTAACTTCAGCATGTATAGGTTTTAAGCTACTACTTAAATTGCGCACACACATTAACATAACAGGAGTATAGTTACATAACCAAAGCATACCTGTAATTACCAGCCATCTCCAGTGAAACCAAGAAAACCAGTTAGGCACCTTAGGCATTTGTGAAAACTTATCTATGATATGGTGGATATTGTCCAACTGAACTTGAACAGTCTGAGAGAAATCAGACAAATTAAAACAACCCATTCCTGGGGACTGTTCACATCCCATATGTTCTTTTAACAGTAAATAGTCTGTAGTTGTAAGACTTTGGAGCGCTACAATTTGCACTTCTCCTAATTCTTGGTTGAGTTCCAACAGTATAGATCCAGTCAAATTTGTTGTTTTACTGTATGCACAGGCCAGCTTAGATATCTCCTTCATTCCCATGGCAAGTCCAGGAGCTGGTGGGATGAGTGCATCTACAGCTGTAGCAGTGTGTGGATCTTTGTTGGGGTTTTTTGATGATCATCTTCTGGCATGAGTCTTCCCGAGAGTGCTGATGTTGGAAGTTCTTTTTCATATCGTATCTTAGTTCATTTTCGGGGTAGCCCAATTAGGCTTTGATCCTCTGTATAAACACAAATAGACCCTTTGCCTACACTTTTATATGCCCTTTATACCCTTGTGTAGAACTCGTTGGAGGTTACCACACAGGAACTGCCCTTTTTTTTTTTTTTGCTTTGTTTTTGGTATCACTAATCTACACTTACATGACGAATATTATGTTTACTAGGCTCTCCCCTATACCTTCATTTTTAATCTTATTATTTACTTCACATTTATTTGCTTCTGCAACTTTTGAAGTTTGTTTAATGGTTATACATGCATGAGACACAAGATTCAAAACAAACAAATGAAAAAATTGACAAAATCCCTCTCTCTGTCTGTCCTCCCAGCCCCAGGACCAAGCCATGAAGGCTGCCTGTGTTACCAAGTGGCCCATCACCAGGCAACTGTTCCTTATCTTGCTTTGTTCTCTTTTTACTATTCATCCTAGGCACAATTCCATATGTGTAGAGTGAGACCTCATTCTTTTTCATTTCCTGCATGATAGCCAGTGTATAGATGAGCCATTTTTTTCTAAGCAGCCCTTCTGAAGGCTGTTTCGGGTTGTGTGTTTGCATTTGCCATCACAGACTATGTGACAATGAAGAGATTTGTATATATGCTCCTGTGTACTTGCTCAAGTGGATGCCAAGGATAAATTTCAAAAGTGAATGAGTTAGATCAAGTGGCATGTATATGCATTTAATTTTGCTAAACATTGCCAACTTGTCCCATAAATAGGAGTTCTACAAATGTACTCTCCCCATAATTCCTGAAAAACTTGTGACACTACACCCCTGCCAAAACAATTTTTTATCAAAATATTTATCCTTACATTGTGATAGCTGAAAAAAGTTTCTCACCGTCATCTTAACAAGTAAACCTCTTATGAGGGAGTTGAGTGTCTTTTAAAAATATAATGAAATAGTGTTGCTACATAATATGAATATAGTAAGTATAATATAAACATAAGAAATATGCTGTAAGTATAATAATAACATAAGCCAAATGAACACACCATTTGGCTTAAAAATACATTATCATGTAGGGGGGTCACGGGGAAGGCAGTATAGCCCAGAGAAGACAAGTAGTGACTCTACAGCATCTTACTACGCTGATGGACAGTGACTGTAATGGGGTGGGGTGGGGGATTGAATAATATGGGTGAATGTAGTAACCACAATGCTGCTCACATGAAACCTTTATAAGATTGTGTATCAATGATACCTTAATAAAAATAAATAAATAAATACATTATCAATCAGATGAAGACCACTGTATGAAATTTTGTAGTTGAATTTCCCTGTTTTTTTCTTTTCAGAAGAATTTGCTGCCCTGAATTTAATACTTACCGTTCCCAAGTATTTAGTTAATGTCTTCAACACACATACGTATTCCCAAACTAGTATGTATAATTAATTTGCATGCTTACATGTCATAAAAATAGTATCATCTGCATGTATTCCCCTGCAGTGTTTTTTTGATCCTCAACATTATTTTGTGAGAATTCATTCATGATATCTATGAAGCTCAGATTCATTCACTTTATTGTTTGGTATTCCATTGAATGACTATATCACAATTTATCTATTCTATTATTGATGTCCGCTTAGGCTTCTCCAGTTGTTGCTCTTTCAGATAATGCAAATATGACTGTTCTTGTAAATGTCTCTTCATGACCACCTGAGCAGACACATTCCTGGGAGTAGATCTGTTGTAGGGATAGGGCATCTTCAACTTGACTACATATTGCTGAATTGCTTTGGAAGTGAAATTTATACTCTCATTAGCAGTACAAAAGAGTTTCTGTTCTCTCACATCCTTGCCAATACTTGCATTAGGGTATACTAATTTTTTGCCAATATGATGAATTTGAAATATAATTTAATTGTGGTTTTAATTTGCATTTCCCTGATTACATATGGGAAAAAGCATTTTTATGTAAAAGAATGTGTATTTTTCTTTTATGTAAATGGCCTGATTGTGGTCTTAGTTATTAGGCTATAAGATTTTCTATTAGATTATTGTTTTTGTTTTATTTTTAAATTGCTTTGTAGGGTTTTTTCTAAAGCATATTAGCTATTTTAGCTGTGATTTTTATCACAAATAGTTTTTCTAGATTTTCATATTTTATTTGTCCTTACTTATAGTAAACTTTATTTTGAAGACAAAATATTTAAATATATTTTTAGACATATATCCACACAATATAGTTTTATATAAATGTATAAGTGTGGTTATATATAGGAATTGTGTATATGTGCAATTTTTTTTCTTATTTTTGTTTGGCTTTCTCCTCATTCTCTTTAATTTTTCACTCACATGAATCTCCTTCTTTTCCCTGCAAAGCTAACACCTATTAAAGACTTTATATATCATTGTATTTATCATTGTATTAAAATAACTCTATACAGACATATATTTATAGACATGTACATTTAGACACATCCTATACAAGGTATTTTAATTTTGTTATTATTTGGTTTATAAACATGGGTAAGCTAACATCTTTTAAAAATATTTTCACTTAAAGATACTTTGTGGAGATCTAAGTCAACTTGTACAGTTCTAGTACATTTTTTTAATGGCTCCTAAATTTGTCTTGTATCAGCAAAAATTTTGCTACCCAAAAAATGCAGTACAGAGACTTTCAGAGATCTAAAGAAGGAAATGTACTAAGTCAAGATTTTAATAAATATATTTTGGACATTTATTTATATGAATGAACTTAAAGTGACATTAAGAGGTACTTTTTCTTCCATGAAGTTCTGTTGTGGAAATTAACCCATAGGTGAATGTATATATGCACATCTATGGCACAGAACTGAGTGAAAGGAAATACATTCTATTCTATTCCCAGCTCAGTAATGGTCCCCTCTGTGGATGTAGGGGAATAATTTACCTTTCTGGACTCCAGTTATCTCATTTGTAAAATGAAAGATAGAATTAAAATATAAATCTGTGCTCCTGGTGAAGTATAATTCAAGTCATTCAAGATTAATCTAAGGCTCGCCTAGCCTTTGCATTCACCAGCTAGTGTGGCGCCACCATGTGGTAGTAGTATAAACACAGCTGAAAATGCATTTGATCTATCAGCTTTTAAACTATGATTCTTCATCAATTTTTAATTTGAAAAATTACCATTATTTCAAATCTTGTACATAATTGGGACTTTATTAACACGTTTATTTTGCACTGTTTCAAGTTTGCATAAAATGTGACCACACTCTATAGTCAGAGTACTTTTGACTTCTAACATTGTCCCTGCGCCATACAGTAGTAATCACATGAGAAAATGGGAAAAAATACAGTAATCAGAGAAAATTATTCATACTAAAAAAGTGTATTTTAAATAAAAATATACAGCAGCTTTAGCAGCCCTATAGCTAGAACACTTCAAAATGCCTGCAGTCCCTAAAGGGGGAAGAAACAGAGAAATTGGAGGCAGAGTTGGGTACAAGATACACAAGGCAGTGTGTTATAATTCTGTGCTTTGTTCAGTCTTCAAAATGTTTGCGACATACACTCGACTGAAGCACCTCACACAATCTAGCAATAAAATGGTAAATAGAACCAAATTACAATGTCAAATTTTTTATTATTTATCCTACATTTATGGATCTTTTTATTTATGGAAAATAATTGTGTTCCTCTTACTGACTTCAGATATTTGATTTTTGTTGGAGTTAATTTTAAATTTTAGAATAGTTTTAGATTCACAGAAAAATAGTAAAGATAGTGAAGAGATGCACTGTACTCCGCTTCCTCCACTAACATCTTACATTACTGTGGTACATTTGTCTGAATTAAAAAATAAACATCACTACATTATTAATAGCTAAAGTCCATATTACATTAAAAGTACCTTAGTTTTCACCCAACTTCCTATTTCTATTTCAGGATCCCGTGCAGGATACCAAAGTCCATTTACTCATCGTGTCTCCTCAGCTGCTCTTGGCTCTGACCACTGCTCAGATTTTCCTTATTTTTGAAGTCTTTCATGGTTTTGAAGAATACTGGTCAGGTATGTTAACCATTCCTCAGTTTGGGTTAGTAGGATGTTTCTCTCCTGGTTAGACTGAGGGTATGGCTTTTTGAGAGAAAGACCACAGAGGGAAAGTGCAGTTCTCATCACATCACATCACATCAAGGATCCACGTTAGCCACATTGTTCATCACAGTTGATGTTAATTAACCATGATCACCTGGCCAGTGTGGTCCAGTCTTCTCCACTTTGCCAAGTTTCTCCACTGTACAGTTACACTTTTTCTCCTCTTTCTGTATAGTACTGTTTGGAAGGAAGTGACTATGCAAAGCCCACAGTTACAGGTAGGGAGCTGTGCTTACCTCATTAAGTGGGGCTTATGACATAAATTATTTGGAATTCTTCTGTTTGAGATATTTGTCTCTTCTCCCTGTTTTGTTTTAGCTATCAGTCATTCATTTATATCATATGGACTCAAAGATATTTATTTTATACTTTGGGGCATAATCCAATACTACATTATTTATTCTGATGCTCAAATTGTTCTAGTTTGAGCCACTGGAAGCTCCTTCAGGTTGGCATCCGTGTCCCTTTGACATACGCCATCATTTTGTTCTTGGAACACCTTACTTTCTGGCCCTACAAGATAATCCAAGCTCATCTTGTGTATTTCCTGCCCTGGCCTTGGAATACACTATTTCTCTAAGGAGCTCTGGTCTTTCATTGGAGAAGGTATTAGAAATCAAGATCTGGGTGCTAAGTGTGATTTTTGTTTACTTTGAATCTTTCCTCTGTATGTTTTTACATATTTGCCTCCCCATGTCTTAATTACACTAAAATTGAGATAATTTTTAGAGCTTTGAAAATTTCAGAAATAGTTAAATGAACAAGATTTGCTTCACTCTTGTTAACTATGTTTTTGATTATTGCTACTGTTAGCACACTACTCCATCACTATTGGTAAGTTTATAAATTTTGAATAAATGTTTTCTGGAGGGAAATTATAAATTATGTATGTCCTTTCTCTTGCTATGTCACTGTTCACTAAATCAGCAGCCAACAAATATGTTTCCGGAGTGAATAAACAAAACTGCATGCATATATGCATACAGGTGTTTCCCTTAAGGCTTCTTATTGGATCTCATTTCTTGAAGAAGTGAGCCAAAATTACTTGACTATGATTTGCTTGAAAGCAGCACCTGTGTGTTCCCTCCATCATCTTTACATTTCCAGGGCTTAGCTCATGCTTGACACAATCCAGGGGTTTCCAAAACATTTGCTGAATAAATAGCACAGATACCCAGAACATGGTGAAGCCTACCATTAATAATTTAAATGTGTCTAAGGTTTTTCTTTTCTTTCTATTTGTTTTTGCTGTTCTTTATTCACTTGTTTTTGTTTCGGACGCTTCAGTGCCACTAATTAAAAGCATAGTGGTCACTATCATGGTTTTTGGTGAAAACTGTTTTTATTCCTCTGCTAATGTTCCATCATGAAACATGGTAAATTAATCATGTTTAGGCTGCTTTTCCACTGGTGAAATATGGCCCAAACTGTTCACTTAAGAGAAAATGCTTGCCCATGCAAAGCCTATAAACCAGAGTGTGTTTTTCCTTGATTCTCAGTAAAACATGAACTCTTTGACTTCTCTATTACATGGAAAAGGATTTCTATGCATTGTGTTGAATAAGCTATTCTTCCACTGATGGTATTGAATTTAATTAGAAGAAAATATCTTCATGAAAATAAGGCTTTAATGATATACTGTTTCATTTTAAGACCATAAGTCATCATATCCTCTAAATGGTGGGATAATGAGGCTAAAACAAAACCCTCTAGAAGGAAAAGTATTCATTTGGTGTTCAGCCTTTGTGTGGAAAACGTGCATTTTTATTTTTTGTATTCCTTATATTCTTGTTTCTAGTTTCCAATTTAAAAGAAGTTTCTTATATGTTTTATTTTAATTCTGTTCTAGATTCAGTATGATTTCTGTAAAATGAAAATCATTTAAATATAACTCAGGAACTGAGCAGTCTTGAATGAAATCTTGAAATTTGAGACAGTACTCATGGCTTCCACATAAGCACCACCACCATCCATCCATCCATCCATCCATCCATTAATTCATCCACTTCTTAAAACTGCTATGTGTCCATTGTCATTGTGGTGCTGGGAAACACAGATAGGAAAGGTAGATTCATGCTTTCAGTGATTAGTTGGGGAGGAATAAAAAGAAGCTGAATTAGGTAGCAGGATGGTCCTGGCTGGGCAGAGAACATAGACCTGGATTTGGCCTGATGTGTGGTTATATAATAGTTTATATAATGTAGCCTGTAATGACAACACATTGTGTGTTGTGCACAGGTGCACAAGTGGAGTAGGTAAGACCTGGGACAACCTGGAGTCTTGTCCCCGGCCATTTGCTTTTTTTCTTTTTTCTTTTAAAAATAGTAACTAGCATTTAACAAGTGTTTGTCCACATCCAGACACTGTTCTAGGAACTTTGTGTGTCCTTAATTAGTTCATGTTTCACAAGAGGCCACCCAACAACTAGCACACTGAAACAGCCCCTATGTGGTCTGGAATAGGCACTGTAACTCCCATTTCCATTTTGCAGAAGCATGGGGAGTGTAATTCATTTCGCTAAGATCGCAAGGATCCAAGAGTCACAGCCGGGATGTAAGCCCAGGCAATGTGCTACACAGCGCCCCTCCCAGTGTCATGGTGATCTGCATGATTTGTTGAATCTTCAGCCAAGAGAAGCAGCAGGCTGGAGCTGAAGAAGCTGTTTTCCTAAAGGGCTCTGTAAGACAAGTAGAAATAAGATGGAAGAAGTGGGGAGCACATACAGTGCTTATTAGGTCCTTACGGTGGCAAAAGTGACCTAGCGTCTGGGGAAGGGAACCCAGTCTCCTTGAGCCTGATGGAGTCAAGAGCCCCGAAAGGCAGTCATCTCAACACAGGCACCACCGTTCTCGTCTGGGACACCAGCCATCCCGACACATCCTCTGGCAACGTCAGATGCTGAAGACTATGACAAAGGGGAGAGGTGCTGGCAGGGAAGGGGAATGGGCGGAATGGAGCTAGAAGAGAAGTAGAGCCTAGATTCATCCTGAGGACTGTTCATGAAGCTGGACATGTCCATACAGCTTGCAGGTTGTTTTGATGCAGGGGACATTTTGGTAGCCCTTTGAAAACTGTGAAGCCACTGTTTTGTTTCTTGTTTGTTCTCCCAAGCAGTGCCGATAACATCCCTGAACTTTTCTCTGCTCCCCAGGTACACCAAGATTACATGAGATTGACATTTCCACTTCACTGAGTATGGTTTGATTGTTTATGGGTTTGTATTACTTTCATAAATGGGGGGAAAAAAGACTTTTTCCTTATAGTTTGGTAGAATTTGGTTAACTTCTAAGGAAACAATAGTGCTGCCCCCCCAAATCCATTATTAATAATAGTTTTACAATAGTAACTTTGCTTGATTAATATTGTTGGGAGAAATGTCAGCAGTTTAATTGAGATGTATTGTGTAGCTAGTCCAGCGGACAAGGGATCAGATATGTGGCTCAAATATTCTCCTTCCTTGTGTCTTTAAGGGAACATTGAGGAAATTTTATGCAGCTCATTCAAGATGCAACTGGAGTTTCAGAGATGAACAGAGGCATTACTTGGCACGACTGATGGCTTTTTCTGAGATGAGCAATTGTGGGAAGTTGAAGATTGTGTGACCAAAAGGTTCCAGCCCAGTACTTCTCCCGTCTCTGGCCTCCCTCCATCTCAGACTACCCCTGTGAGTAGAGTGAAAAAACGGAATGAGTTTTCCAAAGGATGGGATGAAGTGGTTTATTTTTACCATTACTGAGTAATACAAATTGTTAAACAGAAAAAAAACTGAGATCCAGCTTTGTCCAAATGTCTCATGAAAACATCCCTATCTTGGAAAATGTGTCCAAAGTGACTGTTTCAAAGACTATGAAATCAAAAAAGCTGTATCCTAGTGGCTGTATCAAAATGACTGTTGAACAGCCCCGCCACCATGTCAGGTACCCGGAGCACCTGACCAATGCTCTCTCTACACTCCCAGATGTAACAGGACCAAGATCTCATAATGTGTTCTCCTCTGTGTCCACAGTCCCTTGAGGCTTTGAAATGTCTGCATTAAAAGGATCACATAACCTTAGTATCAGGGGAAAGGTAAACATAGGGTTTAGAGGAGGGAACCTTTGGAAGGAGACTTCCTGCCAGGAAAGACAAGGTACAGGGAACTGGAGAGATGGGGTTGTGTTGGATGAGGGGCAGGAAGGACAAAGGTATTACAGGCAGAAGGGACAGCATGAACACAGACACAGGGATGAGAAAACACAATGTGATCACCATCTCCGATGGACATTTCAATTTGCTCACTATCCAGCCTTTATTGAGCACCTACTGTGTGCTTCACCACATTGGCCCCATCATTTTGGAGAAGGCATAGTTATTTAGTACATGGTTCAATTTTTTTCTTTCCTGTCAACAACAGCAAAGCATATCTGATCCTTAAACCTGTTTCAAAAGTCATTTGATTTTAGAACTATGTGTCTTATCCTCAAATTTTTTCTACTTAATTTTTAAATCACCTTAATCTGAATTTAAAAATTCAGAAACAAATTATTTTTTTCCTATTCATTTTTGAAGTCACTTTAATCTGAATTAAATACAGATAAACTACTTGGTTTATTTTGAAAACTACAATTACATTAGAAATACAAATTATGAAAAAATTGCTGACCAATTAAGTTATTAAGCATTCATTTGATTTGCTATAACTTCTGAAAAGACCAGTAATTACTCAGTTTTAATAATAATACTTTGTGCTCTATAGAATTAAGAAGTATGTTGAAACATTTTAAATATTATGTGTCAATCTTCTTAAAAAATGGATCGTACATGTGGATTAAGTACAGATTATTTTTTTGTAAAGTTACCATTAACCTGAATGTTGCCATGGTAATAATAGATAGCTAACAGACAATAAAGCAGATATCTTTCATAATTTAATTCATAATCCATAAATAAAAACATACGTTTAGTTGTAGAAAAGATATACCTTAGTCCTATCCATCAGGGATGCAGAAATCTTCCTTGGAATCAAATTATCAAAAATGTTATGTTAATATTTTCTAATTTCTGATTGCAAAAGTAGTACATGCTTTCTGTATAAACAATTGAAAAATAGAGCAAAAAAAGGAATTAAATAAGCTCTAATATGAGAACCACTAATAGTTGTTTACAATCTTTTTGTATGTTGTTTTATTTGTAATTTTTAAAAATTTGGATCAGATTATAAATTTATCCTTTATTTTTTACTTCCAATGTCAATAACTGTTTTTAAAATTTGTTTTGTAGGCTGTAAATTTGTGTTGGTCTCCATATTGTAACCACATACTTCTTGTTTAATGATTTTTTAAATCTTTTCTCCAACTAAATACTTGCAGTTGTGAAGTCATACTTCACCCCCTCAAAAAATAATGACTAAAATGGTGTTAAGTTTCTTTATGGAGGTTTTTACTGATTTTACCAAGCAATTTCTCTAAGAAACGGATTGAGGATGCTTCAGACTAGCCCTCATGACACCATTTTTTTTTTTTTTGTCCAAATTTGGTGGGGATAGGGAGAATTGCCTTATATTTTGGCATTTATTGTATTTTCCTAGGAAGACCACAGTGTGAAATTTTAAATCTTGTTTACTACTTCGGCACATGAGGGAAAAATGATAACCAGAAAATGACCTGCACATGGACATTATTGATTTTAAATATACCCATATGTGGATAAAGTAAAGGTTCCTATGACCAAGATCCTCACCTGAACCTAAACTACTTGATGGTGTAACTGGTCTGCTGCTAGGCTATTGCTTCCACACCTGTAGGCTATTAGCTATTAGTGTCTGAGTCACTATATAAAGAGCTCTGCTCAGTGCTCTGGGTGGAGGCAGAGACAAAGGAGGATTACAGACTGTTGGATGCAGATGTAATTCTATTGCTCAACCAATTGCAGGGAGAACAAGCCAGGTAATAAACACTTTCACCTCAAGAATGTTCCATTGTCATTCCTTGGTCTCACTGAATCCATAGTGAACTTGTGGGCTGAAACCCATTGGCAAGACAAATGGCGACAGTTGGCAGGATTCATTGTTGACCAAGGATTTTACATGGGGTTGGTATGAGATTGGAACCAAAAGCCAAGGAGTGGTGTGGTACAAACCCCTACACTGGCCAAGTGGGGTGCTTACCTACAGCAGCATAGTACCCTCTCTAGTAGCCCCTTGAGTAAAGAATTCCAGCGCTTTTCTGGTTGCTTTTCCTACACGTTATGCAGACCAACAGACAACCAAAGGAGGCCTGGAGCATCTCTTTGCAGCCTATGGCCAACCACAATTAATTGAGAGTAATCAAGGCACCCATTTTACTGGACATGCACTACAAGAATGGGTGCAACACTTGAGAATCAAATAGAAGTTTTATGTGCCATACAATCCTACTGTGGCAGGTATATAGAGAGGTACAATGGTTTGTTAAAATCTAGACTGAAGTCAGACACCAATAGTCTGCGGGGATGGTCAGTCTGCTTATGGACCGTGCCGCGGGGTTTGAACGAGAGACCCCAAAAGGGAGCCCTGAGCCCCGTAGACATGTTAACACATATGGCTGACTCCCCTATACAACTGCAAGTACAAACCAAGGAAGAATCATTAAAGCTGAGGTTTGGCCACCAGAATATCTTGCTGCCAGCACCAACTGCACTAAACCCTGGAAACTCCATTGAGTGGACATGGCCTTGGACATTTCAACACATGGACCAATGATGGCTGGCCCTCCTGGCATCTTGGGGACAAGGCCTGGAAGCTGGCCTCCTGTTATTTCTAGAGTAACAGCAGAGTGGCCACCAAAGATCACAGTATTATATCCTGAATAGCCAGAAGGTAGGAGCGTCTTATTGGGGAGTTCTGTTTTGTCATTATGGCCAGTGCACCTTCAGTAGCACCACTATATATACAACCCTCAGTAACCCCCACAGGGAGAGGAGTAAAGGTGTAGTATACTAGACCTGGACAGGACCTCCTTCCTGCTATAGTCCTATCACAGGACCACTCTCTTGCATGTGTCCTACCTGATGGACAAGATTTGCCTATCTTGGCGTCATTAAAACATGTGTCTTATTGTCCATAAGGTCTTTGTGGATTGGGCACACACCCCAGAAAAAAAAAATCTTGCTACTAGCTGGGGTGCATGGAGCTCCCTATCCATATCACTACTAAGTATGAGTCATGAACTCATCTGAGTAGAACTGGTTTTGAATATAGTTTGAATAACCTCCTCAGGCTTGAGGATTATTACAATTTTTGTTACCTGTTTCAAAATTTTGTTGTGCCATGATTTTTGTTATTATCTCTATGTTGTTGTTATCTCCTGTTGTTGTTATGGAATCTGGTTACAATGCTCCAGCTTTCTTGCACAGGGATCATTGCAGAAGACTGAGAGTGTGTAGATTGTGAGGTGTGAATACTGGAGGGGTGGAGTATGGATAAAGTGAAGGTTCCTATGGCCAGGATCCTCACCTGAACCTAAAGAACTTGATGATGTAACTGGCTTGCTGCTAAGCTAATGCTTCCACAACCGTAGGCAATAAGCTATTATTGACTGAGTCACTATATAAAGAGCTCTGCCCAGTGCTCTGGGCGGAGGCAGAGATGGAGGAGGATTACAGACCTGTGTACTGTTAGATGCAGATGTAATTCTATTACTCAACCTATCGCCTGGAGAACAAGCCAGGTGATAAAACCTTTCACCCCAAGAACATTCCATTGTCATTCCTCAGTCTCACTGAATCCATAGTGAACTTGCCTGGGGCTGAAACCCATTGGCAAGACACCATAATTACATTATTTGAACTTTAAAAGAATATAAAAAAGCAGATGATATCTATACAGGATAAATATAGCACAGGGACTGTCAAATGTGACAAACCTAATTCAGTAGAATATGTCCTTAAGGTCAGACAGGCAAATGGTGACATTGCCTTTAGGGTGCAAGTAGCCACAAGGGAGGGAAATGTATGAGGTTTGAGAAGGCCCCAATGAAGAGGAGAATTACAATTGAGGACTAGGGACTCTGGAAACCAGGATTAGGAAATTTGGGAAAATCTGGGAAGTCTCATGTCAGCATCTCTCTGCCACCTGATTTGGGCTCCTTTCTCTGTGGAGCAGCCCCTGTGCGCCTCAGTCCACATGGTGAAGGAAGATGGATGATTCCCAAACACCAAGACTCACAGGGAGATACGTACAGGTCCATCCACGTGGAAAACTGGATTTGCTCTCAGTCCCGTTCACTAGATGCTATGGACTGAATGTTGGTGTCCCCCCAAATCTTAATCCCCAGTGTGATAGGATTTGAAGATGGGGCTCTTGAGAGCATATTAGGTCACAGGAGTGGAGCCCCTGGGAGATTAGTGCCCTCACAAGGAGGGATGCAAACGCTTGGCTCCTCTCTCTGCTTCTGCCATATGAAGACAGCCCTCTGGAAACCAAGAAGAGGGGCCTCACCAGATCTTCTCGCAGCTTGATCTGGGATTTCCCAGCATCCAGAACTGAAACAAATGTTTGCTGTTGAAGTCCCCCAGCCTATGGCATTTTGTCAGAGCAGGCTGCACTAGGACACCACACCATTGTCTCAGTTGACTTGATGCCCAATCCTGTGCCCATCAGCTGTGACCAGGGTATAGAGTCACCCTGGAAAAACCTGGGTACTCTGAATCCCTCCTGATTATTAGCACAGGGGCCATCTGTGCCCACTCGCAATTTTGCCCATCACAATCAGGTAGCTAAACAGTTGGCTCTGAATTCATATAAACTATGACTTTCTTTTTACTAATTTTTTTTCTTTTTGAGAATCATATTAAGAGTACCTGAATGCATTTTCCTTGTATCTGTTATGTAAATTTACAGGCCTTTTCCTTTGGGGGAGTTTACTGTAAGTGTGGTTCTGCAATTTGTTTTCATCACTTATGTCCTATATATTAAAGTTATATATTTTCAATGAATTAATGTTTAAAGTTATACAAGTAATACATGACTGCATTCTTATTGTAAAAATAAACTAATAATATGGGTGCAATTATATGGATGCAAAAGTCAAAGTTCTGTTTCATACAATTCCTGAATATATTTTTTACCTTACTAGAATCACAGTTGATAAATATTGTTCTAAAGCTTCAATTAATGCATAAGTATACACTTATTTAAAAATACATTGTTTAACAAAACATTATTTAGAAACATACATGCACAATTTAAAAAAAAGAATAGAATCCCCTTTCAACACCCTCCTCCTACTACAGCCCAACTTGTTTTCTCAAAATTACCACTAACAGTGTGTTATGTATCTTTTTGGATTTTTTTCCTATGGATATTCATATACATCTTCATAAAAAAATATATAGTTAGGGATTTTTTCTTTTAACATAATTGGGATCAAAGTATAAAGATTAAACAGAGCTTTGCTCTTTTAAATTTACAGATATTTGTTGCAGATGGCTCCACACTGTACATACAAGCTTATAAAGTTCTGTATAGCATATTACAGATATATCATAATTAAACTATTCCTCTATTGGTGGATATTTACTGTTTTCATTTTTCACTACTAAGAAATATTGTGATGAATATATTTGGACATATTTCTTCATGCTTAAATGAGGATATTTCTTGCAAATTAAAAATCCCACAAATATTACAAGAGAGTCCTCCAAAAAGTCTGTAATAATTTCATTCCTGCCTGTCATGTATGAGAATGTCCATTTCCACATAAACTTGCTAACTTTAGGTATCAACAATCCTTTTAAAATTTCACAAATTTAAAGAGTAAAAACAATAACCTATTTCTCTTGTTGTAATGTCTGTTTCCCTAATCCTTAGTGAGTGGGCATCTCTTTACATATTCATTTATCATTTATATTTTGTATTCATTAAATTTTTATTCATATGTGTTCTTTTTTCTTGGAGTTTTTACCCTATTTTTAAAAAACAATTTGACAGAACATTTATTCATCTGTCATTGTACCTTTTGCAAATACATCCCATATTTAACTTTGTTCATGGTGTTTTTATCATATGAAGTTTTAGGTTTTTTAAAGCAGTCAACACTGTTAGTTTTTCCTTATGGTGTCTAGATATTGTGCATTTTTTAAGAAGTTTTTTACTACACCAAGACTATAAAAAATATGTAGCTTATAAGTACATTGAAATATTTTTTAAAGATTGAATTTTTAAAACAATTAGAATTATTTGTGTATGTCTATGTTGGGAGCTATTTTTTCTAAAAAACTGAATAGCCTGTTGTCTTACCAATTATGAAATTGATTAATATTTACCCACTGATTTGAAAATCTACCTTTCTATAAATATAATCTCATACACAACTGGTCTGTTTCCACATCTTATATTTCCACTTGTCCTTTTCTAATATTTTTACAATATTACACTGTTTCAGTTACCATAACTTCATATTATACTTTTTATGTGATTATTTTTCCTTTGACTTTTTTTCTTGACCTTCTTAAACATTTCTCTTTCAGATGAACTTAAATTCCTTGCAATCAAGTTCCATAAGGCATCTTTTTGGATGCCTTTCCAATTTTCTTACTATCTTCTGTAGGAATTTTTGAGGGTCTTGTATTGAATATAGAAACAAATATGGAAAAATTTCTATAACAGGATTGGAAAAAGTCACCTATAAAGACATCTGGGACTGGTTCCTTCCTAAAATTGATCTTTGACTCCTTCCAGTCTCTTCTATGATTATTGGTCTATCTAGGATTTCTTACTTCCTCTTCATTCAAACACACCTATTTGTATTTTCTTAAAAACTTTCCCTTTCATTTAGACTTTCAAATTTATTTACATTTAACAGTCTTATTTTTTATGTTGGCAATTTTGCCTTTTCACTTTTTTTCTTAATCAGATATGACAAAGCTTTGTTGACTAGTATCTAGGCAGCTGACTAAGGTCTCCTCTGAATTGTGTTGCTTTACTTCCCCAACCAACCCCTTTTCCCAATGTGAGGCTTCTGGTATACTATGTGAAGCTGTCAGGGTATTCTGTCACATTTCATTCCAGGCAGGAAGAAATCAGGAAGCCTGTTAACATCTCCCATCCTCTTGCCAAATTTTGGAATAGATCCCATTAGTGTCTTTAGACACATGTTCCTTTTTTCTTCCCTCTTTCTCTGCAGTGGAGTTCCAGAGAAGTACCTCCCTTCTTTGCTTGACTTCTCCAAGGCAGGATAATTCTCTGAAGAGCCCTCACCCTCCTATGGCAGATTATTCACCCTCTAGAAAGGGTTGTCTTATTTTATCCAGGGGCAAACACTGCTAATCCCTGCCTCTTAGAATAAGTGGGAAGGGAGAGAGGAAGAAGGTGCCCAACTGGCCTAGTTATTTCAAGAATGTGTTGACTCTGAGCTTGGAAAAAATCACTGAAATTCTTTCAACACTGTAAAATTTTCTCTTCCCTGAGTTTTAGCCTGAGGTTTTTCTCTAACTCTGTTTCTTCATCATCCTGATTCAATTTTATTTCTATGTATCTTCCTAGAAACTTTAATTTTCTGTGCCTCCTTTCTTATTCTCTAGCACTGATATAGATTTATTCTTCAGAAACAAGCAAACAAAATATTTTTGGTCATTTCCTTAAGGGATCGAAAGTGAGAAAGAATGTACACATGTGTACTCTTCCACCATTTTTACAATTCCTTTAAATTGGTTTACACTGAACTAAAGAGGCTAGTCCAAGTAAGCAAATCACTTGATGAAGAAAATAAGGACTGAATTAGGCATCCTTGTTATGTTGTCATGTCACTCTGCATTTCCTCTATTGTTTCAATAGTTAAACCTGTGGTACCGTTGTCTAAGTCACTGTTTGGAAGACAAGGATGGTGTCCTTTCGATGGGCTATTTGTATATCTAGGGCACAGCATTGCCTCCATTACAGCAAGCATTCCATAAACATCAGCTAAGTGGATATGTGCATAAATTATTTTGGGCACAAACCAAAACTGCAATAAATTCAATAACAGGGCCTCTGGAGGATTTAGTACAGATTTATACAGATGGTGACAGGCAAAGACTATAACCAGACTGATTTCTCCTGGCCTGCTCTTTCCACTGACTTTCTCAGGCTGTTTGCTTTGTTAATGCCTTTCTTCCAATCATCACTTAGACAAAGACGAGTGAAAAAGTCTGACTTTACTTGACAATGGCAGAATTGTCACCCTAAGAATTGACGTAAACATCACTTCTTACATTAACACTTCAGGACATCAGCTTGATTGCATCACCACTTCTTCCTTTGCTATTGTGTCTTCATTAGAGTCACAAACAAATGCTCCTATCACCGCTCTGACTGTGTTGTAAACTTTATTAGAATTTCTGGCTTTTAGTGCCCTTGCAAAGGAAAAGATGTTGGTTAGACTGTATTTGGATATGTGGATGGGTAAAATGGGTAAGTGTGTAGGGCTTGTTTGTCTGTTGTTTTTAAAATTTAGCATCAGAAGTAGGGTGGTGAACTGTGAGTTAGTAAAACACTGGTTTCCTAGAATAAGATGGTTTCTTTCCGTAGAAGGGCCAAACAGTCCTTTCCTATTTTGTTCCAGCTGTATATTACAACTATGGGTCTTTGAACCTAATAGCTAAATTGTGGTGACCACAGAAGACTTTTCTAAAATACATTTTGATATTAATTCATTTGTTCACCAACATCTTACCACAGGTAAATAAATGTTCTTGCCAGTGATTATGCTGCCTATATGCCTAATGTGGATGATAGGCTGGACTTAGCAAAAATGTTTTTATTTGCTTTTGTTGTGATTATGTTTTCTTACTTTCTTGTGACATAAACTGTAAACAAATTTGTAAGTTAGAACTTTGTGCTTATCTTTTTTAACACATTAATATGATGGTGGTTATTACCACAGAATGGTAACTAATGGATTATTACTACATCAAATGGTATAGAAAATGCCCTGCTGAGACTGTTCATGAACAAGCTTATTATCTTACAAATAAAGTTTTCATTGATATATATAATAGCTTCCTGTTACTGTTATAAGGAATCTGGAATGTTTTCAGGTTGCAGGTTCTGATAAAATTGAATATAGTACCTTGTATTAGGTGGATGCCAATAAAATTTTTTAATTATTTTAAGAATTGGTTCTCACCAGTCACTATTTAGAATTATTGTACCTGAAAAAAAGAACAACTATTTTTTTTTTCTATTTATTTTTTTGTAGATAATTATTTTTTATTGAAGGGTAGTTGACGCACAGTATTACATTACATTAGTTTCAGGTGTACAACACAGTGATAAAGCATTTATATACATGACAATTCTAGGTTCCAGCTATCACCCTACCAAGCTGTTACAATATCTTGACTATATTCCTTATGCTATACATTACATCCCAGTTACTTATTATTTTACCATTGGAAGTCTGTACTTTTTTTTTTTTTTTTGTGAGGGCATCTCTCATATTTATTGATCAAATGGTTGTTAACAACAATAAAATTCTGTATAGGGGAGTCAATGCTCAATGCACAATCGTTAATCCACCCCAAGACTAATTTTCGTCAGTCTCCAATCTTCTGAGGCATAACAAACAAGTTCTTACATGGAGAACAAGTTCTTACATGGAGAACAAATTCTTACATAATGAATAAGTTACATAGTGAATAGTACAAGGGCAGTCATCACAGAAACTTTTGGTTTTGCTCATGCATTATGAACTATAAACAGTCAGTTCAAATATGAATACTCATTTGGTTTTTATACTTGATTTATATGTGGATGCCACATTTCTCTCTTTATTATTATTATTTTTAATAAAGTGCTGAAGTGGTAGGTAGATACAAGATAAAGGTAGAAAACATAGTTTAGTGTTGTAAGAGAGCAAATGTAGATGATCAGGTGTGTGCCTGTAGACTATGTGTTAATCCATATACACAATGGAATACTACTCAGCCATAAGAAAAGGGCAAATCCAACCATTTGCAGCAACATGGATGGAGCTGGAGGGTATTATGCTCAGTGAAACAAGCCAAGCAGAGAAAAAGAAATACCAAATGTTTTCACTTATCTGTGGAATATAAGAACAAAGGAAAAACTGAAGGAACAAAACAGCAGCAGAATCACAGAACTCAAGAATGGACTAACAGGTACCAAAGGGAAAGGGACTGGGGAGGATGGGTGGGTAGGGAGGGATAAGGGGGGGGAGAAGTAGGGGGGTATTAAGATTAGCATGCATGGGGGGGTAGGAGAAAAAGGAGGGCTGTACAACACAGAGAAGGCAAGTAGTGATTCTACAACATTTTGCTATGCTGATGGACAGTGACTGTAAAGGGGTTTATAGGGGAGACCTGGTATAGGGGAGAGCCTAGTAAACATAATATTCATCATGTAAGTGTAGATTAGTGATACCAAAAACAAAACAAAACAAAACAAAACAAACAAAAAAGGGCAGTTCCTGTGTGGTAACCTCCAATGAGTTCTACACAAGGGTATAAAGGGCATATAAAAGTGTAGGCAAAGGGTCTGTTTGTGTTTATACAGAGGATCAAAGCCTAATTGGGCTTCTCCAAAAATGAACTAAGATACAATATGAAAAAGAACTTCCAACATCAGCACTCTCTGGAAGACTCATGCCAGAAGACGATCATCAAAAAACCCCAACAAAGATCCACGCACTGCTACAGCTGTAGATGCATTCATCGCACCAGCTCCTGGACTTGCTATGGGAATGAAGGAGATATCTAAGCTGGCCTGTGCATACAGTAAAACAACAAATTTGACTGGATCTATACTGTTGGAACTCAACCAAGAATTAGGAGAAGTGCAAATTGTAGCGCTCCAAAGTCTTACAACTACAGACTATTTACTGTTAAAAGAACATAAGGGATGTGAACTTTCCCCAGGAATGGGTTGTTTTAATTTGTCTGATTTCTCTCAGACTGTTCAAGTTCAGTTGGACAATATCCACCATATCATAGATAAGTTTTCACAAATGCCTAAGGTGCCTAACTGGTTTTCTTGGTTTCACTGCAGATGGCTGGTAATTACAGATATGCTTTGGTTATGTAACTGTACTCCTGTTATGTTAATGTGTGTGCACAATTTAAGTAGTAGCTTAAAACCTATACATGCTGAAGTTACTCTACAAGAAGATATGTCAAAGAAATAATCAATCTTCCCATGTTTTCTTCCGCCTGCTACTTCTATAGCTTTTCTTCTTCCTTCCTAATTACAACCCTTAAATAGAATTCGTGCCTCATATCAAATTTACCGAGTATCATAATTCTTCCAAGTGGTAAAGATACCTCAAGACAAATGCTGGGCATAGAAGCTACAGGGCATAAATATGCAAAGAAATAAAAAGCTAACCATTTCAAACAATAAGGCTTCTCTCTCACTTACCAACTTTACATTTCCCTGTATGGCCCCGGAAGATGACTGGTTAGCCAGAGACGGGTAAGATTCCTCAAGGGAGGAACAACTATTTTTTTTAATAGGGTATGTAATTCCAGTTTAATCAAAAATACTACTGTAGAAAACAGGACAAGCTATATACAATGCCTCAGGTCAGGCTTGTTAGAACAGTATAAGACCATGAACCTACAGGATATTTACAGATGCTCTTTTAGTTCCATTTTATATGTATAAATGACATGGATTTGCCCCATGACTGTTGAACAGAAGAAAAAATAACATTTCTTAATTTTTCCAAGTCAAATCCAGTCTTGCCAGGATCTCAACCTGTACGCTTGTTGAAAATCTATTCTTTGTCATTTGGAGTGGTGGATCCTTCCGTGATTCAGGGCCATGCACAGACCAGGGAACATGAGGGAGGATTTCTAGCCTTCTATCAAGGTCACTGTTATGTTTAATTTGTCAACTTGGATAAGTTATGATGCCCAGTTGTTTGGTCAAGCACCAGTATAAATATTCGTATGAAGTTATTTTATAGATGTGATTAACATATAAATAAGTAGACTTTGAATAAAGCAGATTACTCATCATAATGTTGGTGGGCCTTATCCAATCAGCTGAAGGCTGTACGAGCAAAAACTAAGGTTTCCCAAAGCAGCTACGATGTGCCTAAAAACTGCAGTATGGGATACTGCTTGAGTTTGCAACCTGAAGATTTCTGGCTCAAGACTGATACATCAAGTTGCCCTGAATTTCCAGGCTGCTGGCCTTCTCTACAGATTTCAAAGTTACCAATTCTATAATCATATGAGCATATATATATATATATATATATGTGTGTGTGTGTGTATAGTTTCTCTGAAACCCTGATTAATAACCCCTTGAGATGTTCACTGACCATCTGTTGCATTCAAAGTTGCACCATTCTGCTGCTCTTGACATCCTTTCCCTTTACGCTGCCCCTACCCACTGTGATGCTTGCTTTGGGCCTCCAGGCATAGCCCTTAGTGTTTGGTTCCAGGAATCCACCTGCCAATCAGTCAGAGGTCCTGCTGCATCCCGGGCCATATGGTGGCAGGGTACTGGTCTCTGCTAAATTGGGCTGTCATTGCTCCTAGCTTCTCAGCCTCTAGGAATGCAGCTCCACCCAGGGTTGTGTCATCACCCCACCTACCACCTTCATGTCCAAGCATTAGAACTCATTCTTTCACACCCAACCGAACTCCTGGAACACCTTGGGCAAAACCAACTGCCCCCCACCAGTTGTGGGGATATATTTAAGAAGGCCTCTAAAACACAGAAAATCTAGTTCTCCTTTGGCAACGAACAGAAAACACAAAAGTTTGGCATTAAGTACTAGGAAATTACCTTTTCATTCTTTGATTACTTTACATCAGTGATAATAAACATGAACCAAAGTCTCATTAAACCATCCTGCTTTATATGGATGGAGCCACGACCCAGAGAAGCCAAGTGGTTTCCTCAAGTTTCCCAGAAGACTCATAAAAAGAATAAAATGCTGTCTGATACCATATACCTCCCTCTCCCACCTTTGCCTTATATCTGGCTGCAAGCTGCTACATATTTGAGCACAAATTCTTGAAGGTTCCAGTGTTAAAACGGCTTGGCTACTTCAATATGAAGTGGCAGGTTGGAATTTGATGCCTAAATGGATCAGAGTCATTGTGGCTATTGGCAGCCACAGCTTCCTCCAGATAGTTCAGCCACAAGCTTTGGAGTGTGTGACTTACTCCAAGCTTGAAAGTCAGTGGGTAGCCCCTGGCATCAGTGGTTAGAAAGCTCTACAAGATGTAACTGCTTCTTTTTCTTCACTCTTGATGAGTAACTTCTCTGTAATATATATATTTTTTAATTTGGCAACTCAGTGGAGGGACCATGCAAAATGGGACTTCGGGCTCCAGCATTGTAACTTGGACCCTTCCTATCGATCTCATGGGCTCATTATGTAAGATTATCTCTTCTGCTGATACAGAAGTAAAAAAAAGGCTGACTTGTGACTTTTTTTACTATTGCTCAGTTGTCCAAACATACTCAGACATTCAACAGTACATGAGTAGCCAGCCATTTGGTCTTTCACCCAGGAAGGCTGTGGCTGGGGATTGAGAGAATATCTGCTTTTGATCAAAATAAAATTCAAAATGTAAACCAGTATAGTTCATTGCCTATAATAAGCCTCATCCCTCAGGGTCATAATAAAACTGTCAGCTTCATGTGTCACTAACTCTCTTTCCTTTCTTTCTCTTTCTCTTATGTCCAGTCTTGCTCTCACTATTTACCTACTTTTGTAGCTAATGATATCTATATTCTGATTGTTTCCTTAGAGATATGCTTTCTATAGAGATTATTATATTGTGGCCTTGAAACGTTTTTATATACATCTAATTCTAAGAGAGAAGCATGTGTGCCTAGAGAGCCAGGCAGCTGGAGGACGTAGAGTTATTTAAAATCAGAATATGTCCCCTTGGCCTGGTACCACCAAATACATCTGCCAGGCTTGGAAAGCTCAAGATTGTTCCAAAACCTATTTCTGCCAGATTAGCACCTGTGATGACTGCCTTGGGGTCACATATTACAATTACTGTAAGAAGCTGTTTGTGCCAACTCTAAAACCAGGTTGCCAAAGTCAAAATTCTAGCTCTACTGCTTGCAATCTGTTTATAAGCCTTGTGCAAGTTATTTGTTTTCTCTAATCCTCAATTTCCTCACCTGCAAATTGAGGATTTAAAAGAAAGAGCCTGCATCACAGAGTTGCTGAAAGGCTTTGCTCAACTCACACACACGGAGCCCTCAGAATAGTACCTGGCACTTTGTAAGCACTGAATTAGGATTCATTATTATTAACCTTGTTTTTGAGAGAATTTTGTTCTGTTTTACTGAAGATTAAAGCAGAGTTTATAAGAAAAAAGGTATGTTTTTATAGTTAGCTCTGTTATAAACACTGATCTAGAATGGAGTAATAACCCTTCAGTTTCCTGGATAAAAACTATATGCTGTTCTGGAAAATAATCTTTTCTTTTTGGGTTGGAGTATTTGAGATTCATGGTTTTTGAGATCACTAGAGCTAGGAAATTCTTGAGATCATCAATGCCTACCCATTTCTTTATGGTCAGAAGAATGAGAGGAGGTAAGAGTAATGGGCTTGGGTTAAGAGGGCAGAGGTTTAAATTCTAGGTTTTATTTGGCCGTGTAAAAAAGAAACACCTCTGAGATTCAGTTTCCTCATTTGAAAATTGTGTCCTTGCAAAGAAGCTATTTTGGAAATAATTCTGTTGAAGCAGTAATTCATAACATACATATTTTTAAGTTCTAGAGACAGGAAGAGTTAAATGTAAAAACACAACTATTAATATATCAGCAGCACAAAGCATAGATTAATACCTGATATTGGGTGGGAAGTGTTTGCCTAAGAAACATCTCAAAAAGGGAGAAGTTGAGTATCAAAATTTTAAAAATAACTCCTACAAATCAAAATTAAAGAAACTATGAAGACAAATAACACAATATCATTCTTAACAGTATTACAGGGAGCTATGTCTACAATGCAAGCAATACTTAACAAACAATTTAAACAATTAAAATACCAGTGTAAAAATGGATAAAAGAATGTAAGTCAACTGGAAATTGTAACACTTGATATTTGCTGGAAAAAAGGATTATTGTTCTTTTTTCCAGGTATAGTAGTGGCATTGTAGGTGTGTTTTAAAAAGAGTCCTTACTTTTCAAAGATATATTCTGAGACACAGATAAAATGGTATGATGTCTGAGAATTGCTTTAAAATAGTAATACTAGGGATAGGATGAGTGGATTGAGGATATAACTGAAATAAAACTGGGCATGTGTTGATAATTGTCAAAGACACATCTTGGGCTCTTTATCAACTTTTTTATAAAGTTTGAGTTTTTCTATAACAAGAATATGTATGTTATAGGTATATGTTACATATGTTATATGTAAGAATATGTAAAGTATAATACTGTTTATAAAGATGATAACAATATTTAAAACATGTTCACAGGGACACATGAATGTATGGATTTTGTGCATGCACACACATACATATGTGTGTGTGTATAAAAACCTTACCTCTGGTGGGGAGAGAGGAAGGGAATGTGATCAGGGAGGGGCCCATGGGGACATCAACTCTGCTGTTTGACATTTTAAATTTTAAATAGAGTGAGACATAAAATAGCAGTGGAGAGATTATTCTTTAATTTTGTGCATCTTTGTTTTCCCTTATATTTAAGGAATTTTTTTTAAACTGTTTTTTTGGCTACAATGTTTTTTAAAAACTGCAAAAACATGGTTTTTCACAAAAGAAAAAATAAAGCTGACCAATAGCTATAGGAAAAAATAGTGAAACTTGCTTTTATTAAAAAAACCCATAAATTTAGATAAGATACACTTTTTTTAGCAAATTGGAAATGATTAAAACATAATAATCAGTGTTGTCTAAGGCATAGTAAATTAGACACTCCTACACACTGCTGGAAATAAATTATTTCAAACTTTCTGTAATGCAATTTGATGTACAGAACAAGACAAAGTAAATCCACTCATAGGTATTTATTCTGCAGAAAAATACCACAGACAAATACAAAGGTTTTTTATTTAATGATGTTCATTGCAATTATATTTTACAGAAAAATTGGAAACTTCCACGTCTAACAATAGGTATCTAGTTAAATATATGATGGCATGTTCCTAAAATAGAATTTTATGTAGGAATGAAAGATCATGTTTTTTAATGACATGGAAAAACAAAGCAAGGTGAAGACTGCATACTGCACTGTCTCCCACTTTTATAAACAAAGAGACCCTGAGTGTGAAGGGGCGGGAGAGCTGTCTCAGCCTGAGGTTGGGTGTCACCTACCTTCTGGATGTAACAAGTCTGGGCAGGCCTGAAGAACTGGTGGGTGGCCTTCTGGGCTTCTCTCACTTCGCTTGGGGGAACAAAGGAAACTCCTAGAAAATAACTCATTGTAAGGGACAAGGGAGCTGTGGAAAACCAATTGACTATGGAATTAATAGACAACTGCCCCTGCACCTGCCCTGGCTCAGTCTCCAGAACCTGGGGCCGGTCTTGGGAGGCAAAGGACCACGCGTGTGCAAGGTGGCAAGAGCTCCTTAAGCAAAAGCTGCTGCTGCAGTGTGCCCATAACAAGATGGAAGGCAGAATGTGAAGGGAGGTTTCTTCACTGCTCTTCTGCTGGTCTGTGCCCAGTGTGGAGTTTTGCAGGCTTCGGTGTGTCAGGGCAGTTCTTGGTAGTAAAAAGCAGCGCTGGGGCCTGCAGCCTGCCGCGTGGCTGCTGTCGGGGCTACCACCTGGACACCTATATGACACCCTCTGGAAACCATAGAAACTCACTGGGAGCAGGCAAGATTGTCCAGGGCCTGAGGTCCTGTGCCTTCACAAGGCAACAGAACAGAGGTGACACTGTCGAAGTGGTCCTATATTTAACACCAGGCTGGGATGGCTTGAGGAAACTCAGATTACATAGATGATAGATAGATGATAGATAGGTAGATATAGATAGATGATAGGTAGATAGATAGATAGATAGATGATTGATAGATAGATGATAGATACATAGATAGATACATAGATATAGATAGATGATAGATAGATTGATAGATAGATAGATATAGATGATAGATAGATAGATAGATAGATAGATAGATAGATAGATAGATAGATAGATAGATTGATTGATAGATGATAGATAGATACATAGATAGATAATAGATAGATAGATGATAGATAGATAGATACATAGATAGAAAAATAGATATAGATAGATGATAGATAGATTGATAGATAGATAGATGGGTGGGTGGATAGATAGATAGATAGATAGATAGATAGATATAGATAGATGATAGGTAGATAGATAGATAGATGATTGATAGATAGATAATTGATAGATAGATAGATGATAGATACATAGATAGATACATAGATAGATATAGATAGATGATAGATAGATTGATAGATAGATATAGATGATAGATAGATAGATAGATGATTGATAGATGATAGATAGATACATAGATAGATAATAGATAGACAGATGATAGATAGATAGATACATAGATAGATACATAGATATAGATAGATGATAGATAGATAGATAGATAGATAGATAGATAGATAGATAGATAGATAGATTAGATAGATAGATAGATAGATATAGATAGATGATAGGTAGATAGATAGATAGATGATTGATAGATAGATGATAGATAATTGACAGATAGATGATAGATACATAGATACATAGATAGATAGATATAGATAGATGATAGATACATAGATAGATAGATACATAGATAGATACATAGATAGATAGATACATAGATAGATAGATGATAGATAGACAGATATAGATACAGACATATTCAGAAAAATGACCAAAGAAAGTAAACCAAAGTGTTGTTAGTGCTCATTATCATAGGTGATTTCAGTTTTTCTCTTTTGTGGTTGGGTGGTGATAGTATCAGTGTAAGAGTAAATATTTCTATCACTCAGATTTCTATATAACTGAGCAGGCCTGAAGAACATTTTGGTGAAGGTTCTACAGTGAATGTGGTAAACTCCAGGTTCTACCTCAGAGAAGATCTGAGGATTCCTCTAAGAAATTTTACTTCAAAAAGATAGCATATTTTATTTTATTTTCTTACTGTTTTCAGGAAAATGTGGACTATGATATCCCCATTACCTTTTAGGTCAAATATTTCTATATTATTTTATAATTCTGTGACACTTGTAGATCCATGATTAAATATTATTGATTCATATAATGACTTATACTTATTACATTTTGCACATAAAATTTCATTTATCTTCTGGTGAAATTCATGAAAATAATCATAGAAACCATTGGTTTTAATACATTTGCATAAGAGATCCAACAGCTAAAATTGTCTATGACAAAGAAAAACAGTAAGAGAATTTACTTAAATTGTGTTTTTATTTAGTCTCATCTTTTAAATCCTTTATATATATGATAGAGGTTCTTTTCCTCTGATAGAGGATCTTTATTTAAACTATGACTATGTTAAACTGTATTTCTCAATTAGGCTAAAATATGAAAGCATTGCTTCTGCTTATATCAGGGATCCAAGCCTGACTCAATAACAGTGATAAATATATAAATAAATGTGATAAATTTATAAATATTCCATGGGTAGGGGAAGATGGGCCTTATCATAAGTTAGGAAATTTGAAAAAGGCTATTTGAAGGGGATATTAATAATAAATATTTTTAAGTTGTCAGAGTAATACATTTAGGATATATTAAGCACTAATAGTCCTTCTTTGTCCAGTGAAGTACCACATTAAGAAGAGGGGTGGCTGAAATAGGTGAAGGGGATAAAGAGGCACAGAATCTCAGTCATCATATAAATTAATCACGGGTATGAAAGTACAGTGTAGAGAATATAGCCAATAGTTCTGTAACATCTTAAAAATAAACAAATTTTTAGGATTGTTTTCAAATCTAAAAAAAAGAATTTTTGCTAGTTGAGATTTCTAACTTTTAGAATAACTATTGATTATAGAGAAACTGGCCTTTTGATTAAGAGTACTCCTACAATACTCTGAATTTGGTTATTTTGATAATTGTGTTTGCTTTACTAAATAACCCTTAATATGTTTCAGTAGTTTTACGAATTCCCATTTTACATTTAGCATTAGGAGGTTCTTTACCAAAACACCTTTTGCATCTGTGATATATTCATGACTTTCTCCTTTGATTTACTGATGTAGGGATTATATTGAAGGATTCCCTGGTTTTGAATAATTCACAGATTCTTGGAACAAAGTATTTGGTTTTGTGGCATTTTTTGACATAGTGCTTTTCCATTTTTTAATAATTTATTTAGAAAATTTGCATCTACAAATCTTCCTTAACTTTTGATGAGGTTTCATCCCAATAAACCCATTGTATGTTGAAAATATCATGTTGAAATGCATTTTTTCTTAATTAAACAAGAAGGACTATATTTTATTTTTTTGTTGAAGTATAGTTGATATACAATATTATATTGGTTTCAAAATTCAACAGTTATACATACTAAATCATCTCCCAACTAGTACAGTTACTATCTAGCAACATAGGAAGATGTCACAGAACCATTGACTATGTTGTCCATGCTGCAACTCGGTACTCACCAGTTACTTCTCAGTGTCTGTGGGTCTACTGCTATTTTGTTCATTTTGTTTTGTTTTTAGATTCCACATGTAAATGATATCATATAGTATTTGTCTTTCTTCACTTACTTCACTTAGCATAATACCCTCAAGGTCCATACATGTCAATCCATGTTGCAAATGGCAGGATTCCCTTCTTTTTATGGCTGAATAATATTCCACCATATATATATATGTTCCACCTCTTCTTTTTCCAGTCATCTATTTTTGGACATTTTTAAATGTCCAAAATTATTTTAAATGTCCAAAATATTCTTGGCTTTTTAAAATAATGTGGTAATAAACATAGGGGCATGTATGTTATTTTCAGAGATTTTGTTTTTTTCAGGCAAATGCCTAGAAGTAGAATTACTGGGTCTTAGAGTAGTTCTGTTTTTAGTTTTTTTGATGAGCCTCCATACTGTTTCCACTAGTGGCTGTACCAATTTATATTCATACCAACAGGGTAGGAGTGTTCCCTTTTCTCCATATCCTCAGCGACACTTGTTATTTCTTGTCTTTTGGATAGTGGTCATTGTAACTGGTGTGAAGTGATATCTCATTGTGGTTTTGATTTGCATTTCCCTGATGACTAGCAATGTGGAGAATCTTTTCATGTGCCTGTTGGTCATCTGCATTTCTTCTTTGGGAAAGTGTCTGTTCAGGTCCTCTGCCCACTTTTTTATCAGGTTATTTGCTTTTTTGGTGTTGAGGAAGAGTTTCTTATACATTTTTTATGTTAACCCCTTATCTGGTAAATCATTTATGAATATATTTCACACACTGTAGGTTGCCTTTTTGTTTTATTGTGTCCTTTGCTGCACAGAAGCTTTTTAGTTTTATGTAGTCCCACTTGTTAATTTTGATTTTGTTTTCTTCCCCTGGGGAGACAGGTCCAGAAAAAAATTGCTCGTGCTTCTGCTCAAGAGATTTTGCCTATGTTTTCTTCTAAAAGTTTTATGGTTTCATGTTTTACATTTAGTTTTTTAATCCATTTCAAGGTTATTTTTGTGTATGGAGATAGAGAGTAATCCAGTTTTGATTTCTTTCATATAGCTGTCCAGTATTCCCAACACCAGTTCTTGAAAAGACTATTTTTTCTCCATTGCATTGCATATTCATGGCTCCTTTATTGTATATTAATTGACCATATATGCATGGGTTTATATCTGGGCTCTATGTTCTGTTCCATTGATCTCTGAATCTGTTCTTGTGCCAGTACCATACTGTTTTGATTACTGTAGTTCTGTGGTATAGCTTGAAGTTAGGAAATTTTGTTCTTCTTTCTCAGGATTGCTTTGGCTATTCAGGGTCTCTTGTGGTTCCATATGAATTTTAGGATTATTTGCTCTAGTTCATTGAAAAATGCTATTGGTATTTTGATAGGGATTGCATTAAGTCTGTAAATCACTTTGGTTAGAATGGCCAAATCAATGATCTCATGCTATTCATGAGCATGAGATCATTTATTTGTGTCTTAATTTCTTTCTTCATTCCCTCATAGTTTGCAGAACATAGGTTTTTCACCTCCTTGGATAGGTTTATTCTTTGGTATTTTATTCCTTTTGCTGTAATTGTAAATGGAATTATTTTCCTGATTTCTCTTTCTGTTAGTTCATTGTTAGTATATAGGAATGCAACAGATTTCTGTATATTGATTTCATATCCTGCAACTTTGCCAAATCTTGTTATTAGTTTGATTAGTTTTTCATGGAGTCTTTAGGGTTTTCTATGTAGAGTGTCATGTCATCTACAAATATTGACAGTTTTACTTCCTCCTTACCAACTTAAATGTCTTTTATCTCTTTTTCTAACTTATAAGTTAGCCTAGCCTACCTTACACTTGCTCAGAGCACTCACATTAGCCTACAGTTGGACAAAATCATTTAACACAAAGCTTATTTTATGATATAGTGCTGAATATCTCATGTGATTTTTTGAATATTATACTGAAAGTGGAAAAGAGAATGGTTGTCTGGGTACAGAATAGTTGTCATTGTGTTGGTGGCTTACTCTCATGAACATGTGGCTGCCTGGGAGCTGTGGCTCATTGCTGCTGCCCAGCATCACAAGAGAGGGTCACACCACACATTGCTAGACCACAGATCAACATTCAAAATTCAAAGTACTATTTCTACTGAATGTGTATTGTTTTTTTTGCACCATTATAAGGCTGAAAAATAGTAAGTCAAACCATTTATTAAGATGGGGACAGTCTGTATACCTGTTAGTAAATTTGGCCTATGTGACTTTTGCTCTTGTTGCTTTACTATCTACATTGAGCAGCGGAATTAAGCACAAATTAGTTCATAAAATGAACTGGGGAGCTTTCCTTTTTTCCCTTAGTATAGTTTAAGTTAGTCTCTATGAATGCTGATACCAAAATAACTATTATATATTTCAAGTAATATTAATATTAAGATAAGATTAATACTATTTGGTTTTTAAATGTTTCTATCTATTGAAAATAAATATGGACCCAATGTTTTTTTTAAGTGGTTAAGTTTTATCATCTTTCCAAATGCTTATAAGGTATTCTTTCTTTCTGTTCAAGTTTCTGTTTTTTCTTGGTCAAACACAGATGTATTAGTCAGAATAGGCTACACAAGGCTGCAGTAACAAAAGCTAAATATCAGAAGCTTACCACAAAAAGTCTTTTCTGGCTCACATCATAGTCTGATGTGGGCCAGAGAGCCATCCTCCAGCTTATAATTATGTCATTAGGAATGTGTGTCTTCTAAAATCATCATGTAAGAGGAGGAGAGAGATGGACAGGATATTTTTAGGTGCTAGGCCTTGAAAGTGGCTTGTATCACTTGTATTCTCACTCCTTTGGCCAATCAGTCTCACAGTCTCAACTTAATAATGAGAAGTATCTGTGTCCATGAAGAAAATATAGGAAATAAGATAGCATCTCTCTGCCACAGTGGTAATATTTTTCCAGGAAATCATCTAGTGTCTCTAGATTTTCAAACTCATTACTATGGAACTGCAAATAATGTGCTTTTATAATCATTTAAATTGAATCTCTATCCCTAATTATATTTTCTTTGTCATTCTTAAATTTGTATAATTTATTGTATCCCCTTTGTCCTAATTTGGGCTTACCTGATATTCATCAATTGGTCTTTACAAAAAAACAAGCTTTTGTTTTTATTTATTATTTTCTGTTGATATCACGGATAATTATTGTGTGCTATTTTAAGTAAGTGCACATTTTGTAGCAATAAGCAAAAGAAAGTTCCTGCTCCATGGAACTTGCAATCCTCTTGCTTTCTTTCAGTCTATTTTATTTTTCTTATATCATAAATTGGATGCTTTTTTATTTATCTTTAATCTTTCTTTTTATTTTTAATAAAAGCTTCTAAGGCAATAAAATTGCTTCCCATTCTGTGTTCTATAGGTTTTGGTATTACAGGTTCTCATTTTCTTTTCTTTTTAGACCACTTTTTTCCTTTAACTTTCATTTCCTCTTTGATTTAGGATTTCTTCTTAATAGCACATTTTCATTTCTAAGGAGTTAATTTTTTGGATAATTATTTATTTTAAAAAATCTCTGTGTTGAATAATTATCAGAAAATGTAATCTGTAAAATCTCTACGTTTTTTAATTTGTTGTTTTCTTTATGGCCAAGAACATGACTAATTTTTATACATGTTCTATGGAGCTAAGCAGAGAATATATGTTCTCTGATGTACAACATAGCTTTTTATAGCTTGTTGATTGTGTTATTAAAATAATTTATGTCCTTGAGCTATCAAATTCTGGAAAAGGCATATTAAATACTTCCAGTAAATTTCTTAAAAGATCTAACTCTACTTACAGAACATTTTAACATATTTGATGGTTATGTTGTTCTATTCATAAAATTTTATGCATGAATAATGGGAGGGAATTTTCCTGAGTCTAGGTGAATTGTATCTCTTATCATTAAATAATGTCTTAGTTCTGTTTAATGTTTTTGACCTTCCTGCTTATTGATATTTTCATACTTCTGTTCTATTTACCTATTGTATATTTGCCCATATCTTCATTTTCAACATTTCTTTGCAACTTTTAGATGAGTTTCATTTTAAAATTATTTTCAATATGGCCATGATAAAAATTTAGTGAGAATTGATATACTTAATTTTATTCCTTCGATTATATGTTTTCTTTATATTTTGTTATCTTGTTACTGTTTTCTCTTTATTAACTGTTCTGCCTGTGTCGAGCTTTTCTTCATTGTTTTTTCAAATTTGGTTATTTAGAATTTCTTCTCTCTTTTCAATTCTGCTGGTAGTTAACATACAGCTAATCCTATACTAATTTATTATAATATCAGAATATAGCAATTCTATCTAATCCTATATACTTTCTTGTTTATTTCTCTCCTCCCTGTGCCTGAGAATTAGAATATTCTTACTTCCTCACTCTCCCACATGTTCTATTCTTTCAGTCTTGTTAATTTTTAGTTGTAAACTTCAGAACTTTAAATATGATATTCAAACTCTTTCTAGGCAGTCAGTGGGGACCTTAACAGAGCTCACCTCACCTGTTTCCTTTTCTTCTGTGATCACCACTGTTACAGGTATGTTGTCTGATTTTCTAGTCTCTTAACATGGGAAGGTAAATCTAATCCCTCTAATTCCAACATGGCTAAAGGTGAAAGTGTGTGTCTTTCTTAAAAGCGATCTTTCCTAAAATTTGGTAAATCCTGTTTATTTATACACTCACGTTTCTGGCTACTCAGGGGAATTTTACCTCATAATTTAATTTTTACTTCCCATTTGCCTCCTGAGTTCCAGAAGGAGTCCCACATGTTGAATTAATTCCTTGTTGGGTTTCCTGGATCTGTCCTATTTTCTTTTCCCTCATTAATTCCACCTCTTTGTATTTTGCTCTGTGTTCTGACACATTTTCCCAGTAGATTTTCTGCACTGCTAATTTGCTTCTCAACAGTACATGTAACCTACAGTGAGCTGTTTGCCTGATTGTGGTGTTGGGTTTCCACAGCACCAGTGAAGGTTGGGCTGTAGAACCTCAGGAGCAATGAGAAGCCCTCACATGGTGCACGGAAGAGCAGAATCTTCCTGTCGTATGAAAGCAGCAAACAACTACTTTCCAGACAATGAAGAACAAAGAAGAAAAAAAGAAAAGGAAAACTTTGGATGGCTGTCATCTTGGAGGCATTAACTTCTTTCTAAAGTGTCCCCTGGTGTACAGTCCTGTTGGGAAAGTAAAGTTTTGGATTTTGCACTCTAGATGAGTTAAAAAAACATTGAAAATTTCTGAGTTAAGAACAAATAAGTCATGTAGTGATAAGTATTCGAAACAAAGCCCAAAGCTAGCCTAGGAATTGGAATAACAAGGGGTGAAAGCATTAGGGAAGGTCTATATTTTAGGAGAAGTAATCAGTGGAAGACTCTCAATTTAAATGAAAAAATTTGTTCACAATAGCCAAATGGTGGAAACAACCCAAATGTCGACCATCAGGGCAATGGATAAACTAAATGTGGTATACATGTACAACGGAATATTATTCAGCATTTAAAAAGAAGCAAATTCTGACACATGCTGCAACATGGAGGAGACCTGAAAACACGCTAAGTGGAAAAGCCAGATGCAAAAAGACAAATATTGTGATTTCACTTGAGCAAGGTACCTGGAAGAGCCGAACTGATAGAGACAGAAAGCAGAATAGTGATTACCAGGGCAGGCAGAGGCAGGAATGGGGAGTTACTGCTTAGTTTGATGAAAAATTCTGGAGTTTGATGATGGTGATGGTTGCACAATAGTGTGAATGTACTTAATGCCCCTGAACTATATGCCCCAAAATGTTTAAAATGGTCCATTTTATTATGTGTATTTTACTACCATACATGTATAATTTTCAGGGAGTGTAGAGGAAGTCTCTGTACATTCCACTTAATGATGCTGGGAACCTGAAACTTCTCTAACAAAGTCTATGTTTTTAAAAACAAAATTTTTCTAAACTTAAGTTGTGGTGGTAAAAGGTATGCAGATGAGGACCGCAAAAGATGGAAATATGTGTAGGAAGAAGCTCACACATTTTAAAACAATTAACTGGAAAAAGAACAAAGGGAAGTAATTATGCAGCTAGAGAGTCATTCAAGGCTATTTGACATCGTTAGGAGGAGATAATGTCAGATCCCTGGTGTGAATAGAAGGAGGGTGGGATTAGAACATGTTTTCCTGTTAGTCTACAGAGTTCACTCCAAGTGTGTCTTTTTAAAAATAGTTTTATGGAGGTATAATAGATATTCAAAAAAGTGCACATATTTAATGTCTATAATATAATGAGTTTGGACATATGCATGCATTACAATCCAGGTAATAAATATATTCATCACTTGCAAAAGTTTCCTCCTCTGACAACTTTTGTGTTGTGTGTGTGAAATTATTTAGCATGAGATCCATCCACTTAACAATTTGTAAGTCAATACAGTATTGTTAACCAAAGACACTATATTGTACAGCTAATTCTAAATTTATTCATCTTGCATAACTGAGACTTTATACCCATGAAACACCAATTCTCATTTACCCCTCCTCAAGCCACTCACAACCAGCTGCTATGAGTTTACCTATTTTAGATAGCTCATTTAAGTGGAATCATACAATATTTGTTTTACTTAGCATAATGGTAGGATGGCTGTTACCAAAAAAAACCCCAAAATATAACAAGTGTTGGAGAGGATGGGGAGAAATTGGAATCCTCTTACACTGTCAGTGGGAATGTAAAATAATGCAGCATCTATGGAAACAGAATGGAGATTTCTCAGTTAAAAATAGAACTATCACATGATCCAGCAACATAAATAGATAAGTGATAGATATAGATAGATGATAGATAGATAGATAGATAGATAGATAGATAGATAGATAGATAGATAGATATAGATAGATAGATAGATAGATAGATCACTCCTGAGTATCAATGCAAAAGAATTAAAATCAGTATCTCAGAGGTATCTGGACTCCCATGTTCACAGCAGCATTATTCACAATAAGTAAGATGTAGAAACGAGACAACTATCCATCGAAAGAAAATGTAATATATATATATATACGTGTGTGTGTGTGTACAAACACACATAATATAGGGGTTAAAAATATATACACATATATATACACACACACACACACACATGTACACACACACATATATATAGGGGTTTAAATAATTGGATTCTTTTAGGGGTGGCCTAGCACCTCCCTTTAGTATCAGGGATTTGGAAACCACTGTTTTGTCATTGACCTTTGTTACTTCAGCCAAAACTAAAATTTAAAAATCTGTCAACACCACATGAAATAGACTGCTTTAGTTTATATTGTTTTAAAAACAATTGGCCCAGGTAATATATTTGAAATCATATTACTAACATTTCCTGACATGTCTTCTCACCTCATAATTTTTGTGGCTTGGTAAATGTCTGAAAATTTAGAAAAGTAACAGAAGAATGCTAATTATCTTGTTGTAAAAGAAAAAACAAAAACCTCTTTCTCTCTAGCTTGATAAATCATTCAAGAACTCTCTCCACTGTATGAAAAAGAACAAATGTTACATTAGTAAATACAAACATAAAACATAATTAAATCTTGCTTAACTGGAACATTTTGAATAAACCACTCTGCTAAATTGAATTTTCAGGTTAGGCAGCAACGCATTTCTGTTTCAATGTTTGTCATTAAATATCTTTCTTAAATTCCTTAGCTGCCTTAAATTCCTTTTGGAACCAGGCAGTAATATAAATGAAATAAAATTGAAACATATGTCACTTTTCCACCTAACTATGGGCTATAGGAAACATAATTTAATATTTGAGAATTATAGGAAATATCAGATAATCCTTGTAACTCTAGACTTCTCTGGCTGTTGCTACCTTTGGGTCTGGGATATCTGCACCACACAGCAAAGCAAAACAACAGGACAGGGGTGCATCATACCTAAGCAGCTAGGAATAAAGTCAAATGCTTCATATCAAGCCAGGTGATGCTTTGCATGTGAGAATGTGGAGAACCCAATTTGGAACAAAGACCTCAGTCCCACCCCCTTGGAGGACACCTGGACGGTGAGTCTGGCAGAGTAATACACTGACATAATAATTTGTTTGTTCTCCTATAGTCTTCTCTTATTACCCTATTTCATGCAAGTAGCCAGGCTTTTTAATTCCTTGATAAGAGATTTTGGCAAAAGACACCTGAGGTCAATAATATTTTGGTGATACTCATGGAAGAGATTTTGCCATGTGGCTATAGGTGAGAAAAAGAGTGATTCTGAGAGACTGACAAGAAGGGTAGGAAGTTCTGCAGACTGTGAAGGAGAAAGGGGCCTGTGGGTCCCTGGGAGTTTCTCTGGAGGTGAAAGTCTGAAAAAGGGATGAGTGTACAGTGTGCCCAGGAAAGGGAGATCCCAGTCATGGGTTTCTAGTCTAGGCAAAGATGCCTGTACTTCCTTCATGATAGCAGTAGAACTTTTGGACAGAGTAGGACCATACAAACAGAGATCATGGGTATCTTCTCCTGGATGGTGACTGAGCCAACTGAATCCTTTGTCTTGAGGATTTTAAGGATGAAGTAGTAGAATCAACTGTCAGTAATGGAGGCAGAAGTTTATCCATTCATTTATTCAACAAACACTTCGGGAGCTTCTACTATTTCCCAAATACTCCTCTAGATGATAAAACATAGCCAGTGAACAAAATGAAACATCCTGGCTTCCTAAAACTCATCTTCTGGTGAAAGAGACAAACACATATTATATTTAATTGATTTGAAGACATACATTTTTTTTCACATTTTTTAGATTCCTGGAAATGGAATGCATCTTACAGTCACTGGCATCTTATAACCAAAGTTGGACAGGCAGCAGTCAGAGTCATTTTCTTACTTTAATTTAGTTATATCTGTTTGTAAGTATAAACACAATTGAATTACGTGGCTCGTTGGTACAAGTGGAGTACCAACAATACCATGAATACATGTGGAGTTTAAATACTCTTTACAATGTCTTCCAAAAATGGTATTCTTATATGGCTGAAAAAGAGAAGTTATTGTGTAGATAGCCAAGCTTGGAATAGAGCGATGAGATATAAATTTGATATTATAGAAACACGCAGTATCATTTGAAGAATAACCACACTTACATATTTCTTGCTTTATGGGTCCTAAAAAAATAAGCCACCCACAAGTAGATGAAGCTGTGTTAGATTTTATTAGTGAGATATTGTGTGGAAAAACACTGACATTGAATATGAGTTGAAGAATATATCAGAATATTAAATTCTGAATGTAAAGACGTCTTAGATGTAATTTAGTTGATTTATTTTGCTGGTAGTTTCCTTTTCATGTGTGAAGGATATATGATTTCTAAAAAGCGTGTCTAGATAAGTCTAAAAGAGTTATTTCAATGTATATGAAATAAAAATCCTGAGTAATAAGAAAGATAATAGGAATTTTATTTGTCAAAGTTTCTCTTTCTTGATGGGTGCATAAAATAATGGCACATGTTTCAAGATAACATCTCAGAGTTGCTGAAATTCAATGGCCATATAATGTCAGTGCTAAGTGCCATAAAGAAAAATAAAGCTGAAAAGAGGATTGTGAGTAATGGGCAGATTATGCTATTTTTGGATATGGTGTTCAAGGAAGGCCTTTCTACTAAAGAGACAGTTGAGCAGAAATCTGAAAGAAGTGAGTGATCCATGCAGTTATGTAGGCAAGGGCTTTTCCACATAGAAGAAACCAAAAAAGCAAATGTTCTATGAAGAGAGCATGTGCGAAGTGTTTGAGGTATCAACAAGAGTTTTCTGTGGCTAGAGCATAGTGAGGAGGGGGGAAAGTGAGTCACAGAGATAGTGGGGGGTACACATTACGGAAGACCTTGTAGAAAGGACTATTACAATAATCCACGTAAGACATGAAGCAGCTGGTAATAGAATATTTGTAGTGGAGATGATGATTGCATTTTGACTATATTTAGGATGTAAAATCCATAGGATTTGATGATGGGATATATATAGAGATGGAATCATGGATAACTCCAAGGTTTGCAGCCTGAACACCTACGAGTGGTGATCTTATTGAAACAGGAAAGACCATAGGAGAATTAGAATCTGTGGAGGGCTTGGGGGAGGGAATTAATAGACTAAAACTTTGATTTTGGACCTATTAAGTTTAAACATCTACGAGGAAAAGGTAAGTACACAGTCATGTATAAGAATCTTTGTCAAGATGGGGCTAAGACTGTAGAAATACACTCAAGAATCATCAGAATATGGAGGATATTTAAAGCCATCAGATAAGATGAAGTCACCATGGGAGTGAGTAAAGGAGACTAAAGAGAGGTTGCTAACCAGTGACTCAGTGGGGAAGACAGGAGGATTTGGAGGCCAAGTGAAGAAAGGGTTTTGAGAGGATGAGACTAATTAACTGTGTCAAATGTTGCAGAGAAGCCAATTAAGATGAGACTTCAGAAGTAACCATGGAATTAAGCAACGTGATGGTCATTGAAGGCCCCGACAAGAACAGTGTCAGTAGAGAGGTGGGAACACAACTTGATCAGGATAGATTCAAGAGAAAATGAGAGGTGGAAGGTGAAGACAAGGAGACTAAGGAAAGAGTACAGGTGAGTTAGGATAAGTGAGATGAATGGATCAGATGTGGAGGAAGATGTGAGGTCAAGAGTATTTTTCTTTTTTTTTTTAATTATGGAAATCATGACGGCATTTTGTTGTGGCCAATGATGTGAATGATCCAGTAGAGAAAAGATATTGAAAGAGAGATATTGAGGAGTAGGCAAAAAAGATGGGATTCCATCTCTAAGTGAAGAACCTGTCTAGGAGCCATAGATGGGAGCACAGACAGTTCAGCCACAGAAGGAAGTTAGTGATTATAGTACAGACCCGAGTAATACTCGGAGACAATTCATGGGTCTCTTGGGGTTTTTCACATCTTGTAAGCAGAGGCACTGACTCATTTTGTTCCCAAATATCTTTTTAAAGATGTTGGTATAATGAAGAGCTTTGGAAACAGACATTGTCTCCTTCTGGATCAAAGCGTAGTCTGTTTAATGCTTGTTATAAAAGATATGGGGTTTGTGGGGGGGACTTGGTGAGGGGGGGACCCTAGTAAACATAATGTTCTTCATGTAATTGTAGATTAATGATAACAACAACAACAACAACAACAAAAGATATGGGTCCCTCGTCTCAGGGTTCCTTGCCTGTAACACAAACTGTAGCATACACAGGCATCCACCTGGGCTCAGCTGTGCAGGACATAGGCCTGGGGAAACTGACAAAAATATGTTGCTGATCATGCTGCCAGCTGTGTTATGAATAATAAAGTTCTTTGTCTTTGACCCAGGACACTTGTACCTTCTGCCAGCTTTCATGGCTCTGTAATAGGCTAACTTGTTAACTTGCAAGTAGGTAAAATCTCAGACCATCTACAGTCCTTCATATGTGGCTTGGTAAATTTGGTGGTGAGATAATGAGGACATTCCCTGCTGGATGAAATATAAAGCAAAGTCATAGGCTAAGAATGTGAATGGGGAGGATATTTTGGAGGTTAAAAGATAGAGCGAAGCCATGAAATAGACATCTTAGGGGGTAAAGAAATCAAAGAAATGTAATAACATTGCCAAGTCATACTGGGGGCATAGTCGATTATTTTTGGACATACATATAAACTAAAGTATGGTCATCTGTTTTTCTCCAGCCACTTTCAGCAACTGGAATACAAAAGGATAAGAGGCAGAAAATCAGATTTAACTAGGGGTGGGTTTTATCCAAGGTAGGAACTCTGAAGGGAAATCTTGGTGCCTTGCAGAATTGTTGAAATAAGCTTACTACAGAATGTGATCTGAAAAGGTTTAAGGGAGTGGTTTAACAGAAAGCATTTGAAATAGAAATTTTGGAAGTACTAATGCGATGGGTAACTGATCCCTATATGGATGTCGATGCCACCAAGAATAATGAGCAAGGTGGAAGGGTAAAAAGTTGTGGATAAAACAGCCACTGAATGAGGGTACTTGACAGATGACTACTGTAAAGAGGCAATATGGTCTGGTCAGGGTGGTGGCTAGCCCATACAGAGGGTGCCTTCACAGAAATTAGAAAATCACCCTCTAGATGAATGCAGCCTTGCCTAAACTAGGCTTGGCAAATGGTTTATGACTCCATGAAAATTAGAAAAATGCTACCCTTCCTCTGGTCACAGCTGTTATCCCCACAGGTTCTGCCTGCACAACATTATTTTGTAACCCTTAACAGATAGCATGTGTCTCAAAAAAAATAGGCTTAAAAAATTTTTTTTTGCATATTCATTTACTTTAAGAACAGGTTCATTTTTCTCTAGATATGGCAGTGAGAAGCAAGTATGTGGACCTCTACCCTACCTCAGGACCACATATTTTGTGGAGAACAGGTAAATTAACAATCCTCATATGTTAGGTCTTTAGGGGAAACTAAGTTCTCAAGGGAGAATCAGGTGATAGTGAGAGAAGGGAGGCTCAGAGAAGAGTTCAAAGACATGGAGTACTTAACTGATGGCAGGCTATGAGTACCAGAGGATAAAATGGATAGACGGACCTGGAAGTGCTGGGAGGCAAAATTAGAGAGTCATGTGCAGATAAGAATCCTGGAGATAATAAAGGATGATCTTGAAAACTTGGCTATGTGATGAGATACAGAGCTTCATGGAGTTAGTCTTGATGGTCTCTTAGGGCTTTCAAACCTTTTAACTATAGTAAAAATATGTCTTACACTGTAACCCAGAACATACACACACACCTCTATGGCCAAAATTCCATGAAACTACTACTTGATCCTTTCTATAAACAATGCACACTGATATTTGCTATCCAATTCTATTGTTACTGAAAATACCTATAGTTCTCTGGGCCCCCTAAATGTGGTCAGGAGTAGGAGGATGTTGAGCAAGCAGAAAACCACAGGTGGAGAGGGAGGTCGAAAAGTGGAGACTTAAGCATCACTTCAATGTACATACAACAGCTTTTCAATAGTCAGAGTTCTGCTAACCACTAGGGTAAAACGTAGTGGTAATAAATGTGTCTGACAGATCTCCATGAGGCCAGCTGAGATAGTATCTTGATCTCCTTCCTTCCTGGGTATTCTTACAATAAACCTCTATTACCTAAGGTAGACTTAACATATCTGTGACCTTATAAAATAGAAAGAACCTGATTAACAATAACTGTAAAACATAGTGCCTCACACATATTGGCAGTCAATAGGTAAAAAACAGTAAAAAAAAAACCAGGCCCTGCACTAAAATCAGATGTATCCTCTCTAAAGCAGTGTTTTCTAACTTCAATGTACATATCCCAGGCATCACCTGGGAATCCTGTAAAAGTGTAGATTTTTTATTTAGTAGGTCTAGAGTGGGGCCTGATACTCTGCATACCGGTTCATATACCACACTTCTAGTAAAAAGACTCTAGTGTAGGAAGGAGGGGTATCGAGATGTTTTCTTGCCCTTTTAACTAAAATTTTACATTTTGAACATTTAAAAATAATATACATATATTTTTATATAATATATATTGTAAGATAAATTTTAGCTGAAATAAGCAGGCTAAGAGAGGCAACAAAGGGCCAGGCAGTTTATTTGAATGCCCCCGGATGAGGTTCCCGAGTCTATGGAAATGGAGGCTGGGGAAGTCGCACTGTAAGTAGACAGGCAGCCAGTTGTTAAAGAAGGTAGGGGGAGGCAGAGCTTAGATTTACAGAGGCGCGAGGATTGGCTGGCCCAAGGCACATTTTTCAGGTTGGGAGGGGGCAGCAGCCAGGGACTTTGGCAGGTCATCAGTATCCAATGTGCTTGCTCCTCCCATCAGTGCCCCCAGCCTTACATATATTATATATTATAATAATATAAAATTAAATGGTTCACCCTATTCCCATCATCTACAAAGCAATCCAATTTTATAAATTTATGGTTTTATTTTTTCTGTTTCCTTTTGCAAAAGTCAGCAGATATGTACATTAAAAAATTTTTTTTTATACAAAAGGTAATATACTGTAAAAACTTTTTTACTTGGCATTTTTCATTTAACTATGTTTTCATAGGCATCTCTATGGGTTCATAGGATTCCTCCTTACTTTTTACAGTTCACCACTGTGTGGATGTATGACAGCTTTCTCAACCAGTGTCTTATATATGATTATTTCATTATTTTCCAATTACATATAATACTACAATATGTAATATTGTATGTATGATTTTTTAAATATTTTGAGGTATAACTTTAGGGTAAATTCTTAGAAGTGGTATTTCTGCATCAAAGCATAAATGCATAAGTAGTTTCTTTAAGATAGAGCTGAATCCCCTTCTATAAAACTTGTATTATTTTGCATCCCAGGAGCAATATATGAGAGTAACCTAGGCCAACATTTAAGTCAAGTACTTCCTATCACCTGAAAAATCTAGTCCATTAGTTAAAGAAGGCCAAAAAAAGGGAGTTAGGATAGGCTCGCTTCTTGCAGCGGCCTCCCCTGGGAATAATGAGAAATGAGTGCAGCAGAAAATGGAGTCAGAAACACACAATGTATTTGCTGAGTGAAACATAAATGTAACGTTTGAAACCTGTTGTGGAAAGGATACATTTTTCAGCAAATGTTGTTGACAAAGTAGTTAATCATTTGGGGTGGGAGGGGTGCAGGGCACAATCTTATCAGACAGCAATTGCAGACTGTGTTATTCAGATGAACTCTGAGTAGATCAGCTCCTCAGAAAAAACTAAAGAGCCCAGGTAAAAATGTGAAATTATTTTTCTTAAAGCAGAGAAGATATGATGAAACAGTAAAAAAAGTCTGGATGCCAAACTGAAAGAAAATAAGAACCAGTAATTCTGTTAATTCAAAAAGGCCTTTGCCCTTAAGGCATTTTCTCATCCTTGAAAGGTAAAAGCTTAGTTTCAACAACTCACGTAATGAAGGGAAAGAAAATCAAACCTGTAACTCATCCAAGATAGAGCTTTCCCTACAGTAAGCTGGCAACCCCAGGGGCTACACCATCAGGTAAGGGTGAACCAGAAGTTAAAACAAGACAAAATTCTGAAGTACAATTAAAGCCCAAGATCAAATTATTTGAAGTGATTTTAATACAGCTCTAGTCTGGCAGTGCCCCCAAGTGTCTGACAGAAGCAAATGGAAATCCTCTCTTTAGAAGGAGGTAACTTCATCATAGGTCACAGATTATCTCAGATTATATTCCACAAAAAATTTTACAAATAAATTATCCAACACACAATAAATGATAAAGCAGCAAATAAATTAAATTCTGTGACTAAGAACCAGCAGAAACAACACACAACAGAAACAGATGCCCAAAGACTTCATATATTAGAATTATTGGACAGAAAATCTGAAACAATGCCCACTATGTTTAATGAAATTTTAAAAACTTGAAGATATCTGAAAAGAAGAGAAAGTTATAATATACAATATTGCAGATTTGTAATACAACGAACAGTATCTCTAGGAATAAAAATACGAGCAAAATTAAAACTAAATACATACCTATCTCACACCATATAAAAAATTAACTCAAGATGAATCATAGACTTAGACATAAAGATTAAATCTATAATGCTTTTAGAGAAAAAACATGATAATGTCTTTGTGATTTTGTGGTAGGCAAGGTTTTCTTAAGTCATAGAAAGCAATAAGCATAAAATAAAAAACTGACCAAATTAAAAATTACTGTTTATCAAAAGGCATTGTTAAGAAAAGAAATAGTCACAGATGGACAGTGACTGTGAAGGGGTATGTGGGGGGGACTTGGTGAAGGGGGAAACCTAGTAAACATAATGTTTTTTCTGTAATTGTAGATTAATGATACTAAAAAAAAAAGAAATAAATAATAAAAACTATTAACAGCAAAAAAAAAAAACCAAAAAACTTAACTACTACTAATTTATCATTGACTGGAAGCCTTACCGATAACATAAACAGTTAATTAAAACAGAAAAAAAAAAACAGAAAGAAAAGAAATAGGTAAGCCTCATGCTGGGGGAAAATGTTTGTAAATCATATAAAGGATAGGTAATTATCTATAAACAATTCCTACAAGTAATAATAAAAAGAAAAGCTGAATTTTTAAAATGAACAAAGAGTGAAAAAAAGACAGCTAACAAGAAAGGTGATAGATGAATGGCTGACAAGTGAGAATTTTACATCCAGCAGAAATATACAACACTGAAGGAAACTTACATCTATACAAAAGAATGAAGAATGATAGAAATAATAAATATGTCAGTAAATATAACAGACTTTTTCTCATTTTTTAATGTTCTTAAATGATAAGTAGTTAAAGCAAAAATAGCAATGTATTGTGAAATGTCTAACATATGCAAAAGTTAAATGTATGAAAATAATAATAAAAAGTACAAAGGGGGAAATGGAAGTGTACTGTTTTAAGGTTCTTAAGGGTGAAATGATATAATATTTTTTGAAGGAAGACTGGAAAAAATAAAGATGTATATGACAATCCGTGGAATAATCACTTTTAAAAAATAAAGAGATATAGATAATAAGCCAAACATGGGAATAAACAGAGCAGTGAAAATGTAAAAGAAGACAGTAAAATTAAAAAGATGGCAAAGAACAGAACAAAGAATAAAAAAATAATATCAGTGTAGAATGAAATCCAGTCATTGCATTGATCACATTAAATGTAAATGGTCTAAGCACTGCATTTAAAAGGCAGAAACTGTCAGGTTGGATAGAATGCAAGACCCAATTATATGCTGTGTATAAAAGGGAGCACTTTAAATATGAAGATACAGATAGTTAAAAGTAAAAAGGTATAACATGCAAACATTAATCATAACAAAGCTGGAGTAGTAATATTAATGTCAGAAAAAATAGTTCACAGAACAAAGAATATTACCAAACATAGAGAGAGAGTTCAAAATGATAAAAGAAGCAAGTTATCAAAATTACAAACAATTCTCAAATGTGCATGTACATAATAATGAGTTTAAAATATATGAAGCCCAAACTGACAGATATGAAAAGAAAAATAGATAACAACACATTGAAAGTGGAAAGTCTTCAATGTATTCCTGTTTCAGGAATCAATAGATTAAATAGAGATAAAACTAGATGGACTATACAAACGCTGAGCATCACTATCAACCAACCTGACCTAATTGATATTTAGAGAACACCACATAAAACAAAGGCAGAATACACACCCTTTTTCAGTGTACAAGAAATATTCACTAAAATAGATTATATACTGAGCCATGAAAGAAGCCTCTAAATATTTATATAGATTGAAGACATATACAGTATATTAGCTAATGGCAATAATTTTACAATATACGTTTATCAAATCAACGCATTGTACACCTTAAAGTTACAAAATGTCATATATCACTTGTATCGCAATGAAGTTAAAAAAAAGAGAACACATATGTAGTGTGTTTTCTAACAACAAAATTAAATTAGAAACCAGTAACAGAAATATGTGGAAAATTCCAAACTATTTGGAAATAATAACACATATACACATATAACCCATACAACACATATAAGCCATGGTTAAAATGAAACCACAAGAGAAATTAAAATACATTTTAACTGAATAAAAAAGTAAGTACAACAAACAAGTTATATGATGCAGCTAAAGTAATGCTTTGAAAGAGAGAAATAAAATGTTTGTGCTAGAAAAGAAAAATATTTCTAAAATTAATCATGTAAGCTTTTACTCTGAGAAACTAGGAAAAGATGAATCAATGAAATCAAAGATAAATTAGGAAGAAGCAAATAGTAACACTAAGAGCAGACATCAATGAAATAGAAGAGTCAAACAGCAAAGAAAATTAGTGAAACAAAAGCTAGTTCTCTAAAAAGATCAATAAAATTTATAAGCCACTATTTAGACTAAGCAAGAAAAAAAGAGAAATTACAAAAGAAATTTAAATGAAAAAATCAGAAATATCAGAAATAACAGAGGAAAAATCATTACAGATCCTACAGATATTTAAAGTCATAAGGAAATACTATAAATAACTTTAAGATAATAAACTTAATTCTTAGATACAATGAAAATATTCCATGAAAGACACAAATAACTAAATCTGACTTAAGAAGAAATAGAAATTCTAAATAGCTCTATATTTGTTAAAGATATTCAATGTGTAATTTATGTTTTCCCACAAAAAACTCCAGGCCACATGGCCTCACTGGTGAATTCTATCAAACATGTAAAACATAATTCTAAACAAATTCATTCAGAAAACAGAAGAGGAAAGAACATATCCCAACCCATATGAGAACAACATTTTCTTGATGTTGAACCAGACAAAAAACATTACCAGATAAGAAAACTACACACTGATATTTCTTATAAACATAAACAAACAAAAATAATTTTAACAAAATATTATCAAATCAAAAGCAGTAATACATAAAATAATAATATATAACAAATTAGGGTTTATCTCAGGAATGTAAAGCTTACTTAATATTCAAAACTCAGTCAAGATTATTCACCATATTAACAGAAGAAAAAAGAAAATCACATGATCATCGCAATAGATGCAAAAAAGCAGACCTGTTTTATTAGGAAAAAACTGACAAAAATAAGAGGGAACTTCTTAAAATTAATAACATGTTTCTATACAAACTACACTGATATCATATATCTTGCTGAACCACTGAATGCTTTCCTTCTAGGATCAGGGAGAAAGCAAGTCTGTGCACTCTCACCATTGCTATTCAATAATATATTTCATCTCTTAGTAAATGCAATAGATAAGATAAAAAAAGCATACAGATTAAAAAGGTAAAGCTTTCTTAATTCACAGATGACATGATTGTATATTCATGTACATAGAATATCTTAAGAAATCTACAAAAAAGTATTAGAAATAAGTTTAATATTTTTACATATTAAGTATATTAAATAATTAACTATATTAGACATAATAAAAAATTATTAAATATATTAAATAATAAAATTAATATATTAAGTAATAATTTAATACTCAATACTTTAATTCAGCAACATCAATATACAAAAGTCAATAAAAAGATACTAGCAAGAATAACAAAAATTTTTTGAAGTACACTTTAAAATAGCATCAAACAAACATGAAATACTTAGCGATATATTTAACATGTGTGCAAAACATGTACACTAAATGTACAGAAAAGAAAACAATGTTAATGGACTGAAAACCAAATATTGGTTTTCATGATAATTCTTCCCAAATTGGTCTATGGATTTAAAAGAGACCCAATAAATATTTTGAAAGTTTTAATAGAGAATTTGGTAAGCTAATTCTAAAATTTATATGGAGATAAAAAAAGACCTAGAATAACCAAAATAACTTTTAAAAATAAAAATAAAGCTGGACTGTTTTCATTTCCTGGTTTCAAGATTTAATTATAGCTAAATTTATCAAAAAAGGGAAGAATTTGTGTAGATAGAAATACAGATTAATGAAACAGAAAAGACAGAGCAGGAGATCCATATTTATATGATCAGTTGGTAAATTTCCAAAAGTATTTTAATGGAAAAAGAATAATCTTAAGAAATGGTATTAACAAAATTGAATATCCACGTGGGTGAAAAAAATGAACCTTGATCCTTATCTTGTATAACACACACAGGAAAACCTTATAGGAATCATAGGAAAACCTAATAGCACAAAACTTCTGAAGGAGAACATAAGTGAAAGTCTTCATGATCTTGTGGATAGGCAAATATATCACTTCAAAGACATAAAACTCACTAACCATAGAATAAAAGAATAATTTAGAGTCCAAAATTAAAACCTTCTGATCTTCAAACAACATTATTAAAATTGGTTCCAGTTCTGCTAAGGCAATGTAACCCCCTAAAAGCCCACATTTTCATTGATAATAATGACAAACTATAAACACACTATTAAAAACCTGGCATCTCTGAAGAGTAAAAGAAAAACAGGCAAATTATATAGAGGAATTAAACTTAGATTAAGTGGCTGGCATAGGGGTTAGTTTACTGTGATTGTTTCTGTTTTGTTGTTGTTTTGCAGCTTTCCCAAGAGAGAGTCACAGTCATTGAACAGCATGAGCAGCTAAATCTCCCAGAGAAACCCTGGCATATTTCTTGGTAAAGGAAACAGAAAATAGCTTAAGCACACTGGTGACTGAAGAGAAATTGTGAACAGAAGAGAGCTGGAGAAGGGAATCACCTAGTTTTGCTTATGAATCCACAAAAACTCTGCCAGTCCTCAGAAGTATGCATGCATGCACAGACCCAGATTTGGATCACCACTCAAAGAATTAAAAAGAGGTTACCATTGAATCCAACCAGTTAATTGCCTGCTAAAACAAAACTCCCAATATTCTACAGATAATTATAACAGAATCCAAAAATCTATACATCATATGAGTCACAATGTCCAGGATACCCAAAATTACTTGCCATAAAAGTAATTAGGTAAATATTACCCATTCTCAGGAGATAAGACAATCAAAGGATACCAAGTCAGAGATTATCAAGATACCAGAGTTATCAGACAGAATTTACAATAGCCATTACAACTTTTGATGAGGGTAAGTTAAACACATCTGAAACGAATGAAAGAAAGGAAATCTCAGCAGAGAAATGTATTACCAAAAAAATAAAAAATAAAAGGAAATTTTTAGAATTAAAACTTTTAACAGAAATAAAATTTTCACTGGATAGGCCCAATAGCAGAATATAAATGACAGAAAAAAATTCTTAGTGAACTTTAAACTCAATCAATAGAAATTCTCCAATCTGAAGAATGGAGAGATAAATATAAGAGAAAAGAAAAAGCCTCAGGGACCTGTGGAAAATGTCAAATGTTCTACTACACATGTAATTGGAATCCAAGAAGTATAAGAGAGATTGTGACAGAAAAAAATATTTGAAGCTATAATGATTTAAAAAAAAACTTCCTAAATTTTGTGAAAAACATAAATTAATAGATTCAGGAAGCTCAGAGAACTTCAAACAGGATACTTTCAAAGCAAGCCATACCTAGACACATCAAAATCAAACTGCAGAAAGACTAAAGATTTCTGTTTTACTCTTGAGTAGTCACAAAAATGACATATTCATACAGAGTAGCAATGATGTGAATAATTGCATATTTCTCATCAGGAGCCATTGAGGCCTGATGACATGGAACGACATCTTTAAAGTGCTGAAAGGAAAAAACATTTATTAACTCAGATTTCTATACCCAGCCAAAATATCCTTCAGGATGAAGTCAAGATAAAGATTTTGTCATATAAAGACAACTAAAAGAACTTGTTGCCAACAGCCCTTAACTGTCAAACTATTTTTTTAATGCTGAAAGTAGTCTTCCAGGCTGAAGCAAAAGATGTTAGTAGGAAATATGAATTTCAGATCCAATAGCAAAAATCAGAAATGATAAATATCTGAATAAATATAAAAGTATATTTCTTCTTCTTGAATATTTAAAAATATACATGATATTTAAAAGCAAAAGTCATAATACTGTTATGTTGTTTTCAATGTATATGATATAATACATATGATATTTGTATCATAAAGATGGCAGGAAAGGGTCAGTAATCCATATGGTTGAAAGGTTTCTGTATTTTACATGAAGTTGTTAGTGCCTCTTAACTTTATGTATGCTATGAAAAATTAATAGATAAATGATGTAGATACAGAGTAATAACTATATCAATTTCTAAAAAAATATATGTGAAGAAGTATATCTTAAAAACCAATAGATAAATTAAAACAGAATACTTAAAAATATTGAAATAATCCAAAATTAGGCACTAAATGGGGAACAGTGGGACAAAGAAAGGAAAAAAAAACAGAAAAAAATTAATTAGATGACTAAACCTATCTATATCAATAACTGAATTAAATGTTAATTGGAGCCTAAACATTCCCAATTAAAGAAAAGATATTGTCAGGTTGGGTAAAAAATGATCCAATTAGATTCTGCCTATAAGGGACACACTTTAAATGTGAAAGCACAAATAGGTTGAAAGTTAACAGAAAAAATACACTATGCAAAAAATAAGTATAAGAAGGCTGGACCAGTTATATTAATATCAAATAAATAGTCCTTGAGACAAAGTTTATTACCAGAGATAGAGACATTTCATAATGATTAAAAGGACAATTGGGTTAGGAAGAAGTAAATGAGTGTATACACCTGATAGCTGAACCTCAAAATATATGAACATAAAAAGTTTATGGTATCTCCATGAAAAATAACACTACTTAACAATGAAAAGAATACACACAGATGGCAAATAAACATACAAAAAATGCTATCATTGGTCATTAGGGAAATGCAAATTGAAACCACTGTGCAATGCAAGTATATATCACTAAAATGGCTAAAATGATAAAGATTGATCATACTATATATTTAGGAAGATACAAAGCTGAAACTCTCACATAAAATGGTCCAACCACTTTCAAAAGCAGTTTGACAATTCATATAATTATAAAATTAAAAATAAAGCTACTATATGACTATCAATTCCCCTTCTAGATATTTATCTCTGATAAATGAAAGCGAATCCCTACACAAAGATTAAACATGAATGATTATAGCAGTTTTATTAATAATATTCCAAGCCTTGAGCTAACCTAAACGTTTGAAAACAGGTGAATGGAAAAAAAATGTATGGTCTGTTCAGTAAATGCAATATTGCAGAGCAAGATAAAGAAGTGAACTACTGATGCCTGCAACATGTATGCATATAAAACATAAAAGTATTATACTGAGTGCAAAAAGCCAAACATAAAAGAATGTATGCTATACAGTTTCATTTATATGAAATTTTAGAGTAGGAAAACTCATAAAAAATGGCAGAAAGCATAGCAGTGGTTGCCTGGGACCAGGAAGTAAGAGGTGATGGAACTTCATGTGTGTAGAAATACATATTTTGCTTTGGGTGATGGCTTCACAGGTTTGTGCATTTGTCAAACTCATTCAACTGTAAACTTAAGAAGGATGCATTTTTAATGTAAATGATCCTTAATAAAGTTGATTGAAAACATTAAAAAATAAATTAGGAGTTGGTCTTTATGAACTCTAAGGCTTTTTAGAGATTTGTATGTTTATATATATATATATATATATATATATATATATATATATATATATATTTTTTTTTTTTTAGATTTAAAGGAAAGAAATTAGTGTAATTCTACTCCTCCTTCTGCTTGCCCCAACCAAAAGTAACTTGAACTTAAGAGTCTAGTAAGTGAAAACATAACACTTTCTTGCTATCCTGTGACCTCAGATTTGGATTAAAATCTCATTTGATATTTACTTATTATATAACTCTAGACAAATTGGTTGTTCTTTTGGAGTTGCTATATCCTTACATATGAAATGATTATAATACCTATTTTTCTGGGCTGCCAGAAGTAAATGAGATGAGGTGTGTAAAGTGCCTGGCACAGAGGGGAAACTTGTAATAAATGGTTACCCCCTTTTTTTTGGAAAAACTGTAGTTGCCAAATTTTTTAAATCAAGCTAAATTCCATGTGTCCCATTATATGTATGATCTCATGCATACTTCTAATACTGTGCATCCTGGATTTTTCTTTTTCCTTTGTTTAAAAAATAGGTTATTATATTTATAAAGCAAGAAATGTAGAGTTTATTTTAGTTTGTCACTAAGTTTAAAAGTCTGTAGGTCATTCAATCAGCAATATTTATTGATCACCCATCATGTGTCAGGTGCTTTTCTAGTCTCTGAGGATATTGTTGAGGGAGTAGATAAGGGATTAATTAAGATGTTTTCAGTTAGTGATACATATGCTCATTATATTTTTGTATATATATATATATGTATATGTATATACATATACATATACACACATAAACACACAAATGAGGTAGAGTGAATTTACACATAATTTTGAAACACCTTAGTGTATACTGCATGCTAACAAGACTTTAGGATCCTACTTTTGCTCTGCTAAAACTGATGTCATGTTGGACAAGTAAACTAACATGAATTTCCTCATTTATAGAACAGGATATCTGAACTCTGTTTCCTTTCAACTTTAAGACCTATGTATGGAAAAACATCTAAAATATTTTTCTGATTTACAAAATCATTCATTACATACATTATTTCTTCCACTAATTCTGGGTGTACATTACCAGTCAATTATAGGTCTGTAAGTAAATAACAGTTCAGATTCAGAATTATCATCCCAAACAAAAAAATTTATTCATCCATTCACTTATTAAATATTTACTGAGCAACCTCTATGTCTAAATAGTATATGAAATTCTAGCTATAAAGTGGTGATCAAATCTTGGTCTCTGACCTCAAAGATTTACTAAGTGTAAGGGGGAAGGAAGAAGTTTTCTGATATGGGAGGAAAATAAAGAATTCAGTTTTGATAGGTTAAATTAGGCATGCCTGAGATAATCCCAGTGGAACTAGAGTATAATATAAATTAGGGAGATATCACCAGATAGATAATATTCAAAACCATGAGATTAGATGTGGTCAACTTGAGAGAATGTGTACAGTAAGAAAAGAGATTGCAGGTCTAAGATTTCAGGAAAGTTAAGATTTAGAGATTAGGCATAGGAAGAGTTACTGACGAAGAAGATTAAAAAGGACATTTAGTTGGCTGGTTGAAGCAAGATTGGAATGTGTTGAAAAGTAATGGAATGTGAAAAAGTTAAGACTGTGAGTGGATAATATCATAGAAAAAAGGTGTTGGAAGGAAATATAGGATTGACAGGTTTTGTTGTTATTGCTGTTTGCTTTTTAGTGTGACTTTTTTTTTTTTTTTAGGGTGAGGGACATCAGGGCTGAAGGGAAGTTGGAGATGGATATGAGAGGAGTGAATTGATGGATGAGAGCTCTTAGCTGGTAAAGAGCAGTGGAATCCCCAGAAGAACAAGGGATGACTGGTCTTTGATATGCTAAAGAGCCTAAAAACAGTGGAAGCATGACTGTGCAACAGGTTTGCAGAGGATAGGTAAAGGACAGGTAGCATGGTAGAAAGTTTAGGAGCCAGACTGGAAGAGGCTCAACTCCAACTTTTTCCATTTACTAGCTTGCTGGAGTTATGTTCCTTCTGGGCTTCAATTTCTTTATCTGTAAAGTGGAGGAAAAGTATCGCCTATGTGACAGAATTTTTTTGGTGAAATTTTAAGTGAGTTAACATTTATAAGAGCACTTATAAAATACCTAGCACAGGAAGAATTAATATTGTCAAAATGGAAATCCTGCCTAAAGCAATCTACAGATTCAATGCAATCCCTATCAAAATACCAACAGCATTCTTCAACAAACTGGAACAAATAGTTCTAAAATTCATATGGAACCACAAAAGACCCCAAATAGCCAAAGCAATCCTGAGAAGGAAAAATAGAGCAGGGGGGATCTCACTTCCCAACTTTAAGCTCTACTACAAAGCCACAGTAATCAAGATAATTTGGTACTGGCACAAGAACATATTTATTGTAAATGTAAACCAGCTCAACCACTGTGGAAAACAGACCAGTGGAAGAGCATAAAGAGTTCAGATATTAACCCAAACACATATGGTCAATTAATTTATGATAGAGGAGCCATGGATATACAATAGGGAAATGACAGCCTCTTTAATAGCTGGTGTTGGCAAAACTAGACAGCTACACGCAAGAGAATGAAACTGGATGACTGTCTAATTTCATACACAAAAGTAAACTCCAAATGGATCAAAGACCTGAATGTAAGTCATGAAACCATAAAAATCTTAGAGAAAAACATAGCAAAAATCTCTTGGACATAAACATGAGCAACTTCTTCAAGGGAAACAAAAGCAAAAATGAACAAGTGGGACTATATCAAGCTAAAAAGCTTCTGTACAGTAAAGGACACCATCAATAGAACAAAAAGACATCTTACAGTATGGGAATATATATTCATAAATGACATATCTGATAAAGGATTGACATCCAAAATGTATAAAGAGCTCATGCACCTCAACAAACAAAAAGCAAATAATCCAATTAAAAAATGGGCAGAGGATCTGAACAGACAGTTCTCCAAAGAAGAAATTCAGATGGCCAACAGGCACATGAAAAGATGCTCCACATCACTAATCATCAGAGTAATGCAAATTAAAACCACAATGAGATATCACCTCACACCAATAAGGATGGCCACCATTCAGAAGACAAACAACAAATGTTGGTGACGATGTGGAGAAAGGGGAACCCTCCTACACTGCTGGTGGGAATGTAAACCAGCTCAACCACTGTGGAAAGCAGAATGGAGGTTCCTCAAAAAACTCAAAATAGAAATACTATTTGACCCAGGAATTCCACTCCTAGGAATTTACCCTAAGAATGCAGCAGCCCAGTTTGAAAAAGACATATGCACCCCTATGTTTATCTCAACACTATTTACAATAGTCAAGAAATAGAAGCAACCTAAGTGTCCATCAGTAGATGAATGGATAAAGAAGATGTGGTACATATACACAATGGAATATTATTTAGCCATAAGAAGAAAACAAATTCTACCATTTGCAACAACATGGATGGAGCTAGAGGGTATTATTCTCAGTGAAATACGCCAGGCGGAAAAAGACAAGTATCAAATGATTTCACTCATCTGTGAAGTATAAGACAAAGAAAAAACTGAAGGAACAAAACTGCAGCAGACTCACAGAACCCAAGAGTGGACTAACAGTTACCCAAGGGAAAGGGACTGGGGAGGCTGGGTGGGAAGGGAGGGACAAGGGGGAAAAGGGGGCATTGCTATTAGCACACATAATGTAGGGGGTGGGGGGCACGGAGAGGGCTGTACAACACAGAGAAGACAAATAGTGATTCTATAGCATCTTACTACGCTAATGGACAGTGACTGTAATGGGGTATGTGGTGGGGACTTGATGATGGGGGGAGCCTAGTAACCATAACATTGCTCATGTAATTGTAGATTAATGATACTAAAATAAATACAAATAAAAAAATAAAAATAAAGATATAAAAAAAAAACCTAACACATATCAAGTGCTGTATAGGTGGTAGCTATTACTATGTAGTGACATAGTGTGGGGTAATAAAGAAGGCTTGATGGCTTCTATTTTCTCCATGAAATGGAATGAATATGAAAACATTGTTAACCTTGCTAAACCCTAAGTCATGTCAATAAACAATAAGAAAACTTTTCTGTTGAATTGCTAATGATTTTAAAACTGTAATATTTACTATTGGTGATGGTGAGGTGATTTAGACCTATTCCTCCATGTATGGTAAAAGTGTAATGCCCACATCCATTGCAGGAGGCAATTTGGTCATATAAATCACAAGATTTTATAATGCCAATAACACAGAGGTCCTCATCCTCAGAGGGGTGTGTGTTGCAAAGAGGGAGTGGAAAACCCTGCCCCTGCGAAAGCTAGTTAGTTACATTTGACACCATCCCCAGTTACCCAACTGGTGAAACTCCTAAGTCCTAGGCATGGTTCCTGTTAATTCCCAGGTTTCTGCTCAGGGTGTAATTGGCCTCAGGCTCCTGTGTTTGTATGCTCTCTTTGTTTCTCTTTCCAGCAATTCAGCTTCTTTCCAAGTTTCCAAAAGAAATCCACTGTGAGGGAGAGAGGTCACATCCTTGGAGCACAGTCTTACATCTTATTTCTCTCTCTTATTCCCCACCCTCCATTGCCCCTGGGGGTTCAAAATTCTACTCTATTGTGCAGAGCATTTCAGCTCTTCGAAATGTTTAATTCTGAGTTACATACTAAACCTTTCAATGCATCCAGAACCTACTGTTCTTCGACTGGTTCTCAATGACAAGATTTTACTACTGGCTCAGCAATTCCACTTCCATAACTAAAGAAATAATTAAATAGTCATTTCAGTATTATGACCACCAAAATATTGTAAACAATTAAAAAACTCCACGAAAAGGGTTAATAACTCATGGTATGTGTTATACAATGGAATGTTAAACGATTACTAAATACAATTTTGAAAACCATTTAATATGGGGAAATTTTTGCAATACATTAAAAAAAAAATACATTGAGGTACAAAGAATAAAACATCCAAAAAGGGCTAGACTCTAATCTCCCTTCCTACCAACACTTTAATAAAGAATAATGTATGTATAAGGTTACAAAATTCAAACAATGCAGAAAGTTACAAAATGGAAAATGAAAGGCTTCATTTCCCTCCTTCATCTCACTACCACCCTTTCCAAGTGAACAATTGCTTATTATACTTCATAATTTTAAAAAGCATAAATCTGCATAAATTCACATCTATCTATCTTTATTTAATTTTACACAAAAGGGAGCATACAAATTACATTGTTTTCTATACCTTTTTTATATTTTAGGGATCTTTCAATATCAGCATATATATGGTGTGTGTGTATATATACATATATCCATTTAAAAATATGTAATAGATAATATTCCACATTGTTCTGTCATATCAATATGCCATAATTTATTTAACTAGTGCCTATTTTTGGAAACTCTGGTTGCCATATTTTCCTCCAAAAGAGTGCTCCAGTTTACATTCCAACTTACAGTTTTACCACATTTTCACTGCATCCATACTATCATTAAAATTTACAGTATATATTTAAAAGAAAAAAAAAAGCCCAATATAAAATGTAAATAAAGTCATTCAACTACCAGTTAATAAGCAACCACTGCATGAATTTAAAAATCGTGGCTTGGTCCACAGTGCAAAGCAGAGAGATTGGTAAAATACCGTTCTCAGTCTCATCCCCAATGTAATAATCTGGAGGGGAGGAGGAAAATGTTAACAAGTGACACTAATACAAAAAAAGAAAAGAAAGAAAGAGAAAGAGCTGCCATACTAAAACTAAAATGCAGAGCAGAGCATGGAGGAAGAAATACTTATTTCCACTGGATTTAGGAAAGCCCTCATGGTACAGGTGCCATTTTGCTTGGGATTTAAAAATCGGAACAGCTACCAACCATTTGTTGATGGCTAGTACTGTACCAGGCAGTGTGCATGATTTACTTTAAGTGGATTTTCTAATTTAATCTCCATAATAATATGAGGTAGATAAGATTTTCATAGGCATTTCATAGATAAAAGGAATCTGAGCTAGATTAATTGCTTGATGTCACACAGCTGTTACCACACACCTCCACATAGAGCTCATTTAATTCTCATAACGTTCCTGTGAGGTAATTCCTGTTATTACCTCTTTATAGGTGATACAAATAAGGCACAGAGGGCCTAAGTTACTTGCTCAAGTTCATGGGACAGTTAAGTGGCAGGGCAGGGACGCAAACCAAGGCAGTCTGACTAAGCCCTAGTCCTTCATTGATTCGTTGTGGGAGGGAATGGAATGCAGAAAGGGCTTCGAAGAGGAGGGAGTGGTCTGGGCCCAGCCAGCGTGAGAGAGAGATCGGAGGAGCCAGACTCTAGAAGCTCCATGACCAGTAGGAGACTTGTTCACTGGGGACTGCACAGGGCTAGGGCGAGTGAGACGGGGGCACATGAGTGGAAATTAGATACTCTGCAGAAGTAGAATAGAGAAGATTTGACTAATTCGGTGCCTCAGTCACCGCCCACTTAGTCCTCATCTCTCCAAAGCAAAGCGTTGTGCTCCCTTTAGTCAGAGCTCATGGGCGTCCTTATATTCCTTTCCTTTTGATTATTTTAGAGGCCTGTTATCCCTTGTTTCTGTTGGAATTACGATCATTCTTGTGCAATGTAGGCTTGAGAAAGAATGATGCGAATGAGTTTTTCCCTTCAAATGGTATTTCTTCCCCTCCCTCAGCAATGCACCCATCTTGACCTTAGGAGAGCGGCTATCAAGCAGGTTGCACGAGAAATAACATCCTACCCTCCAACAGTTTCTAATATGAATGAAGACATTTTTTTTCAGTTATCCTCCATTCCTTTGCACGCCTCTTAAAGGACCATGTTCCCCAAGATGCTCAGCATCCTTCAGTTCTCCCTATGTTTGCTTCCAGTACAATCTCAATTAAATTTACTTAGACTCTTTCAACTGTCAATTTCACAGAAATAAGAGGACCTGGACTTCTTATTTCCCTGCTATTATTCAGGAGAACATAATTAAGCTTATAACATTTTTACAGCTGGAGCTGTAACTTATTTCTGAGAAGTTTACATGGCTCAACTTTACCTATGTTTTCTTAGCACATCTGACAGCTGGGTGCTGACTTCAGCTCTGATGTGGGCTCTGCTCCTTGACCATATTCATACACAGGCCTTTGACTACACTGCTTTCACCTACTATGTGTAAATACTTCATTTGGCCCAATCTGCTTACCAGTAATCTACATCAGTAGTCCCCAGATTCTACTACATATTGGAATCACCTAGTAATCTTTAAAAAAATATTGATTCCTGCCCCTAACACTCCCCACTCAAAACATGCTGATTTAATTGGTATGGGGTGGGGCTTAGACACTAAATTTTTAATAAGCTCACCTCATGATTCTAATGTGCAGCAAATTTGGGAACTACTACTCTGGTGGTTCTCACTCTCAGTTATTCATCAGAATCACTTAAGAAGTTTCTTTTTTTTAAAGAAATACATATTTCTGGGTTCTACCTTAGGCCTCAGGGAGTGGGACTCAGGAATCTTTTTTATTATGTTGTTATTACGTTATTATGGAATTTGGTTACAATGTTTCAGCTTCCTTGCACAGGGACCACTGCAGAAGACTGAGGGCAAATAGAATGAGAGGCAGGAATCCTGGAGGGGTGGAGTGTGGATAAAGTGAAGGTTCCTGTGGCCAGGATTCTCACCTGGCCCTGGTTGGCTGGCTCACTACACACGTGTGAGCAATGTATTATCATTGACTCTATATAAAGAGCCCTGCCCAGTTTTCTGGGCGACGCAGTGGCACAGCTGCAAGGCTTGAGGAGAACAGAGCAGAGGACAGAGCTAGAGGACAGCCGTGCGGGCAGAGAGGCCCAGAGGCAGAGCCCAGCTTGCTGCATGCACACTCACTCTGAGTGGACAGGATTCTAGTGCTTGACCTGCCATGGTGAGAATAAAGTTGGGTATAAACCCTTTCACCCTAAGAATGTTCCATTGTCATTTTATGGTCTCACTAACTCAAGAGTGAACTTGCCCAGGGCTGAAACCCAGTGGCAAGACAATCAGTCACCAAAGACATTTGGCTGTTACCCTGTGCACACTCAAATTCCACGAGGTCGAAACTGACCTGGTCAGTTGTTTTGTTTGTTTTGTGTTTCTCTTTTTCGTCCAGGAAGACATTAACCTTATCTACATAGGTGTACAAGTCACAAGTCTAGCCACCATTTTAGACTTCTCTTAATCCTGCAGCCAACAAGAACCAAGTCTGTGGCCCTAAATTTTATCCTGCTAATTCTCTGTTTAGCAAGTTACACTCTTGGTTTAGTCACATATTATCTCTCAACCAGAGTGCTTCTAATAACCAAACTGGTCGTCCTGCCCCTAATTTCCTGACTGCTAATCTCAGTTTTCTTCCAGTTTTTTACTGTGGCTTGAATGAACTTTCTCAAATGCAAATCTGATTTTATCACTACTCTGCTTAAAATCTTTTAATGGCTCCATTTTACCAGGAGGATAAAAATGCAAGCTTTTTAGCATACACAGCCCTTCATAAATTTTGCCTCCAGCCTCATTCCTCAGGACAAAGTTCCCCTTTCATGGGAGTCACTTGGGGCTCCACTCCAGACCTGAATCAGATTCCCTGGAGCAAAAGCCCTAGATATCTAATATTTAACAGGCCCTGGGTGATTCTGCTGTTCACACAAGATTGAGAAACACACAGCCCTCAGATAGCGCATTACACTTAGCACCTCAGAAAGCCACCTTGCAGGCATTTGTGCGCAGCTTCCTGAACACACTGTGTAGGTGGCCTGTGTCCTTCTGATTGGCTCCCTTCTTACCTCTCAAAATCCCCTCATGGATGGGGTTACCTGACTTTTCAGGTGCCACTCTCCTGTGCTCTTTGTTCGTTTTTCTATAAGACAGTGTGCCCATCCCTATTCCACCACTAATCACCTTGCAGTTTTTTTGTCTAGCTCCTCCTCTACAACTTGAATTCCTTGATGATAAACACTGTCTTGTTTTTCTTCTTTTTTCTTTATCCCCAGGTTCCAGCACAATGTTCAGCATAATAAATGTTTGCGGAACGAAATACTAGAAAACAGAGGAGTCCATTGTTAAGGAAACAGGGTTATCAAAAGCCTAGACAGAAATTGCATAGAAACTACTCTCAGAATTTGAATTTAAGGCTGCAGGTCCTATATGAGTAATTTAAAATACAAGAAGACACACACAGAGACAAAGTGTAAGTACAGGGTCAGTCATGTTTTTGACAGCAAGTAACGGACACGGATACAGGCTGATCTGAACAAAAAGGTTTATTGAAAGTTTGTTGGGAATCCCACAGAATGTCCAGGAAGACTAAAATGCCAGGCTTTAAAAACAGGCAGGAACAAAGGACAGCTAAGTGGCTAGAATCACAGCTACAACCAAACAATGGAGACTGCAGCTCACCCACCTGTCCCCACAAGCACAGAGCACAATTGCTCCAGTGACTATCGCCACAGCAGCCAGTGAAATGATTTCTCCACTTTCTCTATTTCTTTGTACATCTTAGACTGGTTCCAGGGACTGGGCAAGTCTAGGTTTGGGTGTGTGTGTGAGAAAGCACACTCCTGAACTGCCCAGCATCCATGCACATGGGGAGCAAAGGTGCCTACCTTGGAGAATGCCTCAGATAAAGGCAGGAGTTCAGGTACTGGCCAGCTAATAAAAAAGAAAAAAAAAGTTTCTAATTTTATACAGTATTATAAAATGGTAAAATTAATTAAAATCCCAGGGTTCTATTAATTTCTAAGTAAAATAACATTCACCACATGCTATGACATCAGATTCAGAAACGTCTTCAGGCAGTGAAAACTGCAACTTTGTTTCCTTCCAGGCACTTGCAGAGCAAATAGGAATCTAGACAAGAAAATTAGGTTCAAAATACTGGGGATAGAAAGGACGTGGGTAGGCTTAAGGCTGAGATTACAGAGTCAAAAAGAGTTTTTAGCCGGGATGATGGCATTGAAGGCAAAGAGTGAAAACAAGCATAGGTTCTCGAAGACTGCCTTATACGTGGGAAAGTATTCATGGTTAATTGGTTCATTGAAACTTTCTTTTTTTATTTAAAGAAAAGTCTTTTTTGTGTGTAAAAAGAGTTAAATACTTTTAAAAATGTAAGCAACACAGAGAAATGCAAACTGGAAAGTTTACCCGAAGAAAACAAAATCACTGATTTGAAAAGATATATGCACTCCTGTGTTTATTGCTACATTATTTACAATAGCCAAGCTATGGAAGCAACTGAAGTGTCCATCAATAGATGAACAGATAAAGAAGATGTGGTTCATATATACAATGGCATATTTTTCAGCCATAAAGAAGAAAGAAATCTTACCAACAACAAGGAGGGAGCTAGAAGGTATTATGCTAAGTGAAATAAACCAGGCAGAGAAAGACAAATACTATATTGATTTCACTTACATGTGGAATCTAAAAAGAAAAAAAATAATAACAAAACAAAAATAGATGCATAAACACAGAAAAAGCCTGGTGGTTACCATGCAGGAGGGGGAGAAGTGAGGCAGTGAAACAGGTGAAGGGGATGAAGAGAAACAAAATCTCAATTATAACATAAATTTGTCACAGGGATGAAAGTACAGCATAGAGGATACATTCAATAATACTATAATATTCTTCTATGTGGCAATAACTACACTAGCTGGGGTGAGAATTTAATAATGTAGATAACTATCAAATCACTATGTTATATACTTGAAACCAATATAATATTGTATATCATTGTATTGATACTTCATAATTTCATCATGTATATTGTATATTATTTTATTTATACTTCAACAAAAAAGAAGTTCAAACAGTCTCTTCAAATCCTAACCCCAAGAAACAGCCACTAACACTAGGGGAACATCATTTCAACCATCTTTCTATACCTATTTACAGGTAAAAGCAGTTAGGTTGCCACATTTCATTGTCCCAAATGTCGCTGTTCTTGTAGAACACATATGACAAGCATAGGTTATTGGATGGGTGGATGAGTGGATGGACTTCTGTCAAATGTGATATAAAGTATTAATAGGAGTATATCTTTACTTTAAAAATATAATTTTAATTCATAGAGAAAAAGTTAAAGCAATTGGTGGACTTTAAATGTATTTCTTCATCACAAAATACATTATTCCCTCTAAAAAAAACCCTGAGGTTAAAAAATAGGAGGTAGAAATCATTTTGTTCATTTGTTTCAACTTAATGTTTCGGTTTTAGATCCTGTCAATTGAGCCATTCAACGCCCTTATGCTCCTTGTAAGCTCCTACTCTCAACTTTGCTATGTTTGTGGGTCGTTTTATTTTTATACTGTCAGGACTTCCTATAGTTGTGTTCGGTTGGTATTTTCCAGTATCCCATATATGAAATGGATTAATTGCTTACCACGTTCAGTTTTTAATTTTGATTCATTTCTTATACAGATGGATTTTTGTCATCGAATAAATACATTTCTCTTTATATAAGAAACGCTGAGTGTGTTATATTCCCTAAAGTGTTTCATGTCTAAGTTATGTTTGTTTTTGCTTACATGACACCATGCCTGGGAAAATATTCTTCGGTCCTACTTTCATTATGTCAGAGCTGTTGTTGCACTTCTCCATTGTCTCTGGATTGAATACTGTTGTGCAGAGAAGTGTGATGCCAACCTTTTTTTTTGTAGGTGATTTAGCTTTTTGTCTAGATATCATTAGACTATTCATTTTTATACTTTCAAGTTCAATAAGTGAATCAGAAGTTTCCTGGGGCTGAGAATTCCTTATCTAATTATTCTTATCATAATTTGAGGTGCAATTATTGCTCTCATGACTGGCAGTCCTGAGAAATAGTTATATAGCAACTTTGAAATCTAGGGAATATGAATGTTTCAAGAAGAAAGCCAGATGCTATTTGTGATTCTGATTTTATCTTCTAGGTCCGTTGCCTTGGTTTTTGCCCCTTCTCATGTTTAAGCAAGTCCTGTAGCTTTCTTTGAATGACTTCTAGTGATTACATGTACTCTACAGTCGCTGGAAAGATGGTGATATAAAGTATTAACAGGAGTAGAAACTATTTTTGCTATGGAAGAGAATGCTCTTGGTGAAGGTCTGTCGTGAGTTCTGCACGTAGCAAGTGTGGTAGACCAGATGTATTTTCAGGAAGATGTGTTTTGTAAAATTCCTTCTGTCAGGCAAATGGTCTATGATTTGTTGTAGTAAGGTAGAAAGATGGAATTGAAGTATGTGAAAAGAATTTTCTTTCTAGAATGGGTAGATGAAGCAGCTGGGAGTACGTGAAGGCAAAATACTTCTGCATGGACCTCCCATGCAGAGATAATGTGTGTCAGTTTGGTGAGAGCATCTAATTTCATCAAGACAATTTTGCATTTTAGGAAGGAAATGTGGCGCCAGTGATAAAATACATGGTGATCTTATCCCAGAGGTGCTTGGGGGTCAAGAGTGCTTGAAACAACTATTCCAGACCCTGAGATATATCTTACCTAATGCACATGTGACATGGGAGTTTGTATTTTGGATGTTAATACGGCAAAGACAGAGTCACCAGAAATTCCAGAGGATCATTTGAAATATTTTTAGTAGGCCACAGTGGCCACACTAGATTTCTGTAGTGTGGAAATACAGCATTGGTGGGTGTGCCTCTTATGCCAAGACATATCCAGTTGGTTTGGTTAAGAAGTCTGTTTCTTATTGGAAAACCAGGATATTAGCCAAGTACCACATATGCCAATGCATATAGGCACTGGTGGCTTCCTTTGGATTGCCTGCCTTAACTCTGACTGAGGCTGAAAGATCACAGAGTTTCTGCATTGGAATATCCCCTGTGATGGGCTGGTATTGTGCCATACAGAGCAGTGTCTGTATGGCTATTTGAGCTCTAGTCTCTCATTAGCAATACAGACAGCGAAACAGAGCTCCTCTCTTCTGATGCAAGCAGAGTCCTCAAGGTTGCCTGGGCTACTCTAGCCTATAGATGAGATGTGGACCTGTTTCAGGGTACCGAGCCCCTTTAATTTACTGTACTGCCAAAGTGCCTTTAATCCTCGGGAGTACTTTTTCTCTCATTGGGGAGTTAGCCTTGACTGGAATGAGTTGCCCTAATGAAGAGAAACAGGTCAGCTGTGTTGGAATCCTCTTTGGGCCCAAATGATACTCACAAAGGTATTAAAAAGTTAATTTAGATCAGAGATGTCAAGCTGTAAGCCTGTGTGTGAAATCAGTACACAGACACATTTTCTTTGATTCAACATGGTGTTTGCCTGCATACAAAAACTGCATACTCTTTATTTTTAATTGGTTGCCTATTTTTTGAAATTAGGAAATTTCTCCCCAATATCCAGATATCCATCTTTTTTTTGTAAAATGAGAGATACTACAATAACACGTACTGTACATTTCCAGTGGCAACACCAGATCCAGAGCCTCTATGGAGAGCTAAGGAGCAGGTGTCCGATTGACACAGATTTGTCTCTCCAGTTCACCAGGGTTCTCACCAGTTACTGTCCTCCTGACAGAGACCAGTTTTTAGCTCTCATTTACTTTTTGTACATGAGTTATTTCCTATGCTTTACCTCTACAATAAGTGAAAATATGCAAGATAAACTGACAGGACAATGGATTTCCTTTTCTTGGCCTGCATTACTCATTGATATTATCTGATGGGAACCTCTGAGAATCTGAGTTTATGACTGTTGCTTTAGAAGATAGAAGGGCAAGGTGGGTCAGGTAGGCCAATATTAGGATATACATAAATACATAAACAGGATGGTAGGATTGTAAAAAAGAGCAGCTCCTTCCATGTGACTAGTACTTAGCTTTGTCATGTAGATCTATCGTTTGGCTGTAAGGATGGGGCTATCCAGAAGACAAGTCAATGGCAATTAGAGACTATTGGGTGCCCTTAATTATTTGCAGTCACATAGAGCTTTCTAATTTTCCTCCCTGAGTTTTATTATTATTAAATTATGATGTGATTTATTGCAAGTCCCCTGCTTACTCTACATGCCTGAACTACTGTGCCAATTAACAGTTTGTGTGTGAACCTAACCAATGACTCTAGGCTAGGCACCCTCCTGAGCCATGGTTCCAAAATCTTCTGAGTTCTATACCAGCCAGCCACCATGCAATTATGCAGCCATGTGGAATATTATCCATCTTTAAATACAAGTTGTCACCTCACTTTCCCTGGTCCAGATTTCAAGTTTCTTATACTCTTTAAAACAAGTTTAAAATTTATTTTGGAATGACTAATACATTCCCTTGGTTCAAATTCAAAAGTAAAAAGGGTACACAGTGAAATGTCTTCCTCCCACATCTGTTCCCCAATCATCCAGTGCTTTTCATGAAGGTAAATAATGTTACTAGTTTCTACAACATACTCTGGAAATGGTTTATGCCAGTACTTCTCAAAATGTGATCTGCAGACTCCTGAGGGGTCATAGGATGCATTCAGGGGGTCTGTGAGATCAAAACTATTTTCATAATGATAATGACATATCATTTGCCATTTTCACTACTGGTATCTGCCCTGATGATACAAAAGCAGTGGTGGATAAAACCGTTGGCACCTTGATGTGAATCAAGACAATGGCACTAAAACTATACTAGGAGTGAGTCATTGTATTCTTCTCTGCCACAAACTGACAGATAAAAACACTCAATTTTCACTTTAAAATGTCCTTAATGAAACAGGAAAAGCTAATAATATTATTAAATCTTGACTCTTGAGTACCTTTTTAATAGCCTGCCTGATGCAGAGAGAAGTACATATAAAGCACTTTTGCTGCATACCAAAGTATCAGGTTGTCTCAAGGAAATGCATTTGTGTGGTTGTTTGAGTTACAAACCCAAGTGACTATGTTTTCATGTAACACCATTTTTACTTGAAACAAGACGAGCCATGGCTGTTCCTATGAGTATTTGGGAAACATTTTCTTAAAAACAAACAAAATGTGCCTGTTACTTAAAAAAAAAAAAGACAATATGGGCCACAGATTATGAAGTTTGAGCTTTAAAGTAAAAATTAGGACTTTAGAAAACCTGTATCCACCTCTGTGAGCTCAAACCTTTTCATTATCTGAAAACTTTTCTGAAGAAATTGGTGGTGTATAGTAAACTCAATTTTTTTGATAGTGTAAAAGGACATGTGCTGACATTTAGAAGATCTGTATGAGTCAGTGGACCAATATTTCCCAAATCACCAATCCATGATCTTAAGAAACCATGTATGGGTAAAAGAACCATTCAAAGTGGAAGGCACAAGGATGGATTTTCATGTAGCAGGGTATTCATAGCTCTTTGATAGAGTTTCAGATACTACATTGCAACTAACCTTCAAGAAACTATTAACTGTCAAGTTTTAGTATAACATCAAAGAATAGCTACAAGTATCTGAAAAGGCTTTTAAAATACTTCTGTTTTCCAACCTCTGATCCATGTGAAACCAGATTTTCTCCTTATACTTCCACCAGAACAACATATCACAATAGACTGAATGTGGAAGCAGATATGAGAATCTAGATGTCTTCTACTAAGTCAGATGTTTAGGAGATTTGCAAAGATATGCCATTCTTAACTTTTCATTTGGGAAAATCTAGTTATTTTAAATGAAAATATGCTATTTATGTTAACATGTAATGGGGTTAGCATTGTTGTATCCTTACATGACAGAAGGGGCTAGGGAGCTCTCCACAGTCTCTCTTATAAGGGACTCTGCTATAATCCCATTCATGAGGCCCTCAGGACCTAATCACTTCCTAAAGGCCTCACCTCCTAATTCCATCATACTGGGGACTGGGTTCTAACATATAATTTTAGGGGGACACAAACATTCAGTCTATAGAAGCATATATATATATGTGTGTATATATATATATATATATTCTCTTTTTCTTATACAAAACATCCCGTACTCATTGATCCTACACCTTGCTCTCTTATATCTTCAGAATTATTCCATATCAGGACATATATACCTTCTTTATTCTTTTTTATGGCTACATAGTATCTCCTTGTAAGAATTTGCCATAATTTTCAAAATTACACCCATATTGATGAAGTTTCTAAAGTTATTTTGTTCTTGTAAACAGTGCTCCAGTGAATAACAACCTTGTGCCTAGTCATGTCTCACATGTATGGGAATATCTGTAGGACAGAAGTAGAAACACTAGTCAAAGATTTATCTGCATTTTAAAATTTTGATATATGTTGTAAAATTTGTGAGCTCATTTTTTAAAGTAATCTATTGCAGTTTTATGAAAATAAACTATATCCATGTTATATGTAAGTTGTGGTCATGTGAGTGGGGCAGAGTTAAATGGTATACTTATACATATACAACTTACATGTTTGGGAGCAAAAGTTGATTTTAAAGTATGAAAGTTAAGAAAACTGCAAAGTCTACTGTAATATGAAGATATATTGTGAGTTGTCCATAAATGTCCTATATAATAAGTGAAATTTGGAGAAGTCATATTTTTGGCATTTGCTCAGTGTATAATTGAAAAAAAATGGCAACTTTTTCTGGAAGCCTTGAAGCAGCTGGCACTGACTATACCAGTGAGCACAAGGTCCCAGCATTTGTAAATTCTAAGTTCACAGTGGCCACTAGGGGAGATTGGTTCTTGTCTTTACAGAGGCCAGATTTCACGACCAAGTAGAGATGGATTCCAAGCAAAGCCTGTTGCAGACCAAGTAAATTCTTGAGTTCCTGCTTAGATGTGGCAGGGAAGTTCTTGCAGCTCATAGATGCAGGCTGGTAAGTGATATAACGAAGCATCCTTGTGTGGGGAATGTAATTTTTAAAAATCTGAATATTTTCAAATAATTTAAAGAAGTGGAAGTCCTTAGTTACCTCCTTTATGTCCCCAAATAAACATCACAATTCAGTGGGGCAGGGGTGGATGTTCTTAAGGATTTTTTGTTCATTTCATGGTGTCCCACATCTCTCATGCTATTTTCAAATACCAACTTAAATGCCATCTCTTCCGGAAAACCTTAGGTTTCCTTAAACTCAACAAAGTTGTCCTTAATATTCTCATAACAATTTGTACTTTCTCTGCCATAGCATATATTATGATCTATTATAATTGCCTATTTAATGACAATATTTCGACTACATTTTATATCCTAAGGAGAATGATATGTGTCTTATTCAACAATTTGTCCCTAGAACCACCTATATACAGTTTGTGTGTGTGTTATGTGTGTTATATGTGTGTGTGTGTGTAATTATACACACACACACACACACACATATATATATACACACACATATATGCCTGGCATACAGTTGGTGCTCAATAAATACTTGTTGAATTAATGAATAAATGGAAGGACAGATTTAGCTGGAATATGGGCTCTGAGTATCTGGAAATTTTAATTCAAAAACCCAAATATCCTAGCAGCTACTTTAAACAACACTATTTCACATCATTTATTTTACGGTTTCATACAAAATTTCTAGCAAAACAAATACACCTAGTATTTCTGGTACGAATGTACTATGGTTTCATACATAAAATAGAATGCCATTTTCTCCTCTGTTTTCTCAACTTCCCTTAGTGGTATTAGTTCTATATTTGCTTTAATAGGCCCAAGATGGGTCTTTCAGAAAAGTAGTGGTCAATAAACTGTGTAACATAAACGTAATTGCCCAGGGAAAACATGCTTCAGATGGTACTAGTAAGTATGAGATTATTTTCTTATATTTTGACCAAAATTGATTTATTTTCCTTAGTTTCTAAATTGCGTTAGGTCGATCAAAGAAAACAGAACTTCAAGATGTGATGTGGGGTAACTTATTACCATTTTTGAATCCTGGAAAAGCTTCCTGTGTGTCAGTTTACAATGAGCAAGGATCAATGATCAGTCACGACGGGACTCACGAGAGGATGGTGCTCCAGGAAGATCCCCTGTGCTTCTGTCACATCACTGCTTTGTAAAGCAAAATCCTATTCATTTCCATGGAGAAGGCTTCTTTCAGCCTCTCATTCCAATCAGAATTCATTATTATTCCCTCTTCTGAGCACTCCTTCACTGTTTTTTCCATGTATGCTCATACTTTTGTCATCAATCTTGTGTCTTTTGATAGAAAATGGATTTCTTGGGTTTTATGGTGACTTAACATATATGAATACTCCAAAGGTGTTTGTCAAGTGCCTTAGTATCTCTGTATGACTTACCCGTATTGTCTACATGGACATGTGATGTAATGTACTAGGGTATTCAGAACAGGTGGAAGGAGGAAGCTAGACAAATTCTTAAAAATACAGGGAAGTCTCAGCAAGTACAAGAAGACTTACATGAAGAAGATAAAAATCATTTCAAGAATATGATAACCCAGTTTAAACACTGCCATCAGGCCTGGTTCAATCTTGACATTAATATTTAGAGGTCCATAATCTTGGCCAGATGACTTAGCCTCTAAACCTTAGTATTCATCTGTAAAATGGGTGTAAGAAAAGTAGCATTATAAGATGGCCCCCAAGAGTTTCCCCAACTGGTGGGGTACTCTCTGTTATAATTGCCTTTCCTTGACTGTGGGAAGAACCTGTGATGGGATTTTTCTCTAGTGATTAGAGCACATAAGGAGACAAAAGGGAAGGGATTTTTCAGATGTAATTAATGTTCCTAATCATTTGACTGTCAGTTAATCAAAAAGGAGATAATACTGGGTGGGTCTGAACTAATCTGGTAAGTCCTTTAAGGAAGAATCCGGGGTTTCCCTGAAGAGAGACATTCTAAGTGAGAGAGATTTTCCTGCCAGATTTGAAAAAGAAAACCACTGTGTTGTGAGAGACCCAGGAGTGGCTGATGTAGCAAGAATAGCAGGGGCCCTAGGAGCTGACAACAGGTAGCCCCTAGCTGACAGCCAGCAAGAAAAAGAAACTTCAGTTCTATAACCATAAAGAGCAGAATTCTGCCAAAAACCACGTAAATTTGGAAGAGGACTCAGGTGAGACCTTAGCCCTGGCTGACACCATGACCAGTCTTGTGAGACTCTTTGCAAAGGACCTTGTTTTGCTATACCCAGAGTGCTAACCATAGAAACAGTGAGATAATAAACATATGTTGTTCCTCTGCAGCCATATTTATGGTGATTTGTTACATAGAAATAGAAAACAAATACACTATCTTAGTGGGAAGATACTTGGTTACAAGCAACTGCTTCTGGCTAATGTTAGATTTTAAAAAAAATCAGAATTGACTGGAACAAAATATGGTATATCAAAGAATTGAAGAAAAAGCTAGTGCAGGCCCTGGGGAGAACAGGGGCCATGGCTATTCACAGGATCAGTCAGGTATTTTTGGCAGTGTACTTTGAAATAAGCCACTTGTCGTCACCATGCCCTTGTCATTTGGCACATGAATCAGACTCTCCTGACAACCTAATTGGCCTCACTTCTATTACCCACCCATTCCTTGATGCCATGAAGCTTTAGAATTGACAGGCCCCCAAGACTACATGGAACAAAGCTGGGAGCTCTCCAAAGTGAAAGTGTGGTGCTATTAAAGAAGGAAGAGGAAAGGAGATTTGGGTGTTCACAAACAAAAGAAATCCACTTTGCTAGCTCATAGGTCTGCCAAGAAGAAGACACGAGATAATACGAAGTATGTAGTGCAGTTCTTCACACACAGTAATCACTCAGTAAATTTTAACCATAATTATTAAGTACCAGGGAGGCTAAACCTCGTCTTGATGGTAAAATAGAGAACTCACTTCTGAAGATGAAAGGGAAATCCCATCCTGGTGAGGAAAAAATATTTCTAGCACTCAAGAAGATAGGCTTAAGTGCCTACTGCTACCTAGATGTTTTATAACTAAAGGGTTATCGGAGGAGAGAAAGTTATAGATGTCTAAGTGCCATTTGTGCTGATTATTGCCGTGTACTCAAAACCAAACAAGCTATGAGACCCACTCCTCCAAACTCCAGTGTGTGAGGTGGGGAAACCAAATGTTGGTGGCTACATTTTCTTTTCATAGAGCTCTCAATGGTTGGTTCACAGCTCTGATTGTAAATATGCTGGACAATGTCTAAGCCCATTCATCCAAGTTTAAATTATGGCTTTACATTTGAAATTTTAGAAAGCTAATTCAGATAAGAGATGATAGCCACATTTACTGAGGATCATAAGTAGAATCCATAGCAGCTGTGAGTACCTGGTATTAAGTGATGTAGTTGTGTTTTGAGGGAGAGCTTTCCTTCGATCTTTCTGTTGGACAATGCTATTGGTCAGTACACCCATACTGAGGAAGGGTTGCCTAATCAGGTGGTGTCATTTCTGGCCTGAACCTCACTGATGGCTGAATTTAACTTCCATTCCATTCTGCTCTACTCAACAAGTATTTATTGAGCTTGCATTATGTGCAATGAACTGTATTAAGTGCTATGATAGATCAAAAAATTGAATAGATAAGACAGTGCTTCTGACCTTAGGGCATTTTATCATCTCAAAAGAGAGACAAAAGTTTACAAGGACCAGACACAATATGGAGAAGGATGTGACAGTGCTAAAATAGGTACAGAGACAGAAGAAAGCTTTAAATTTCCAGTGTAATTACCTAGAGTTTGAATAGAAATAGAATTTGAGCCTTTCTCAATTATATACCCTTCTGGGAATATATTTATTTATGTTTTGTATTGCCACTGCCTAGCACAGTCCCTGGTACTTAATATATGTAACTAAAGATGAGTTAGAAAAAAATTTTAATTGTGGTAACATATACATTACATAAAATTGGCTATTTTAACCATTTTTAAATGTACAGCTCAGTGGCTTTAAGTACAGTAGCATTGTTGCAAAAGCATCACTACCATCCATCTCTAGAACTTTTTTCATCATGCAAAATTAAACCTCTGTACCCACTAGACAATGACTCCCATTTTCCCCTCCCCTGGTCCCTGGCAATCATCATTCTACTTTCTGTCTCTGAATTTGATTACAGGTACCTCCTATAAGTTAAATCCTACAATATTAGCCCTTTTGTGACTGGCTAATTTCACTTAGCATAATGTCTTCAAGGTTCATCCATGTGATAGCATATGTCAGAGTTTCCTCCTTTTTATAAGGCTGAATAAATAGTCCATTGTATGTATATACCACATGTTGTTTATCCAATTTTCTGTTGATGGACATTTGTGCTGTTTCCACCTTTTGGTTACTGTGAATATGCAGCTATAAATGTGGAAGTACAAATATGTATTTCAGCGAGATAGAAATTTTGATGATCAAGCAGGAGCAGAGAAAAGGCATTTCAAGCTTAGGATATAGCATGCACAAAGGCAAAGGCAGGTGACAATGCCCTGGGGTTCCTCAGTATGGCTTACTCATGAGTTTGTAGTATACTAGCTGAAGATGGAAAGGCTGATCTATTCTGGGGCTTGAAGGTTACAAAATATTATACCAAGGAGATAAACTTTTTCTAAAGTTATGAGGAACTCTAGGGATTTGGAGCAGGGGAGTGACATTACCAACCCTATACTCAAGAAAGATAACTGTGGCAAGGATGTTAGAAATATAGGGTGATAATCTTGGCAGGAAACAAAGTAAGGCAGTGGCAAGGGAAACAGTAAAAGGAGGGGGGTTGGTTCCTTTTATAAAGGAACAATCAATAGGACCTGTTGGCCAACTGGATGTGGGTGGCAGGAAGAGGAACCTGCAGTTAAGTCATTGAGTGAGAGTACAGCATGGTGACAATATAAACTGAGATGAATGCAAAAAGAAGAGGCAAGCAAAAACAATAGTTACCATTTATTAAGCTCTGATGTGTTAGACATTATCTTATTTAATCTTGATAAATGGCTCAGTGAACTGGGGGTTATTGTACGTGGGAGGAAACTCAGTTTAGGTAGATTAAGATACTAACATCTGATCAAGTGGTGGAATTAGGACCTCAACCCAGCTCTAAAAACATTTTTTTTCAAACTTTCATACCATTCCATTGTCTTCAACCATTTAGTATATCCATGTGGATTTTTTCTCTCAAAAAATGAGAAATGTAAGTTTGAAGCTCAGTAGAACACACACGTACCAAAATACAGTCCAGGAGCTCTTTCCACAAAGTGGAGTTCAAATGATGCTAACATGAGTTCACTGAGGAGAGAATGTAAAGACCAAAGAGAAGGTGAGAAATTAATTCCAGAAGTACTCATATTTATCAGGTGAAAGAAGGATGGACTAGGTCCAAGTGATGAGAGAACAACTAGAACAGTGAATTGACAAAGAGATGGAATGAAAAGATAGCTTCAAAGAAGGGATTAGTCAACACTGCCAAATCTAGAAGCTTAAATAGGAAGTAGACTGTGGCTACTAGATTTGACATTGAGGAAGTCATTGGAGATTTTACAGAGAGGAAGACATATAAAGCAATCTGCGTGGATTGAAGGAGCAGGATGCAGGGAAATGAAGAAAGTGAGTGTAAACTACTTGTTCAAAAAGTTTGGCAGCAAAGGAAAGGATAAATTATGGTACAGTATTTAAAGGGATGTAGGATTGATGAAAGGTTTTCTTTTTTAGGACTAGGACAATGAGCATGAACTTTTTTTTTTAGGCTGTGAAAAAGCCAGTGGAGACTAAGGGACTGTAAATATTGGAAGAATGATGAAAATTCATGAAGGAATAGAAGGAGGGTATGATCAAGAACATATTCAGAAGAACAGTCTGGGGATGAAGTAGGAATACTTTGCCCTGGAGATGGGAGAGGGACAGAGAGATTTGGAAGTTGAAGGAGTCTACATTGGGGGGAGGACACCTGGACAGGAATTTGGCCCTGAGATGGGTAAATAGCTGGTTGTGCTGTGGAAGAGGCAGTCAATTGCAAGCCAATGGATAAATTACCCACCTTTATTAAGGGTTCCTCTGACTTGAGATTGTTTTAACTTTGGTGAAGCCAATTAGCTGGAATAGGGACCAAAACTCAGTGTCTCTTTGTGGTCCAGTACATTTTCAGACATTTCAGAATGAAACTCCACAGAGACACCTGATTAGATTTGGGTATTTCCCAAACCTCCTTAGCCCTTTTGCAGACCCTTAACTTAGGTAACTCTTGATTGATTTAATCAATAGTACACTGATTTTTCACCCATTTCTTTCTTCACCATCTACAAATTCTAAGGGCATACATTCAGAAACCCCCAACATACATATACACGTTCCTCACACAAAGAACAAACTACTTTCTGGAAGAGGTTTTCATAGAAAAGGACTGGGAAATTACCAAGATACAGTGAAATGTTTCAATACTGAGTTTCAAAATTTTATTCTGTAAAGACTTCAAACCTATTGAGAAACCCCAGTTTAAAAAAACTTCCTATTGATTCTGGTCTCTGAAACAGAACCAAGTTAAAAGGCATAGCAAGTATCATTTAAAGTAGCAGATTGTCTTATTCTCAAACACTGACATTCCATGCGGCATTCTGCATGAACAAAATAATGTCTTAATATACACTTACACTTACTGTATTCATGTGATGAATTCAATTCCAGATATAGGTATTAACAATTGGAACCATGCCTCAGTTACCTCCCTTACGAAAGATAACATAGGAATGTTATAACAAATATTTAGTTAAAAAACAGAAAAGGGCTTTGAAAATGTAAAAGTGTAATAGAAATGCTAAATAAAGATAATATATTCTGAACAGCAGGCTTCTTTGAAATAGGGCCTATGAATTCCATTAGCACTCGCTGTTTACATGCTTTTAGGAACTTTTAGGAGTCCGTTGTCCCTGAGCATGCCTGTGAAATGACACCTATGGCCTAGTAACCTGCTGGGAAAGGGACAAGTAAAAGAGCAGATGTAATAATTCACATAATGAGATTTTCTTAAATATTTATTACATACTTATTGGATATTCTTGTCATATATTACTTATACGAGTCTGCACCATGTGCCAAGGATTAGTCTTGCATTAATCCATTAAATCTCCCAACCCCATGAGCTAGGTACTATTTATATCCCCATTTTCAGATTCAGAAACTGAGGCAAGAAAGGTTCAGCAACTTGCCGAAGATCACGTATTAGCAAGTGATGGAGTTGGGTTTTGATCCCTACTATCTGGCCTGCATATACCACTAATGAGAACAAACTAATTGGATACTGGACTAAGTTGACTTTCTATCTTGGTCCCTTTAATTGCGTTAAGGCCCTTTAAATTTAATTTTTTAATAACTTGTAAGAAGTTATGCCAGTTGCCGTTGCTTGGGGTCTTTTTTATGATTTTTTTTTTATGTTTATGTACTCAATTAAAAAAAAAACTCAGTTTTCCATAAGGGATGGGAAATTATCATCACAATACTAGTGAAGACAGAAATTCTAGCTTTGCGGGTAGTCTTCATGATGACCATGACATGGCCCCCTCTCTCCAAAATGAGAAGGACCTTTGGGAACAGGAGGTCATGCAGAGCCCAGTGCAGCTCTGGCCCCTTAATCTTTATCTGGCTGGTTAACTTTTGCTCTGCTCTACTTTACAATTTCTCCTTATGCATAGTTTCTAATGCCTAATAGCAAAGGAAACTGCATGCTGCTTTTTTCTTTCTGTGAATGATAAGTTTATGTATTGCCTATCAATTAACTTTATCTCCAGTATTTTCAGTTTGTGTGGCCAAGTGTGAGAATATGACTTTTATTCATATGGGGAAACATTTCCTGCTGATACATAGGCTACCTCTTGCTACTTGATTCAGTTCTTGGATTAAATGCCTACTCCTGGATCATTCAGCTGTGGCCAGGAGGCCAGGTCAAACAGAAAGAACATTCTAGAACCAGACTCTAAGCATATCAGGGCCTATATGCTTGTCACAGACACGTTCTGAAGTCTGGTTTGTCCCTTTTAATACTGCTTGGTTATAAGCCTTCTGGATTTAGGCTTTAAATGAGTAAGTGTTTTATGGAAAATTATACATTTTTTTCCCTTTAATTTAGAAGTCAGTTTTCAATCCCAAGTTATTCCGCTTTTTTGAATATGTCTGTCATATTTCTATCTTTACTTTTGCATCTAAATGAAATAACAAATATTCACATCTATCCAGAAGCTCTTTATATATTAATTACCTTAAGATACGGAGAATGTGATATACCTTATAATCCTTTCCTTGCCAGATGAGTAATATGCCCTTTTTCTTCCACCCTCAGCATTTAAATTACATTTCACTATCACAAGCTCTGTGCTAAGAATGTATGCAGATGTGTCACAGAAAGATACCAGGATTCAAATTAGAGTACGTATATGAACATTTCAGTGTTATCTAGACCACTAACAAGAAAATCAAACTCAGCTCTTACAATATCAATAATAAGAACCTTGGCCAAATCAATGTTAATGTCATTTTTATACTTGGAAAAACATGGAGCACAAAATTATGCAGGGTAAAAAAATCAATAACTAGACTCATACTTAAAAGTAAGATAATACATTAAAAGGATAATTTTAAGTATTGTTCATTTAGAAATTTTCTATGCAAAGATTCAATTTTACCTCAAGACTTGTGACCAATAGCACATGTTACAATGTGAGGACTGGGGTTAGGAAAGCAGTTTGTGGCTATGAAACAGATCAAAACTAACTAGCCATTAGGGAATGAAACCCATGACCTTTATCTCATTAGTACCAGGCTTAAACCAACTGAATGAGCTACAAACTGATTACATTCTGATACCTAGCAGATGGATAGATTTTTCACTCTTAAAATTCCTTTCTTGGTTCCATATTATTTGTACTAAAATGGAACAATGTTTCTGTTATGTGGGCAGGATGGGGAGGGACAAGGCTTTCAAAGATACCTCAGAAATCAAACTGTTTTCTTGGCTTCACTAGTGAGAGAATCGAAGCCCTGAAATGTGAGGTGACCAGTCTAATGGGTCTAGGGGATGGTGGCAGAACTGGATGAAAATGCAAATCTCTTGGCCTTCTCTCCTGTGCACTTTCAATTGTGAAGGCTGGCTCGTGGAGGAGGTTGTCCTTGAATTGTTCCAAGACGGGAGAAGTGTGTCCTATCAATGCAGGACAAGCTTAGTGTTAGGAAAAGGGAGTTTAAGTTTCTAAATAGAGGTTCTCATAATGTGGAGGTAAGAGGATGGAATACAATGAGAAAGGTTGTGAAAACCTCCATCTGGGAGGTGACGAGCAGCCTCAAAGTGTCTTAAGAGTGAATGCAGTGATCTGTTAAAAAGATTTTCCATGTAAAATGACTTTAGCTGCAGAATATTTAAAAAAGAGGTAACCTGAAGTCATTTGGGGGAAATCAATTTGGGTTTAATAAAAACAAAGAAAAATAAAGGAGTGAGCAATACTTTGTTTTGGGATACCAAGGAAGTTACAGATATGGTCTAAATGATGGATTCGATATGTAGGTGTGATACGGCAGAGCAGGGTGGGATGGGAAGGGGAGAGTGGTGGAAAATGATGAGATTAAGTGAAGTTGCAAAAAAAGGGATTCAATATGCATTATTAAGCGGTCACTAACTGGTGGCAGAGTGAAGGACTAGCAATATTACCAACTTATGGTACAGATGGAGAAAGGCCTGTAACTAGTACTACTTTATATGAAGAATAACACAGTGTTATCTGGATTTTAATACTTCATTCTGCCTGTGCCTCAGGTAGTGGCACCAAAATATTCTTTGTAGAAAAACTTGGTAGCAGCCTTTAAAGTCATTATTCTTACACAAGAGTACCTTCAAAATGATTTCCTTCCCTGAGCCACATTTTGGGGAAAACTGAGATGAAATCCTTGAGGCAATCTCTGGAGGATAAACACAATGTATTGTACAGAGCCTCAATTCATCCTTATTTTTGTTAGTAAACCTCAGTGTACAGGTCCCAGGCAAGCCTTGCTCCCCGAACCCTTGGACCTTTACTCAGGCTTTCTCTGATGAGATCACCTTCCCAGAGGAAAGGTGGAAACACACATCCTGGATGCTTGTCCTTCAAGAATCAGCCTAACTATGATTTTTTCTAGAAAGCCTGTTATTGACATAGGTGCCCCTCAATTATCCTTGCTCTGCATACTCCACTGCAACATTTACCATTCCATAATGCAATGCCCAATTCACTAGACTCCCCCTATCCAGACTAAATTCCTTGTGCCCTTGTTTTTATTTTGTTATTCCCAGCACCTTGTCCAAGGTACCCATTAATATAAGTTTACAGACTGTTGAAACAACATCTCTGAAAATATATGTGAAATATATTTATCATCCATAAATTATCTAGAGAGAATGAATCTAAAAAAGGATTTTTAGAAAGAGAAATCTAGTTTTTTTAGTGGTTTTTTTTTTTTTTTTAGGTAAAGTCTGAGTTTTGTACAAAGTTCATGGCCTTTCTTTCCTTCTCCTGCAGTCTACCTTGACCATTTCACTGCTTATTATTCAAGGCCTAGGGAGTAAAGGAAAGAAGTTGAAATTCTGATCAGTTTAATTAGGCTGTTTGGGGGTAGTTCGGGAAAAGGCTGGATGTGGTGCATGAAATCAATAGTTAACTGGCAGTCTGAGATTATCTACAGCCCTCACTAACTCAGCCTTCCCTACCTCACACCCTAAAGCAATGGCTGCCCACCATATGAAGCACATTTCATAAGGTCTCTCTGCAGCTTCACTGGGCTTGTTCCTTAGTCCTGAGTATGTATCAAGCCATATGTCCTGATTTTGGTTTGGATAATTTGGTCACTATACCAACAGAAGAAGTAGTTGAGTGGTCTGCTTCTCTAGAGTAATTTCATGGTCCTAAGGAAACAACAGTTTATTTTCTGAAACTGGTTCAGGAACATTCCTTAAGTAAAAAAAATCCAATCAAGAGTAGTATTACCTACATTTAGGAGAAATAATTTTAATGCAGAATTTCTATCTTATGATATACTTCAATTCTAGGCCTGGGGCAGTAATTTTGGAAAAGGCCCCCTTTACCCTTTATTAGATGCAAAATAAATTGTCCACTTTGAGGGGTGGGTCCTTCGCTTTTCCCACCCCTCTAAGACTTGCTCCAGCCATTCCTGAAATCAAACGGGCTGATTTTTTCTCTCACAGCAAACTCTGTTATTGACATTCAAATGTTTATGGCAACTTCAATTAATTGAATTATTTTGTAAGTACTTGTATCTACTAGAAAAGGAGAATGATGAGCTACCCAAAAAGAGGCTTGAAGTCAGTAAGTAGAAACCTGTCAATACCGAAATACAATACTCTCTCTTGATCTAGTTTTGACGCCTTAACAAAGACAGGTTTTGCTATTTAGGACCGCTCAGCCATCTTGACTGAATACATTAAGAGGATAGTCCTCGACCTGCTTATTGCCCACGCACGGTAACACTGATTTCCAAGTTGATGTACGAATCCCAACATATTTCACAATAGAGGCCTAACATTTTTAAGCTGTCCGTAGAGACCCACACTGAAGGAACGGAAAGAACGCGCAAGTTTTACACGCACACTTTATTATGCATTCTTCCAGTCCTAAAGGTGGGGGAGGTTCTACTGCGTAAAAGCTTAAAACTTTATTTCTTATTTTTCATGACCTGTAGCATGCATTTAGCCCTTGGGTAATGTTTGTATAAGACGAGGGCCCGCTTTTTAATGGCCGAATGCATACATTTAACAGTACGTGGTGGATTAGCTGCTCTGAGAATTGCCTTTTAAAAAAAGTAAAGTGAAAAATAGACAAAGAAATCTATAACCTTAGCCGTCTCTCCTATTTGTTTGACTGTTCCTGAACCAGCTCTGAGCCGGTGACAAGGATATTGAAAAGATGCACCTGAAACAGTATCTGAGGGCAGCTGCATTTGCCAACCGGCTTTATTGCTGCTTTCCAGCGGCGAAGGCGCAGCAGCAGTAACAGGGAAGCCAGAGCGAGCCTCCCCGGCAGCCGCGGCGGCGGCGGCGGCACCGGCACCAGCGCAGTTTCCCCTCTCCCCAGCCCTGACTCTACGCGCACATGCGCACTGCGCCCGCAGCCCTGGACCATTTGTCAGGACTACTCGTGAGACGGAGAAAAAAAAAAGAAAATTTGGGGGTAAGAAGCGGTTGATCGGATCTAATCTCTAATTAATCAGAACATTTGTCCGTGCAAAAGCCATTCATTAATTTTTCTGGGTGAGGATGAAAGTTAAGAGACCTACAGAGAGAAGGAAGCGCACCCTCGTCTTGTGAAACAGATCAGGGGAGGGGAAAGGACAGAAGGGGTTTCTCCCCCACTTCTCTGCGCCTCTGGGAAAGAGGAGAAAACTTAATCCCGGGGAAAAAAGTGGGCAAGTGACTCGGAAATGGCTGGAGAGGGAGTCTCTGGGCATCTCACTCTGAAGTAGTGAGTGCGAGTGTGAAAGAGGAACAAAAGAGAGAGAAAAGAGAAAGGAAAAAATGGGGGGAGGAGAGACTTGTATTTTTTCTTTGCGCGCACACGGGGAAGGGTGTGGGGGGCCGTGCGGAAGGGAGCCGGGCGAGGCGGCCGCGTCGGGCTCTCGCCGGCGCGCAGGCGGCGGGATGCGTGTGGGCCCCCCTCCCCCGCGCCCCCCGGGCTTGTCACTTTGGTCGCTTTCATGACACCGGGCGCGGGTTGGGGGAGCGCGGCGGCGCCGGGCTCCGCCGGGGTGCGTGCCCGAGTGGGCGCCGCGGCGCTGCAGCCTGGGCGGCGAGCGCGGCCGCCGAGGCGGGGGGCGCCGGCGGGAGGCGCGGGGGCGGCCGGGGCCGCGGATCGGTGCGGCGGGAGGCGCGAGCCCCGCGCGCCGCCCCTGCGGCCCCCTCCGCCCGTGTGGCCTTTGTGCCGGGCGCGCACCGGAGAGCGAGCGAGCGAGCGAGCGAGCGCGAGAAGTACAAGTACGGGAGACCGAGGCAGTGGGAAAAGAGGCCGGGCCACTTTCTCCCCGCTCGGGCTGCGGAGAATGGACTGGTTGAATGTGCAGGCGCGTCTCCCCGGCGTGTGCTGTGTGTGTGCGCGGCGGAAAGGCCTCCCCGACTCCCACCGCGCACACGCACACTCACACGCACGCACACACTCACGGACCCGCGGCGGGGCTCGGCGGCCGAGAGTTTGCGTTTTCTTCCTCGCCGCCTCCCCCTTCCTGACCGACTGTGTGAGAATTTCATATAGATCAGCTCCAATTTCCGCCATTTTGGGAAAGTTGCACAAAAATAAACCCTCCGGTTTATTTCTGCCCGAGGCAGGAAAGTGCTTCGGGAAGCAAGGCAGCGCGGGCCCGCTGCGGCCGTCCGCGCGGGGGAGGGCGCGGGCCACGGGCCGGGCCGGGAGCCCGCGCCGTCGCGGCGTTAGCCCCGCGCCGTGCCGCGCCGCGCCGGCCAGGGTGCGGGCGCGGGCGTGTGTCGCGAGGCGGCGGCGGCGTTAGCGGCGGGCGGCAGCGGCCGCCGCGCTGGGGCGCCGGGCGGGGTTGGGGGGGGGCGCAGGGCTGCTTTTCCTGCAACTTGTTTACACCGTCCTTATACTGGGGAGGCAAAGAGGGGTCCGAGGCGGGGCCGCCGGCCGCCTCGCGCCGCGTGCGTGTGCCATTCCGGAATAATGGGTTTTGCACACTCGCGTCCTGGGCCCGGCGGGCCGTCCTCGCGCCGTGGCGGCCCGACGAGGGGAAGTAGAGGCCGGCGGGGGTGGGGATCGGGAAGCGCAGTAGCCGAGGCATCCGCCGTGCGCCCCGCGAGCTGGGTTGGGTGGGGGGTGAAGGAGGAAAACTTGTGAGCCTGCGGTTGGAGGGGGCAAAGGGGTACGAGAGTGGGGGAAGGCGCAACTTCTGTGCTGGTGGTAAAACTTTAATTACCTCTAAAGAAAAAGGCCCTTTGATCTCCCCCACACACACCCCAACCCTTTCTGGGCAAAGCACGGCCCACAGCGCGACCGTGAGAGAAAGTTTAAAAGCGGGTGGTTTCCTCCCAGCCTTCCCCGCGGAGGGTGGGGGTATCTGTTTGTCCGTCTGCGCTTGGTGAGAGGTGTGGGTAACCAGCCGCCTGCCGGGGTCGCGAAGACCGTGGCCCGCACCCCACCCTTCCACGGGAGAAGGTAAACGTTACTTCGGTTTCCCTTCTCCCCACCCCGCCCCCCCACCCCGCTTCCTTTTCCTCCTCCTCCCCGCCGATTTTTTTAGGGGACCCAAAAAACGGAGTCTCTTTCCTTATGCAACTTCCTCGGGCGCTGTGAGCAAGGCCCTTCCCCCTCCCTGCATCCCTTGGGCCGCTCCTTTGCCACTTTGGTAGCACAGCCTGAAAACTGTATTAGAAATCATTCGAAGTGAACAGAAACAGAAAAAGATTTTTAATTGTTCTAAGTTTAAGTTAAGGGAAACTGATGAGAAATAAGATTTTGGGCGGTGTGTGGGGGGGGTGGTTGGCTGGGACGAGTGTGTCGAATTTTGATTTTGATGTTCCTAAAGCGTTGTTGTGATATCCATATTGGTTTGGGGAGCCCGGAGAGTCTCCGTACCGGCTAGCTTGGCCGCGTGGATTTTTGCGCAAGTTTTTTTTTAGAAAAACACTGACTCGAGTAGAGAGCATTTCTCCGGAAAGTTTCAAGTGCAGCAAAATAGCGAACGTGCAAAACTGGCCAAGGGGAGACCTCTAGTGGTTAAACGCATCTTTAAGTTCTAGAGGCCGAGAGCAAAGTTTGGCCTTTGCTTGTAGCTACGTAGTCCGTTCAGACGTGGAAGTGATTAGGCGACCTGAGCGGGCAGCCAGACGTTGTGTGAAAGGATGCTGATCAGAAAAATCAGAGAGCAAATAAGTTCCGGGCACCCAGACCCTAAGATTTCCATCCCTTGTACCTCATATAGGAAAAACACGTCGCTTTTATTCTGGGATTGGTCACTCCCCGCTTTAGACATAATTGTTTTTATATTTACCGTCGTCTGTACCTTTAACCACTTTAAATCAAGAGTCACAGCGGATAATTTCGGTTGAATGTTAATAAAAATACAAAGTACAACGTGTTTAGAACTTAGAAAAAAAATGAAAAAGACCTTTGGTTGAAATTTGCTCTTAAAATGGCTGATTATTCTCTTAACAAGTATAATTTAAGGCTAGTATTTAGTTTCTTAACCCTGCAGTTATATATAGTCATAAAATAAATACAGTAGTTGCTTTTAGTTCTAAGAGTGTAATTTTGTTTCACTGGGTAAGACGTTATTTCTGAATACTTTGTATAATGTGTGATTTAAACACATATATGGGCAAAAACTGCTTACATAGTATCTGTTCTTTTGCTAGTGTGTGTTTTGTAAAGTAACTTTAATTTTAAAGGTAGAAGCAATGAGAGAAAGCTGAATCAAATGAACCTGCTTGTCATGCAGTGGGATAGACTTTAATGGGGGAATTTAGGAAAGGGGAATGACATGAGGGACAAGCTCCATTTCACCTCATCCAGAACTAGTTTATATATTTTAATAGATTGAGTGCTATTGTGCGAAAATCAGCAATGACTCAGTGATTCAAAATTACGCTTCTTGGTTGTGGATTTGAGGACTTTTTTTATTTTTTGACAATGCTTTGATTTTGCTTTTCCTTTCTTTAAATCAATGCTAGACCTTCAGAAGAAGTCTTGGGGTTGACAGCAATTGTAAAGACACCAGACAATTATTTCTTCACTGCCACTAGGTAAGATTTGCTTATTGAAACAAATTGCTTGATACACTTGTAAATGTTAAATGCTACATTTGGGGATCAGGAAGGAGAGTGTGGGACAAGATGGGCAGAAAAACATTTTGTGACAGCTGCTTTGAATGCCTCAAAGTCTTAGTCTAAGTATGATTAAGGCTCCAATAAAAAAGGAAAAGTTATGAGATTGCCCTGGATAATCTTTGCACTGGTTCTTTTACTAGACTCCTAATCACATTCGAATTGCACCTGTTTTCTTCTGAAAGTAAATAGTTTTATTCTTCAGAATTGAAAATGTGGGAAAACTAGGACAAAGCAATTGTCAATTAATATAACCGTTGTATAAGTACACAGGGCTATGGAAGATTCTGGAACATGGTAAATTTTTGTAGGTGAAACTTACGAGAGCTTTGAGGTACTTAAGTAGCTTAACTTCCGTGGCTTAAATCCAACATGGGCTAACTTGTGTCAAATAGCATGTCAAAGGGTATAGTGAATTTCTAGTGTGTTAGCATAGACTTGTCAACTTTTGAACATATCTATACAGGGAATACAGCTGTTGTCCAGGGAGATCCCTTCAGTAATTTTTGGAGGGTGCTGGTTTGTCCAAATATTCCAGGGTCTACTTTCAGAACAAAGGTCACTGTCAGGCAAAGCGAGCAGCCCTCTATGGGTAGAGCATCAAAGAACATTTGCTACTCCAGTGCTACTATTTTCCTTCCCTCCCCACCCTTTGATCTTTTCTTCTCATTTCTGCTACTTTTCATTTTCCTTCTCTGTCTTGAGTATTAAAGGAGTTGCTAATTCTTGTTTGTAAAAAACAGAAGAGAAATAAATTAGCCTTACCTTTTATGAGCAGGAGTAATAATCCTCATAGGGCCATTTTATAACCGGGTAGGCGTGGTCTACATGTCAAAGCTGAATAAGTGCCAATATAAAAGTGATTGTTAACAGGACTTCATTGTTGTTCTCTGTTCGTGAATGGTCTTGAATAATATAATGAGCAAAATAAATAGATGGGGTCCATGTAGATGATGCGGCAGAGACAGTGGCGCAAAAACAGCTACCTAGGATTATGCAGAGTAAAGCTCAAGCAGAGTATAATGTGTTTCCTGGGATGGTGAATTTCCTGTTTTATACTGAGTAGAAGAGAGTGGTTATTTTTCTTCATGTGGGGAGTCATTGTGGCTATGGATGGAGTGCTAGAATGGGATCCAGAGGACAATTTAGCAGCTAAAAATCACCTTGTGTAAGTCACTTTACCTCTTTCAGCCTACATTTCTCCATCTGGAAAATGGGAGTAACAGTGCCTACCTTGCTTCTTTTGTCGAAGGGCTCAATAAAATAAGGTTTTGAGAGCCATGAAGAGTTAGTGTTGTTAGTCATATTACCATTTTACCATAGCAAGGTTTTGTGAAGGGAAGGAGATAGGTTGTCAAAGGCAGAACAGAGTGATTTAATTCCTAGCTAAAATTATTAGATTGGTTTCTGGTGTATATATTATATGGACTTGTCACAATATATCCAGGGGATATTTTTTTCCTTTTGAAAAAAGTAGTTAATCCTTTCTAGTACTGGTTCCTTGAGACAAGGGACATTGTGCTGAATACAGTGAAATTTATTTATCCCAAACTAGTCGTTTAATAGGAGTCAATGAAATAAATACTTCAAATTTAAAGTGATGACTAATAGTGGAAATGGTAGGTCAGTGATAGCAGAAGGGAATTCATGTGCTGTAATTAATATTTTAGTTGCATGAGTCTGCTGGGGAATGAGGATGAGAAAATAGGTAACTGGGGTAGTAAGGATTTCAGCTACAGGGGCCAGAAAGTGGGTCCTGCAAATGACTGGTCCATGGAGGGGCCTTTTTTCTTTATCCCCTCTTCCTATGTTTTCTAAACCTTCCTGCTACTTTATTCTAATTATAACCAACTCTCCATTATCTAGATAGAAAAAAAAAATCACAAGTACTGTCTGTCATTATTTTCAATTTGGTGATATGGAACTTGACAAACCCTAACAAGTTTCAGTTCATTTCCCTTCTCTTGTAGATTATCCAATCAATGTTCTAAGAATCCAAAATCCAGTAGTGGAGGAAAGAAGAAATATATATCCTGTTTAATTAGTCCCTGAGTAATTGAGGGTTGGTTCTTGAATCATTTCCACTGGCTTGTTCGGTAGTTTATTTCCAGGAAATACATAGTTCAACCAAACCTATCCATAGTAGGTACAATTAGGATGGGAAATATACAAGAGAAGTGTCTGTATGTGATGTGGGACAAAGGTATCCTTGGGATTCCAAGGATGGATAACCTGAATGATGCCCCTACCAGTGTTTCTACTAGTTAACCAATTTTTATTGTGTTCTAACAGTGCTGAACAGTAAGACTTGGTCTTTGCCCTTGAGGAGTTCTTTAGACCTTTACCCCAGGAGTAGACACAACTCTGAGCTCTGCTAATGAGAGTGTTATAGCTGCACTTTGTGCCAGTATAAAAGAGTAAGGGCTCTAGCACTCATGGGAGCCAGTGAGTCAGGAAACATGGATTCCTGGGTTAACTTGATGCAAGACAATGGCATATATAAATGTATACACATAGTACAATATATTACTTTGCTTTTTTAATGCTCAGTCTTCAGAAATGAGTAAGAAGCTGTGTTGAGGAATGCCTGAATTGCACATCTAGCTAGGGCTATGGATTTGGGCTAATTTTTTTCTCCTTTGACCAATGTATTCACAAAATTGGCTTTTTGATGAAGGTTTGTTTTACCACTGTACCTGTTTACTTCTATTGAGGTACTCATTCCTTGCAAGAATTTTGGGGATGCTGTATTTAAAAGGAACCGTTTATTTGGGAGATACCATATTTAAAGAGAATTAATTTGTATGTTCATATATATGTATATTTACATATGATGTCTTGAAATTAAGGGCATTTGTATTTTGTAGAGGGCTTCTTATCCAGTGGAATATTCTTAGGCTGCCTCTTTATTCTCGACTAAGTTAAATTATTTTACCGACATGCAGGATCTGAGCCAATAGTGATGGATTATGAACTAGTTTGTATTGATTGGCAGCAGCAGCTTACAGCAAGTAGAAGCAAAAAATCAGAAAAGGGTACTCTTGAAATATAACTGAGTTTGATTTGTAAAGTCGAATTAGGAAAGACATCCTCATTTAGGAGTCAGTGTAGTTTGGAGGAAAGAACAAGGAATTTTGAGAGGAACTGGGGTAGCTGGATGGTCTTGCATGAGGGAACTTCTGAGGATCCCCAGTTTCTTCTTCAGACATGGATTCAGGATTAATGACTGGCTAGTGATTAGAAGAATTACATGCGTATTATATGTAATAGTAAAAGGCCTTCTGTATTAGTATTCTTTCTGTGAGTCGTAGTTTCATGTTATTGAGCATCTATTTTGTGTAAGTTTCTGTTCGGGGGTGCTTCATATAATCAACACTTAGGACAGGGTCAAATGAATGAATGTGTTGGGGCTACAGAGAAAGTAGCACTCCTTGGCTTCAATGTGTTCATAATCTAGTTGAGGGGGTAACCCAAACATACACAGACGTACTTAACAAAACAGAGCCATGGTTCAGTGCTAGCAAAAAGTAGAGATAAATGCATTAAGTACCACGGCGGTATCACTGGATTTAGTCTTAAATGTGTTGCTAAGGTAGGGACCTGGGAGGTGGAGTACTCTTTTCAAAACATTGTGAAGTGTTGCTATATTAAAGGTAATTGTATACTGAGTGCCTTCTGAATGTCAAGTACTAAGTTAGGTACTTTATATGTATTCATTCATCCAACAAATTCTAAGTGCCTTCTGTATGCCCAGGTACTATTGCTGAGTATTATCTCTAATACTTTAACTTGAGAATTTGTTATTATTTCTCTTTTAGAGCAAACTGGTGCTCAGAGATATTTAGTAACTTTTTCTTTTTGTCTAAGTTCATATCATGCAGTTTGAAAGGGGTGGGGCCAGGGAAAATGATACTGGCTTATGATTGTTTTGTTATGTCTTCAGGCTTCTAATTTTCAAAATAGTAATTCTTAGAATATTTCTAGGAAAACACATTTCCAGATTAATATATGTGCTCTTATACGCTGGTTTGCTAAAATAAGTAATAGTAAACAGGTAAGGAAAAATGATGGAAAGAAAAACTGTCTCAAAAAGAAGGAACGAACAAAAAACAAAAACTGTCTTCACTTTCGTGTTTTTTGTTTCTTTTTACCTTTTTTAAACCAAGTATTGGGAAAAAGACCAATGATTGAGTTATACTGAAAAGGACACCTTGGTCTAGCTCATGGCCTTGAAATGATCACACACTGTTAACAAAACATTACTCAGATTAGGTTTGGGAATTACTGGGCTTACTTACAAAAAGGTTTCATTTATTCTTTGTAGGAGGAGACCTGATGAGGAGTAGGGTTAGTTATCAAAAAATGTAAACCCAGTTTGCCAAAGTGAACTCAAAAGATGATGGAATTTACTCAGAAGCCACAATTATAAAAGGAAAGATGAAAATGTAAATGAGGGCTAGAGAACAACATGGATGAATCTAGAGGGTATTATGCTCAGTGAAATAAGTCAGGCAGAGAAAGACAAATACCATATGATTTCACTTATTTGTGGAATATAAAAACAAAGCAAAATGGGAGGAACAAAACAGCAGCAGGCTCACAGACACGGAGAAGTGAGTAATAGTTACCAAGGGGGAAGGGTTGGGATGGGCTGAGGGACGGTGAGGGGGATGAAGGGACACAATAATTTGCAATCATAATATAAGTAGGTCACAGGACGGTAGCACAGCATGGAGAATATAGTCAGTGATTCTGTAACATCTTTCTATGTTGATAAATAGTAACCACACTAGAGGGGCTGAGGATTTAATAATATGGATAACTGTTGAACCACTGTGTTGTATATTTGAAACCAATATAAGATTGTATATAAATGATACCCCACTTAAAAAAAAAAAGGAAACTAGAAAAAGAAGAACAAATGAAGCCCAAAGTTAGTAGGAGGGACATAATAAAGATCAGAGCAGAAATAAGTAAGATAGAGAAGAATAAAGCAATAGAAAAAATCAGTGAAACCAGGAGCTAGCTGGTTCTTTGAGAAAACAAATAAAGTAGGTAAACCCCTAGCTAGACTTATCAAGAAAACATATGTGCACACAAAAACTTGCACGTGAATGTTCATAGCAGCATTATTCATAATATCTATAAAGTTGAAACGGCTCAAACTGAGTAAAAACAAAAGGACTGTATCTAAAACACTTGTGAGGTTCTGCAGTCTTGAGGAAAATCTATAGTATTAAATGTTCATATTGGAAAAAAATAAAAATAAAATAAATGAGGATTAGAGATAATGGTAACAGAAGCGGCGGGTGTGGGTTGAGGGTGGGGTATGTAGATTGCTAGAATTAAAATAAAAAAAGACAGGGAGTATGACTAAGAATATATTCAACAACAGTACTCTAATTACTGACGTTATACTCTTTAACCAGAATGATATGGCCATGTTGACAAAATGAAGTGGAGAGTCTCTTGGTGGTTCTGTGTTGCAGTGGGAGTCATATAGTACCTGTTATACAAGTTATGGTCCATCAAGCAGAGTGTTAGTCTGACTTAGAAGGATGCTGTTGCATGCACTGATTGTAGGGTAATGTATTGTTTCTCCTTTATTGAAGCTCTGTTATCCAGTAATTTTTTTTTTTTGAGCAACTACTGTGTGCCAGGCCTTTTCAAGACTGGACCATACCTTTATATGTAACTTATACAGAATATATTATATACAATATTGTAGGATTAAACTAGTTCAGTTACTAAGACGTTTTGAGTAGAATTGTCCAGGCACCAAAATCAGTTGATTATTTCCCCCCCCATCTGTTGCACTGATTGAACCCTGAACTGTGAATTAAAATTACTGAGCATTCAGTCTGGTCTGGTTGTTAATGATCTAAATAATTCATCTTTTTTTTGCTTCGTAGCCTTATTTGGTGGATTTGAGGGCTAGCTGTTCTGTCTACTAATAAGGAGGTTAACTACAAATGGCTTTCAAGATAATCCTGTAGACGTGACTTATGTAAGAGAAATAAAATCTGGTCAAATCTAATTTATTACATGCAAAAGGGAAATTAAATGTAAATCTTTTAATTTTGTCTCCATGTTTTAAAAAATATGAAGCACAATAAGAAAAACAGATACTACTTTTAGCATTTAAAAAAATTTTGAAGAAAAAAAAGAACAAGATAGTACTTTTAGTTTTTCTTTTCTAATTAAGTTCATGCATATTTTGCATAGGCATGGAAATATCTATGTCAGATAGGTTCTTGTTCTTTTTATGCCTCTTGAATCATTCAAATGGGTGTAAAATTTCTATTATTACCTTAGTAGTGTAGTATGTTGATGATATGATAGCACTTTTCTGGATATTTCTGCCTCAAATCAAAATGTAGTCTGTATGTTGAAAATGAACTTTAAATTAAAGCATTTGATGAGAGTATATTAAATATGCCATAGGTCTGTTAACGTCAGTTTTGTGATTTCATTTTGTATGTACATTTTTTTTTCTTGAAAGGCATTTTTCATTTTCTGTTCCTCCTTTAGAGGAAGTAAGTAGGTTAGGCCACAGAATCTCAAATAATTCATCCTTCTTACAGTAACGGAAGGGCAGGAAGTCGAGATTTTTGTAAATGTTACGTTCAGTGACTACCCCTTTGCATGTAATCTCCATGGCTGAAAAGAAAGCAAATCAGATAAGCCATTGCTATGATATAAACAGGGTCATTTTCATTAGAATATGACCAGTAGATAGAGGGGAATGTTTTTGAGAAAATAATGAGTAAGAAGGAACCATCCTACTAAGTGATTTACTATTTAAAGGCAGCACAGAATAATTGCCACTCAGGCATCTATTGTGTAAGGATAGATGTGGACAGAAGATCCAGATTTGTTCCTGATGGTCCTGAGATTTCAGTTCTCACATTGAAATGATCTGAGTTTGGCCTGCCTAAAATCTATGAACTTGGGCCCTCAGGGGAAAATTTCACCTCTCTCCACAGTAGATCTCAATTCCACTATGCATACTATTCAGAGTTCTTATCAGGCAGGGTGAGTAGAATATCAAAGCTGGTATCTGTCATGCTTGATTTGAAAAGAAAATTTTTCTTTGTAGCAATGTGTGTTTGTTGAGAGATGCTTCAAGTGTGAGGTTAGACTTTTCTCTTATCCTTATTGAATAAGCCTGTTTAAGAGGTTTGAATTTATCTTCTTTGATGTGTTCTCCACTGACACTTAAATAAGGAGAGTTTCTTGGAGCGGTAATGTTATGCTTCTGCCAAATAGGTAAATAAATACTTAGCAGTCTAGTTGTTAGTTAGAATTTCCCAGGAGAATATGAGATAGATGGACAAAAGAAGATCTTTTTGTGATTTCCTCTCTCCCCTCCCACAACTAGTCTGTTGCTTTCTCCCCTTCTCTTTTATTCATTCATTTGATACATTTTGTTGATACCTACTGTGAATATTCACAAGAGATAAAGACATACATAAATCAAGGTCTCTTTCTTCCAAAGCCTACTTGTAAGTAGATGGCCATGATACAATGTAGCAAGTATTATCACTGGGTATGGATTCTGTCTTCCCAGCCTTTTCTTCTCCTGGCATCTCATGCACACATATTTGGGTATTTGTACAGAGGAAGGTTCTTGCTGGAGTCATTCTGATTCCTTCTGGGGAGGAGCTATAGCTTTTATCTGTCTCCTTGTGGCCTCTTGCTGCAATCTCTCACTGTGTTTTCTTCTTTGCCTCTGTACTAGTGTTCTAGAAATCAGCTCCTGGAACCACAGTTGGCATGTGAGGAAGCTTTTATGCCTCCTCAGCAAAAACGTCACAGTAAGGTTTCCAATGGTGTTAGGCTTGGTTCATTATTCAGAGATTATATCCTTCTTACTTTTTTGGTTGTTAAAATGTTCTTTTCTTTACAAAGAGATTGGCAAAACCAATAATTACTAACTTTATATCAGTTTCCCAAATTCATTTTGAAATTTTACTTGTCCATGAAATCGCAGCCTTGTCATTGTTCTTAACGCCTTGCTTTTCCCTATGTTCACCGCTGGATGCCTGAGGAAACCAAATGGGGCTTTGTGGTGCAAAGGTACTGGCCTTTGCAAATGATCACTCCTCTACCCTCGTATGCTTCAGACATCTGGTAAACTGGTGCTTGGAAGGACTGTAGACACCGGAGAGCAGCTTGTTTGCCTTTCTTCAAAAATAACTGTAGCTCTCCTGTACTGAGTGTCTACTGTTTGTAAAGCACTAACATTGCATAATAAAAAAATATTTTTTTCACATCTCTGTGAAGTACATATTCCTACTGCATTTTACAGATGAAGATGCCTAAGGCTCAAGAGAGGTGAAGGACAAGTAAATTGTGAAGGATTCAAACCCCAGCACTCTGGCTCCAAAGCCTGTGCTTTTCACAATTACAGTGGATTGGCTTCTATGTTGACTAAAATACAGCATGTTGAGCGCTGTGGTAAAGTCTGATGGATACTCTCTGGGGAGGTACAAGTCTGTTTCTTGGCTGAGTGACCTCAGTTTTCTCATCTGTAAAATGTTATCTGTTTTAAGAGTTAGTTGTGAGAGTCACATAGGCTGGTAATTGGTGAAATCCCTTAAAACGGTCTGTGTCCCTCTAATGTGTGTTAGGTTTATTGTCTTTGATTACCTCCTTTGTGGCCTTGTATTGGTGAGTTTTCCTCTTACAGGTTGTGTATCTGCCTGGTGTCTTAGAGGTACAAAGGTGGCCATCAGCGAGTAAAACAGAAAACTGTAGACAGGTCTTAGGGGGCAGGGGACATATTTTTCTCAGGATCACTTTCTCCAGCCTGGACTTAAAGGACTACAGATCCTGAGGGCATTCCCAGAATTAGACACTCCAAGTCCTGACACTTGGTTGTAGGCTGGGAGCTAGGTCAGAAGAAAGCCTCCTTGTAGTTGAATCTCACCCAAAGATGAATACATTTCATTCTGTGTAAAATACTACCTACTTTCATGTGATTTCCTGAATGTTTTTCCCATAGCTCAGCATTTTCCAAAAGGAGGCTTCTATGGAATTCGATGTACTGTGATAATAGCGTCAGCTGGTGATAAAGTGACTATGGGAAACTGTCTTAGACAGCACTTCACAGATAGCTGCACTGCACATCTCCCAAAGGCCCCAGGGTATTATACATCTCTTTCACCACAAAACTTTTTATCATGGGACAGGAGAAAACGGTCTCCTCAAAGTTGTTTGGAGGAGCAGACTTTGGCAGATGTTGCCCCAGCCTTTCATCTAGTTTTGTTTAGACGCCCTAGTCTGGCCTTCGGTGTGTAGTAGGACCAGTGTGGTGGTGAGGAGAGCCTAGCCTTCAGGCCTGCCTCCCTTCCCATTACTTCAGAGTTACTGTTCTATTAAGAAAACTAGCAGTCTTTTCTGGAGTCATATAAATATGAGGTGGTATTATTACTAACAATAGAGTATCTGCTTTCATGTAGTCACCTTGACATCTTGTGATGTAGATTGGAGCACTGGTAGCCTGCCACAGGGATTCTGTTGAAATAAAATGAAAGAGAAAAAAAAAATCAACGCCCAGTTTTTTTTTTTAAGATCACTGAGTAGCTGTCATGAACTCAATAATTGCTAAGCTAGATAATTATTGAAGTTAACATTTTATTGACTGCTTACCATGTGGTAGGCATTACCTGTCCTATCTCACTGAATCCTTACTATTGCTCAATGAAGAAATTGCTGTTAATTCTGCATCCATTACAGATACGGAAATTGAGACTTCAAGAGATTAATTCCTACAAAGTCATGGAGTAGGTAATTGTCAAACTTTCAAAGTAAAATGAAGAGAGGGAAAGGAAGGCGGTGGTTTAGGGAAGGGTGAGGGAGGGAAATTAGAGCCTGTGACAGGATGGCAAGTTTTGAGGATGATCCACAAAGTATTTGATTTGCGTCTGTGAAAAAGTGACAAGGAGCAGGGTGGGTGGGGACAGGGCAGCTTTATATGCCACTTCAATGAGGTGTTCAGCAGTAGAGAGAGGTTCTTTAGATGCTGTTACCAGATAATAACCTTTAGGACTTTTTGTATGTCATTTGGTTAGCGCCTCACGATTTCTACAAAGGAAACAAAAAGCCAACTTCAATTGATGGTATTAATGTGGGCATTGTAGCGGCCAGTCCCTGGATCCCCACAGTAGAGGCGGACTTCTCTCGTCATTTTGTATCACTGTGTGGATATGTCATTGCTATGCATCATCTGTGTGGTTATAATCATTTTTGTTTGGTTCATGATAATGATGTTAGGGTTAATTAGCACTCCTGACTCATTCTTTAGTCTTCTTAAGCCAAAACTGGTAAGTTTGATCTGTTGACATTGTGGTGATAATCTCAGTCATCTTTTCTGAATGACAGAATTTTAATCTCATTCTGAGATGCTGCATTTGAGGTGATGTCTAACCCCATTGTATACTACTTCCGACTAGTGCTATATTATGTCCGTACCTTACTTTTGAAAAATGTTCCTGTTAACTGTGAAGCGTGACTCTAAAAAAAAAACAACTGTGAAGTTACTAAAACTATTTAATTAGTCTTAGTAAACATTAACTAGCCATTCTTTTAAATATATTTTAAAACAATGGTTGGAGCAGGAATGGCCAGGCTACAGTTAGTTATCTTTCTTAGTAATCTTTATTTCTAGCCTTCTCTGCAGACCCAGATTCTTGGTTTAGACAAGGCCCACTCTTCCAGTTTATGCTGAAGCATCCCAGATTGGGTTGCTTGTCTTCTCTTTATCTCAGCCCCAGGCAGGTTCTTCACCTTGGATATGTTGTAGGAGCTCGATAACGGGGGGAAGTCTGTGCCCGCCCCCCATTCTAAGCCAGTGTTCTATTCATTCTTGGCAGATGTGAGCAAAGGAATTGTATGAGGGGAAGATTACAAAGGACACACTCTACATTTATCTCTAGTCAGAATAAGATACAGTAGATTCTTGACATTTGTGAGGGATATATCCCAAGACCATTGCCAATTCTTAACTTGAAAAAAAATCATTGTATCACATAATTCTTTCCTTCGAATTATTAAAGTATAACTGAAAAATGTAAATGATCTCTCTAGACTCTTAACTGCTTAATTTGCTCGATGAGCAATTTTTGTACTGTCTGGAGCACTTACTGAAACAAATTCACACATCTTTTCTACTTATTTCCTTTTGGAGCATTGGTAGTTTTGTTCACACAATGTGTCTGAGTCATCGTCCCATTTGACATTTCAGTCTTTAATTATCTGAAACTTCTGTTTTGTGGCTAGGACCTATCACTTTCATAAACATTTCCATATTCCCCTCATTCTGTCATCAACACTAGAATCAACTAGCAGTTAATTTTGTTTATTTCGTTTCTTAAAAAGAAACAAAGTTTTTTTTTTTTATCGCTTTAGTTACAGCGGCCATGGCATTAAGGCTCAGCATTCTGAGTAAGAGCATACCTGGACCTTGACCGGTCCAGTCCGCTTGCCATTGCCCCTCAGCTTTATGGTGTATATGATTCAGAACCATGTCTCTGCTAAATGACAAATCACTCAATGTCCCAGGAGCTTCAAATGTCACTCAGGAATGGTAGAAACCATAAATAGTCTGTGAGTGACAAGTATATACCATATATTTCTGATACCTGAGTTGTGGAGAAGTAAAACCTACCCTGCCTTTTCTCATCCATCCATTTATATATGCACTTGCATATATAAATACCTTCTACTTAAATCACCCGTGAATTTTGGGGAAGTTGATTTCCCTTAGTGATATCTAGGCTATTGCTTCAGTTGTTGGCATCAGTAACAAATTAAATATTTTCATGGGAAGACACACTGTTCATAAGATAGACTGTTCTAAATAAACATGAAACAGGATTTAAAAATATTTTTTACTAATTTTCTTTATTTAAAAAAAAAGCTGTTTAAATAGTCAAGAGGTACAAAAGGGTGTCCAGAGAGAAGGTTCCCTCCCATGGCTATCTTATAGTGAACTGTTGCTCCTTCCTGGGGATAGCCACTGTTACCAGTTTTTGACAGGTCATTGCAGAGATAGTCTGTGAAAATACAAGCAATATACACATTTATATATCTCTCCTTTTGTTTCATGGAAATCAAAGCACAGAAGTTTTTATATCTTGTATAAAATTAGTAATATTAATGGTATCTTGGAACTCTTTCTGTATCAAAGTGTGAAGAGCTTCTTTATTTATTTGGATTTTTACAATGGCGTTATATGCCATATGGATATACCACAGTTCTTTATTGATGAACATTTGGGTTGTTTCTAATTTTTTGATATTATAAACAGACCTATAGTCAGTGAATATCCTCTCACATTCTTCCTTTAATAGATAAGTGCAAGTAACTATAGGGTAAGTTTCTAGAAGTAGAATCGCTGAGTTGAAAGATATGTTCCTGAAAATTGATCTCCATGGAGGTTGTTTCAAGAGGACCTGCTTCCCCATAGTCTCATAGCCTAGGATTTTAGAATGTAAAATATAAACTAATTTCACCACTGCTTAATGTTTCTAGAGTTAATAGTGGTATATGGTAGGTTGGGGCTTCCAAGGATTTATTACATGAGAGATTGAGGACATTTGTCCACTAGATGTAATATCCTAAAGGAAAATTAATTTGCACATTTGATTTGGAGACAAAAGGTGGTATAGGTGAGATACATAAGGTAATTCTGAGGACAGTATGTTACATGTCATTTGATCTGTTCTCTAGTCCTTCTCTTGGAGGTTTAGGGCAAGAAGATTGTAATAAAAATGATTAATAACTAAAGTGAGCTGTTTCAGAAAAGGGGGACTTTGGGGATGTAATACATTTGCATTGGCGCCAATAGTAATGGTCTCTGCTTTCAGTCATCAGCTCCTTGATGACACGTCCAGAGTGGGTATTGGTAGGAGCACATTAGACATTGTCAGCCATGACATGTACATTAGTGGGAATCAAAAATTGCTTCAGTGACTTTGCTGGACATATGGACCCTAAAGCAGTTCCTTTTGATATCAGTAATGCCTGGAGACCTTTAGAATTTAGAAGAGGTTAGGAGGAAAGTGGTGGATCTTGGTTAATAGCACAAAGGACACCTTATGGTGCATTTTAAGGTACTTCCTTAGGAAATCACAGTACCGTTAAGAGATTTAGGATGGGATTTTCTGAGAAATACTGTTTGTGACTTGTACTGTGAGTGACTCTATTACCTACCTGGTTTTTATGGCCCATGGAATACTGGTTGCCTATGGGATTGTGGAATGGTGCCAGGTGATTAATTAAAACATAAAACAAAGCATTTCTAAGCACTAAAAAAAAATTGCTTTGCTTTTCGGAACCCAGTTTGTTGAAGTGAAAGGACTTTGTATGTTTGTATGTTACTGAACATATTTACAGAGGATGAAAACAAGGGAGGAAGAGTTAACATGTCATAGAAGAAGTAGCTTCTGTTAAAATAATACTGGTTTCTGACTGTTCTACCTGGTTACAAGGCGATAGAAAAACACCTCATCTGTCCTACTGTTCAGATTTCTTGTGATGGTGCAAGTAACCAGTGACTTCAAAATTAGATAATGGGAAAGATAACATAGTAAATATTTTTATGCTATAATATTTTATACAAAATGTCTGCAAACCTGAGTGAAACAATGGATGGAAACAATTTTTATGAATTTTAGATATGTGCCTATAGACAGAGTATAACATTACCTGTTGTGTATTACTGATGTTTTGTATAACAAAAACACATTCTGAATATTTCCTAAAACATAGAATCAACATTTACTACAGGTTTTGTGCAGTGCTAGCTTTTAGATTTCTCCTACTCTGTATATCCTTGTAGTCACAGACAGGATTTTGCTCTGGTGAGTTTTATGGTTTTTAGGTAGGAAAAAACCTGTTAAGGGAAAGAACAGGGAATCTTCTCAAAGGATCATTAAGGTTTTACCCAGTTTATCCACCAGGGGGAAAATTATTTTATCACTCTACAGTTTAGCAGGAAAAAGTTCTCACTCCTATATCACTTATTAAGGAAGTCAATTTCATTGCTGATTTTTGTTTAGTGAGGTAATAGTCATAGAGAACTTAAGTGCAAGTCTTAATTCACTTAGAATTTTCACAATTTCTAGATTAATTCTCCCTCAGGCCTTCACATCCTAGTTCCTGTTTTGAGGATTGTCTTAATTATAGTGAAATCTAATGGGTCTTCAAATTAAGACTGTATACATTTTGAAATGATCAGATATGTCTAATATTTGACATTTTCTAATTTAAAGGGAAGAAAGGAAGAAAGAACATGGAAACATCTAGTAAACTTCACAAAAGATAGCTGACTCAAACAAGCACAGGTTTTTTTTTTTTGTATTGACTGTTTAAAAATGAGTATATATTATATGTCTGAGAGACTCAAGAAATATTTTTATCATAGAGTTTTTCAGGCACATACAAAACCAGTAGGCAGTACAAAGAAACACCGTGGGGCCTTCATCCTCTGACAGCCACCAACATGTTACAAGTCATATTTCACCACTTTACCCCTTGATTGATTTATAGCAAGTTCCTAACATTTCACTTGTCAATTTCAGTTTATATCTCTAAAGTACAGAGAAGTTCCCTTTTAAATGTACATGCCATAATCATCCCTCTAAACAAAAAACAGTAATTTTTTAATATTATCAAAGCCAATAGACATTCATTCTTCCCCTCTTGTCTAATCGTCTTTTAAAACAAAATAGCTTAAACAGGATCCAAACAAGATTTATGAATTGTGATGCATGATTTGTTAAGTATGTCTCTTAAATCTCATCTAAATTTCAGATTTCCTTTTCCATCTATTTTTGTATTCTTTGCCTTTTTCATGTGTATGTGGGGAAAAAAGCAAACTTTTGTCCTTTACAGCTGTGGTTTTCACATGTTTTGGTCTTAAGACTCTCCTTTACAGTCTTAAAACATGATGGAAACCTCCAAAGAAGTACCATTTGTATGGGTTTTATCTATTATTATTTATTGTATTTGTAATTGAAATAGGTAATTTAAACTGTTTATTTAGAAATAACAATACTAAAATATTTTAGTATATGTTCATATAATTTTAATGAAAAATAATCATAGTTTACTGAAAAAATGAGAGAGGTGGCACAGTTCTATTTTTGCAAGTCTCTCTAGATTTGTCTGTCTGGCTTCATGGAAGATAGCTGGATTCTCATGTCTGCTTTGGCATTCAGTCTCTTGCAGTTTCTTGTTTTGATGAATGGAGTATATGAAGAAAATCTGCTTCATATACTAACACATATCTGAGATTAGAAAAAGGGAGGGCGGTGTTTTAAGTCTTTTTATTTAACTGTGGGCATTCTTCTTTGACACTACACCAAAACTTGACAGTTTTGGTTCTTAAAGTTTAGTTGCAATGTGCAATCTGAGATCCTACCAATGAGCTTTTCATAATCTGTTATATTGAATCCATTGGTCTGTCTTGCACTTTGATTGGACCCTTTACCCATGCTTAATTTTGTAACATCAAGCATTCGTCATTTGGAAAACACTGCTTCACTGAGTTATGCAGATATTAGAAATGTTTATGTTTCATTTTGAAATATTCAAAAAATCACATTCATGAATATCACCACCCATCACCTTAGAGAAGAGTTTAGCTTCTGGGAAGCTGTAAAGCTCATGGTGGCAGATAAAAGTTTTCCAAAATTATGATTTTTCCCTGGAGTGCTCAAACTGTATCATTAGCAACAAATGCTGTCAGTGTTTTCCTTGATGTGACAAGCTTACTTCATTTATTTTTGACAAAATATTTGCCAAAATCCAAACCTGAATAAACATAGTTTATTAAATAAAAACGGCATTCTGTGAAAAAGCAGCTTATTCAGTGTGCATGTTGAACAGTTGCTTTTCCTTGAGATAATTGTGGTACGTTTGCTTTATATGTTACTTCTGATTTCATCACACAGAATATTAAAAAGATGTATATTTAAATATCAAGACCTAATCAAATTTATTATTTTATTTTGTCAAGGATGGTCTTCAGGGAAACTTACTTGTTTACGCAGGGGAACTTGTTTACTGTGAGTGCGTGGTGGTAAAGACGGTGAAGACTCTATACAGCTGGGTACCACTACTCCCGCAGTTTTCACCTGCTGTTGCTTTTGAACCATCAGAGCAAATTCCAACACAGTGAAAGAGACAAGTTACATGTTAGTACTTTTATGAAAATAGTTTTGATTTCTTAGACCTTTTGAAAGGGTCTCAGAACTCCCCCATGGTCCATGGACCACACGTTGAGAAATATTGCTGAAGAATTTTTGAATGGTCTGAGTTTTGCTTCTTATATCTTTATGGTGTGATTTAACATGCCCCATTGTCTCTGGTATTTCTTGTAAATAGACCTGATCAGATTAGGTTTGATTTAGTTTTTTCCTGGCAATTCCTTTGTAGTTGGAGTTGGGTTTGTATTTGTAGTATCCATGGATGGTTGTTGCCTAGAGCCATTAATTTATTAAGGGTTGCAACTGGTAGTGTTTCAGTCTATCATTCATTCTTTATATATTAGCAGGAATTCTTTCTAAAGTGAAGCTTCATCTCACCAATGATTTGGTTACCCTGAGATAGAGTTTGCATGGATCTCATACAATACAGGCAGGATAAATCCTTGCTTTTTTCTCCAAATAATGATTTGATTCCCTTGTTTCCTCAAAAGGTGATCAGTGGGGTGTTTGTTGTTTGTTTTCGAGTATTATGAGCTCATGGATTTAAATTTGTTTGATGTATTTCAATTAACTGCAGCTAGTATCCTTACTTTGGCAAGCAAGAGCTACTTTGGCAAGCAAGAGCCTCTTCAAGTTGGCTTCTAAGTTCTTTTGATACGACCTCTGTTGCCTTTGATACCTTCCTTGATTTTTTGTTTGACAAGATGTTCCAGATTCATCTTGCACATATTCTGCCGCAGAGCAGAAATCAGCTCCTCTGGGAAGGCCTAGGAGAAATGGTGTTTAGAGACCACAGTCTGAGCACTAGGCTATCATTACTGTTGATTGGTGGTTGTTTTTAGACTTTGTCAGCAGGCAAAGCTAGAAAATATGCATATTTTTAAAAGATAAACTGCATCATGAATTCATACTGATACTTCCATTCAAACTTAGGACCCATCCATCTTTCACTGCTTGTCAATGACACCAAGATAATTACTTATTTCTTTTATCCTATATCACACAGACAACAGTCTCAAAATTACAACACTACCACTAACAATAGGGTTATAGAACACAGTTTGTTTTGGCAATTTAAAAAAGAATGGAAATTGGAAACATTATCACAGTTTAGCTAGCTGAATTGGTTATCTTAACATAGCCAAATTATTGGTGTTTACTATACATTTTGAGACTGTTTTCCTATTTCCCACAACATCAAATTGGCAGATATTTCAACTAAAATAAATAAGTCAATTTATTGAAAGAATCACACTGTGCATTCATTGTATTGATACAACAAACTTAATTGACAAATTTAGTGTAATGACAGTAAATAATGGACTAGAATTTTCTTGTTCTTTTTTATTATATAAACATTAACATTTTTGTTTACTACCATATTATATCAAGTCTATCCCTTATCTATACCTACTCTCATTTCAATGTCAGAAAACAGAAAAAACAACTTAGAGGGCAAGGAATTCTGTTCATATGATACCATGATTTTTTGTTTTCAAGGAATATGCTATGAAACAATGGATCCTTTTTCTTTGTAATGATAGAAAAAGTTTACTGTGACACTTAATTTAAAAAATTGTATTAATATTTTTCTTCTGTGATTTAACATGGATTATATTAGAAAAAAATGTTAGTGATATTTTTGAAGCAATTACTTCTAGATCTGTTGGTATATGGGGTACTGTAATCAAGAAAATTATGTAACTAAGAGAAACTGAAGTAATGACCACCATAATAAAAACTGATTTTTACATGTAATATTTAGTGATAATGCCTTTTTCCCACTTCTAGGTTAAAAAATAAATCATGACTGAATCTGCCTCTAGCACAAGTGGTCAAGAGTTTGATGTATTTAGTGTTATGGACTGGAAAGATGGAGTAGGTACATTACCAGGAAGTGACTTAAAGGTATGTTATCCTTTTTACATAAATTATATGTTTGTACATCTGTGTGTGTTCATTAAAATGAATCTGAATATATATGATACCATTAAAAGCATTCAGCATAATGTAGATTTTATATGGTGTTTAGGCCTCTAAAATTAATTTTCAAGATGATTTGAGGTACTGATGGATTGGCAGAAGCCTTTTTCACTTGGGGTAGGGAACTAAGGAATATTTTGGAAGTATGTGCTCATCTTGCAGAAATTGAGTTATGGCTTCAAGGAGGATTATCTCAGTTTTGACTCTGTATGAAGTCTAATAAATATAGAAATGGTAAGCTTAAAAGACCTCGCTTCAAATATTTTTTAGTAAAGAGCTTTGTAATTTTGAGTGACTTACCACACTCCTTGTGCCCTAGTTTACTCATTGAAAAACTGGCTAATGTTATTGTATGTCCATTGTACTTCAACTGAAAATAACAAATAAGGAAATAAATAAAAACTGGATAATGTTAAAATATGGAATAAACAGGACTATTCTTCTCTTCTTAATTATTTATACTCTAAATAGGGATTTTTATATAATCACCTGTTTAAAAGCTGGTTTTTGTATAGATGACAACTTTCTTCAGAGAGCAATGCCTCAATCTGCTCCTTTTCTGTGTAGTTACCATCCTTCCCCTTTTCTCCAGTCCTACACCTAACTCCAGGACCACATCTGCTGAAACATGGTTATGCAGGCATCCATCTGGGAAGCCAACCACCCCCATCTCTCATTTCTAATTTGCTTTTGCTCTGATCCTGTCTCTGGGTCCTTGAACCTGTGTGTGGCCCTTTAGACTTTGTATCTGTACTTGGTCACTCAGGTGTTTGAACTTCCGATCTCCCTAACTAGCTGTCATTTGGCTTGCTTCTCTCCAGTGTGTGGTATTCTGGCCTGTCTTGAATAGAAATTCTTGCTCCTTAATACTGGCTTCTGGAATCCAGTCCCTTTTAGTGGCCACTTAACAAGTATCTCAGCTAAGCTTGTCCTACTTCATTCTCAGGGTGAGAGGTAGACATCTGTTGTTGGAAAAATACTTAGATTTTAGTGGGTTAAGTTTAATTAAATGCAATGTGCCAACATATCTGTCTTGAGTTTAGCTGAGCAAAAATATTTCAGTGAGGTTTAGTGAAATCTGAAGAGGAGATTTGGTTTTTCATTTTAGTTCTCTGACCTTGAGCAAGTCAGTCAGTCTCCTCGGGCCAATTTCTTCTCTGGTAAAATAAGGAATCGAATACTAAGGATTTTATCTGCTCTAACATTCTCCAAATGTTCATCTGGATTAGATATGATGGAAATAGAGTGCTGAAAGTTTTGAGAAAGAAAAACTGCTTCTAGACTCTGATAATGTCAGCCACATTAGCTATATGAGCTTTGTCAAGTTATTTAAATTCTCTGAGTTTCAAATCTTTATCTGTGAAATGGGAATATAGGATCTATGTCAGAAGGTGGTTCTGAGGATTTAAAAAAATAGTATCTGTAATACACTTAATGAATTGTATCTTTTCTGGTTTTTTGACATATTATGAAACTGCTTTTTTTCCTTGCTTGCTTCATTCCCTTATTTTCCTTGTATGTTTTTATCCTTTTTCTTCTCAGTGCTTTGTTCAGTTAGATTTTGACAGTAGAGTGAAGTTTCCACCCCAAAGAAATTACATTGCCTGGAGGTTTTCTAAGAATGGATTTTAGGAGTTGTTACTTTTATTAAGGTGATCAGGTAATTAAGCCTTTTAGTGAGTATTATAATCTGGGTTATTTCTCTTTTTTTATTGACATATAGTTGATATACAATCTTTTATTAGTTTCAGGTATACAACATAATGGTTCAACAGTTACCCATATTATTAAATCCTCATCCCAACTAGTGCAGTTATTATCTGTCAACAAAGGAAGATGTTACATAATCATTGGCTATATTCTCCATGCTGTACTCATATCCCTGTGACCATCTTATATTACGATTGAGAATTTTTGAGTCCCTTTATCCCCCTCACCCTTTCCTGCCACCCACCCTAACCCTTCCCACATGGTAACCACCATTCACTTCTCAGTGTCTATGAGTCTAAGATGTGGTTCATATACATGATAGAATATTATTCAGCCATGAAAAAGAAAGGAATCCTGCCATTTGTGTCAACATGGGTGGACCTAGAGGGTATTATGCTAAGTGAAAAAAGCCAGGCAGAGAAAGACAAATACTATATTTCCATAAATATACTTATTTATGGAATCTAAAAATAAAACTAAACAAAATAATCAGGGGTTATTTTATTTGACTTTAGACAAATCTAAATCCTAGGTAATTGCTATGTATCCTGTTCACATTATGCATTGCAGGCAGTGTGATACGCCATTTAAAAATTTATTTATTTTTTATTTTTATGTATTTAATTTATTTTTTATTAAGGTATCATTGTACAGTCTTATGTTCAGGTTTCATGTGAGCAACATTGTGGTTACTACATTCCCCCCTATTATCAAGTCCCCACCACATACCCCATTACAGTCACTGTCCGTCATTATAGTGCGATGCTATAGAGTCACTACTTGTCTTCTTAAAATTATTATCTACTTTATAACCCTTTTTGTCCAAGGAGAGTCAGAGACTAGCTAGTTGATTATATTGCCTAAGACTTCTGATTCACTTGCTCCTAATAATAAATTAGAGTTGCTTAACAGCTCTAATTGAGAAATTGATTTTTCACAAAATTAAGATATTAGAAAGAACTTTGAACACATCATGAAATTTACTCTCTCACATCACATTTTGTCTATTTTACATTATTGAAGCTTCTTCTTTTTTTAATTTTTTATGGGCATAGGCATGTGGATTTCCTAGTACATGATGTGCTATCCTAAGACAGCTATTAAAGTTAATTTAGCAAATACAGTAAGCTAATATATGTAAGCCAATTTCTTATCATGGAAATAGGTTTTTATATCCTTCAGCTTATTGCCGTTTTAAAAGAATTTTTCTCTGTAAAAACTCAAGACGTGGCCAATCAAGTTATGTCACTCTTTTGCTTAAAATCCTTTAACAGTTCCTGTATTTTTCATGGTAAAGTTCACACCCTTTAAGTTTACCACAGATATTTTTGGTGGTCTGGCCCCTACTTCCCTCTCCAGCTGCATCTCATTCCACTGCCACCCTGTTTCTTTTTCAGAAGCCCAACCAGCTAGTTGAAGCCTTCACACCTTGTTCCCTTTTTCACTGTTCCCTGAAGCTGGGATCTCCTTGCCCCTCCACCCTAAGGGCTAACCAACCCTCATATAAAACAGAGTGCAAGAACTCCTTGTTTGAATGCACCAATAGAAAGAATAGAGAATTATTCTCTAATTCTAATTATTCACTTTACCTGCATCTTTTTTATTTAATCCTCTTATTTAACCCTTTTGAGGTAGTTTCTTATCACTTTTGTCAGCTTGCAGATGGAGAAACTGAGGCCCAGGCTGGTTAAGTCATTTGCGTAAGGTCCAACAGTTAGTTATTGGCAGGACTGGATCTTAAAACCAGGCTTTTCTTAAATTAAAATTGGTTCTCTTAATCACTGCTATACTACAGTCTAAAGAGGGAAAACGTTTTCGTATCAAAAGAGATGGAAGGAAAATGTTACAACAATTTAAAGGAGGTGTTATTTTAGCTGGAGGGATCAGGAAGGCTTTGGGAAGCAGATGTCAATGTGAGCTTCAGGTGCCTGAAAATAGGTCAGCGTGTATTGATGACTTTCAGGGGCAGAGACAGGAGGAGGGCAAGTGTAGGGCATCCAGAAGAGAGACTAGCGTAAGAAGGTACAGCAGGTGTCCGCTGGCCCTCTTGAAAATGATGCAGTCATTTTCAAGACATTTTGCCTTGGAAACTTTATTCTTGCCCAATTTTTACTTTAAAATTACAGATTAGCATTTGTAGATTAATTAATGTCAGTGCCAGTCATAAGAACAGGCAGCCAGTAAGTAGTGGTGGAAAGGTGTGTGTGTGGTAGGGCTCCCTGTTCCTGAGCAATTTCTCTACCTGAACTTGTAATGGTGTCTGAAATTTGTTTACAGAGAATCATTCCTCTGGGTCATAATGATTTGGTCTTTTGAAGTCCCTCAGTAAAATGCAGATACACTCCTGACAGTGATAGCATTGTATCTAGTAAAAATAGTTGCCACTTAACTAAGAGCGAGGCCCTGTAGTAGTGATGCAGAAACCCAACTGGAAAATTCATTGTACTCTTAGTGCATGGTTTTGCCTTGTCTTGATTAATGTTCAGAACAGTTTAGTTACCAAATATCATTGCCCTTAAAACAGATTGGCAAGTAGAGCTCACGTTTCAACACTGAAAGTAATAAAAATAGTAACCTCAGCAGTGTGTTTTAATGATCTATTATTAAAGACAGGCAATAATAGGCAAAATATACTCTGCCTCTACAGGCAAAAATAAAGAGAATTAAATCAATTAAAGTTAGTTCAAGCCAAGCCAAACAAATAAATGAAAACCTTTGCCATCCCTTACATATATATTTCTGGCATAATTGTTTTCTGACTGACCTGGATGTATCCACTAACACAAAAAGTTACAAGGTAAGCTGATTATGTTTGATTTGCTTAGTAAATCCCTTCTGTAAAGTTTATAATTTTGATATTCTTGGTTGTAGAATGAAGTCTCTTGCTACATTTTTATACTGCTTTTTAGGTGTCTAGGTTAAAAGAACCAGTAACTCTAAAAAAAGAAATAAAAGTAATTATGTCAAGTTTCCATGGTTCCAGAACCATTTGTAAAAAGTGTTTTATGAGGGGAAAAAAAAGTAATCAGGAAATGTGTCTGTCTTCCTGGAATTCCATCTGTAGAACTCCAGTAATGTTATCTGCACCTAACAATCTGTGTTGTCCAACATTTTCTACAACAATAGTAATATTGTGGAAGATACAGTAAATCCAAATAGAGAAGCCAGGAAAAAAAAAAAAGATTCCCATGTCTTTTTGCACATAATAGGATGCTTTGAAAACATTTTGAGATAAAAGTAACTTTGATTAGAATAGATGTTCTTTACTTTTTCAGGGTTATAGGTTGCCTTTGAGAATATGATGAAATTTATGAACACTGTCTCCAGAAAAATATATATGTGCCCATGCCATAATTTTGCATATATTTCATGGGATTCATCCACTCTAAAGTCCATCTATGGATCCCTGGCTTACAGGCATTACTGTGTCCCTGAATGCCATTGCATCTTTACTGGCAATAAATCTTAGGAGAAGCAAAAGATAACCAGGATTAAATGTTGTATTTTGGAAATGCAACTTTTTAACTTTGATAGTATTTGAGCCTGAAGCTGAATAGGTCTGAATTTTTGTTTGAAGATTTACTCAGTGATGTTCTCTCTCCCAGTGTTTGAAGTGGTGGGTGGTTTGCAGTTTGGAAACTTAAGCCACTGGAGACTTTCTATGTAATGTAAATGTTTGGTGATGTTTCTCACATTTTTATTTGTGAAATAAGTATAAATTAGTGCTAACTTATAATAAAAGTGAAATTAATTACTTGGACTGAATTATAAAGTTCATGACTTTTTAAAAAAAATTTTCATTCAGAATTGATTTTCTAGTATACTCTTTATTACCATTAATTAATAACCATTACTGCTTGTTTTTTCTATTCTTGCCCAGTAGATGGTACTGTCAGCTTTATTTTGAAATATGTTCTGTTTTCAGGGTTGATCATTTTAAAATTTATTTTCTTCCAAAAAGTAAAGTTATTTTTAGCTCTTTCCCTGCCAATTAACTTCCTGCCACCTCCTAGACTGACATTTTTAGGTGAACACACTAGATATGGTATACACAGATTTCCTGGGAACTTGTATCTGGAATATGGAGTAGGGAGAAAACATTTTCACTTTCCTTAACTGTTTCAACTCATTCAGTCTAGAACACTTTTAATAATTGTGGATTATGTGCAGAAAATGATTTAAGGTGCTATTTTCACCTAGTGGAAAGAATAAGTGTTGGTATATTTTTGCATAAGATTTTTTTTTATGAGTTGCAGTCTGAATCTAGTTTGGTAAAATAAATCATAGTCTATCGGCATGTTGACCAAATAGATTTTTTAAATTGGGAAAGGGAAGGCCTTATTTAAATGAGTCATATTTGCATGCTCATATATTTCTGTGGAAGATCTAAACCCTAAGGGAAAAATTTGATAATCCTTTTCAATTGTAAACTTTCTAGCTCTTAATCACCTGTTAAAATTAGTGGAGTCTTCTGTGGCATACACTGATGTACAACTGCAACTGATGGACGGTGCCTGTATTGGAGGATGGGTGGGGACTTGATAATATGGGTAAATGTAGTAACCGCATTGTTTTTTCATATGAAATTTTCATAAGCGCATATATCAATAATACCTTAATAAAAAGATTTTTAAAAATTAGTGGATTCTTAATGTCATTCTATTTTTTGGGAAAACAGAAGAAAAACAGAAAACTTTGAATTTCATCAGTATGAAAGTAAACGTAGCTACTTCACTGAACGAGGCCCCTACACACAGGTAGTAGTTAAGCCTTCTGCACGTGTGATACAACCAGGCTGTTGTGGAAATAGCCTTTTGGTTTGAAGCTTGTCGTAGAATGAGAGGAAATTTTCAGTATTTGGAGTCAAAATGTCCATGAAATCAAAATGCCCTTATTTTTCAGCGGTAAAATTGGTCTGTAGCAAGTAGACTTATTCAGACGTCATAGATATTGCCAGTCATTTTGGAGAGTTGGAGGTGAATATGAATATATTGAGGAATTCTGAAGAGCAGTGAAAGAAAGAGGAAGTGTAGAGCTGGGTCACGTGGCTCATGCTTCAGCCTGGCTTGTTCACCTCTTGGGATGTACGGATATGGATATGCAGGTCATTTTTTCTGGAATAGAGATATTCCTTCTCTTTGAACTAGATGAACTTGGGGGAGAGAAGTTGATTCCTGGGAAAGCAGTATTTCTCCTTTTACTAACTTTGATTATTAAACAAACTGTGATATGAAATAAGAAAAAAAGTCTTAGCAAAAAAATGGTGTTTGAAATTCAGGCCATATAAGAGCTGGCAACTCTATAGAGAATGTAAGGCTGGTTGCTTATATATTTAAGCATACCTTGCTGCTATGCTCTATTTCCCCTTCCCTGAATTCTAAAATTAGTAAAATGTAAAGAACTTATATTGGTGGAAGGCTTATCTAGATATGATTGCTTAAGTGAACTTTTAAGACATAAATAATTTGCTTTAAGACTAACTATGTCAGCTATTAAATGATTACCATTTTGAGCACTTTTGTGAATTTTACCTCTTTTTATCTTTCTGTTGCTAGTTTCGGGTAAATGAGTTTGGAGCACTGGAAGTTATTACAGATGAGAGTGAGATGGAAAATGTTAAAAAAGCAACAGCTACCACAACTTGGATGGTACCAACTGCACAAGAGGGTAAGAATGGGTTGTCTGCATTGTTATTTCTTTCTTTTGTGAGTTAAAATAAGAAAAGCTAAGGTTTTGTAATAGCCTGGAACATTGAAAATCCTGGGTGATCTTCAAGTCACATGTTCTTAGGTAAATTTCTATAACAAAACTGGTGTGGGACCAGCTTTTATATTTAAAAATTAGTATGAACTGTCTTCTTTCCTAATGCCAGATCTGTAATAGCACAAGGTTAATTAGAAATTGTCAAGTAAATCCATGTTATAATAGCCTACCCAGGTGATTTAGTCAAAAGCCTGCCACTTTTTTCTCATCTACTCCGATGGTTGTAACTAACACCCATATGCTGATGACTCCTAAATCTATATCTCCAGCCCCGACCTCTCCCCCGAGCTCCAGGCCCGCATTTCCACCCGCCTACTGGACATCTCCACCTGGATGTCCCACAGGTACCTCAAACTCCACGTCTGAAATGCGATTCATTTGCTATTTCTTTCTCCCCTCCCCCCAAATCTGCTCTTTTTTCTCTAACCCATATTTCGGTCGATGGTAGCGCCATCTACCCAGTAGACAAGCAAGAAAACTAGGAGTCATCCTGAATTTGTTCTCCCCCCAACCCCATAGCCTGTTACCTAGTCCTCTTGGGTTTTATTTCCTAAATATGTCTCAGATCTGGCTTTTTCTACTAATGATCACTGCTGCAGTATAGGTCCCTATCAACTCTCACCTTAACTATAGTAGATTTCTCCTAAAAAATTACTGTGCCTCTGATTTCACCTAATTTATCCTGCACACTGAAGTCAGAGGAACTTATGTAGATTGCTTATCTGACACTTTACCAATATCTTATTGACTCTTTAGCAAAACACAGAAAGATCTGGTGGCACGCACCCACCTACTTGCTTTGTCTCTTTCTTCTCTATTCTGTTCTTCATATGCTGTGTTCTGTCAGTGCCAGCAGCACTGAGTTCCATGTAATTCTCCCAACACATCATATGGTTTCATGCTTGCTTGCCTTTGCTCATGCTTTTTCTTCTGGCTAGGATGCTATTTCTCTGTCCCATTGGTGATTCCTCCTTGGCCTTCAAAACCCTGTTGAGGCTTTATACCAGAAAATCCTTCTCTGACCTGGCCCTAGACCCAAGAAATCCCTTCTTCCTCTGTACTACTTCTAGAACTTGTTCATGCTTCAATTATTGCATGTATCACATTTTATTATAAATACTGTTTTTCTTGCCTATCTTCTCTTCTAGACTGTGAGCTCTTTGGGTAAGGCCTGTACTGTCATTATCAGTGTCTAGTGTAAATTGGTGCCTAATAGATGTTTGCTGAATGAATGATTAGCCTAACAATTTAGGCCAAAGGAAATATGAGTTCCTAAATGATTTGGGTAATTATGACTCAGGAGATCTGCTACATTAAAAGTAAAATAGAGAGATGTTGATTTAGCCAAGGAGATCTGCTACATTAAATGTAAAATAGATGTTGATTTAGCCAATTGAGTAAAACAAAATGACTCATTAAAAGGTTGTAAACATAGATAACCACTTCTAAATTTTGTTGAGGAAAGATCTGTAAAATAGGATTCTATAGATGATTTCATTTTCTGAATTTAGTGACTAATGAAATTTTCTTCATTTTACTTGAACTTTATAGAAAAAGCCTTGGTCAGACTTTTGCTTATCTTATCTGCAGAATATTTTTTTGTTATGTAAATGATTTGAGTGATTCCTGCCAAGCCCATCCTCTTCTCCCCAAATGCTACAGTCTGATCAATTCATTCATTCAACAAACATTATTCTTCTACTGGGTTGCTAACAAAATTATTAGAAGAAAAAGTTTAAATGTAATTTGGAGTATTTTGTGTCATGGTTTTAATTTATTTTTTCTTCTTTTCATCTTCTAGTCTTTTCAGAGAAGACTGGAATGCCTTTCAGGCTGAAGGATCCAGTGAAAGTAGAGGGGCTTCAATTCTGTGAGAGCTGTTGTCAGTATGGCAATGTAGATGAGTGTCTTTCTGGAGGAAACTACTGCAGCCAGAATTGTGCTCGGCACCTTAAAAACAAGTAGGTTTTTGCCCCCTTTCATTTATAAAATGGGTTTTAGAGTCCAAGGTCATGGTGCTTGGGAATTCTGAGGCTCTCTGACATCTGTCATCCATTCATGCCTTTTTTTTCAGAGACTTTTCCTATAGAGACATATGGACCCTAATCCTATTGCTGGACCTCGTGACTTTGTTGGTCATGCCTGATCTGAGTTTTACTGCTTAAGTCCTACCAGCAATACAAGTCCTTCCTCTCTCTTTTGCCCTTTTTTTTTTAAATTGATTTATTTCTCCCCAGCTCAAAGTATTTAAATTTCTTGGGCTACATACACATTTTGATGATAGTGATATTTATGGAAACAGAGTTTTGTTTATATCTTGGGGGTTCTTAGGTAAGTCACTTAAAACTCCATGAATGAAATCAAGCTTTCATTCCTAGGGAATTAAGTGAATGAAGGTAGCCATAGTGGGTAGTGTAATGAGTTATGTTAGTACTGATCTCCAAGCCGGCTGAAGATTACAGACAGGGATGTCAGCTGTGACTGCTGGTGTGTGACTATTGCCATTTGGGGACAGTGTGGCAAAGTTAAACATATCATCAAGAAAGGTGTATTTCTTGCATATAATTCTATACTACAAATAAATGATTTGATATTTATATTTTAGTGAGGTTTCCCATGTATTTTAATCAGCACAGGCTTGGGAATTGTCTGTTTTTGTTGGCCAACTGATATTTTACAGAGATTACACTTGGCCACAAAAAAAAAAAAATAGGGAAAAGCTTACCCATGGCCTTTTTCAGCTGGACTTGTCATTCTCAGTAATTACTAGATCCTTTAAAACTGCTCTGAGGGCTAAAATACCTCTAAATAGTTGATTTTTTTATTAGTATGGATGGCAGATGTGAAAGACAAATAATTTTAAACTTGTTAGAACCTGTTTCATATACATAGTGTTGGTCTCCTTTTGACATTAATATTTATAATCTACTTTCCTTTTTCTACCTTGACAATGTCATATGTGCTAATGGTTTGAAGTGTCCCTTAAATATGGTGTTCTAATGCTAATTAGTTTTTCTCCTGGTGGGTAAATATTTTTCCTTGGGAAGGTGATTTTTAAAAAAGTTTTGCATTGGTAATGAACATGTAGAAGTTTGATAGGTATGTTTCCTGTCACTGTTTTGGGTTTATAAACACAACAGAGATCAGAAGGAAGAAAGGGACATGGGTGAAGACAATGAGGAAGAAGATCCGAAGTGTAGTCGGAAGAAAAAACCAAAATTGTCTCTGAAAGCTGACTCCAAGGAAGACGGAGAAGAGAGAGATGATGAAATGGTTAGTATCTCTCATGTGACCACCAGGGAACACAAGGAAGCATTGTAAGTGGGCAGCACCACTGTCAGACTTCAAATGCTGGTTCTATGACTCTGTGTTACCATCAGCAAGTTATCTGCTTACCTTCTCTCTGTATTGCTGTACTCATCTAAAATGGGAATAATAAATTATAGTGCCTGTTGCTCAGGGTGAAGAAGTAGGATGTCTGGAATTTATTACTGGAGTGAAAGAGGCAATGGAAAAACCTTCAGTTTTGCAAATGAATCTTAAATTGCTCTTGATAGCAAAATGCCAATCCCATTTTGGTAAATTGTAGACAGATCTCATCAAATTATGGGAGTAGGCAGACAATGGCAGAGAAATGTCAGGCATATAAGGGGAAAACTAATTCAAAATGTGCTAAATAAATATCTTACTCCTAAAGTATGTATTAGTGGTTCTATATATAGAGACCTTTGAGGTCTTGGAACATTTCCATTAAGATCAGTATTGAGTAGTGATTATTTGCTAGTCACTATTCTGGGAGCTTGGAATGGAGGGAGAAATAAGACTTCAGAGGACAGGGTCTATCAGGAACATTACATTCTTGTTAAGGGGACATAAAATAAATAGGAGAAATGTCAACCTGTGATAAATGCTGTGCTGAGAATTACAAAACGGAGTAGGGTTGTCTGACTGCTTTCAGTTAAGTCTCCCAGAGAAGGTAGCATAAACAATATGATCTGAATAATCAGAGTGAGGAGCCCTCTAGGTGGTGGAATGGCTGGGGAAAAGTCCTTAATGTTAAGAACATGGGTAGCATGTTGGAGTGAATAAAAAAACACAATATAGTTGAGCCTTGTGTATTAGGGAAGAGTGGAGTAAGATGACACTGGTCAGGTCCAGGTCACACAGGACTTTATGGTAAACCAGAGTCACTGATTTTAATTTTATCTTGAGTGTGTGAAGAGAAGACACTGGGAAGTTGAAGGCAAGGGAATACTTTGGTACAATTTACGTTTTAAAATGCTAGCTCTGTCTTTGACATGTGAGAGCGAGAGTACATCAGGGAAACTGTTGGGAGCTTATTGCAGTAGGACTAGCTAAGAGAGTTGTGTATAGTAGAAGTCACTAGATTTGGGATAGATGAAGGGGGTAGGATCAGAGGGTCTGAGGGGAAGAGAATTAGGGATAATTTAGATTTTTGGCTTGAACAATTGACTGGCTAATGATGCCACTTGGTGAAAATGAGAAGACAAGACTTGAGTATATAATCTAGAGTTGTTTGGCATCATGAGCTTGAGATACTTATAAGACATCCAAGTGAGGATTCCCAGAAGGCAGTGGGAAGAGGTCAGGGCTGAACATACAGATTGGGGATATTTGGCAGGCAGATGATTACTAAAAACCTAGGGAGAGTGATTGAGAAGGGCACTGGATTGAAGGAGATGTCAGCAAAAGACTGCGGAAGAAGGGCCAGTGAGGTGTGAGGAAAATCAGAACAGAATGGTCAAGGAGCTAAGAGAAGAAAGTGCTTCACAGAGGCTGAAGCAGTATCTGTGCTATTCCAGAGTTGAATTCTTGGAAATGTTCTTATTTTGTAATGACCTCAGGCCAAAAGCAGCACAGTGCTGTGCTCAAGTGACCTATATTCTTATTTTTCTAAAAACTTACAAAGTGAAATTGAAGAAAAGTACAAAAAATATAATGCTTTCTGACAGCTCTCCAACTTTTCATTGGAGCCAATTTCATGAACTTTAAAAATTCATAATTTTCCTTTCTTATTGCAGGAGAACAAACAAGACGGAAGAATCCTGAGGGGTTCGCAGAGAGCCCGAAGGAAAAGACGAGGTGATCCGGCTGTATTAAAGCAGGGTGGGTTGAGGCAAGAAAGGTTTTACTTGTAACTTTGTGAAATAGAAACTGTTTCACACAGGTAGACATTTTAGTCTTAATTGTAATGCCCGCTAGGACAGTTAAAGCATTGCTTTGAGTTTTGCTTTGATTAACTATTGTCAATGAAAATGACGGTTTTGAAGTAGATAAGGAAAAGAATGGAAATTAGTAACTTTGGAATAGTGTCAGGACAAATAAAAACAGCTTCCTTTATTTTTCCATCAAGTAAGTTTCTTCTACTTCTACACTTTTACTGAAAGCTGCATTCTTGTTCATTTCCTAAGATTGTAAGTTTTTAATGTTTCTTCTCAAACCACAGCCTCCTGACATGGTACCTTTTTTTATTTTTGTTGTTCCTCAGGCAACACTTGATTCTCTCGGGAATCCAGTCCTCAGGTCCTTCATTTAACACTGGACTGGCTGAACTTCCCACCTTATTCAGCATGGATCTTAGGGTCATTTCCTCAGTGCCCTGCACTGGGCTGTATTCACAGGACCTGCCCCATCTGCCTGGCCAGCCCCTCCTGTTGGGTCTCTCCACGCCACACAGCCCCCTAGCCCCCTGCTGACCCACCCAGCAGTGCTGTCACCACAAAGAGGGCCGTGAGCCCAGGGTGCCTCTTTAGTGCTTGGATGTATTCCCCAATGTTCATCTCATAATTCCTCAAAATTTGAACTGTTCCTACCTGCCTAAAGCACACAGCCTTTTTACATTCTTGGGGAGATGACCTTGTATTTTGATGTCACTGAGATTAAAGGGAATAAATTTCTGAGTTAGTCTGCACTGTGCTTCAAAAACTTTTCATCTTTCTCTCCCTTCCTTCTGTCTTCTCTCAGGGCCCTGGCTCTTCCGACACCTTATTCCTTCAGTCAATTTTCTCTCTTAGGTTTTTGGATTTCTCTTTTCATTATGAGCTCTATCTTAAACTGTTCAAATCTCATCCCCAGAATACCTTTCCCCCAGTTCTGCTACCCATCAAGCTAGTATTCTCTTCCTTTCATTTCTATCATTTGTCAAAGTAATTCAAAATAAAATTGATACTAGCTGGCCCCGTATCTTTATCACTTTCATTTTCTTTCACTGCTCAAAGTCTGGCACTCACTATATTGACCACCTCCGCCTACCCGTTTCCTCCAAGATTAGCACCATTCCCTAATCATATAGTGCACTGGCTTTTCCTCAATTCTCAACTTCTTAATCTCTAAGGAAAAATTTTGGAGCATCCTGCTTCGAGAAGTGTTCACTTCTTGGAGCTTCCATGATTCTGTTCTGTCTTGGTTTCTTGCTGTGTCTTCTTCATTTACTGTAAGTTCTTCTCCTTTTTTTCCTACTGTCCTAACTCTGGGTTATCACAGTTCACTTCTCAGCTCCTGCTGCTTTAGAAGAGGAGCCAGAAAGAGACTGAGAAATACTAGCCCCAGAAGTGTGAGAAAAGCCATGTGCAGTGGTTGTTAGGGAAGTGAGAGTTCATAGGGTGCACGTTGCATATTTTAGATTTTGGAATTTTCTCATTTCCGTCTCACCTGCTTTTCAGGTTTGCCTCCTAAAGGAAAGAAAGCTTGGTGTTGGGCTTCCTACCTGGAGGAGGAAAAGGCTGTGGCAGTGCCAGCAAAGCTGTTCAAGGAGGTATGGGCCCTTGGAGAAGGCATGTCTGTAGGGGCAAAGGATCTGGAATACTGATCTGGAATTAGTATTGTCATTTCCATTGTCTGTTTAGAAATTGTGACTTGGGATAATTTATCAAGCATACTTTTTTTTATGCGTGTAATTATGTGGGAGGGGTACCCCGAGGGTAGGTATCGCTAATATATACACAATCCCCTTGTGCCATATGCCTGGACACACACCGAGATAGACAAGCTCTTTTCTCTCAACATTTCCCAGGCTTTCACTCATTAATTTTTAAGAGGGATACTTCTACCACTGAAAAGCTAGTAGATACAAAAACTGGCATGAAATTTAATGCCAACATCATGGCTTTGGGAGAATAAAAATGAGTTACTGAGGTTTACATAATTTCACAACAAAAATCTAAAACAAGTTACTAAATTATTAACTATAATGAAGACTGTCATAACTGATTTAAAATCAGTTAAAAGTAAAGACAGCAAGCATAGTTCGGAGTGGAGCTACCCCTGGGCTAAAACCCTGGGGTCAGTAAACTTTCTGTAAAGGGTCAGATAGCAAACATTTTAGGCTTTGTAGGGCCTCTGGTCTTGGTTGCAGTAACTCAACTCTGTTGTAATGAAAACAAGCCATCAACAAAATATGCAAGTGAGTGGACATGGCTGTATTCCAGTAAAACTTCATTTACAAAGGCAGGCGGTGGGCTAGGTTTGACCATAATCTATAGTTTGTTTACCCTGGTTTAAATTATTTAATTATACTTAATCATGGTATGTATAATAAGTCAGCTATCAGTACTTTGCTATATATACATGAACAAAGGGAGTTTTTACAAAGTGATGAATAGGAAATGTCAGGGTGATTACATCTACATTAAAAACATCTAATTTAAATGTAATAGTAATTACATGTAAACTTGTCTATATAATTGTTTTCTAAAACTTTGGTCCTTTGCAAAATAGACTTTTTAACATTTTTAAAAAAGGTTTAATGTAGCTAACTACTTGAACCAATAATACATTAATGTAATTCAAAATATAAAAGTACCAGAAGAGTATGACATGTGTATGCCCTTCAGTATGTCAGTACCTCATATGAAATATTGCCTCTCCTGAAGTGATTAATGTCACCAGTTCTTATATTCCCTTCCTAGGAAATTATTTGTACAGATAAACAATATATAAATACACACACAACTTTTCCTGCCTGTTTTAAACCCAGTGATAACATATGCTGCACATACTGTTTTGGACTTTGCTTTTTTCTTTAATTTAGTTTGAAAATTATTCCATCTCAGTTCATTGTTTCCATCATCATTCTTTTATATTAATGCATAATATCCCACCTTATATCTGTTCCATAATAATTAAAGCTGTTTCCTATTGGTTGATATATACATCAATATATGACAAGTATAACAACATATTGACATATGTATGACATACATATATGTATATGTTTATATAGATACACACTCACAAATATTTTGCCATATAAATGTTTTAGTGAATAACCTTGTAACACCTGTCATTTTGTGCATGGGTAAGCATCTCTGTTAGATAATTTCCTAGGATTAGAATTGTTGAGTCGAAGGAAATGTTCTTTTTTTAATACCATGAAATTGCTAGAGGTACCCGTTCATATCCCTGCTAGCGATAAGTGTCTGTGTCTGTGTATCTGTTTCCTAGAGCCTTGCCAACACAGTGTTGTCAAACTTTTTTATCTTAACCAACCAGAGAAGTGAAATATTTTTAGTGTAATTTTACTTGATATGACTCTTAGGGGTGAGGTTGAGCATCTTTTCAAATATATAACACATTTAAATCCCTTTTCTGTGACTTGTTTATAATCTTTGTCCATTTTCCTTTGGATTATATAGTGATCCTTTTCTTTGGGTTTTTAAGAGTTATTTATGTATTTGGTTAAATAATCCTTACTTAAGAATGGTAATTATTTACATTTTAGAATATAATACTAAAACTGCTGTCATTTTGCATTTTAGTATCAATCATTTCCATATAACAAAAATGGATTTAAAGTTGGCATGAAATTAGAAGGTGTGGACCCTGAGCATCAGTCTGTGTACTGCGTCCTCACTGTGGCTGAGGTAAGCTTTGCCTTGTCTTTATTTTTTTTTTTTTTTGAGAGGGCATCTCTCATATTTATTGATCAAATGGTTGTTAACAACAATAAAATTCTGTATAGGGGACTCAATGCATAATCATTAATCAACCCCAAGCCTAATTCTCAACAGTCTCGAACTTCTGAAGCATAACGAACAAGTTCTTACCTGGTGAACAAATTCTTACATAGTGAATAAGTTCTTACATGGTGAACAGTGCAAGGGCAGTCATCACAGAAACTTTCGGTTTTGATCACGCATTATGAACTATAAACAATCAGGTCAAATGTGAATATTCGTTTGATTTTTATACTTGATTTATATGTGAGTCCCACATTTCTCCCTTATTATTATTATTATTATTATTATTATTATTATTTTTAACAAAATGCTGAAGTGGTAGGTAGATGCAAGAGAAAGGTAGAAAACATAGTTTAGTGCTGTAAGAGGGGAAATGTAGATGATCAGGTGTGTGCCTCTAGACTAAGTATTAATCCAAGCTAGACAAGGGCAACAAAACATCCACGGATGCAGAAGATTTCTCTCAAAACAGGGGGGGTGAGGTTCTAAGCCTCACCTCTGTTGATCCCCAGTTTCTCACCTGATGGCCCCCCTGCGACTGTGCCTGTCTTAGGTTGTTCCTCCCTTGAGGAATCTTACCCGTCTCTGGCTAACCAGTCATCTTCCGGGGCCATACAGGGAAATGTGAAGTTGGTAAGTGAGAGGGAAGCCTTATTGTTTGAAAAGGTTAGCTTTTTACTTCTTTGCAGATTTATGCCCTGTGGCTTCTATGCCCTGCATTTGTCTTGAGGTATCTTTACCACTTGGAAGAATTATGATACTTGGTAATTTCGATATGAGGCACGAATTCTACTTAAGGGTTGTAATTAGGAAGGAAGGAGAAAAGCTATAGAAGTAGCAGACGGAAGAAAACATGGGAAGATTGATTATTTCTTTGACATATCTTCTTGTAGTGTAACATAAGCATGTATAGATTTTAAACTACTAATTAAATTGCGTGCACACATTAACATAATAGGAATACAGCTACATAACCAAAGCAGACCTAAAATTATCAGCCATCTCCAGTGAAACCAAAAAAACCAGTTAGGCACCCTAGGCATTTGTGAAAACTTATCAATGATATGATGGATATTGTCTAACTGAATTTGAATAGTTTGAGAAAAATCAGACAAATTAAAACAACACATTCCTGGGAACTGTTCACATCCCATATGTTCTTTTAACAGTAGATAGTCTATAGTTGCAAGATTTTGGAGTGCTGCAACTTGCACTTCTCCTAATTCTTGGTTGAGTTCCGACAGTATAGATCCAGTCAAATTTGTTGTTTTACTGTATGCACAGGCCAGCTTAGATATCTCCTTCATTCCCATGGCAAGTCCAGGAACAGGTGGGATGAATGCACCTACAACTGCAGCATCACCTGAATCTTTGTTGAGGTGTTTTGATGATCATCTTCTGGAATGACTCTTCCAGAGAATGTTGATGTTGGAAGTTCTTCTTCATATTGTATCTTAATTCTTTTTCTGGGTAGCCAAATTAGGCTGTGATCCTCTGTCTAAACACAAACAAACCCTTTGCCCACACTTTGATATGCCCTTTATACCATTGTGAAGAACTTATTGGAGATCACCACACTCCTTGTCTTTATTTTTTAAAAGAAAGTCATGATGAAGGGGTTTCAAAATAATGAGAAAGCGTGCCATTCATTGAGTGTTTACTTCATGCCAGATATGGTGTTTAGTGTTGGGTACATTACCTCATTTGATCTTCCCAAGAATACTGTACAGGGCATGTTTTTTCATCCCTGTTCTATAGATGAAGGGGAGAGATTGAGTATACAAGGCCACACACTGCAGAGTACTAAGACCAGGATTGGACCCCAGCTCCATGTGACTCCATGGCTTTTGCTATACCACGTTCTCTAACATAAGGAACAGATCAATATATATATTTATTTTTTAGTATTTCAAGGCATTTCTGGAATTTTTCAGGAAACATTGTCCAAGTCAGTTACATGTATCTTAGTCTAATATATATTACTGAGGATACTTAGAATTTAGTTTTTCCTCTTGTGCTAGTCTCTGTCTTGCTCCCCTTCCTTAAGCCAGGGGTACATATCTTTATTTCCCTGAAAAGAACAAGATGATCTTGTATATTAGCTTTAGTTATCATAGTATTCTTTTAGTGACTTAATGAACTTGTGAGAAGCTTGCCTCCAACAGAACACAGTTACATTTGATAGTTGGGTGATGACAATCACAGTAAGTAATAACACACAGTTATAGGGTGAGTACCTTGGGACAGTTGCTGAGCTAAGTGCTTTCCATATATTAGCTCATATAAGTTCTCAGAACAATTGAGTTTTGTGAAAGCATTGTGAGGAAACAGATTCAATAAGTGTAGACTGCTTTTGAGAATTTTAGCTGTGAAACAGAAGGGGACCTTTTAAGATGTATGTATGTGTGTGCTCCAACTCTTGATTTTAAGGACATGTATTTTAGTTTGTCTAGCTTATTATTGTCAAAGTAATGTTTGCTCATCACAAAAACTTAAACTAGTATCTGTCCCACCCACTGTTTCCCTTATTCCATATCCCTCATAAGCCCTTAATGAGTTTACTCTGTTCCCTCCAGATATTTTCTCTGCATGTACAAATATGTGCATGTATGTTTTTCTTTCTTTTTTTTTACATATAAATGGTGTAACACATAATGTTCTGCAGCTTGCTTTTGTTAGAATGCATCTTATATACACACAATATTTTTAACCATTGGGTAGTATTCCATTTCACTGAATTGCTGTAATTCATTTAATTGCTCTTATATTGATGAACAGCTGAGTGGTCTTCACATCCTCATTATTCTCATTGTTACAAACAGTGGCCCTATGAGCACTGTAATTGACATAAAAATTTTGATGCAAGCTGCTACTTGGTGCTCCAAAAGAGTTTATCAGTTACGTGCTCACCAAGCATATACGAGAATTTGTTTGCCTAAGCCTGAGAGATAGTCTTTAATATTCTTTTTCCTCCCTCCTTCCCTCCCTCCCTTCTTTTTTTTTTTGTTAACAATGGGAAGAGACTGGAGAGTGTTTGTATTCTGAAGAAGCTACTGGGTGCCAGAGGGTTGGAAAATTCAGAGAGAGCAGATAACTGGTAAGGAGAGGATAGGAGACAGTGGTATCCAGGATATAAAGAGGTCTAAGACTTAGCCAGGAGGAGGAGCCTTCCTTTGGGTTCTAATGTGGGGACAGAGGGAAGAATGGGTGTGCTTGAGCATGGGCAGATCTGCCATTGGAGGTATACATTTAAGGGAACTTCTTTGCTATGGAAGGTAAATCGTCATCTGAGAATAGGGATGGAGATAGAGGGATTGGTAGCTGAGGGAGAGGAAGGGAGATTTGAAAAGGATGTTGAGAAATGAGAGACAGGGCCGTTTAGCAGGATTGCTGTGCAGCTGGGAGAGTCAGTATCAGGTGCATTCAATTCTCATTTGTGGTATATTCCATAAATAGCAAATACTGAACCATTGCTCCTAAGGAAGTACAGGATTAATAACACACTTATTAATTGTGAGCCTCTGGTTGCACCATTTTCATCAACTGATCAATATGTAACCTTGTTTGTGTGTGTTACTGTTTAAAGACATCTTACTTAGTATCTGTTGTTGAGTCATTAACGAGAACTCACTGCCAAGGCTTCTCTAACTCTTGCCCCATGAAGCTCATCTAACACACGTCTTTTCCCTGAGGCACTTCACAGCCTTCTTATACCTAAGGACACTAGCCAGCACTTAACACTATGCTCAGGGGCTGTATGAAATAGCAAAACCACCAACAGAAAGCACAGACATGGAAAACGTGCCACTAAATAGACTATGCAAAGGACACTTGGCCTGCATTTGAGATGTGAAACAAGAAGACAGAACATTGCCTTGTTCAGCCTCAGCTGAGAACTTGCCCATGGGTGACTCAAGTTTTTTGCCACTCTGTGCAAGCATGTGTCCCCAAATACTACAAATACTATTTCGGGGTTACAAGTAAAGTTTATCAGGTAGATGAATTCACAAATGCAGACTCCATGAATACCAAGGATTGACTGTATGTCATTTTTTTCCCTCAGTACCAGACCCTAGACCAGATATTGGTGTAGACTTGAAGGATACTTGGTATGATGGAATTTTCTTAGGCATGTGTTTTGAGAACAACATCAGGGTAATGATTTTAAAATGTTGGCAAGGAAATGTTTTAAGTGATTGCTGAGGAAGGCAGGCCCGGGGTAAGAGCGGTGCTAGGGAGAAAGTAGAAGGATCAATGTGAGATGCTAGAGTTTTCACTGAGATTGGGGGGAAGTGTATTGGGAGTAACTGGCTTAACAAACTGAGTAGGAGGATGTCTTCCTAGAGTTGGGTGTTTTAATGTAACGGTTGAGAGGCCGTGCAATTTCTGATGGGACAAGATCCACAGGAGTAAGAGTATGAAGTGGACAGGAAGTGCAGGGAACAAAGGACCCAGGGTGTTGGATGAGCCCTCCGTGTGCACGGTGAAGTGCTCAGGATGGAGAGGGAGAGAGCAAGCCAGGGCTTAGTGTGTGATGAGTGAGGAGGGGCGTTCGGGAGGGTAGCATGCGGGTCGATGAAGGAGAGGGTGGGCACCCACATGGCATGGGCCTTGAAGGCACACATGGCAAACATGCCTGGGCAGTAATCTCTCCTCGGACCTGGGAGGGGTGGAGAGTGGGAGGAAGAGCAGCCTCCACTGTGGGAAGGCTGGAGAGGGATGGGCTTCTATGCCTTTGAACGACGAGGTGGAGGCTGACGTAGGTGGTTTACCCAAGCCTGGGGTTCCAGAGGGCACAGGGCATAGTGGAGACGCTGTACGGGGAGCAGAGGGCTGGTGATCCAAGGGGGCAGAAGCTCAGAGCAGTCGCCCCTGAGGGCCTGGAGGGATACGCTACTGCAGGAGCTTGCTTCTTAGGCTTTGCCCAGAGAAAGCTGAGTGCAAGGCAGGATAGGTTGGCCCAGCTCTGACGCTTGTAAGAGAAACAGCTCCTGAGCCTCTCAGCGCAGGGGGGCTGGGGGCTGGGGCAGCTACCGCCCTTCTTGAGGCTGTATTTCCAGGGATCCAGTCTCTGCTTTGCAGAGGAACTCTAGTCTCTCTGGGAGAGGTCAGCTCAGTTGTGTTTTTTATATATACATGTGTGTACATATAGACATATATATGCACATATTCTAATTGGATAAAACTAATGTATAAGATAAAATATAAAAATTTCATCATTCCGTTTTGCCTCTCCACCCTCAATCCCACTTCTCAGAGGAAATCAGAGATCTCAGAGCTAATATAGTGGCACATATCCTTCCAAACTTTTTTTTACGGTGAATTTGCAAATATATATGTATATAAATGTGTGTATATAAATACATATTCCTATATGTATGCACAATAAAATGTATACACACAAACATACATGTAAAGCCACACATGGACTCACATACACACAGGTTTTCTCATAAACTGACTCATCCTGTACAGTTTGTTTTGCTACTTAAATTCTGAGTATATCTTAGGGAACTTCCCATGGCAGTAACTGTTACAGCGACCTTAGTATTTTGGGATTGTTAACTGCCCTGGTTCTGTGCTCACATCTCCAGTGGCTTGTTCAGGCTTCTGCAGCGCAGGTGCTCCTGGAGGGGTTAGAGGTCTGGTGTGATGTGTCATTCCACCTGAACACATCTGCTGTGCTAGAGGGAAGGAGATTGAGGGGCTGAACTTCTGTCTAGGGACCCAAGGCAGAACATGACCCATAAACTCATGTGACCTTTTAACTCAGAACTTCCCCAGGTGGGGCCCTTTAGTCAGATGGAAGGCCTCAGCATTCAGCCTGCATTATGTACAGTGAGCTCTTACAGCATTCCAGGGAGCCTGTCTCATCCAAGTATGAATTGGGGGAGGCTTTTCCTTCTCTCAACCCAGCTACTAGTAGAGGAAAACTTTTAGGAGGAAAAACCCAGTTGTTAGTATAAAACAACTGTCTTCTCTTCATGTCTCCTGGGTCTGAATGGATATCATCACGTGTGGAGCCATGTGAAGGACAGGGAGCCCGCCTCAGACAGTGCAGAGCAGTCCACCCTGCAGGAGTTACATGCCCTGCCCTGTTTCAGGCTGCCTGCTTCCCTATCGACTGTCCTTGGTGACATGCGCTGGTACTATAGAGAATGGACAGACAATATGTATACATGGAAAATTATTCTTCACCCCATAGTCGTGTGCTTGTCATGTAACTGTGGATGATGCCAGAACACTGCAGTGTTCCCCTTCCCAATATAAAAGCCTTTGTAGATTTTGTCATTTGTTCACTTGTTTTTGTTGCTGTTAATGAGGGTACTTTGATTAACGTAAGCTGTGTCATACTTGATGTCCCTGTTAGTTTATTTTTGTACATGTACACAAATATTCTGGATGTTTTGAATTTTGATTTGTTTTGTTTTAAGCAACCATTTTTACCTGTTTCAGGTTTGTGGATACCGAATAAAGCTACACTTTGATGGATATTCTGATTGCTATGACTTCTGGGTAAATGCAGATGCTCTGGATATTCACCCAGTTGGGTGGTGTGAGAAAACTGGCCATAAACTCCATCCTCCAAAAGGTATTGTCACTTCTTTATTTTGTATTTTTAATTCTGTGAAAACAAGTTTTCCTACGTGTTAGTTAAGAATTTTTAAGAATTTAGATTTAATGATAATTTAGATAGGCCTAAATTCAAGCTTATTTTCTATGGTGAAAAATATGTTTACTAAAGTGAAAGAACTTTAAAAAGTAGAGCCCTATTTAAGAGATAAACTATGTTCATGTACTTGTTTGCATATAAAATAATGTTTGCATGATACTTAATTTTGACTATAAATGTTAACTACAGACTTCTATTTTATATATATATATATGTCCCTGAAAAGACTGATTTGCAAAATAACTTCCAACCTGTTTACATAGCTAAGTTTATTTACTGATATTTCAGTATATATATAGAAAATCTAAAGAAAATATGAATTGAACTAATTAATAATCTTACTATTTAGGAGATTGGAAAAGAGAATTTAACACTAAAAATTGGTTTATGTGCAAGTTGCACTAATAAATATTTTTATTTATTATTTTTTAAATATAAATATTATTTATATTTACAGTCTGACAATGATTTTGCTTGTTTTATGTTTACATAAAGATCCAGGAATAACAGATGCCGTCTCGTCAGTCCATTTCTCATGTGTTTAATAAAGTCTTGCTTCCTTCCTTTGCAGCTATTGCATTCAGTATTGTTTACTTGATGTCAAAGATTCAGGTTACTAGTTTGGTATTTTTGGCCTCGATCAAGGTTGTTATTTTTAATAGGCTAGCCATCATTTGGTTTTAAGGTTTTAAGTGAAAAAAATAATATAGGGTGGTACTTTTAGATGGCTGAAGGATTAAACAGTAACACATAGAAAAACAGGGTGAGAAAGAAATTGTACAAGCCTTTATATAAATCAATCTCTTCTATATGGTGAGTTATTAGCTGTTCCTTTCATGTTGCCTTTTGGATTTTAATGGCAGTAGAAGAGAGCACATGAACAGATAAGATGCTCAGTTTTCTTTTTAAAGGATTGTAGGCTTTAACAGTAAATGTGAAATTGTGAAAATTAAGGCAAGGACATTTCCATTATTGTAACATGCCAACATAACTTACTTCATAAATCTTGAATTCTTTTTCTTGTGGTGATAGGCCAAAAAGATCTTATCTGTTTTATTACTGTTTGTTTTTTTTTTTTTCCAGCTTCCCACTTGTTCCTTCCTACAGGTTAGTCTTCCAAAATAGAATAGGTGAAGGAAAAAATAAAGAATTTGATTACTCCAACTCACTAGTTTACTGCTGAGGAATTCTGCCCAAATAACTGATAGAAAGGATATGGTAATAAAAAGAAGTTCACTTGAATATAATATGTATTTGCTTCTTTACACATTTTCTTTATATCTATTTTCATTCATTCAGAAGAGGAAAAAAAATGCGATTTGTTGGACATAACCACAGCCTGTGTATAAAACTTCATTGTTATGTATTATGGGTTAAATTTTATCTATTTAAAAAATTACTTGATTGTTCAAATTTGGCATGTTGGAGTTAATAGCTAAAAGTGGGAATGGAAAATTGTGAAATATTTTGATATTTTGCTAAGTCTGTATATATATTCTTACAGGTTATAAAGAAGAAGAATTTAATTGGCAGACCTATCTTAAGACATGCAAAGCTCAAGCTGCTCCTAAGTCGTTATTTGAAAATCAGAATATAGTGAGTACATCCAAAATACTTTTCCTTTCAAAAGAAGTGGTTTTTGACTATTTCATAGGATCAATTACAAATAATAACAAGAAACTATAATACATTTTGTTCCTTTGGTGGATAGAAACTCTTATCTTAATTAAACTTTAAAATTAGCTTAAAATAATCATGAATAAATTTATATTTTATAGCCATATCAGTCATCAAACTTTGTTGAATGGTAGAAGGCAACATAGTACAAAACCCAGGTGTAATTTAAGTGAAGGCACATAAAAACGTTAAATTGCCTGGAACATGTTGTTGTTATTTTCACTCGTTTAGTGTTACACTTCATGACCTGTATTCCCACTTTTCATTAGATGTTCCTCTGTTGGCATCTCTGAGGAGGCCTAATATGTTACACTTTTCTTCTTTGCCCAAGCTCTGATCTAATTGGAAAGAAGAGAGAGTAAGCAGGTGGAAAAACCAAAATAAAATCTTTATAACTGATAAGGGCTCAGTTGGAGTACATGCATGACCTATATCTTCTGGCAAATGAAGTTCTTTATTCTAAGCCCTAGAATTAAAGAAATGTACTGGCCCCTCCTACCCAGCTACCGAGAACCAGGAGCACTGGACCAGGGCAGCCCCACCCTCCTGCAGGAACAGAACTAGCCCAAGGGGACAAAGTGGAAACTGTGTTCCCTGTGGGCCAGCTTAGTCCTTAGATTAGGACCAGTTCTGCCTTCCAGATTCACTGGTTAGCTAACAGTGAGCAAGTAATGTTTCAAAATGGGGTTCCTTCCAAATGGACATAAATATCAAGAGTAAGGAAAAATCTTCCTGTCCACTCCAAGTACCCTCTGTTTGGGAAACAACTTTAACCAGTTGTTTTGAGCCTTAGTTTAATGGCTAAAGGATTCTCTGAAATATCTTAACTGAAAGGATAGCTCAATTGCTGAAATATAAATACTGCATTGTCAGTTGGTATTCACTGTCAAGGTAGGAGGAAGGTCAGTTATGTGGAAAACTCAATAGCCTGCTTTCTCAGTTTGAAGTTTGCTAATCCCTGTCTGGTTCTCTGTTGATGAATGAGTTCAGTCAGGGATTTGATTAACTGCCTTGAATCAGCTTAAATTCTGTGCATTGCTAGCACACAACTTTATCTTGGGTTATGTGTTTGGTATCTAGGAGTCAATTAATTTTTCTATTTCTAGATTCCTCTGCCTCAGAATACTCAAATATTTATGGTCAGAAGTCTGATAAATAATTTCAGGACTTGAATGTATATAATAAATGTGTCTGCAGCATTAACTCCTGCTCCTTTAGTTCAGACTGAACTTAAGTTAATGTTTTCAGATACATAGGGCTAATCAACATTTTTGTAATGATAGCTATATAGTTAAAGTAAACAGATAATTAGAATAGTCTGTCTAAGTCTGGACAGAAGGACCTTTTTAGAAGGGCAGAAATGACTTGTGTGTTGTGATTGACATAACTGATATCCAAGTACACTTCTCTGAGATTAGGATATTTTTCCTCACAAAAGATTATAAGGAATGTTTATATTGTACTGAACCTCAAACACTAAATCTTAATGAATTTAGGATTAAATTGTTTTAGTTCCATGCCCCTGATGGTCAATAACCTATAGATTTCCTTATAGTAAAGACTGTTTTGAATGTCTGTATTCAGTTAGTTCTTTGGTGCTGTTGTGAATAATATCTGCAGTGTTAAGTAAAAGTTGTAATAATTTGCAGCCTTTCATACATGAAGGTGACCTACTTTCAGTAGATTCCTCTTTTGAGAGATCTTTTCGGAAGTGGGAGTGAACTCATACGTTTTTAACTTGATTAAGTGCATATTTTGTGTGAAATAATTTTCATCGTTAAGTCTGTAACAAGGGAAAGAAAAACAAAAAGTGAACTTATATGTGAGTAAACTTTGCCTAACTAGCATAATTGTCTAAGATGCCAAAACACATATTAAAATTAATTAGACTCAGTGAGGTTGTGGGTGTTTTAGTTTCAAGGTCCAGATAGTTAATTGGGTGTAGCAACAGGGCATTTTTTTCTTATTGCTGCTTGTTGGAAAGCAACCCCGCTGTATAACTGGTACATGAATTTTAAATTATGTGAACATAGCTAATGGATGCCAGGCCTTCAAGCAGGAGGTGCAGAGAGGGTGCAGGTCTTGCTGGTAAGTATGTGCTTATCTCTAATTAAATCTGTATGTTTTGTAGACAGTGATCCCATCAGGCTTTCGAGTTGGAATGAAGCTCGAAGCTGTAGACAAAAAGAATCCTGCGTTCATCTGTGTTGCTACGGTAACAGATATGGTGGACAATCGTTTCCTGGTGCATTTTGACAACTGGGATGAGAGCTATGACTACTGGTGAGACATTTTCCATTGCTGTGTGCTTTTTTCTGATTTAGTGTTTATTCAAGTAAACCAGCTACATGTTTTAAAAACAATCATAATGCAAAGCTTATAAAAAAAAATAATAACTGTGCTCAGCCCTGTTGTTTCCCATTTCAGATTTTTAACTTTTTACCTGTTCCATATGGCACATATTTCTAAATAACATCCTTTACTTCTGCTTTAAGATTTATATTTTAATTGGCTTCCTACTATGGAGTGCAGTTACAAACCCCCATTCCCAGCATATGTTCACACGTGAGTGCAATGCACACACACACACACTTTCCCTCTTATCTTGGGTGTCATCTATCAATTTTTGGAAAAATATTTCAGTCTTCCTTCATATTTTCATATCCACTAGCTAATTTCATACCCAGTAGTTGAATACAAATGTGTTAATTGAGGAATATTGTCTTTAATCCTTACAGTTTTTGGATATACTACATAAAAGTGGCAGGAGCAACATACTATAAAATTGTATACTTATAAAATACTTACAATAAAGCTATCATATTTTGATGAATCATTGAAATAATGATTTCCATATCTAATTCATGTTCATTGATCATGACAGTTCAGTTCTGGTAAGAGACATTTCTGAAATGTTTAATTCCTCATGGAGAATACATTCAGTGAGAAAATTTTTGAGAAGTGACAGATACTATAAAATATGGCTGGTATTATAGTATCAAGTGAATATTAATTTATAAATGTTGCTAGATTCCAGGGAATCTTGTTTCCTGACCTTACTTTTTTAGTATGCACTCATTTAAAAATTCAGTAGAGCCATCAATAATTTCCATTATTTCTCAAATTAGGTTCCTAGATATTCATCAGTTTTACTTGCATTGTTTTAAAAAAGAGAGACATTGAAAGCCATTTGCTATTCGGGTTTTAGAAATGCTTTCTGTTTATATTATATATGCTCTTTACAGAATTTATTTAGAGTGTAGCCAAGTAGTTCCATGATTTCATCACATGGAGTCAAGTACTTTTGAATATTTTGGTTGCTTTTTTCTGCAAAGCATAATTTTCCTCGTAGGATGTCTTTTTATTCAGCTTACAGTAAAAATTTTTATTGAAATTTTTATTGAAATATAGGCCATTTCAAGCAGGTATAAAAGAATAATGGAGTGACCTACATACAACCATTGTAAAACACCAGCAAGTATAAATTTATGTTCATTCTTGTTTTCTTTATATTCCTAGTCCTGCAATTCCAACTCCAGGGTTGTTTTGAAGCAAGTTCCAGGTGTAGCATTTTTTCTGTGTATACTTCAGTGTGTATCATTTAAAGATAGGGAGTCTTTCTTTTTCAAGAATATGTTATAAATGGCATAATGTTAACTAACATAATTATTCTCCCCACTTGACTTTTTTTTTTTAATTCAGTGGTTTTAAGTCTAAATAAGATGCACACTGTATGATTGTTTTGGTGTTTTCCTTGATCTCTTTTAATTTATAGATTATTCCTATTGTTTTGTATCTTTTGCTTCTTCTTGTAACTTCTATTGAAGAAACAAGGTTGTTGTTGTTGAGTCTCCCACAATCTGGATTCGCTGATTGAATCCTTCACAAATTGCTTGCCATGTTCATCTTTTCCTCCCATTTCTTGTTAATTGGTGTTTTTTGTTTTATTTAAAATTATCCATACCTATCTTAAGTAAAGACAGGATCAGAAAACTTTAAATTTAGAAATATTGTAAATCTGTTCTGGGTCGAACATGTTTCTCACCTTCTGTATTTGATGTACTGTGATGATGGCAGTACCAGTGTGATGACTAAGATCCAGTTATTTTATTAATAAATGATAGTTTAAAGCAATTATTAGAATTTGCTTTTAGAGTTACGATTCATTTTGGGAGCACTTTTTTTAGCTTTTGCCTGATTTTTTTAAAAAAAGGGTAAATGTTTAAGTTACTTTTGTGGTATTAGAATGTTTTAAAAGTATAAGTTGCTATTTGACATGAGATATATTTCCTTTGAAAACATTCTGCTGGAGAAAAGTAATAAGGAAGTCTAGAAGAATCTGTCACATTCATTTTTCTTTGATACCAAATGCGTAGGGAACAGGAAAGATCCTAAACTCTTTTTTAAAAAGCACAGGAAAAGAATTGATTTCTTTGAGCTTTGGTTTTACATATCCATGAACACAAACAAATTATTTTTAGAATGGAATGTACTTTGAGGATTTTCTTATACTTCTTACTATTGACATGAAATCTTATTTTGTTAATTGTCAGAAAAAGAATACAGTGTGTTCTCTTTCTTGATATGTAATTAAGACACCCTGAAAATTGCTTAAGTGCACTGGAATTTTTCCAGCTTTATTAAATATTTTGTTCTTTGATCTTTGAATTTTGGCATAGTTTTTATCTGCAGAAATTACTTACATAGTATGTAACTGAGGTTACAAATTGGATTGCCTTTCCCAATTTAAAATAGTTTGGAAATGAGATTTTTGTTTCCTTCAATTGGATAGTGATCTTATTTCTTTTTACTTTAGTGGGAATTTGAAAAAAAAATACATATATGTACCTGTGTACATATGTGGTACTACATATTTAGCTTCAATAAAACTTTTTAAATAAATAAAAAATATTAAAATATTATTTATTAATAAAATATTATTAAAATAAAAAATATATTTTACTTATATATGAAAGTTTATGTGGGATTAAGATACTTTTTTATGAAAGGAAAATAGTATATATTAAAGTAAAAATTGCTTTATCTCTAGTTGCCTGTGTGTTTGGTTATTAGTAATTGGTAGTTGTTGAATTCTATCCCCTCTGTAGTCCTTAGATTTTAGGAGTAATCCTAAATGTCTCAGAATATTGGAACTAGAAAGAACTTTAAAGGTGCAGGAAGGAAAGCCTTCACAGTGAGGATGCCCTGACCGCCCAGAGCAGTGTGTGGCCTCTGTCCCTCATTGTCTTTCGGCCGCTTGAGGACTGGGTCCCACAGACTACACAATGAGGGGTCACCCCTTCTCTCCTCCAGGCACCGGGAAGGAATCTTCCTAAATGTTATTGTCATATGATTTTGTTTCTTAAAAATCAGAAAGGCGCAACAAAGGACTTAGTTGACTGTCAGTAGAAAGACCTAGAAGGAGGAAGTTGGAGCTTCAGCCATTTTGGATTTTTTTTTGTTCCGATGTCCCAGTGAGGCAGCCTGAAGAATCAATGGACAGATCTCTGAAACAGACAGATCTATATGAAAAAGAGAAGCACTGAGTTAGTGAATTAGAACAAACATGGGGCTGTGTCTTCTCCTGATTTCTTTAAGGATACTGCAAACTTTTTTTTTTTTCTTTTACATTTATAAATTGAGAGTGATAGTAATTTTATGTGTCTCCTCAAAGTAATATTGAAAAGTTTGCAGCTTGTTAATTTCTGAGAACAGTGTCACAGTTAACAGGTTTATCATCTGTTTAAATTTGGGAAGCACAGGTTGGTGGTGATGATGGATTACAGAGATGAAAGTTATCTAACTAGCTACTTCTACCCTGAGGGGCCCAGGGCGTGGGCAGGGAGAGAAACACAAATACCACTGTTTTGGCTGTAGTGCTTAATTATTAGAACCATCATTTGCTGCCTATGATGGCACATGGAGGGAAGAACTGAGTGGGGAGTTCTTGGGGAGAGCTTCCTCGAGGACATGGGATTTGAACTGGACCATGAAGGATGTTAAGAATCGGTACTTAGATATTGGGATGGAATATTCCTGGTCAAGGAAAGCACTTGCTTGTGTTTATACCCAGGAGGGCAAACAAAGGTCTATTTGGGGAATGACAATCAGTCTTTTTAGTAAGTGACTAACTCTTCTATGCTTTTAGTTTTTTAATTAAATCCCTTTGCAAAAGGGATTAATAATAATACCTATCTCATCAGGTGTTGTGTTAAAGACAGTTTTAAAAGCAGAAACACAATTTGCAAAAGGTTAAAGAGATGCCTGTAAGAGACATCAAGCAGAGAAGTTTAGCTCTGAAAGTGAAAGTAGATTATTGTCTAAGGAGTCAGCAGTCTGAGGAGGGTTTCCTGCATATTGAGAATTTTGAGCTTGGTTTTAGGCTGAGGGAGGGAAGCCACCGTGAGGGAGAGAGTGGAGCCATCTGAGATTGGGTAACTGGGAACACTGAGCCCTGTAGGAGGGGCTGACCTTGTGGAGAAATAAACACTCTTCTTTCTCATCGTGGAGTAAATGAAGAAGTGAAGGGAAAATTTGTTACTGTGGTGATAAGTGGGCATCTCCTTTATCTGTCCGCAACTGGACCATGAAGGATGTCCCTATGTTAGTGACAATCAGGTTTGAAGCTTGAAGCCGATTAATAATATTGAAAACAGCTACTGTCAGGAATAGGCCTGGGAATGAATTAGGGATGAAAAGAACTAGTGACTCAGCCTGATGAGGTTTGGTTGGGGTTTCGTAGTAAAACACAGAGTGATGGATGGAGGCACTGAGACTTAGCCCGTAACAAGAGCCAGGAAATAAATTTGACAGTCATTATGCTCTGGATTTAGGCAGTGGAAGAGGCCAAGTGTCCTGTATTTCTTCAAAGAATCTAAACCATTATTGCTCGAAATGAAGACTTTGATGTTTTCCTTAAGTAAGCATCTTGAAATGCTCTTGTTTGACTCTCTGCCTCGATTTGCAGAGACCAGCATGTGTTCATTAGTTGGGTTTAGCTTTTGGCTGTGGCTGATAAAACCAGGATCTCTTTCTTTTCAATTGGAAGGCTTGGTGAAATCACTTAACCTCTTCATGTGTCCATAAAATGAGGATCTTCACATCTGCTCACTTTATCTTTGTATTATAAATATGGGTTTTTCATGATTTCTTTGATTTCTGGACCCTTTCAAAATCTACCAGTCTAGGTCTGATTGGCTTTTAGCAGCCTTCACAAACAATTTACACTCGCTTGTGAAAAGGACTTAAAAAAATTTTTTTTGAAATGGACTTTGTTGGTAGTATACATAAAAACCCAAAAGATAAAGAGGAGAGGTGTGGTGATGAACAATTTGTCAAACTTCTCATCATTAGTTCTTCTTCATTATATTTCTTTTTGGTTCATTTCTGCATTTGAACACTAGATGGGACTACGAGATGACTTGTTTTACAATAGTAGCACGAAGGATTTCACAGTCATTCAACTTCTGAATGAAGCGTTTACTTATTGAGAGAGTATAACTAAAATAGATTAAAATAAGGCTATTTATACATTCCCTATTGAGATGACTTTCTTGTACATTTTAAGTGGCATCTTTGACCAATATTCAGATAATATTAAAATTTTACATAAGATTCAGGTAGTACAGGAATGTGTGGCCAAGATACACCACAGTATTTTACTTAACTGCAATTTATAGAGAAATTCAATAAAATCAAAAGAATTAGTAATGTCTGATATTCTTACTTAAATCAACATGAGTTTGGCAGATAATGGTAAAACTGTTCAATAGCTATATTAAAAGGAGAAGAAAAATATTAAATGTTGTATATTTCTCTTCTTAATTTTAATGAGACCTATATGAATTAATGCCTTTCCCTAAAATAAAATAAGGATTTCTCTGAAATAAAGTGAAGGCATCATTAGTAATATCCATAACTTGATGATTGTCTAGGAAAAGAATAGTATAGCTTGAAGTAGAGCCCCATAGCTTTATGTATTTAATGTATAGCAGAATGCATCTTACAGAATTGTGTATCAAACATCTTTTATGAAAATACATACTGTAAGAAATGTTTTATTTGCTGTGTGAACTTGGCATTGACTAACAGTGCTTGTTTTCCTTCATCATTTCTAAAGCAGTGACGTACCCTTACACCTGTAACCGTGATGATGTAGATTCAGAAAAATAATAGTGTGGGGGCAGTTGGGAAGGAGGTAACAAGGGAAGAAAGGGAGAAATCTTTTAACTATAAATTTAAAGGTATTTTTCTACTGACATAATTGTGAGGGAAATCAGCATTAATTTGGGGTTACATCAGCTCACCTTCTTCAGGGATGCTAACTTGGAAAGGTTGATTTGGAAAGAGGTAGCTAATTGTTAATCTTGTTCACTTAGAACATTTCTTAGAAAGTTCTTTGTTTTGCATTACTCATCAGATTTTTTTTTTATTCACCAGATACTCCAATCACTGTTACTTTCCTGACTTTCTAACTTTTGGTTTCCCATGTAGAGGGTTATTTGGAGATCTCTTGATCTTTCAGGGTATACTCAATAGATCTGGTTAATAGAGCAGGACTTAAGTCCTGGGCCTCTTTTAAAACATTTCCCAAACTGTGTTGTAAGGAACACTAGGGTTCCATGTGGAATTAATGGATTGCCCAGCAAAGCAGTGTTTCATACTTAAATATCTTTAGCAAATGCTCCATTAAGCAAGTTGAAACTGGTTTGTTTATAGCGTAACTTAACATCTTTAATATGCTAATAATGCATTATGTAAATCTGAGAGGGAGATGTAGTATTTTCCTGAAATCTTTTGACCAAAGGCCCTGATTTTTTTAACTTCATTATACCTGTTATCTTTGACAGCACAAATGGGAAATGTTCTACCAACTTTTTAATTTTAATAAATTTGTATTGTGATTTCTCCAGATGCCTGTCTAATTTGTAAGCCTATTATAACTACCAGCTTGTAACTCCAGCTTCCACTTCCTTATATTGTTTTTTTCCTGGAAAAATCCCTACCCTGGTTGAACCTAACTTTCCACCTACCTTACACCTGTGCCTAAGCAGTTGAATGTAGTGGGAGAAGATATGACACGCTGTCTGGTCTGACTTCACATTCATAATGGCCAACCTCAAGTGGGCCCTTGGTCCTGCCTCATCCCCCTACTGCAGACCCTTGTCTGTTCTTCCAGACTACTATACTTCACTCCTTTTTTTTCCTGTCAGATTTCTCACACCCCCTTTCCTATCCTCCCTCTTAGCTGATAACCTTGCTTGGAAAAAGACCTAGTCAGAAGAGATATTTGCATGCCCCTCCTAGCTGGTGGGGACATTCCTAATCTGTGCCCACAGACCAGACTTTCTCTGTAACTGTGGGTGGAGTACCTCTGCTTCTGCCTAAGGGGTCCCTGCTCTCATGGACAGGGTTGCATTCCCTCTTACCAAGTTTGTTCTCTCTTCTCTTTATCAGTAGGTGATCCCTCTCTGTTGAGCTATTCCTACCAGGACCCAAGAGGGAGAGGGGATTTTTGTTTTGATACCTGTGGTGGCCCCAGCACCTAGAACAGTGCCCTGATCACGGTAGCTACTCAGCATATATTTCTTGAATAAATGAAGTTATATTTCCCATATTTAAAATTTTTTATTTTGAAGTAGTACTAAACTTAAAGTTTGTAAAATAATACAGAGAATTTCAATACATACTGTACCCTGTTTCCCCTAAATACTTCCTAACTTAAAACAAAAACTCCCTTTTTCTATCTAATGTCTCATTTCTCTGGTTCCTTTTCAAACAGAGCTCCTTAAATGTGTTTTCCATACTAGCTATCTCCACCTCCGTCTCCTTCCATTTTCTCTTAGATACTCTGGTCAGGCTTTGCCCCTCCCACCCTATCTCTGCCAAAATAGCTTTGGCAAAGGGAACTTACTCGTTGCCTTTACGTGGGTAAGTCTAGTGAGCAATTCTCTTCCAAAGACATACAGCATTAGCATTTGGCCAGTTGATGTCTATCTGCCTTCTTTCTCTCTCACTTACTAGTCATTTCTTCTTAGATTTCCTTGTGTTCTTTTTTGTTCTCTCTCTACTCATTCTCTAGATGACCTCATTTCTGCTCATGGCTTTACATGCCATTCCAAATGCTGATGACTCCCAGATTTGTATTTTTACCCTTTATCTTGCTTTTAAACTCCAGATTTTTATGCTTACTATTATTCAACATCTTGACCTATTTGCAAAGCATATATTGATAACAGAATTCTTGGTTCACCATTTGGAATATCCACAATGTGCTTGCAGTTTTCCCATCCTGGAAAAACAGACATATGTTCTTCTAGTGGTCTACACTCCCAACCTTGGAATGTCCTTGACTTTTTCACTTCATTTATATACATTCTGGATCAAATCTAGCAGCGTATCCTCTAGGTTCTTCCTTTACAATAGAGACCTAAAAACATGATCACTTCTTACTCTTCGCTGACAGCACTCTGGTTCAGGCTACCATCATCAACTCTGCAAAAGCCTTACACCACCTCTTCTCTTGTTACCATTGTAGTTTACTGTCTGCAGAGCAGTCAGAATAGTTACTTTAAAGTGTAAACTGGATTTTGCCACTCCTCTGCCCGAAGGAGAGAACCAGGATGCCCTCTGCGTGATGGTCCAGTGAACATCATTTTACTCTGAATAAAATCCCAAGACCTTCTATGGCCAAAAGGCCCTTCCTGGAATTATTTCCTGTCCTCTGCTTCCTTCAGTCTCTTCCTGACACAGCCCTCCCAGACTCCCACCTCATAACCTTTGTACTTGTCCCCTCTGCATGGAAAGGCTTTCTTTATATATTCGAGTGGCTTGGTTCTGTTTCTTCCTTCACTTCCTTCGGGCTCACCTTGATTTGCGAGGCCATCTTGTGAGAGTGCCACGTAAAGGAGCGCCTTTGCACTAGTGCTCTTCACTTCTCTGCAGGGTGTACGTGCCAACACACTGTATATTCTGTTTGTGGACTAATTTGCTATCTCTTCCAACTGTACCATGGGGTCCACAAAAGCAGGAACTTTGTATATGATTTATTTTCTCCTGTATCCCCTAAGCCTCTTTCCTAATGTCTGGGACCTCATAGACACTCAGTATTTGATTGAATGAGTGAGTGAGTGAATGGATGGAACGAGTTGCCTGTTAAGATGAGGAATACATGGAACAGGTTTGGTTAGGAGCAAGGAATCAGAGATACCAGATATGCGCTGATAAAGAGGACTTGGAAAAATACATCTTTGATTGAAGTAAAGATGACAAGAGAGGAGAAAAAGAGGTGAGGAAGAGAAAGGGGTAACCTGTCTTTATACCTGGTTTCTGCCATTTTTAGTGGGTGATAGAAATAACATGTCTGGTTTCTGAGGGTGATCAAGCTTCCTGCTTTTTGCTCATATGCCCTTAGAGATGCTGAAATAATTTTAGCTTGGCTGTGTACATGATTATTTGTCACACATTTATTTTTCCACGTAATTGTTACAAATGGAAATTCTGAATTTTACTGACATTATCTCTGACTTTTTTCCTACATTTGAAGTTACAGGATATAACAGTTTGTGGGAGAATGAAAACTATTTGCTTGGTGGCAAATTCATATGATATTTATCTAGTAAAAATCTACTTGGTATTAACATATTAGTAGAGTGAGAAAACCTTTGGTTTAGCATTTTCTTTTTCAAGTTAGATAAATTTTAATAAGTAGAACTCTGTGTAAGGTATTCACGATCTCTGTAAATTTTTTCCCTCTATTAGTATTGGGAATTTAAACTTAACAATTATAATTTTTTAATTTATATAACCTACAGGTGTGAAGCATCTAGTCCACACATTCATCCAGTTGGTTGGTGTAAAGAACATAGAAGAACCCTTATTACTCCTCCAGGTTAGTGTTTATTACATGTGTAATATTATCCATATACATCAGGATTTGGCAGACTTCTTCTGTTAAAGGGCCAGGTAGTACATATTTTTCGCTTTGTAAGCTATATAGACTCTGTCACAACTAGTCAATTCAGTTTTGGCCCAAAAGCAGCCACAGACAACATGTAAATGAATGAGTATAGTTGTGTTGCTGTAAATCTGTATTTGCAAAAACAGGTGGCTGGCCTGCAGGTGGTAATTTGCTGATCCCCACCCCCACACACCTGAAAGTACATAAGCATTGGCTTAGTCCATAATGAGTATCATGTTTTGTCTTCTTTGGGAAATAAGTTCTTTTAAAAAGATCTTTCATTTCTCAAGTTGGAATTCACTTCTGGACTTTTTAATTAATGTACATTTGAATATATTGTCTAACCATGAAACTGAATTGTCTAAGGCTTTGAATGAGTATAGAAAAATGGACAATAGGGGACAGCACTTGTGGATGGAGCCTTGATCCACATGTCAAAGTCAGTTTTGGTTTTGGAAAAAACACTATGTTCACATTGAAGTGAGAACTTGAGGCTTTAGATTTTTTTTTTTAACCTAGATCAGAATTTGCACATTCAATTATCATTTTTCTGTTGTGATTCCAGGTTCCAAAATAGATTTTACACCTTCATGCTAGTAGTATGCTAGTAGAACCTCTTCTCTGTTCTCTGAAATTTTCAGGTATTTGAGCTGTCTGCCTCTGGCCATAGAGCCTTCTCGGCTTCTGGGTTCTCTCTTTGACAGGGAACAGTATGCCTGCAGACAAATACTCCCTTTGATTTGAGTTTATTTTCATGTGCCAAAGAACAGATTCTGTGGCTTCATCATAATCACAGCAGTGAGTTTCAGAGCATATCACTCACTCTTTAAGGGGCCATGTTTATGCTGTATGAAAGTTGGGGTCATCCGCTAGCACAGTGCCAGGGTGCTATAGGTGCTCGCGGACTGTGATGCACGTAGTGTCAACTGGCATTATCACAGGAAAAGGACAGCTCCTCGGTGTGCTGGAGCGGATTTGTGGATGTTGCCTTCAGTATATAAGCAGCAAAGACTCAGAGTTTCAAATACCTGTCTCATTGCATTCTAACAGCCAGATCACTCATTTTTAGGCTTGTCCCCTCGCTATCATGTTTCAGCTAGTATCTGATCATTTACTCACTTGGGACTAACCACTGTGATGGGCTAGGCAAGTCCCTTCTGCTTTCTGAATTTTCTCATATGTTCAGGGACAAAAGCCCCTGTCCTTTACTGATTTCCAGAGCTAGATGGAAGAGTGTCTTCCAACATAACCTTACGTAAACCATAATATGTCAAAGCAGAGTACTAACAGTTTCATGGTCCAAATGTGGTGCTGCCTGGAATATTTCTCCATTCAGCCCCCCTGTGACCATGAGACTTACACAATTAGAAGCTAGTGAATATTGATCACATTTTCTGTTTGCATCTTTGCCACTATCACCATCTAAATTACTGTTAAGATTCTTTTAGACTTCCCAACCTGAAATTGATCCTTTTTTCCTTACCACTTTTTTGTTCATAACCAGGGATCTGGTGAATAACCAGGGGACCAAGTAACAAGTTCCCGGTTATGTGTTCACAGTACTGGGTTAGGTTCCCTGAGGAGGGGGGGTGTAAGGCATGCTTGCTGACTTCCATTGTAAGGCAGATAACCAGGTGATCTGTCTCCTTTCATGGACATTTTTAATTCAATAGAAGAGAAAATACACAGCATTTTCACAGGTTAAAAAAATGCAAAATTGCATGTTCAAAAGGGTAGATTCCTGGCTAAATCTCCAATTTCCTGTGTGTAGAGAAGGGATCCTTATCACTCCATATGCCTAGGGAGCTGCTCTTCTGACACCCCTCCCTGCTACTTTGTGGATCAGTCCCCTGAGCAGCTCTGCTGGCCACCCTCTCTCTGACCGTTCTCTCTAAATATGTAGCAAATCTACTGTTCTTTTTCCAAAATTAAAGTCTTTGTGCCTTTTAAAATGATTTTTATTTTGAATTATACCGTTATACATTAACACGTGCTTATTTTAAATAATTTAGAGTGAAAACAGAGATAACTGCTGTTCTCTCCTAATAGTGTAAAAGTTTTTCATTTAATCTTTCCAGAAAAATCTTTGTGCCTCAGTGTATATATGTACATCTTCCACGCATGTACAATCAGCTTTAATATTATTTGAATCATGCAAGATATGTTCCTTAAAAATACATTGTAAAATGTTTGTATATATGGAAATATGTTTGCATATTTACTCCTTAAAACTTTCATTTTGAAACAATTTCAAATGTACAGAAAAGCTTCAAGAATAGGCAGAACTTATCTGCACCTTGACCCAGCAACACAATCAAGTTTGCCACTTGTATCCATTAGGTCGCTTATAGCAAAAGGATCAGGCATTGCACTCAGTGGTCTTATCCCTCTAGCCTCCTTCGGTTTGGCTCTACTTGACTTCCATGACCTCCATATGTTTAAGGATTACTGATTGGTCATTTTGTAGAATGTTACTTAATTGGAATATGCTTCGCAGTTCCTCGTGATTAGGAGGTTACACATTTGGCAGGAATATCACAGAAACAATATCACATGCTATGTTCTCATTGCATCTTCTCAGGAATCACATGATGCCAGTTTGTCTCATTACTGATCTTTTACCACTCATTTATCCAGATGGTATTTGCCAGTCTTCTCCACTAATAAAGTTATTTTTTCTATGTAACTAATATTTTGTGGAAAGATACCCTGAGATTGTGTAAATATCCTATACTCCGTCCCCAGATCCCTCACTACTTTTAGCATCTGTTGATATGGCTAGTATGAATTATTATGCTGGCGGTTGCTAAATGGTAATTTTTAAAATTCCATTATTCCTTTTATATATTGTTTGGTATTCTTCTGCAAAAGTAGCTTTCTCGTCTTCCATTTATTCATTCAATTTACTTATACCAACATGGACTCATAGATTACTAATCAGTGGGTTAGAATTCATTATTAGCATTATTAATTTCATGTCCAGATCGTCTCAAATTTGGCCTGTGGGAGCCCCTTTAAATTGGTTACCATGACTTGAAAATATTAACGAACAACAGTGCATTGCCTTTTTATACATGCAGGATTTTCCTAGGTTAGTAAAAGTAAAATGACAGATTAAATGGTATTTGTGTGTGTGTATGTTTTATATGTAAGACTATCCTAATCTGAAAATAGAAATTATACACATAAATATATTTTAAATTTTCATTGAAAAGGTAATAGAGAAATCATGATTAAGATGAAAAGTTTATTACAGATAATTCTGATTGTGTAACTAGTTTAAACTTGTTATGTGTGATATGAACATAGTTTCCTAGGTTATATAACAGTACCTCATAATTTTTATAAGCCAGTTGGTTCTCACTATCATTTTGTTTAAACCTGATGGGATTTACATTTTTCTTACCTTCTTAGGTTACCCAAATGTGAAACATTTCTCTTGGGATAAGTATTTAGAAGAAACCAATTCTTTACCCGCCCCTGCGAGAGCTTTCAAAGTGGTAAGTTAATAATATATTTTACACTACTTGGTTAATTTGTGCTGATGATTGTGTTCATTTATTGATATTTAAGAACAGAAAGAGGTAGGACTAATGAACCAGAATAGGAATGGGAGGGAAACAGAAGACCAAAGAAGACATTTTTTAATTCTTACAATTGTGAAAGTCAAACTGTTACTGGGGATTTTTGTTGTTGGCATGAAAAATGTACTTCCAATTTGGACTGTAGTCTCCAGAAAATAATTCTGCTTGAATTGTTGTGATCTTAAAGAAAACTTCTGTTTTCCAGCTAGGTATTCTGAAAAACCAAAACAAGACAGGATATTGTTTTCTACTGAAAACTGTAATTTGATAATTCCTTAGATCTATTTATGGCAAGCTGAGGTGCTGTTTTTATTGTATTGTGGATGTAAATCCATATGTTCCATTACCAAAATGCAGGGTCGTCTGCTTTTTTACACTATTTTTCTAATCCAGGATCATTGCTTCATGCAGATGACTTAGTAAGATTCAGAGTAAGCCTCATTTCTGTGCAAGGGAAGAATGAGAAGTAAAATAAAGTTAGAAATTTTTTTCGTCTCTTATAGCTAGCTTTATAATTTTTATTTTCCTATAAATTTAAAGGAAAAGATAAATTTCTTTTAAATTAAAAAATGTGGTATAATTAGTCTGTCATATACACCTTTAAACAGACTATTATACACACATTTAAACACTTTGATTCTTTTAGTGTATAAATTGCTGAAATTTTTTATGATAGAATTAATTAGTAAGGCTTAGGCCTAGAAGAGAAGAACATCCAAAATGTTCGAGAGGAAGTATTTATTACATGAAGAAAAGCATGTGAAAGAATATGTATGATTCTATATGATAGCAAATTCAGGATTTATAAATGAATAATGTTTATACAATGGACTATTACTCAGCCATAAAAAAAGAATGAAATCTTGCCATTTGCAACATCATGGGTGGATCTAGAAGGTATAATGCTGAGTGAAATAAGTCAGACAGAGAAAGACAGATACCATATGATTTCACTTATATTTGGAATCTAAAAAAACAGTGAACAAATAAAACAGAAATAGACTCATGATCACAAAGAACAGATGGTGGTTGTGATAAGGAGGGGCTGGTGGGAATAGATGAAATGAGTAAAGGGGAAAAAATTAGAGTGTTTGCTGTGTTGACCTAGGAGATGGTTACATGATTGTATACATATGTCAAAATTCATTGAGCTGTACACTGAGATTTGTGCATTTTATTGTATGTACCTCAATAAAAAATAAATTCCTTGATATAGTAAAAACCATGAGTAATGTTTAGAGTTATGCCATATTTTTGAATTTTTACATAGCCTTGTAACTTTCACTTAGGCTAGGACAAAGAAGAGTGCTGTATTTCCCGTTGCTTTGAACTGGATAAAAAACAACATTAAGATGAGTCTTGATGGCACATTGATAACAGAGAGAAAACTTAAGTTTCTCTAGTTTGGCCTGTAGGTGCCTTGCATTGATTGTTTGTATCTTTTACATAATTTTCACACTTTATTTTCAGAGCAACACCTCTATTATACCCATTTTACGGAAGAGGGATTGAGGCTCATAAAATTTAAGAAATTTGTTTAACATACTAATCACCTTACCTTCTACTGCCCTATAACTTTTTGGAGGTTTACAGGTTTCTGCTGAGTACTAAGGTGTGGTTAGCTGAGGTGTAGGAGGAAAGATCATCTTTTTCTCTTCCCTGTTCTTACTAGAGTGATTCTATCTTGCATGTCTCTATTGTCTATTTTTTTTTTAAACATTGGTCTCATTGCCACTGCTAATCTTTGTGTCTCATCTCTGCCATTTTAATGTTCTAACCCTCTTCTCTTAAATTAATTTCCATGCTTGTTGATTTTTGCCAAGACACCTCCTTCTAACTAATGAGGAAAACTTCTTGCCTTCCCTATGACTCATGAAATAACCATAATATTTTGAATTTCATCTTAAGATCTTCTGCTTTCTGTTTGCTCCTATTGCTAGGTACTTGGGCTATTTCCATTGCCTACAGGCTTACCCATGTGATTTGGGATTTTTTTGTTTTTGTTTTTGATAGGGAGGGTGAGGTCCAAAGCCACTCAAGGAATTTGAGAGTTTGAAAGGCTGGTTCTCTAAATAGGTCGTCTTTTTCTTGTATTCTGTCTTTGTAACACAGTCCACATTCTCTTCCATGAAATCTCACTGTGTAAAATTTTTTGTTATCTCAGAAACCTCCACATGGATTCCAGAAAAAAATGAAGCTTGAGGTAATAGACAAAAGAAATCCTGTGTTTATTAGAGTAGCAACAGTTGCAGACACGGATGATCACCGAATAAAAGTAAGTGTTCTTTCTTGTGGTTTTGTTTTTCCTTTTGTTACAAGATATTTTGGATGGAAATTTCAGCAGATACTTAATTTGTGAAGTTCTGTAATTAGTAAAACCATAGGGATATGCAAATTAAGTGGTTGGGCATCTTTGGTAATATTTACCCAGTTTTTTCCTTTTCTTCAATCTATGCAAAAGTGTTCTCCTTAATTATGACTAACATTTAATATGTTGGATCTATATTCTTTCTCCAAAAACACACACTCAAAATATTAAGTCAATCACAATTAGAGAGAAAACTTTTATATAAATAATAAATTTCTTTTGAATATAATATCCCATTCTCTGATAGTATGCTCTTTTTTTAAAAATTGAATGTTAATTTTATTTTAAATAGGATTGTTAGACTTTTCACAAGAAAGGTACAGAAGTATAGTCTTAATACAGAACAAGAAAAGAGAAATAAGTTTTTAAATAAAATCAGATTTTAATTAGAATTAAATTAATAAAAATCAAGTCACTTTCATAATGTAAGCAAATGGGAAGAAGATGGGTTCAGCTTGTAATGTCCAAGCATGATAAAATGAAGTTTAGTAATAGTCCAACTGTGCAACCAGAAGTTCTTATCTTTCTTTCTGACTTCAACATTCACTTCGCTCTCAAACCAGAACAATATGAGTTCCACTACTTCAAAGGATCGTTTAGAATTTCTGTTAGGAAAAATAGTTATAATGACAGCAAGATGTTAGGTAAACATTGTGTTTTTCAGGGGAATAGTGTTCTCCCATTATTTGACATTTGTGATGTTAATAGTGTGGGAAATTTATGTTGTCATACTTTATCAATGAGGCTGAGGCTCAGAAACAGTAAATGAATTACTTACTAATTATGAAGAGTGACAGAACAAAGTTACAGTCCTAAACTGTAGGAGTCTAAATTTATGCTCTTTTTTTTTTTAAATCATCCTCAGCTATCTCAAAAGCTCAGATATATTTTTAAATTTTAAATTTATACTCTTTTCTTAAAAAAAAATCTCATCCTCAGCTATCTCTAGTGAGATTATATATAAGAAAATAAATTATAAAATAACATGAAAAACTTATAAATGTATTATTTCTATAAAATAGAAATTATAACATTTAATGTACTGTTTTTAAGCTTATATATTCATATAACATTTTAGAAAATTCTATAAATAATAGAAAGCCTGTGTAACCTTTTTCAAGTGGATTTCCCTGTTAACTGTTCCTTGGTAATATTTAAGTCATAAAGTAAAGCAACCATAGTTTTTAGGACTAAAAGTGTTTTTTAAAATATTATTGACTGGTAATCAAAGAAATGTATAATTGAGATACTATTTTAAAAATCGGTCAGAATTGAAAAAAATACATGGTTTGGGTGCATGAAATTTTACCTCTTATGCAGCTGGTAGGATATGAAGTGTCTCAGACTTTTTGAAGAGCAGTTTGACCATAGACATCAAAGGTCTCAGAATGTTTACCCTTTAATTAAAAAATTTCAGTCCTAGGAATTTATGACAAGAGAATAAACAGAGAACAGGAAAAGATAAAAAGTGCAAGGTTAAAAAAAGTAGTGGTGTTTATAGCATTTAACATTGGAAACAACCACTATAGGGAGATACAGAGAAAATAAATTGCAGTGTATCTCTATAATGTTAAATATTTTAAGAAATATAGTTAATATCGGCAAGAAAAAATCTAGTTTTATGTATGTTATCTGGTATTGTTCAATACAGAATATATGCATAAGCAATTATGGGAATAAATATACCTAAATAATGACAGTGCTTAGGGTGCTAGGATTATAAAGGATTAGGTTTTTTCTTTTTAATGAACTGGTTTCAGGAACACATACTAATTTCAGAATTAAACTATAGACTAAGTTTATGATTTTGCATATGAGAAAATTTTGACCCACAGAGCTCAAATGCTCTAAAGCAGGTGGTTCAGTTAGTTAACGGGAAAGTTTAGACTAGAACCCAGCTCTTTTTCCTTCTGGCTGAATTCTCTTTCCAGTGCAATCCTGGTCTATCTTTAACACCCAAAAAAAAGGCTGGCTGTCAGGTGTGTAGTTGACAGTCATCTTTTCACAATTACTGGAATGAATTCATAGCTACAGATGAACCACTGAGCAAATATCTGTGTGTCTGTGAAGTTCTCAAAGGTCAGTGAACAAATGACAGTGACTCAGTTTCAGGAGCCATCAAAAATTTCTGAGAGTATAAAAGCTTTCAAGAGTCAGAATATTTCTAATGTGGGAGATGATACAGCAAGAACACTTATTTTTCTTTTTCAAGAAGCAAGAAAATGGAGACCAAGTCATTAGGAGACCAAGTCATCAGTGTAGCTTAATATTTTAAGTTTCTCAGGCATACAATCCACTCTTAAGTTACATAAAATCAACCTTTTAAGTTACAGAATATACAGTATTTTACACCTTGAGTTACAACAATTAAAAATTTTTAATCTTTTCATATATTTTGCCAGATGCTATTAATGAAAAGCAGCCAGAGTATTTTTGTTTTTGTCTTCATGTTTTTAGGACAGTTAGAACCTGATACAGTCCTGCCCCCTCCTTCCCTACCCCCCCCATGCCTGATTCCCCAGGGACAAGAACTTTCAATTATTTTAGCTGTTGTTTCTAACTTTTTTCCAGTTTTCTAAAATAATATATGTATTTTGTTACTTCTTAACTATCAATTTTAAATATGGTTTATTTCCTTCCTGTTACAGTAGTTCAGGATTCAGGTCTACCATATTTCCCTTCCTTTTTTTTTTTCTAGTAGTAATTCACAAGAGTTTTTTTTTCTTCCCACTCTTCCATTTTAATGTTATTATGAATAAATAAATCGTGTTCACTGCCAAGCAAAATGAACTTCTTTCTTGAAGCATATTTTCATACTTGCATGTCTGAAAATGTCAAGATGCTAGTCTTACATTTGATTTATACTGTGACTAGGTATAAAATTCTAGGTCAAGAACCATTTCCTCTTAGAAATTAAAGCATTGTTTTGCTCTCTTCTCACATTGGATATTGTTTTTCTTTAGATCCTAGGCAATTCCTTAGATGTACCTGGCTGGTGTTCCTTTGCTCTCAGGGAACTCTCAGGGCCATCTCTGTGTGTCTGATCTGAGGTTTTGTGATGACACGTCTTGGTGTAAGGGTCTTTTCATTTATCATGCTGGGCACTCATGCCTTGTCACTGTGGAGTTTGATGGCTTTCTGTTTTTAGAAATGTTCTTATATGATTGCTTTGATAACTTCCTTTTCCTTCTCTTTGTTCTCTTTCTGGAAGTCCTGTTACACTAGTATTAAACCTCTCGGATTGGCCCCTCGATTTTTATTTTCATTCTTGTGCTTCTCTGATTTTTAAGTTATATTTATTTATTTTAATTTTATATTTTATATATTATTTATATGTATAAACTATATTTGTTTTATAACTAACTTTTTATTATATTTATTATATAAGCAATATAGGTAACACTTAGAAATATCTACTCCATTTTCCAAACCTTACATTGCATTTTTAATCACAACTATTTTAAGTTTTCAAGAGTTTCTTCTTAATTTCTAGGGTTCTCTTCTCCCCCTTTTTAAATGGCAGGCTCTTTTTATTTCCTAAAGCAATTTTCTTATCTGAGGATACGAGTGATAATTTTTCTTCTGTTCCCTGCGTATTTCCTCCAAGTTCCAATTCTGGGGTTAATTAGTTTGTCCTCTGCTTTCATACTGGAGGCTCTCCTCAAATGTCAGGATCCTTGATTGGCTGTTCACATTAAGAAAAAGGGACTCAAAATTAGCTATTTTTCTGGGTGGGACTCATGACTAGTGTCTTCACTGTAGTATAAGACAGAAAAGAGCCAGATTTTTCACAGGGGATCCCCATTTGTCAGCATCTGGGCCCTTTGTTTGGAGCCTTCCAATTCCTGCCAGTCTCCTCCCTCAAGAAGGGGGAACTTCATAGCTGCTGCGTGAGACAGGGAGAAGGAGCTGGTTGAAGTGTGCAGGCTTTTGCCTAGTCCTGTGCTTTCTCTTCAACCCATCACCACATCACTTTTGTCCTGGAGTTTAGAGCCTCTGTAATTGTATTTCCCTGGAAGTAAGGCTCTGTTTTTTTGCAGGGATGTTGAAGGGACACTTAATTTGGTGGGTAGGATGGGGTTGCAGATGTAAGGGTCTGCCAGTCCATACGGTCCATATTCAGACTCTGAGCCAGTCCTGTCATTTTTCAGATCCTGCTCCTCATCTGCCTGCTGCCTCCAGCTGAGTCCTTCTTGGTTCTGCAGGGTGAACCAGTTCACTCTGACCTGTTCTCTAGGCACCTGGGTTGTAACCTACCCACTCTGTCCAGTAGGTTGACACCCCTTCACCTGGTTTGCTCTCCACATCATTGTCGCTCTTCACCTATCAGCTGCATTCCTTCTCCATTTGTCCTTCTGGGTTTATACCTTTCTTCAGAAGAGAGCAGAGGCAAGCACTTGGGTCTAAAATGTGTTTTACTGAGCTACCTTTCAAATGAGCAGAAAATCCAACCAAATCATTTTTTTTTAAAGCAATAGTGTGCTTTCTAAAAAATATTGTCCAACTCAACCTTGAGGTCAATAATATTGCATTAAATTTTTCAAAGTGTCCAAGTTACACTTCTCAGTGAAAACGTGTCCAATATATTAAACTATAATTTTAAACTTGTGTGAGTTAAATCATCCATACTGTGATCCACAATAGTCTATTTTCTCTTCTCCTCTATAAGATAATATCTGTGACTTCTTCCAGGTGTGAAATTCAGTGGGTTTTTAGTCTAGGATTAATTGACTTCTAAGCTTGAGAAAGTGGATTCATTGCAAACAACATTATTTTGAACCTATGTATATGTACATTAACAACTCTTTATACTATTTCATCATATAAATACACCATAATTTAGTTACCTGGGCTGCTGATGGTATGCACTCTACTTGTTTTCTGCTACAAACAAAGAGTTATTGAGATTATCAAGTCAAAGATAATGTATTTTAAGTGTTGGTTTTTGTTGCCAAATAACTTTCTAAAAATATCTCCCCAATTAATACTGCTGTCGGCAGTCTATGAGAATGCACTTTTATTCTCAGATTAATTCAACAAGCTTTAGGAATCACAAAAATGGAATATTTTGGTCAGGTTGAAAGAAAGATTGCATCTTGTGGTTTTAATTTATAGTATTTAGTTCTAAGTGCAGTTGATTGTCTTTTATATGTTTATTAAACATTTGTATTTATTTTCTTGCTATCAGCCATTTATATCTATTTTCCATTTTTCTATTGGGTTTTTCATCTTTTTATATTAGTATGTGATTTTATAAATTAAGAAACAGTGCATCATCACATGTGTAACCAATGTGTTTTTTGGGTTTCTCGTGGGTCTTCCATCTTGCAATAATATTTGCTGCTCTGAAGTTTTAAATTTTGATGTGGTAAAATTGATCAGTCTTTTCTTTTGAATATTTTTATGGCTTTTGAGTTTGGTGTCCTGCTTACAAAGGCTATTCCACTGTAAAATTTACAAATATAGCCACTCATGCATTCTTCTAGAACTTTTACTATCCGGTTTAATGAATGTTTTATCTATCTGGCATCTATTACCTTGTTTGGGGTAAGAGATTCATAGACTTTTAAAAAGGAAATCCAGCTGCAAATTTGACATAAAGGTAAAAAATACATATGGCCTTTCAGTATATCCTTTTATCCTAAAAGGTAAAAAATGTATAATTAAAAAATATACACAGCTGATCCTTAGTGAACCTATTTAAAAGACCCAACTGCCCTTTTGCATGGTGGTCAATAAAGATTGTAGCACTAATCACTCTGTTAGAGATAGTGTAATTATTTATGAGAAAAAATGGTATTTAAAAATGATTTGATGGAGGGATATTTTCTAAACTGGATATATTTCTAAAAGGGCATAAGAAAGCCTTTTTGAGAATAATTCTAGGAGAGTTGACATTTATATGAAAGGTCTTTCTTTCTACCCTCCCCTCCCCCCCAATCTTCCCCTCTCTCCTGATTTATTCATTACTTTAATAATATTTATTGGGAGTTTGGTGTTGCTCAAATGAAGGTATTTATGTACTACTGTTGCTTAATGGATTGAGAGATATGTGAAATGTATCTGTAGAAATATTGGCAAAAAAAAACGCCTTTGGCAGGACATTTATTGATGGTTAGATAATCTGAAGATAAATCAAAAGTACCTTTTTTTCTCACAGTGTGAATGAAGTAATTTAAGTAATTGAAACAATTCATTTGGTATTAAATCTAGTATATAACTTAGAAGAGAATGAAAATGGGTACAGTGGGCAGAACTTATACCCTAAGAATTTTGTGACCCAAATTGTACCATTAATGTCCTTTCTGTTACCTAGGTCCACTTTGATGGCTGGAATAGTTGCTATGATTACTGGATAGATGCAGATTCTCCTGATATTCACCCTGTGGGCTGGTGTTCAAAAACTGGGCATCCTCTTCAGCCTCCTTTGAGTAAGAGACACAAGAATAACTTAAATGTTGCCATTTGCTTGCATAGTAGGCTTAATAATTTATTTTCCCATACCCTTCCCATTACTACTCTTTTCCCACTATACATTTCTTCTCTGTGTAATCCTTTTTCTTCTGACTACGTTTTTATTTAGATGGTAGTGACAAAATATAAAAGAAGAAAATTTAATATCTTAAAAAGTGAGTGTGTATAGACTTTTAACTTTTATTTAGAAGCAGTCATTACCCTTTAAAATTAGTACTGAATTTTTGGAAGACAGAATATCAAAATGTAAGGTATCAGTGTCAGTATGGTAATAGTGATTTTATACTATAGTTTTGCAAAATGTACCATTGGGAGAAACTGGGCAAAGTGTTCAAGGGATGTCCCACTGTATTATTTACAGGTGTATATGATTTACCTTAGTAAAAATTTCCATTAAATTCATTTTTTTTTAATTGATCACATGAGTGCACCAGGAACTTGATGTACCATAGTCTCAATTTTGGAAGAAAATAGATATACTTGTAGAAAAAAATAAGTAGGAAATACAATAGATTAGTGTGGGCTTTTAAGAAAATTTTGCATACCCTCCCCATCTAGAGTTATACTTTCTCAGTGCCACATATGAGAAATATAATGGCACAAAAATGCATGTACACAGTGTTTGTTACAATATGCTTAAAGTAACAAACCGTGGAAACAAAGATTGGATAAATTATGGTGGACTCACACTACAGATAGTATGCAATAATCATAAAGAATATTACTATTGATGGAATCTTTAGGGTCTTCTATATATTGAGATGGAAAGATTTATTAAGACATGCTAAATATGAAAGAAAAACATTTCAGAGTAGTATATATATATGTGGTCCCCTTTATGTAGCAAAATAAAATAAAACCAAAAACTAAATGCATGTATAAATACAAATGTAGGTGCCTGTGGGAAAGCTTAGAGCAACATGTAGTACATTACACTTTCATATAATGGAAGTCAGGACCAGGGAGGGTATAAAATGTGCAGGGGAATAGTTTAAATGGGATCTGTAACTGTTTTTCTGTATTCCAGTGTGGTGATTGCAAATTTCACAGTGCGCAAGTATCATGTTGTATTAATTATATTACTGGTTTGATGAAAACTGCTTAGAGTCTCCTCATTAATTCAGACTTAGGTATCTCTGGAATTTGTGACACTTTGAAAGAGGGTTAGATCAAACTTCCCTATTTCACTATCAAGGAAGGATAAATAGAATGAACAAAGTCATAGGGAAAACCTTTAAAAATAAAGACTTTTAAGATGTTTTTAATTTTACAGGATTACTTCTTTTTCTGTTTTCATGTGCTGATTCAAAAATTGGATTTTTTCTTCCATGTTCTGATCCCAGACATTTGACTCTCATAACCCTCTGGTTAACTTTATACCCTTTCTCTCTCTCTTTTTGTTTTGGCTTTTTTTTATAGGCCCCTTAGAATTAATGGAGGCTTCAGAACACGGTGGATGCTCAACCCCAGGCTGTAAAGGAATTGGCCACTTTAAGAGGGTGAGACACCTGGGCCCTCACAGGTATGTAGAGCTGCCACTTCTGCTGGAGGTTCCTTCTGTGGTCAAATAGAGACTGTCTGTCCCATGTATGTCGAAAATAAAGATTTCCATGTATACTAAATAGATGTGAACTAATTTTATATGTAGATCTATACAAAATGTGGTTACCATGGTGATGCTGTAAAAATGAAGCGTATATCTGTAGTTACATCTTCCTGGGAGAAAATACATTCACAGTTTAAAATAGATTTATTCTGGCTATTTGGCTTTTCTTGACAACCTGACTAGTTTTACAGATACTTAGTACCTGAAATAGGCATTTTGGGTTGACCATTAGTAATGAAAAGAGGTCAGGCCTTGTTGGAAATATTAGGTAGAATATTGTTTGATTGGGTGACTCAATGATTTGAATAATGAGAGGTGAGATTATTTATTGTATGTTCCCACCAAAGCTCACAAGAAGTGCAAATATAAATAGTGCAAATTTGAGCATGCATTGGTCAAAAAAGGTGTGTTTCAGTATTTTTCTTGTACCCCTAAATACCTTAAAAAAGAAAGTTTATACATTTGAAATTTGATGTATTGTGTAGGCAATTTGTGGGTAGATATTAAAAATATTAGTTAGATATTTAAAAATATTACTGAAATACTAGGAAATTCCTGTTGATTTAACTGGGATTTTTTGGGAGCAGAAGCATTACTTATTTGGTGTGTATTAAAATGATGATTTTTCGGCTTAAGTGTTCTAACTGCATGTTAATTGGATTGCCCAGTGAGAAAAATGATTCCTTGTTTATCTAGTTTGTGTAGGTTGTTGATCTAGGTCTTTCAAAAACCTAAAGTTTATAGTACCTGTTCCTCTAAAGTTTAATAACAGTTGTAAAAATGCTGTGATTATTCTCATGTGAATATAGTTTTTTTCTTTCTTTCATCTTTTCAACCTCAGATCCTGCTTATATTCCTTTTGCAACACCCCTTCCAAGTTTTTTATGGGATTCAGTATTTTTCAGAGTAAAAAGTCTGAACAAAGTCTGATGATTTCTTTGCAAATATCCATTTAAAAATCCTTTTCATTGTTGCTGTGACTGCAAACCAAAAGTTATATGATTAAACTAAGTAAAAAATACTGCATCTTGAAAGTTATTCAGTATTGCTGAATGAAGGCAGCTGGATTAGTTTTCAGACATTATGTAAGTCTAAATGCCAGAAGTAACTCATTGGCATGCTAAATCCATTATATATTCATAAATTATTTTATTTAGTTAGTATTTTTGAGCACGATTTACTCTATGAGGTATTGCTCTAATTGTTTCACATGTATGGGATAGCATTCATAACTACCTTCTAACATTGAACTATTTTTTTCTACCAATTTTTGATGAGGCCACCCTGAGACAGGAGAGGTTTACTAAGTAACAGCTAGTGAGGACAGCAGGGAATGGTACCCAGTCTAACTCAAGGCTTTGGTGCTCTTGACCACTTCCTTCTCAAGACACTCCTCTGTGAATTAGTCACAAATGCAACCTTCAAAGAGCTCAGGGACTAATGGAGCTATAAGTGCTGAACATAATTTAATTAAAATATAAGATACAAAGTAGTAACCAATAGTAAATTTTGAAACATGTACCTTTCTGTTGTACAACCCCAAGGTGTCTGTTAAACTAAAAGCAATTTGCTGAAATGATGAAGGAAAAGAACCATGTTTTAAAAATGGATAAATATGAACACAGTGTTGTGGTGCAATTGAAAACTTTAAAAATATTTTTCTGGTCTTCTGGAAAGGAAGCCCACCTTATAGCAATGTCTGTGGTTTAGGAGTGCTTTAGGTATGAGTGGAGAGATTTGCCTGTCACAGCAAGGTCTGTGGTGGCAGTCCTGTTCCCTGCCTGATGGCATCTGCCACTCATTAGGACCACCTTTCCCCAAGTGTGCCATCGACCTCTTAGCAACCTTCAGCTGGGCCAAGACCCATTTCACAAAGTGTCAGTGATTATCTTTGGAGCATTTCCTTCAGAGATACGGTGTTGTATTTGCTACAAGGGAGAAATTATGGGAAGAATCATAGAAGAGTTTATGGAGAAATGTGTAAAAGAAGTCTTTTAGTATAATTGGAACCAGGATGGACAATGACTTTTTTTTTTTTTTAGAAAGAGAGAGGAAGAAGTGGACTTTATGGTTTTAAAGACATGCATTGGTCAAGAAGCTGTGCTCATTCCCTATCACACAAAGGGCATAACTAGCAGATCTGTGCCTAAGTCTGGGGCCGAGCTATCAGTTGACCAGGGCCTCAGGGAGGAGGCATGCCGTTCAGAGAACTAGTGGGCACCGCCATCTCCGGCCTGAGTCCTGTCTTCACTTCTCAGCCCTTTTGCTGGCTTTTCCTAGCCTCCCTGACTCTGCTCTCCTATTTGCAGCATTCAAAGCTCTTTATCTTGCAGGATGTAATCCTCAACAGGCACCGAGTGTTTTCCATTTCATTAGTAGACTTGTGGAATAGCTGCTGCATCATGGATATTCTCTGAAAGGTTCATTTCACTGACACTTATTTTTGTCCATGCTGAGAATGCTGTGTTTAGGAAAACATAATGAGGAAATTCTCTTTGGATTAATTTACTGAGAAAGTACATAAATCAAAACATGCATTCTTTGCTTAGATAACAAGGAAAGTTGCTCTTTTAGCAAGAATAATCAATTTTATGAACACGTAAGCAAAATTCTGTTTTGACTAGCAGTTGTTGTTAGTGTCTCTGAAAATCACAATTACTAAATTTGATCTAAGAAGTGTTAGAAATAAAACATGTCTCAACAATGAAATTTGAGAATGCGACATTTTCAAATGTTGAAATATAAATAATCAGTGAGTGAGTTGGATGTGGATATGGTATTCTCATCTCTAGGGATAGTCAGTAGCCAGATTGCTTAATTCTGTCTCTCTAGCAAGGGATAGAGAGCAGCCATTAAGTTGATTGTGTCACAGTGTTTTTTCCCTTGACTGAGTTCATTCAGTTGGGCTGCTGAATGGTCAAAGAATGGAAGGAGATTAGAGGAGAACTTAAGTTATATAAAAATAGGTATTCTACATATCTAGTGCCTTCATAAGTAAATCTTTTCTATGTAAGATTTAATATTAGAGAAATTAAACAAGAAAAAGAATAGAATATTTCTAACAACCTCTAAAGGATATTTATAAAGACCGTGGTAAGTTTTAAAATTAGTAACTCTGTATGCACATTTGCAAACTAGAAACATCATATTAATTCAGCATCCGTTCATCCATCTAGCACTTTCTGAGTGCCTGTTTTGTGCCAGTTACTGTGTTGAGTGATGAGCTGTACAGTAGAGAAGACCGCTACTTTGAAGGAAGCCAGTCTGGTGTAAATAGGTTTTCGCAGAGGCAGGAATGGTGTGGCACTCAAAGAGAAACATCAGTTTTTCCTGAGGGGAGCAAAAATAATTCGTAAATGGGCAAAGAAAGGTTAAGTGTTGGCTTCACACATATTCACAGTATGATAGCAGCATATTGCTAGAAGACGGTACTCTCAGGTGGATTTAATTGTCATGGGTTAAGGATAAGGAAATGCTTCAATACAGCAAGGCAGTACCCACCCTATAGTAAACAGGAGACAGCCAGAGCTCATCATCCCCCCCACTACCGAGAACTAATTGAGTGACACTAAGCAAGTTGCCTTTTTAAAGCCTTGGTGTCTATGTCTGTAGAATGAAGATTAAATAGGCGCTGCTCCCTAGGGACATGAGAGCTAAACGAGCAGATGCAAGTAAAGCAGGCAGCATGGGTCGTGCTCTCTCTCGGTCCACAGATGTGATCACTCTCACTTTACAAATGAGAAAATGTAGCCTCAGGAGCTGTGTTCCGTCTCTATGAGACAGGGGATAAAGCAGCAGAGCACATTTATGAGCAGGTTCCTGACTGTCCGGGGCATGGCCCACCCCTCGGGACTCCTCGCATCACTTGAGCACACTTGGCATTTTGTGACGCCCCCTTTTCTTATTGTCCCCCACTTCAGAAACTAGCTGACTTCACTCTCTGCCCCCAAAATAGGAGGTGTGCAAACCCATTTGACTTTTCTCAGAGATCAAAAAAAGAGATGATGTTAGCATAAAATCTGTAGCTCATTGTCAAGGGGCTCCCTTGGTAGATCGTCCTGGCCCATCAGTAAATCCCTGCCTGGATATATCCTATAATCCCTACTGTCTATCCTCTTTTCACTTATTCAACACACAGATGAAGGGGCTGCTGCCCTTGTAGATCTTACACTATAAGACTTCTAAGCAGTAACTCTATGGTGGTGTGTAGTTGGGGACCCAGCCCATCTAAAACTCCTGTGAGTCTTCCCAGTGGGAGTGGTGAGTGGGGTTAGGAACAGGACTCACATTTTCTTTTCTTCATATTTGATAAAACTCCAAGGTGAATGTACAGTCAGTAATTGTAAAACCAGATGTTTATGAGTGAAACATATGATGGTTGCAATATTCTAGGAATAATAGCATACTTGTTTGTCCAAGATAACCAAAAATATCATATTTGGATTTTTTTCCTGTTGTCACAAAATGCAAGTAGATAAATTTAGTGTTTAGTGTTACGCATTAGAAATGCGTAATATGGGTATGAAAGAAACGAATAGAGTCAAAGATAACTAAGGTCTGAGGCTTGGTTAATATATTTCCTTGTCAGAAACAAAAAAATCAAGAACAATGGGAGGGACTATTTGTATTTATCTTTTTTTTTTTGACCAAGGGAAGGGAGTTCATTGGAGATGATGAATTTTATTTTAAATATGTCTATTACAAGAAAACCCTACAGCACTTGTGTTTGCCTCAAACCAAGATAAGTGTTAGGTAGGGCTCCACCTCCCCTACGGGAGCCACGGGGAGTGGGGCCTCTCCTTTCCTCAAGCCGGTGGCAGTTGCAGGGCAGGCAGACGACCTGAAAGTTGCAAAGCAGGCGCCGCTCTGTGGTCCTTCTCTTGCGAGTGTGTGCGGGCAGGCCAACGTCGTGTTTGCAGCCTCTGTGGACACGGTTGAAGGTCTGAGGAGAGTGGGGAGACCATTTCTGGGGGATGGTGCTGGCTGGACCTTCCTTCCTGCCCGAGCTGATCGCCCCGCCTTCCTGCTGAGCTGTCTGATGCCCCTGCACCGAGTTTATTTCCATTCAAGTCAGGCAGAATTGGTTTTGTCACGTGTGTCCGTGAACACCGGCGACTGCAAATATCCCAGGAAAGACTGTGAAACCCTTGAAGGTCATTGTTCAGAAGGGGCGTTGTGGTCAGAGATGAGGTTTCCCGCACATCATAATTATGTGAATAAATTGAAATAAAATAGTATGCCCATTCTGAATGTGGTGAATGAAATAGCATGCTCGTTTCACTGAGCTCCTTCTCTGCTTGTGACCAGGCTCGAGCAGCATGTCTACTTGGATGTCTCATGAACATTCCGCAGTTCCCGATTTTGTCCCCAAATCTCCTTCCCTTTCGTCATTCTCATCTTGGGAGCAGAAAAGAAGGCATCCCTGTTACCACCCAGTTTTTCAAGCCAAAAACCTAAAGGCCACTCTTAACTCCGTCCTTTATTTCATTCCCTGTCTCCTCTCCATCCGAAGGTGCCCCTAGAAGGATCACACAAGATACCATAATGTCCCCTTTACCTGTATTTCAGCCACCTAAATCCAAGTCACTGTCATATCCTAATCCTTGCATAACTTTTCTTGTTCCCTGTCTGTCTCCTTGGAATCTTTTCTCCACAAACCATGATGAATGATTCTTTTAAATTGTAAATCAAACCATATCATTCCCTTATTTGAAAGTCCTCGGGTGGCTTCAAATCGAACCAAAACATGAACTCATGACTCTGGCCTAGCAGGCTGTACATAGTATTTCCCCTGCCTCCTTCTAGTTCATCTTCCCTTGCTTACTACTACACTCTAACATCACTGGTTTTCCCCTCAAACATGTGGAACTTTCTCTGCATTTGTACTGCTCTTGCCACTTCCTGGCCTTGAGAGCATTGCTCAGATTCTACTTTTTCAGGGTCACCTGTCACAGCCCTACACTCTTGTCATACTCCACAGCATTTGTCTCTGTGTGAAGTCGTCTTATTTGCATAATAGTGTTACTGTGCATCGCCCCTCCCTCCCAGAATATCAGCTCTGAGATCCCAGATCTTTTTATTTTCCACTGTGTTTCCAATGTTGGAAAGATAATTAGCACATAGTAGATACTTGATAAATGTTGAATAAATGAATGAAGTAATTAAAGACTGAAGTTATCTAACCATTTTAAGCCTTAGTTTGTCACGTGAGAAGCTTTCCTCATAGGGCGTTGGGAAGATTTGGTAAAATGATGCTTGTAAAGCACTTGGCGCTGTGTTTGATATATAGTAAGTGCTCCATAAACACTATTAGTTATTGTTTTTTTTTAATTGCTGTTGGGTTAACATTATATACATTTATGTCAACACAGGATCAAATCTTACTCACTTTCATCTTTCGCATAGATACCAGTGTAGAGTAGCATGAAGTTAAAGAAAAAAAAGATTGTGTTTTTGATGATAAGATATCTGTGATAAATTTTATAGGCCATTCTCAGAATCACTTGGGAGCATTTTCAAACTCCACCTCCTCCTAGGATATATCAGATTCTCTTGATGAGGGTAGACACATACTGTTTAAATTTTTCCCTAGGTGATTATCAACATTCCCTCTGTCACCTAAACAGAAGAAAAGAACACCTAAGACACTACTTTAATTCACCGAAGGTCCAAACCATTTCCAGATTTAAGGAGGCTTCCTAAATACAGGGCAAGATAGGCAGTTAGTCAGAGGGGTTGACTGTGTATTGGGAGCCTGATGTGTGGAGGTTGCCTAGTTGTTAACGAAGACTGAGGAGGCAACCCTGGCTAATGTCAGATTAACAATCAGTGGCCAAAGGTGTCCTTTGTTTGCATAACAGAAATGATCCCAAATGGGACCTGAGAGGCCAACCACTCAGTGGTCACCCGTGGAAGGGAAGTTTTTCTCCAAGTTGGCATTGGTCTCATTATATTGGGGACAGGATTAACTACAACTGTATGGATCCTCTTGAGGATCAGGTGTACATTGAGACCTGGAGACAGGAACGTGGGCAAACCCCCTTCCTTTGCAGGGCACAGCTATTATAAAGGGCATTAAACAGTGTGTGATAATCCTGGTTCTGGAGTATCACTTTACAAAGCAGACCTGCCCCATTCATCTGTCCGGCTCCCTCTGCCCCACCTCGACCACCAACCCTTCGGTGATGTCTTAAGCATTTCTTGCTTGGAACTGATTGTTCCCACAAATATGCCCTTGGACAAACCAGGGGGAATCCTTCAGTGACCATTGCTCAATTCCATAGATTTCAGGAGGTTGTTCCTAAAAATCTACCACAAAGACATATTTTCTAATGGAATATACTTAAATTATTATGTCTTAAAGTATTTCATACTGTATGTTTAATCATACATATATAAGTATACACAATGTATTCAGTTCTGTTTTGCGATTTTATATTCTGTAGCCTGTCGTTTTAATTGGAAGAAGTAAGTGTGTTCTTATGGAAATGTTATTTTCTTTTTCTTTTAATCTTTCAGTGCTGCCAACTGTCCTTATTCAGAAATCAATTTGAATAAAGACCGAATTTTCCCAGACCGCTTAAGTGGTGAGATGCCTCCGGCTAACCCATCATTTCCGAGAAATAAAAGGACAGACACAAATGAAATCTCTTCATCTCCTGAAATCAGGTAATTAAAGTGATAATGTTAGTGTTGTTTAGAAGTACTCTGGTTGAAAGAGGTTTTCTATCTTAGATGTTTTATGTTCCATGTTAATGTTTTCTTTGTGCATTATTGAAAATGCATCTGACTCAATGTGAGATGATGGTGGGGATCAGTACTTGGACTTCAAAAAAAAAGGCAGACAGTTTATAAAGGCATATCCAAATCAGGCCGGATTTCTTCTTACTTGTTCATCTTTTAGTACAACTTGTTTGGTGTTAGTTTGGAAATTCCAGTCATTTTATTTCATATCAGTTCATATTTCTGAATGAACTGCTCAGTGTTTGTGTAGAGCCATCTTTTATGAGAAAGACAGACAAGAATTCTTGTAAAGAATAGGCATTACTTCTTTTTAGTGTTCATTATATGTCAAGTACTTTCATATACCTTATTTCATTTAATTATTAAGATGATAATTGTACTGTAAGCTCAGTTATTGGGTTTTGGTTTCACCTATACAGTTGAGTTGCACTGTGTTAACCTCAATGGATTATTAAGTAAAGAGCTGAATTTTGTTTGACATATCTTTAAGTAAATTGTCTCTGTTCTTATATTAACTGAGGAAACTACTAACAGAAAGAGCAGATGACTAGAAAGATGCTCCTTAGTGCTTAGGTTTTGGGGTTTCTTTTATATGGAGTATTTTAAAACCTAAGGCAACGTAGTTCTTTGTTTATTTTAATATTTTATGACTTCCATTCTTATGGATGAATCAGGTGGACATTTGAATTAATAAATGTGATTCTAAATTCACATCAGTGTTATTGGAGTAATGGCATTTCAAGTATCATCATCCTTGTAGAAAAGCCATTTTGCCCTATTGATGGGGGGAGCTGTAACTTCTTTAATTATTAATTATCTTAAATTATTAACAACAGTGATAATTTTTTTTTTATCCTTAAAACGGTGACTAATGTAACATAAACTCTTTAACCCGACCCAGCAGCTGAGCATGAGGGCATATCATTTGAGGGAATTTACTTTAATACAAATAAAAGTACTAATTCACATAAAAATAATTACAGGAACAGAGTTCATTGATTCACAAGGTGGTAAGACAACCTAAGAGTTTAGATTTTTACAAGCCAAGGTAGATTGTTTACATACCTTGGCTTGTAAAAATACCAAGGGAACAGTCCATAGGGCCAGCACCCCATCTCACAGGCTTTTCACTAACTGTCTGGGCTCTGGACCTGTAGCTGGGCCCAGAGTCTCCTCACCATGAAGAGAGGTGGTTAGTTAGGATGATTTCTTGGGGTCATTTTTAATTCAAAACCCATGTAAGAAAAGGGTCATTTTTATAGTGCATCTAATAACCATTCCAGTGATCTGTCTACTGTGAAGGTGTGATCATGGTTCTTCATGCCATCACTGTAATTAAGGGGGCAACCTTAGGCATTTTCCCATTGCTATAGTAACCATCACACATGTTTCCTTCAGTGTTTCACAGAAATGCTTTTCTGATACATAGATTTTTTTAGTCCATACCATCTTTTGAGTTAATGAATTTCTAACCTGTCAGGACTTCTGTGTGAATTAACACTTACTTGTGTTAAAGTTAAATTTCTTCAAGTACTAGGCCTTTGTTGTTGGGTGCCAGGATTGTAAATCAGTGTCAGATTATTCGTGGTTTTAGAGACTTTGTTGAGATTTCTACTTTCTTCATCTTTTCAGATTTATTATTTTTGTTTTATTTATTTTTTTATAGCTAGAAGTAACCTGAGAGATTTGATTAGTTACATGCAGTCAAAGGAAACATGAGGGAGATGATCTAAATGACCTCTAAATTTTTAAGGCAAACATTTATTTATTTATTTGTTTCTTTGTTTTTATTAAGGTATCATTGATATACAATCTTATGAAGGTTTCACATGAACAACATTGTGGTTACAACATTCACCCATATTATCAGGTTCCCCCCATACCCCATTGCACTGTCCATCAGCGTAGTGAGGTGCTATAGAGTCACTGCTGTCTTCTTTGTACTATATACTGTTTAAGGCAAACATTTTTGACCAAGATGTTTTTCTTACTTTACTTTTTATGCAGAAGTATTTTTAAGAGATTATTGCAGCTCTCTTGATATTCTAACCTAAATACTTTATTATGCATAGTTTTTAAAATGGTATTTTGTAAAATAACATTTATTTGCTCTTTTACATTTTAAATCTCTTCTTGTTAATATTTTTAAGTTGGCTTCAGGTTATTTTATTGTTTCTTCTCCTGGTAGTTGCTAGTTCTCATAATAATCAAAGTGGTACATGACATTTTAGATGTAATGATAATAGGGTGGCAACATAGCAAATGTTAACAAATAAAAGAAAGGTTGTTAACCAAGAAGTATATTTTAGGGCTTGGGGATAGCTGATTGAAGATAGAATTAACAAGGTGAAATTAGCTGGCATCTGTGCTGTTAGTGAATCTGTAGGAACATATCTAATTAATACTTTTTAATTTTAAAAGTAAACATAAGATTTTTAAATTGCTGATTTCTTTAACCTGGTCTTAGGAATGATACAGTGAGTTGTGCAAAGCTCTGAGAACAGTTAGTTTTAATTAATATTATTGCAAGAGGAATAGGTTATTTGTTTCACTGTATCTTCTTTATTCTGGAGGAGCAAAAAAAAGGTGGGCCCATTTACTTGATACTTTTGGGTAGGAGCCCTCAAACAGGGTTATTCTCACATTATCAGGATTATGTTCTGTCTTTTCCTGTCATCACTGCTCATGTGACTGGAATTTCCCACTTGGGTTTTTAACACATTTTCTCTGCTTCCTTCTTAATAGTTTGCTAAAATTTGGTTCCTAGACTCTACCGGTTTTTTTGTTAATGCACTTTGGCACGGCAAAAGACAGTTTGCACCCCCAAAGCAGATCAGGAGATAAAGATTTTAATTGCAAGTGGTTTACTTGGGTGGTAAGGAAAACCTCAGTAGGGGAATGAGGAAGTGAGACAGGGAAGGGAAGACAACCAGTATAAAAGCTTCGTTGTCACACGGGTTACCCCAATGGAGAGTGGAACCCAGTCCTGCTGGGAACACTCTGGGAGTCTGTGTAAAACATATCTTAGGGTTTTCCCACCACAGGGGTGAGGGAGCTGAGCTATTTAAACACCGGTTTCCTTCAATCACAGAGTGAGGCTGCCAGGGAGGAAGGATATGCTGATACCCCAGAACATCTGCCCTGCTGCACAGCAGGCAGAGCAGCCAGAGCCTGGGTGAATCCTGCAGGAAAGCAGAGCAGGAGAGACTGACAGGAGTTGGTCGGCTGCCACAACTGAAGGGGAAGTCGGCGGCCAGGTGATGTGGGCCAGGCACTGACAACATCTCTGTGCCATCCCGTTCACCCATTTCAGATGCCAGACAGTCACCAGAATGAGTGATATGCTGATGTTGCTTTTAATCCTGACATAATACAGCCAGATCAATTAACAATGCCAGTATATGCTTTTCATACCATAAACATCACTTTAAGGGTCAGTTCACTGGCCACCTGCTCAGAATAGACCTTGAGCAACTAATATTCCACAGCAGTAGTTTCCAGATGTGGCTTCACATTAAATTCCCTGGGACCTCCTTAGAATTCAGACATGGGGGTCTAGCCCTGCCCACCAGAATCCTATGGGCTATTGCCTAATAGTCTATGTTTTAAAAATTCATCTGGCAGTATACCTCCTTGTTTAAAACTTTGTGATTTTCCATTACTCTTGGAATTAAGACCCTGATTCTAAATGTGGCCTACCCAGTCCTGTGTTATCTGGCCCCTGCCTTACTCTCCAGCTTTATCTCTACAAGGCTTCTTTTTAAACTCAATGCTTCAACCACCGTGGTCCTCAAACATCTTTTCTCTCTGCCTAGAATCTCCATTCCTACCATCTCCTTGCTAGCCTCTCATTCTGCAGGCTTTGGGGTAACTAGTATTTCCTCAGGGAAGCTTTATCTGATCCTCCAGACTAGATCAAGTTCCTCATTATATGCTTTTCCTATCACACATCCCGACACTATTGACAGTTTTTGTGTAAACATTTCTCCTGCATCTGTGTACTTTGCTTGATGGAAACTCCGTGGGGTAGAAGCCAGATCTTCTCAGCTTCTGTGAGACTCCCTCAGCGCTGAGCACACTGCCTGACATGCAGTAATTACCACCAGCCTTTGAAGGAGACACATCGGTTATATAACCTAAGAGGTGACAGTTGTAGAACCTCTGTATTCTGCTAAAGTGTAAATGTTACTGGTGGAATGCACTGTTGCCCTGATTCTTCTTGAAGGGAAGAATTCAGTTGAGAGACCAAAAAGCAAGAAGAAGCAGCCAGGAATTTATTGGGCTCAAGATAAAGTACACTCTTGAGACAGGAGAGGGGCTGTGTGGGAACTGAAGCAGCCCTGCTATTAGGATTAAGTTGGCTTTTATTTTTTTCTTAGGGTGGCAGGAAGTGCTGCCCTGCCTCTTACATCCTTTGATTAACAGGTTGATTGACAGCTCTAGTTTATATAACTTTTTCTCTGTGTGCAGACACCTTACCCGTAAGTACATAAGTGAAACTCATGGGGTGGGGCCAAGAACAAAAGGCTAATTAGATTTAGATATTATTTTAATGATGTGGGTTACTTTCCGACAAGGTCTTTGGCCTTGCGTGTGCCCTGTAGTCAGAGAAACCTGTGGTCCTGGGCCTCTTGACAATCTAGGTGTCCTTGACTGTCTGGGTCTCCTGATAAGCTAGGTGTCCTTGACAGTAGAACTGACAGCTAAGGAGGGTTGGCCAAAGGAGGAGTCTTCTTTGGTGATGGGCTGGCCCCTTTCTCCTGCTTATGTCTTAACTAAGTGCCTACTCTTAACAGTTACATTTTCAACTTTCTAAGCTCCCCACACCAGCTATATAAGGGGTTCTTATTAACTGAGAAGATAAATCCCCCAGATACATACCAGCACTCTGTCATAAATTAAGGCAGTTGGTGCTTCCCAAACTGTTGTTTAACTTCCTGCTCCACATAGAAAATGATACCACAGATATGACATTTATATGGCATGCCTGGGAAGTAGATGAGGCTGCCTCCAGGTGACCAGATGGGTGCTCTGACTTCTGGGAGGGCTACAGGGAGTGGTATCTCAGAGCACTTATCCCTGAGGACCTAGGGTATCCTAGCTAGGAAGCTCTGTCCAGCCTTAAGAGGGCCCCACCTTGAATCCTTTGGTAGGTGTGCTGAGTATTCGGATCTGTGTTCCCACAGCAACTTGTCAAGTGGATGGTCAGGATATGAGTGCGTTCCCAGTGTGTATTTAGACAGAGATAGGAGTACACAGTCCTCTTCCCGTTATCCATTTGTTCATCAGCTGCGTAAGGAGCATCTGTATTGTGCCTAGTACTTTCACTGAGATGTTTTCCTCACCTGGGACAGTGGCAGGCTGCTCATCTCTGCCCTCACAGCCCTCCTGGCTGCAAGACGGTGAAGTAGGGCCTCTACTAATCCATGGAGGACCATTTCCTACGCATCGTAGCCTATAGTCTCTACATGTTTACAGTGGAGGAAAATAATGTGTATATATTTCTTTATATATCTTAATAAAGCCTGTAGGTCCCACACTTTGTTTTGCATCAAAATCATCAGACATTTGCTAAATTATAGCTTTCAAGGTACCATCTCCAGAGATTCTGATTCAGGAAATAAAAGGTGCCTCCCAGTTCATTTTTCAGAAGCACCCCATGGGATGGATGCAAGTGATCTACATACCGGGCTTTGAGAATCATTACTGACTATAAAGACCCTTCATTCTCTGGACAAATAAATCACAATGTATTACCAATCAGAGAGCATAGCATCTATCCCACAGTCTTTTTCTCATGAAATCTATTCTACAGCTGTTTATGATTGTGTTTTGAAATTAGATGCTATCTCTGTTAAAAATCACTTAATATTTTAAGCGCTCATGTAGTTTAAACCTGCTTATACATAAACACAGAAGCACAATAAAGCATTTTTTAAATACCTGTTAAATGCTTGTATTACCTTATAAGGCAAATGCCCATTGCTAACCTAAATCCAATGAAAAAACTAGGTCTGTTCAGTTCATTATAAGCCATTAAGATGATTTTCAAATTGTTGGACCAGTGTTTCTACTCTAAGAATTACATAGAGCAGCTGTAGGAATTTTAGCTTTCAGTCTGATTTATATTTTTAGGATGAATCACATTTTCCAGTCAAGAGCCAGGCTGTACCCTTGAGGAGGGCCCTGGTAAGCAGATGGGAAAACAAGCCAACATAAAGTATAAAACAATATGCATACATAAATTACTTTGCAAAACTATAAACATCAAGCCAAATAAAATTAATTTAGAGCCGTAAGTTCTAAAAGATTGTAGAAGTTAATTAGGAATCTTTAGGGACTTTGGTTTCACCTCCTCAGGTTTCCTGGGTGGGCCTGCAGGCTTGCGGTTGACTGTTGGAGTCGTTTCAGTGTCTCGGCATTCCCTGCTTATTGTAAAGCCTTTACCCCTTTTGTCGATGGGCTGCCAGATAACGGACAAGGAGCTGTGCAGTTTTAAAATATTCCAATTCTAATGGCAAAAAAAAAAAAGTTCCAGTTCTTAGGGATCTGAGTCAAATCTATGCAGTTGTTTGTATGCACCAGCGAGAAGCTCAGTTTTAGTTAAAACACTCACAGTTCTGATGCCAATTGCCCTGAAACCAAGGTACCCATTCAGAGTAAGAACGAAATACCTGTGTTATTGTTGTTTGTCTATGAAGTCGGTGGAACAATATTGTAACAGTTTTACTTATTTATCTCCTTGAATAACACCAACTCCTGACTCAAGAGACTTTTAGATATCATAGAAAGACAAAGTCACCTGTTTTCTCTTTTCTGTGACAACAACAAGAAAAGTTATGCCATCTCACTCTTCTTGTGATACATGGTGTTTATTTCCTAAATCTCAACTTATTGGTTAGGGTTTTTCATTTGACAAGAGGATTAACTAATTGTTGAATTCGTTTTTCTGGAGCATTTTTCCTTGGTATTTTGATAATGTCCACTGTATTTACTGATTATATTCCTTTTCTTCACTAACATATTCCCTATGCTAAGTTACAATTTAATAGGCTTATTAATCAAAACATTTTGTTTTGTCATTAGACAAATAGTAAGCCGTGTTTACCTCTCCTGGGCCATGTTAATGAAAACTATTGCTAATGTGTCATCTCAAAAGGAATTTAATTTTAAAAACTCTATTCGAATGTTAGCCACAAAGACATACAATTTTAATCCTGCTGGTTTTATTTGCCATCTTTTCTAAGTCCCTTTGAAGATGGTGACCTCCTTACTCTGGCTCTGTTCAAGCAGTCTTCTCTTCATTTTAGGAGGGATTTTTGGAGACAGTTCAACTACTCTTTTACAGTTCCTCCAACATATAACCTGAGATTCTCATTCTCTGATATTTTTTACCTGTGAATGACCTCAGCCCAAAAATTAAATTAAAAAAAAAAATGCTGAGGGCATGCAAAAAGACATCCTTTTAACATTCAAAACAGAAAACCTATTTTTTTCTTAGCTCTCATTAGATTTAGAGCTCTCATTAGATTCACTGTGTCCCTACATGTTACTGGGGAGTACAGGTATTTTTCACCTCTAACAAAGCTGCTATAAGACTAGAATAAGCTATGCTGGAAAGAGAAGGGTGGAGTTATTCTAAGCTACACGCCAAGCCAAACTTATGCTGGATTTAGGCAGGAGGCTGAAATCCTGAATTGAAGCAAAATAATTTGTTGTTTTATATTTTTTCAGTATTGTTTTAACAAACTGGGACTGATTGAAACATAACTGGCTAGAGATTGTTTTTAAATGAAAAATAAACTTGAAGAAATACAGCTGTTTATATTCAAATGACATCCTGTTACTATGTATTTACTCTTCTAATGTTTGTTTCACTAATAATTACAAGAAGCATATTTAGTGTGAGATAGTAAGACATCTAAAGCATGACATGTAAGTAGAGAGGAAAAGAGACTGCTGACTCATAAGGAATGTATTTTTCCATTTGAGTGGATTGTATTGTCTCAATTAAATGCCCAAAGAGTATTCTTAAGATTGTAGCTATGACTGTATTTCAGTTCAAGCTAAAGAAATGTTGAAATAGATTGGTTCTTGAGAGAAATTGCTGTATTTCAGGCACTTTTCTAGGTGCTTTTACCTACATTAGTTCATTTAATCCTCATAATGCCTTATGTGGGATAGGTGGTTATTACATCCCCATTCTACAAACACAGAACCTCTCTTGGTTACAGGCCGCACAGCTGGTAAGCAGTAGACTTGGATCATAACCTAAGCAGTTACAACCATTACTCTCAAAGCTATTTAAAAACTTGAAGAAAATAGGTTTAAGAAAACAGGTATCCATAGATAATTTTATCCTAAAATATAAATAATTCTTAAATAGTAATAGCTGCCATTTATCATGCTCCTACCTATGTGTCTGGCTGTGTGCTGCACTCACTATATATTATTTTATTGAGTCCTCAAAATGCCTGTGCGGTAAAGGATTTATTGCCCTGTTGTACCATTCATGCAGCTGAAAATGAGGAGGTTAAGTAATTTGCTTAAGGTCATATAGAACTAATGAGTAGAACTGAAACTTGAACCAGGTCTCTTCACTTCCAGAGACCATACTTGGAACCACTACTGGGCTGCTTTGTCCATGCTCCGATTCACCACCCCCATGCCTAATCAGATTGTGCCCCCTTCTAAATGAATTGTTTGTAATGAAAGATGTTGATCAAGAGGAAAAGATACAGGAGTTTTTATGTAGAGCAAAATTGTAATATTAAAATACAACATAAACACATTTTTAGTTGTCATTTTTAAAAAAATCTGTCAAGAATCATATCTTGTTCTATGTTACAGAGTGTTTTGTAATATCACAGAGTTTTGACACTGGTATAAACATATTTTGTCTGTAATTGGAAGGCTGTGCAGCTAGATTAACTTTTTGCTTAGCAAGTTGAAACCCTAGATCAAGTTTTTGTTTCTGCGTAAAGACAGAAACCCATCACGGTACTTATTCTAATCAGAATTAGCGATATAGTTTCTAACCTTATGGGAGAGAGAAATATTGGTCTCCCAATTGAGAAAACAATTTTTATTTTAAGCAAAATACAAATCAAGAGAATTAACGAGTCAGTCAGCCCTCATTCCTGATGTTATCAATAGAAGACAATCTGAAAATAAAATTATCACACAAGAAGGCAAGTTCCCTTTAACTTTATGTAACAAGGTTATGTAGTATATTCTGGAAAAACACAAGGGAAAAAGATAATGAATATAATTGTGAATTTTTGTGTAAAACCCGGTGCTATACTTGCCCTGCAAGTTTATTTTCAGTGAATGTAATAATAAAACCTTCTACTAGACACATATAGAGTCAGCCTGTCTTTGGTGCATGGTGTGATCTTAAAAATGTTAACCTTCTCATTATTAACTGCTTCAGTGTTTCTGGATATGCTTGGTTATGATTCTGTTTACTTAAGTGATTTTATTTATCCATCAGTTTCATCATGCCTATTCTAGTAGGCTTTGACCAAACAAAATAAATTCCCAATTAGTTATTATTATAGATATTCTAAAAGCTTTAATGAATGGTTGGTTAAATAAAAAAAAAGACAAACTGAGACCAAGGTTAAAATGAAGTCTTAGAGCTTTCTGTGTATTTCAGTTTTCATGAAATTGTCTAATGACAATTACATTTTTATAATTTTAATAAAGCACATCAGCCCTTTAAGCCTTATTAAAATAAAGATATAAGACTTAAGTATGAGGAAAGCTCTTTTGTATTCTTATGCCAAATATAATGCCAGTGACTTATTTTATGAAATGTAAGAAAAGGACCATCTTTTAGGAAGGAACAGAAATAGAAAGTAAGATCTATGACCCACAAAGTTTCTTCATGCCTGGATCTGCTAAAGAGAAGCAAATTGTAAGTTATTTGCTCTTATTTACGTTGCTTCATTATAGAAACATGTTGGACCAACTCCCTAGCTAAAGGAAACACATAGAACCCCCTGGGCCTAGGTCACTTCTGATTTTAAGGAATTAGCAAAATCAATATATTAATTAGAAATAAAATATTTAATAAAATTTCTTGTGGAGTCCTTTATTTGAATTGTGTTTGGTAAAGGTAAATATCCATGTTTCTGTATTGCTGAGTTTATATGGGTTCATTTTAATGATATATCATGAATTAAAGTAGGGAAAGTGAAAACCAAACATGCTTTAATAAGGCTTACTTTAAAGGACTGATGTGCTTCATTAAAATCACAAAACTGTATTGTCAGTGGATAATTCTGATCATGAAAATTGAAATACACAGAAATTTCTAAGACTTCATTTTAACTTTTGTCTGTCTTTTTTTTTTAACCAACCATTCATTAAAGCTTTTAGATTTTCTATAATAATAACTAATTGGGAATTTATTTTCTTTGACTGAGAAATGCCAATTTAAAATTTTATCACTGTAAAGTTGATTGTTTCTAATAAATATTAATAGAGCCATCCACAAACAACTTTTTCAATGGCCACAATACTTACTGGGATAGATTTATACACTCACAAAATATTATTTCTAGTTTATTATAAAACAAGTTTAGAAGATCACATAAGCTAATATTAGCATTGTAAGACGATTTTAACATGTTTTTAATTGCCAAATATAACTTCACTGTCTTTAAAGACAAGACAAAGTTTTCTGTTTTCACTTCAACTAATGTCCTTTCTCCAAATATTAGTTATTTTCTCATTTTATTTTCACTACCCCTCCATCTCCCTACTTTGTATGGAGTAAGAGCCTTCATAGTTATTTCATTGACTGCTCATGTAAAGAAATGTTTTATTGCATTATAACAGTGATTCTTTCCCCTTCTTAAATAAGCAAGTATTGTTCAGCAGTTGTGATATATTGTTTTTAGTATGAACTAAGCCAAGGAACTCAAACTCTGAGAATGTAATAGATAAGGCTGAAAGGTTTTAAATCCCTGAAATTTATCTTTAAAGAAAATATAAGTAGCCTGTGCCTATTCCCTTAAAAGCCATTTTCGTCCCTGACTTAAGGGTAAAGCTCTGAATTAAGATTGTAATGGGTGCATTCCATTTTAGAGCATCCTCAGCATGTTTATGTTGGCATTAGGTCATTCCTGGTCAGAAAGGGGTGGTATCAGTTTAGCCTATGGATTTGACCTGATTAAGCTAGCAAAAGCTTTCTAGAATTCGATTTGATTCCCCTGAGCCAATCTCAGCCTCAATCCCAAATCTCAGAGCTGAATAGTATATAGTGACTTGATTAAATAGTATGGACTTTCAGAGCATTTTCTGTCCTTAAATTGTGGTCTTACCAAACAGTACAAATGAAAATCCTCATGAATACATGCCCCAATCTGAAGTTAAGTTACTCAGTAGCTCCATTTTCCAGAATAGTTAACCTTAATACCACTCTAAGCTTTAAAATCTCCTTTCTGAATAGTAAAGGAAAATTACTAAGGAGAAAAATGGGCATGTATAGATGCTATTAGTATTAACTGCTTCTTAATAGAATGAAAGATCCTTTCTAATATTTTAGTGGTAGCATTTGCTTTTAAATTAAGAAAAAGTTACTGGGTTGCAGTGCTGAACCATTTTTCAAAACACTTTCATTACAGAATATTTAAATACTTACTTTTCTCAGAGACCAGCATGCTGATGATGTGAAAGAAGACTTTGAAGAGAGAACAGAAAGCGACATGAGGATGTCACATGAAGCCAGAGGTAGTCATAATAATCTCATATATTTGACAGATATTACTATTAATACTCAATAATCAAAACTTAACTGGAATATAGCAATCACTTTATATGGTTGGTTTGTACCATTATTGCAGGCAAAAAAAAGTTTATTGTCAGGATAAGTTTATAACTCATAATGATCTGGGTTCATCTGTGACTTTCACATACCTGTACAATATTATATATAAAGTTTGGGTGACACATTCATTCTGTTTGGTCCTTGGCATACATTTTCTTTGGTATTATTGATGTCATTTGCTTCCTATGTTTAAAACTTACCTCAGAATGTGTACTGAAACCCAAATAGAATTAATAGGGTCTTAATCTAATACCAGAAAATGAGAAGAAAACCACTTGAATGATGTTTTAAGCTGCCCTGGAGAAAGTAATTTGTCTTACATCTTTGCTAAAATGACATTACAGTGGTTTAAGCAATGAAGTCGTAATGACTGTTAGTCATAGTATGGATTGTATTTATAATTTACACATAGCTATATAATTATTTGTTTTTAAAAGAAAATGTTGGCCTGATCATGATTGTCCCCAGGGACTTCACTTTTCATGTGCATTTTCTGGTTTAGACTATATATAAGATTTGAGAATGGCACCTAGTGACTCCTTATCTGTAATAACCTATTCCGTGAGTGATGCTTTGATTTCCACATCTCATTTCAAAAAGCAATGATTTACGATTAATCTAAAAGATATATTCTCTGCTCTATTAAGCATGTTTTAGGGTGTTTTATGTACCACCATATACAAGCCCTACAGATGACCAAGGTTTGAATTCCTGCTCTGCCACCAGCCAGCTGTGTGATCTGGGACATTTGAACACCTCCCAGTGCTTCTGTTAACTCATCTGTTCAGAAGGACAGAGATGTGACTTACTCCCAGTGTTGTCATAAGGATTAATTGCAGTGACATTTGTAACTTGCTTAGAACGGTGCCTGGCACATACTTAAGTGCTGTGCAAGCATTGCTTAACTGAAGCATTTCTGGTCACTTAGAAAGGAAGGAAAACATGTAATTTAGGAAGGTTTTGTCATCAGGATATAAGGTTTATAGGGAAAGGCTTCAGCTTTTCTTTGTGACTAGTGGTTAGGAGAACAGACTTGATTCTCATCTCAGCTCCACCACCGCTAGCTGCATGGCTGCTCTGGACAAAGTATCTACTTTCTCTTTGCCTTAGTTTCTTTCCTTTTGTTAAAATTGATGGAGGAATAGTACCCACATCATTGGGTTATCATGAGGGTTAAAAGTATCAGTAGCTGAAGTATTAGCTGCTAGTGGTAGTACTAGTAGTAGTAGTGGTAATGGTAGTACTAATGGTTGTGGTAGTAGTGGTAGTAGAGGTGGTGGTGGTGGTGGTAGTACTACTAGTAGCGGTAGTGTGGAGTAAGTGTCTGTTGCATGGAATTATCTGATCATTGCAAGTTCACATAGATTATAATAAAATATTCTAAACTCTGAACTTTGGGAACTAATAATTTGATAACCTTTTCAGTTTTTTCTGATTTGGTGATCAGTTTAACTTTTCATTTGATTTGCTGAACAGATTTTGATAATTTTTTTCTGAAACCAGTCTGTTTATTGGGAATTTCAGGTTTGTTAACATACAATATGTATGGTGTTCTCTTTTTTTGTGATAGTCTTGTGTCTTTTCAAACTTTGTGTATTTTGGGTCCTATTTTTCTTGATTTGAATCGCCTGAGTTTTTGTTTTATTATTCTTTCCAAAGAAACATTGCTAGGATTTATATATAACTCTTAATTATTTTCTCACCTAGAAATCCTATAGTTCAATATGCATATTTTACTTACAGTTTTATTTTTTATTAGTGGCAGTGAGCCTCGTAAAATAAGTTGCCTTGAGAATTTTTGCACATATGTTCCAAAGTGAGATTTGCCTATTAATATCTCATCCAGTTTTAGCCTCCAGTTTTATCCATGAGTTTGATCATTTTCCTTCATTTTCAAATTTTTTGAAACATTTTGTAAAACTAATTTTATCTATAGTGAAATTATGTTGTGATTGTTAACTTTCATTTAACTCCTTTCTGAGCTTGAGATTTTCTTTACCATTTTGAAAGTTTTTCCAGACTAGTTGCACAGAACAGTTAAAATAAACACTGGTCTTAGTGCTTAAGCAGTTTTGGAAGATCTGTGCTGTACATACACTTAGTTGCCGATCATAGGGACATCCTTCAAGGGCCTGACTGTGTGGGGAGCAGGGAGAGTAACTATTAACAACCAGTATGGAAGTATTTTACTACTGTTCTAGACATATTTCTCAAGTTGAAATACCTCACGTAGCCTCTTGCTCTGTCCAGTCTACTATTACCTGCCTTTACATGAAATGTAACAGTATTCCTTTAATTTCCAACAGTGGCTTGTTTTCTTTTCATAGACTGTTTTTGTTTTGTGGAGGTCACCTCCCATTGTGCCTTATTACCAAAACCATGAAACTCTTCTGTCAACAAGTCAGTCCTCCTCTATCGATGTTCTATAGAACTTTTTTGTGGTGATGGTTTTCTGTTGTCACTTGGAGAGAGGTTTCCCCAGGTCCCCTGTGAAGAACACTCACCCTTCAGCGCTCCCGTAGGGCTGCTGCTAGAACCCGTTTCTAACCTGAGCCTGAAGGCCTGGTAGACATGCTCCACTCTGGGTGCATCCTTGAGCCCAGCTGGTGTTTACCAGTGTTCATTCACATTTCCACTCCCCCAAGGGTGGAAGCAACCTTCTCCTAATCTAGCCTGGCGGGAGGTGATACAGGGCATAGGAGAGAAAGCGCCTTGCGGTTTGTGCACTGGTTATTAGTAGAGGGCGCTGACAAGTCATCTTAAATTTCTTCACAATGCCAGCAAGATTTAAGACTCAGTAGACCCACAAGAACTATTTTATTTGGAGTTTTGGAGCAAATTGATATTTTAAGAATCTTCCCTCTAAAAAAATATCCTCCCGCCATTCTCCAGTTAATTCAGTTTAATTCCATCCAAGATATATATAATCATTGTTAGAATGAGGTTTGCGATCTTAACACCGTCTCCATTTTGTGAAGAAAGAAATTTCCTGCGTGGCCCCTCTCAGCACAACTTCAAAAGTTACCTCCCTAGCAACCCCTAGCAACCCCTAGCAACAGTAACTGCAAAATTTCCCACCTCCCAAAATACCTCCTCCCTCTGCCCCATACCTACTCCAGCCTGTAAGCGGGTGGGAGCTTCAGTCCTTTGCTGGTTTAATCTCCAATAAACCTGTGTTGTCGTTGAGACGGTTTCTCCTCTATTTTCTTTCCTAACCTAAAACCTTATAATCATGAGCCTTTTTTTTTAATGATGCCCACCATGCGACTGAATTTGACCTTTGTGAATTTTTACTAAATACAAACATTGTATGATCACTTTTTTCTTTCTTTTTTTTTGCTTCTATCTCCTTTCCCTCAAAGATAAAATAACTCATTGCCACCATTGTCAGAGGTCCATCAATGAAGGATTTTATACATTGGCCTTCAAATTTAAGCTCTTGTATTCCTGGGAAAAATACAGTTTTGTTTTCTCTCCCTCATTCTGTCTCAAGGGTGGCTGATAAGCAGAATGAGTTGAATTCTATTTAGTAACATGCTAGATCCTCGCTGGAAAAATCAGACTTCCTTTTTGCCTCCGTAGCACTTGGTTTGTTATTTTGGTTATTAACCTTGAAGTGATCCTCAAATATCTTTCATTCCTGAATTTAGTATCTTGGAGCTAATTTTATCTCCATTTGTTGATGCTGTGATCCAATTATTTCACTCAATCACTGTTATTGTTCATCCTTTTATATTTAGTCACTAGTTAGTAACTACATTTAAAAAAATTGACAGATTAATCCCATTTTTTTCTGGCTTTATTTTTTTCCTTTCACATTAAGAGTGTATTTCACAGACTCATGGAATATTAGCCTGAAAGAATTATTGACTCCTTTTCATTTTTGCCTTTTTATATCCAATCCAGTCCACAGTGATACGCCTTCCTTCCAAGATAGGAATAATTTCTGTCATTTGCTGATCTTAACTATATGTCAGACACTAGGATAAGCATTTTAAAAATATCAAGCAATGCTTACAATAATCCTGTTACGCTGAGTTAGCCAGGGTTATAGAGCTAGTGAGCAGCAGAGCAGGGATTTGAATCCAGGTTTATCAGACTCAAATTTACCCTCTTGACTGTGACCCTATACTTTGTATTCGGAGGCAATAGACCCAGATGCTCCCAGTCTCGCAGCGCGGCTTCAGGCTTGTCCGGCAGACATTGCCCCACTTTAGGGATAGCTATCCTGCGTTGTTTTGAAACTAAAATGAAACAAAGCAGTTGGAGTTTGTTGTCTCACGTTTGTCACTGGCTTAAAGGGATGGGAATGAGACAGGACAAAAAGTCAGTGGAACGCAATGCTGTAGCTTGTTGATTTGGACTGTTCGGGCTTGAAAGAAAGATGCCGAGTGGAATTGCATCTGCAGGTAGCAGGGAGCGTAATGAGTCGTTCTCTTTCCTCTGAATGGGCCCTGCTTGGTCGGCCTCCCACGCAGTGGTTTTGCTGAGCCCTAGTGAGAACAGACCTATAGGAAGAAGGTTCTCATGCGCTGTGGTGGTGAGGACGTCTCTTTGTACTCGGAGACATGTTTGATTCAGATGGTGTTCCCTATACTGAAGATTTATTATCTTGCTTTTACATGAAACGTTGGAGGATATTTCTTTCAGCGTCACCTGTATCAGAAATGTCTTTTTGAGGGTTAATCTTCTGCATCACTCGTTCCTACCCTAAGGCAAATCAAGAATTTTAATACCTGTATTGAGATTGAGAGACATAATTGTATATGCAAATTTCTACAGATTGTATATGCAAATTTCTACAAGTCTGCAAGGATGTGCTATATTGATAATATGCTGTGTCCATAGTTGCTGATACATTTGTAAGTGCTGAATAAATAATTGCCAAATGAACAATTTCCATATAATAAATAATAATCATAAATAGTAAAGGCAGACCTTTTTCCCTCCTGTTTTCAATTAACAGAAAAAAAAACATTCCTCATTTGATAATTGTCAAGAGAGATAAAATAGTGAAACCATCTATAGATCCACAAAGTTAATTCTCTTTACACTGCTCCAACCTAACATTTCTTGCTTCTGATATTAAGGAAGCCCAAAAATTGATGATGTTTTAATAATAATTTCCAAAAATGTATTATATTTTCCTAGTCACCAAAGTGAGGCTTGCATATTTCATTACTATCTTTGAGTAATAATAAATAGTTTATTTAATTTCAGATTCTGGTTTTATTTAACTTTTATTATCAAAATAATACATACTTGTTAAAAAATAATTAACAAATATAAGAAATTAAAAAGAAGATCAAAATTACCTGTATTTTTATTTTCTAAGATACCATTTTCTGAATTTTGGTACCTACTTTTTTTTTTTTTTTTTACTTTTCATATCTGAAATACCATACAAATTACTTTATAACCTTTAGTTTTTTTAAGTATATAATATTGCAACTATTGTCATATATCTTGATAACTGCAAGATAATATTAACTATACCCCCTAGGGTTGAATGTACATCATTTACTGAACCAATCTCCTTTGGCTACCTAGGATAGTAGTTTTCTATCTTTCACTGTTATAAACACTATTGCAGTAAAAAAACCTTAGATTAGAATTAGGTTTGTGTGTATGTGTGTGACACAGAACACATGTTAGTGGCTTATGTAATAAGGTAAGAGCAGTTTATTTCCCTCTCAGAGGAAGTTCAGAAATAGGTGCTCCAGGATTTAATGGTACTCAGCGGTATCTAGAAATCATGTTCCACCTGTCTTGTTATGCTGCCTCGCAGCCATATCTTGGTCAGAGATGGTTCTGGAGGGCTAGCCATTCAATAGTGTTCTACCCAGTTGGGAGGAAGGTTAGGGTGAGGGAGTGGTGCTGGGCACGGAGTTTCCAAGACATTGCAAATACCTCTTCTGCTTGTATCCCATTAAGTCATATGGCCCCATCTAGCTGCGGGGACATGCAATCTTCATTCTGGGTATAATTATGTACCTAGCAGATAACCTCTACAATTACTTTCTTAATAGATGATTATTAGCATTCATGCTTAATTAGTTCCTGAAGATGAATTTCTGGCCTGGGACCTACTGAGTCAAAGGATAATAATGCACAGGGAACCTGCTGGAGGTGAGAGGAAAGACTTTTGCCAACTGCTTCTTCAGACTTTGAGTGTTTTGTCTTACTTCAGTGTGATGATGATATAATGGGAAATGTCTTCTGTCTCACTGAAAGGTGCAGTCTGATCAGTGCAGAGCATCCTGCTGACCCTGAGGGCATATGCAGGAGCTGGTCCTGTACAGCGAGTGAGGGTTTGAAATTTGAACGTAAGGGATCCTAACAGTACAGTACCTGTACTATGTAATATCTCATGGCTTTGTAGAGCCAGGCACCTTTGTGGTACTATATTCTAAGACTAGGAACTGCTTTTCAGCTATTCCTGATTTGACTTCTGCATAGATTTCATCCTTCAAATGTGGCATAAGAAATCTTATTTTTTATTTCTTTTCTACTAAAACATTCTGATCCTTATGCCATTTCAACATGACCAGGTCTCATTGTCTCTGTCTGTCTCTCTCATACATGCTTCACTAAAAAAAAAAAATGTTTTATTTTAAGAATAATTTGTGATTATTTGATTGAATATTGGTCTGAATGGATTGATTCATAAACATAATATTATTTTTCTCTGCACTGTGCTATGTTTCTTATTTTAATATACTATAACGTTTCTTAATTCTTGTCTTGCCACTTTTGAGTATGATACCTTCAGTTCTACAAATAAAATTAGTTGTTGGATCAAGAATCAGAAAGAATTAAAATTCCCACTCTATAGTAATTTTAGTCATTCTTAGCCTAAAATATTTTTACCTACATTTGTGCTTAAGCATTGCTGTCCTAATTTATTTCTATTTTAAGCAAACTAGAATAAAAACATTTTTTGAAGAAAGAAAAAAATACCACAAAAAGCCATTGCTTTTTACTGGGGACAGGGGTGGCACTGATCATCATACCTTCCTAATTTCAAAGAATTAGTCTCCTATTTTTGTTGAGAGTGTTCCTTCCCCTGTTCCTCTTTCCTTCCCTTCCTCAGGATATACCACAAATACACATCCCTAACAGCCTTAAAAATTAGAAGTCATCTAGGCAGTGTCTAGACAAAGCAAAAAGTTTCTTACGACAATATTTTACCTTGGCAGGGATTAGTAAGAACTAGATCTGGAAATCACTCCCAGTCGGTTCTACCTCCCATGGTAGGGAATTGAGTAGAACTGCAGAACTTTGAAAGGAAGCCCAAAACCTGAAACCACATGGGTGGGGAAGAAGAGAGTTTGATATATAAACCTTTGATAAGTTCTCATTTCAGAAAACTTAAAAAAATACAGAAAAATTCCAGTGTTATTTTTCATGCAGGTAAATAGTTTGAGAGGAAGGTGGTAAGAAATAAGACTCTAGTGAAATGATGGTAGCAAAAATGTCTTCCAGAGCAAAAGACTTTGTTTTCTGAAGCACATTGTGCATATTCAAACCCACTCTTCCTTACTCTTAGCACTGAGGCAACTACTTTAAGCCAAAGTCTATTTGCATGTATTTTAGTCTATATCACATGTTAAAGTAAAAACCTGGAGTCATGTTTCTATGTGATTCAAGGAATCAAATGCACATTCACTTAAATGAAGTGGTTTTCAGGGTAAGCAAAGATTTCTTCAGTAGTTGTTCAAAGCACTAACCATAGTAGAACTTGTGTTTATTAAAAGAACCTATTGAGAGTAAAAAGGAAGACACGGAGTGGGAATAGATGTTAGTAATACTTCAACAAAAGATCTCCGCCTGGAGTATATATAGGTAACTTGTACAGATCAGTAAGGAAGAAGACAAGGTGACCCAGGGGAAGAAGTGGGCATAAAACTTAATACTTCACAAAAGAAGTTCTCCTTATGGCCAATAAGCATAGGAAAACATTGTCAACTTCCTTAGTCATCAGACAAATGCACTTGTAACCACAGTGTGATACCACGACACATCCATCAAATTGGTTAAAATGAAAAAAAGATACCACATGTTGGTGAGAAAGTGAAGCACTGGTAACACTCTTACACTGTTAGCGGATGCATATCACACAGCTGTTTTGGAAAATGAGCAGAATTTGCTGAAGTTTAATGTACACAAACGGTGTAGCCTCAGAGTTTCACTCTGCAGTATATGTGCAGCAGAAATACATATATATGTTCAAGAAAAGGCATGTACAAGAATGTGCATAGCAGCACTGTTGCTAGTAGCCAAAAATTAAAAACAACTCAAGTGCCCGTCCATTCCAAATCAGTCATGGAATACTCATAATAGAAAGCCATACCACAAAGAGCAGGCGAGCTGCAATCATACACAGCAGCGTGGATGAATCTCACAAATGTGCTTTTGAGAGAAAGAAGCCAGACACCAAAGTTTTCATCTAAATAAAATTCAGAAGTAGATTAAAGAATCTGTGGTGTTGAAAGTCAGCAGAGTGGTTACCCTTGCTGGGTGGGGTGTGATTGGAGGGGACACAGGGAGACTGGGGTGTGTTGCCCTGTTCTGTTTCTTAATCTGGGTGTTGGTTACATGGATGTGCTCACTTTGTGAAAATTCTAGGAGTTTTGTACACTTATGATTTGTGTACCTTTCTATAAATCTTACTCGTGAAGGAAAAAAAAATTTTTAAATACTCAGAGATACAAAAGCCCAAACTTAGGTGACCATCTGGCAAAGATGTATGGCGGAATTGAAGTACTGCTGTAGCTGAGCTGGTGTGTGTGTTTTGGGGGTGGTGACTTTCTTCTGATGAGCTTTGAGTAAGTAGCTTCCAGAAGAGATTTCTGTTCTAAAGGATTTTTAGGAGATAATTATTGAAAAACTCCTAAGAGTCTCAAGGACATAAAATCGTTTCCAAAAAAATCTTAGGAGAGCAGCAGTGAACTAGGTTTGGATTCAGAAGATCTAGAAGATAAATAGAATGTTCTGTGTTTTAATTTTGATGTCCACAAATGAAAAAGGACACAAACATCTGTCTTTCTGCTATTTTATTTTAATTGTAATAACTTCATATCCTCCAAAAGAAATTAAGTTGGCTGTTTTAAAAGTCAAGGTGTGATTAGGAAATAGAAACTGAAAGGACAAACTAGGGCAGAGATAAAAGGAGAGAACAGATATAGTAACTGCAGGGTAAACACAGCGGCTGGACTTGAGTGTACAACTTGGCTGCTACCTTTAGGGCATCCAAAGCTGGAAGGGAAACAAATACAGTTTCTTAAGGTGGGAGTTATTTTCCTTGTCACCAAAGCTCTGGGGCAAATTTCTATCTGAAGCATTAAAGAGACAACATCGAATACCCAGTGACACATGTCTTCAATAGTGGGTGATGTAGCAAAGGTGTAAGTTGAATTTACAGGTTGTATCTTAAGGTACCCTTCTGTAAAGACAAAGAAGAGTGCAATTATTCAATTGCTAAAATGTTGAAAAGAACCAATGTTTTAATTGACCTTCCCAACTCATTATTTGGAGGAGACGCATGGCATTTGGGGCTGTTTTGGGGGCTTTCCAGAGGGTGATTTCCCATTTGTTTAAATCACTCAGGTGCCCGGGAAGAGCCTGGCATACAGCAGGCACAGCGTCGGTCGGCTGTCTTTCTGTCCTTCAAGTCCCCAATTCCATGTCTGCCTTTGCGCTGGGAGCAGCAAAGCAAACTCCTTCCAACCGTAGCCGGAATCCCTGCCAGTAAAGTTTCCAAATGGAGCACAGATGAGGTATATCTCACTTTCTCTGTCTGCCAGGGAGTAGAGAGAGCAGTCCTGGTTTAAGAGTGAATACAGTGAATGTGTATGGGGGTTAGTCATTTTTTCAGAAAGAGAAGACTTTATACTGAGAGAAACAGCTGAAACATAATAGGTTAAATATTTTGAACCTGTAGCATTTAGATTCTGACTTCTTTTTTTAAACTAGATTTTTTATCTTATTTTTGACAGGTATCAGAATTCATACAAAGCTTGCCTGGGTGTGAAGAACATGGAAAGGTATTTAAAGATGAAGTAAGTGTTGCACTAAATTGCAGTATGTTACTTAATAGGATCAAAGCACCAAAATGGAATGAATGGTGAAATATTTTGAATTGGTAGAGGAGGGAAGAAATGAGTTGTATTGAAAATGCTAACACTGATGCAGAGTTGTCTAACAAGCAGCATGAATCAGCTGTATAAAAAAGTCTTTGTATAAATTAGATGCAAAGGAAATGTTTGTACCATTTTATGATGCCCCACAGCAGTATAGGCTCATTATTAAAAAAAAATAAAACACATTATTGACTATATTCCCTAAACACAAACTTAATACAATGCATGTATGGTACAGAAAGAAACCAAAGAATGAAATAGTAACATTTTATTTTTAATAAAGTGAAATTAATTCTGATTATTTTATTTCAGACATCATTTTAACACCAGGATTAACTTTATTTGATGCTTATAATAAATAATGTTACCATTATTGCTGCAACAGTCCCTTAGATCTTACATAATTGTCAGTAATGTTTATAATAACTGAACATTATGTGTTATAGTGAACATTATGTTCATTAAAATCGGCCTTTGGAAGATTATTTTATTGTTTTCAACTGCCTGTTCATCTGTATGGCCAAAGCTTCAATATAAGGTGTGATTAATAATGTTACCACCTATACTGAGCATTAGAACTAAAAGGAATTCAGCCTCTACACTAGGAGTAATGCTATTTGAGCACAGCAGGAGACGTCTCTAGAGACCTCTAAAACCAGGCCATTTGCCTGTCAGCTCCGCTAAGCAGAACAGTCAAGTATCACTCTGATCTTGGCTACTGGGAGGTAGAAAGAAGACTAAGTAATCTCAGAGGCTTTTTCCCACACCTGCTGTCCAAGGTGATAACCATCTAGACCTTGTTTGTGCCTGTTTAGCCTCACTGTAAGAATCGTCCACTTTCACTGAAGAGCCTCGAGTCTCAGGACGGCTGCCGGCCATGAGATTGGTTATTCTATTAGACAACATTTATGCTTTAGATGGGTGTCTGTTAAAGCACACAAAGATCTGATTCTTCAACATCCTTTTTCTGATTTATGTTCTTATTTCAGAAATGTTTCATCTTTCTAGTTGATCTAGTGGATTGGCAATTATTCAGATATTTAGCTCCTTTCCCTAGCTCCTGAGTGTCTTACGGACCACTCTCAGTTAATTTTTGATCCCTGAACAGACTCAGACACCTAAAAGGGAGGCTGTTGTTCTTTCTCTGAAAATGTGTTAGTTATTAACTTAAAAATGGTGAAACATCTTTAGTAAGAAACTTATAAGTACATCTATTTTATAAATTCTGTTTTTGATTCTGTTAATATCTAGATAATCCGTGTGGATTTGCTCTGTTATTTAGTTCAAGGTTCAAATTCAAATGGTATATTATTTCTTTGAATAAAAGTTTTTTTCTTTATGGTGTATTATCTTTGGAGAGACTCTTTGGGCACCAGATATCCTCAAAGCCAGATCCTTTTTGTGTGGGGTGAGATAGTGAATGTTCTCTGTCCACATGTATCATTCATATATCCACCCATTCTTTTATTCATTCATCTTATAAACTCTTGTTAAATTCCTACCATATATATGTTACTCCATGTAAAGATTGTTGTGGAGATAGCAAAACGCAGCTTTCTCTCAAATGTCTCACAAGGTCAGCAGGTGTTGTTTTAAGTTCTAGAAGTAAGCCATATAACAGATCTAACTAAAGTCTTGTAAGTCATCATTAGAAGGGTAAAGTACAGGGGTTAGGATGGGCTGTCATTTGGACCCATCCTTGACTGCTCTTTCTCTTACACACTCCACATCTAATCTGTTGAAGATCCTGTTGGGTGTGTTTTGAAAACTTCCAAGGATTCTGACTACCTGTCTTCCTCCACCTCTACCACTCTGGTCTGGTCTGAGCCAGCATCATCTGACACCCAGATTTGTAATAACGTCTTAACCAGTCTCCCTGCTTCTGTTTCTGCTCCTCTGCAATCTGTTCCCAGCAGAGAGTGATTCTGCTAAAACATAAGTCAAATCATGTCCCTCCTCCATTCATATGCTTCCAACGGTAAATCAGAGGAAAAGCCAAAAGCCTTACGAGGGCCCACTATCTGACAGCCCATTACCCCTCTCACCTCTGACTTCTGTGTACTCTGCCCTTGCTTACATGTTCCACACTCTCCTTGCCTCCCTCGGATTGTTCAGGCATGCTCTGGCTCTGCCCTCCGCCCGGAATGTTCTTCCTCCAGATGTCACATGGCTTACCCCTCTGTCCAGAAGCCACCTTCTCAGTCTTGCTTCAGATTGCCACCACTCATCTGTCCCTCCTCCACTGCCCAGCCATCTGCCCAACCAGCTGTTTTTTCATAGCACAATCACCTTTTAGAACTTTTTATTATTCACTAATTCCTAATTAATTTGCTTATTAGGATTTTTGCTTTTAGTCTATTCTGTCTCCCACTACTAGAATGTAAACTCCACAAGGAATCTTTGCTTGTTTACTTATGATTGAAGTATCTGTTTAATTCTCTTCTGTATGTCCAGGCACAAAGAGAGTATCTGGAGTATAATAGATGTTTAATAGGTTTTTATTGAGTGAATATATTCACACCTTTACACTCTGAGAAAGACATTCAAAGAGCTTGTTGCTGTGATTTGCAAAGTTAAAACATTGGAAAAGAACCATGAGTGGAAAGAGTAACAAAATGAAAGGCAAGAACCCCGAATTCCAAACCATCCTTTAGAATTTTGGGCCTTTAGCCAAATACTTAAATCTCTGGGAGTTAGAACAATTTCTATGCATTACAAACCAAACAAAAAATAAACCCAGTATCACACTGCAGTGACCACTGTTCTTAGATAGTACTTTCTTGAGTTAACTTCCATCCAGTTGAGGCTTAACCTTATGGCCACACATCAGCACAGCCTGTACATAATACACTATTAGGCACTGCCTGAAGATGAGGTTTTTCTTTCCAGGGTAACCTTAACCTTAACAGTAATAATTTCCATCACTTCTCCTCATCCTACTCTTAATGTTAAGATCCCAGCCTCTCAGTTTTCTGAATGTTCCTCTTCATTGGCTATCTGTCAGGTTCAACTCTTACACTCAATAGTCTCAAGGTTGTAATAAACCATTCAGTTTTTATAGGGAGCTCCCTGGGAACTGGTGTGTTAGTTGACACTTTCATTAATGACTTCGAAGACTTCTATCAGACTGGTCATTCTAGTAAGATGTGCCTTGGTTGAGTGGAGTGTTCGTAGACCCGCCTCTCTGCTTGGCCTCGCCTTACTAGAGAGCCTTCATCAGACAAGCACAGGAGACCAGAGCAAAATGACTCCAAAAAGCAATAGAACAGAACTCAGAGCTGACACTTGTCTTACACTTGGAAATTAACATTGGAATGTCTTTTCTTCTGGTTTGTATGACAGCAGGATGTTTCCTTGCTGAAAATTAGCGAAAATGTATTCCACATAATTGTTACTTAAACTTGTATAAGGTGACTATAATTCTTACTGATTAAATGTATAGACAATTTAGATTTATAGGTTTTTTATTTTTACAGGAAAGAGGAAAATCTTAAGAAACAACTACTTAATTATGTCACCCTTCATTTAGTAAACTGTTTACAGAATTTAGAGTGGTATTAATTTGCAGTATAGAGACAGCAGATAATTTAGCCTTGAATATTTCCCACACTACATGCAACTAATTCACAATATTTATTCTTTTCTTCCCATTTTAGCAAATTGATGGAGAAGCATTTCTGCTTATGACCCAAACAGACATTGTTAAAATCATGAGCATTAAGTTGGGCCCTGCTCTCAAAATTTTCAATTCTATCCTGATGTTCAAAGCTGCAGAGAAGAACTCTCACAATGAACTTTGAAGACAGTACATTTTGAATACCGTCAGCTTTCTGCTTTAAAGCTCATGTTTTATTCAAAGCACAAGGACAGTATAACTCCCAAGTAAGAAGTCTCTAGAACTCAAAAGAGCAATGCTACCAGATTATTTATATTCCTCAAGAGACAATATATATGAATTCTTATGAGTGCTTGAGCTTTTAACCCCAGGCACTAACAGCAGTCCTCTTTAGGTTCTGTTCAGTGAGCTAAATTTATCTTTGTAAATCTTTTTGAGGCTGGGGTGGGGGTAAGGGGGGACTTCATTAATTATTTATGGATATGGGGGGGGTCAGAGTAAGAACTTTTGGCATTTTGTAAACATTGTTGAATTCTCTTTCATGTACACTGTTTCTTTTTCAATACTTTCAGGAACCTTTTTATATAATCAAACTTCAACTTAAACCAAATTTGTCAAAACCTGGCTAAGTTTAGCCCATGGGACTGTTACCTGTATTGTTAATTCTGTGCCATATTTTGAATTGCAACATTATGCTAAGTATAACTTTGCAAGTCATGATATTGCCTAACTGCTTGTCATAAATTTGTTGGGGCTGAATAGTTGTAAAGATTACTTTTCTTTATATCAGTGTTTTTACTTTTGCACGTATTATGAATGTTAAGCAAATTACTTTTCACCAGCATCTTTACTATAATTACCAAAAATGTGTATATAAATGAAATTGAAAAATAAAATATATGAATAAATTAGGTGATGTATCTGAATGGCATCAATCTCATACATCGTGGTGCCTTATGTGTTTGCAAGTGTCTATCAAAGAATATGCAGTTTATCTGAGGCAGTGTTTGTAAAAATCTAAAACTATTTGTGAGATTATCTTGAGCTTCTTTCTAATTGTCATTGAAATAATTGTGGTGCTTTTCAGAGATAAAAGACTTGACCTGTCATTAGAAAACACTAATCCATAAAGAGCTCTGTCTCAGATCTTGCAGTGTCCTCCAGATCCAAAGGTTTTCTTAAGGGTAGGCTGAAAAGAGAGTGTGTAGGTTTTATTGAAAAGCCAAGGGTGTAAGCGAGTAAGCAGCACCAGTTGACACAAAGATTATAAATGCTCACTGATCGGAGAATCAACTTCCAAAGTAATTATTCAAGAACCTCCATTTGGGAGAAATTTCTTTCTCCGTGGAACTGTTCGCCTCACTATCTAAGCATGCAGATGCACTTTAAATGACAGCCCTTGATTGTCTTTAAACTGATAGCTGGTAGTGTTTCTTTTGCAAGAATGCATTTCCATCACAAAAGGTAAATTATTTTATCAATCTTTGAATGAAATTTCTAATTCTAGGATTGGACATTTATTAAGGACTATTTTAAAAGTAATAAGTAAATTTGAAGCATGCTGTCTGAATTCTGGGGAAAGTTACACCTCTCCCCTTAGTTGCTCTCATTTCTTCTGATATAGGACTTAATTAGCAGCCTCTGGCATTTGTTATAATTCAAGGTAAAACAAGGCCTGTGACATCTGCAGTGTCCCATTCATTTATTTGCATGAATCCGCTTAAGTTTTTCATTGTTGGTTTTTTTTCCCTTTTTTATGTTTTGTTCAGAAATTGTACTTTCAAGTTGCATTTGTTATACCTGACATGAATGAAATAAAATCTTAATTGCAGATACTTTTTAACACATGTATGGTTTTTAAGAAAGCTTATTAAATAGGAGTGGGTGAGAGCAGGAACAGTATCAAATACATGGGCATTAGCTGGCTATGTAATCAGACTGTTAATAGATTCAGAATTGTTTGTCAAACTATGTCCCAGATGGGGTGAATGACAAAATTATTTTTTCAAAAATTATGTTGTGAGGTCAAGCAGGCTTCACACCCATTGGGGATTTTTTCCTTTCTGATTTAAAGCATGTATTATAACAAAAGAGAATTTTGCTTTTCAGTTTTCTTTTCTTCTTTTTTTATTGAGGAGTAGTTGACATTCAATATTATATTAGTATCAAGTGTACAACACAGTGATTTGATGGTTCTACACATTACAGTATGCTTACCACTGAAGTATAGCATCTGTCACCACCCAAAGTTATTACAATATTATTGACTATATTCCCTATGCTATACCTTTCATCCCTATGACTTATTTTACAACTGGAAGTTTGTAACTCTTCATTCCCTTCTCCCCTGCAACAAGCCACCAGTTCTCTGTGAGTCTATTTCTGTCTTGCTTGTTCATTTGTTCATTTGTCTTGTGTTTTAGATCCCACATGTAAGTGAAATCATATGGTATTTGTCTTTGTCTGACTTATTTAGTCAGCATAACACCCTGTAGGTCCATCCATTTTATCCTGATGGCAAGATTTCATTCCTTTTTATGGCTAAGTAGTATCCCATTATAGATATGTATCACATTTTAAGAGACTTTTAAGTGTTATTGAAAACTTTTACTCTTCCCAGGCAGCATGTGTATATAGTAAGAGGTAAGGCATTAAGCATACTTAGGGCAGAACAGTATACCTCAGGGAAGAGAAACCTTTTCACCATTTCATCCTTGGGAAATAGTCTTAAGTTTTCACAGTGGAAACTGGGAGTTGTGATGACAGGGAGGTCCCTGAAATGAGAGAAGCAGGCTTGAGTAAGACAAGAGAGAAGGATAGGGCATATGGAACTGATAGCACCTTCTCATCTGAAGGCATTTTAAAAATTACAAAACACTGTGCAAGTCAAATGAGACCTGCCTACAGGTTGGTGCCAGGCTGCTGTTTTGCATCTTCCAGATTCAGTGGACTCAGCCTCCAAAGAAAATTATATTATGTGGGTTATGTTAGTCAAGCAATGTATTTACAAGCGGCAGGGCCATGCTGGGCCCTGAGGACAGCTGCGCCCTTGAAAGAAAGTATATGTGCTTTCTTTCAAGGGCGCAGCTGTTGTCTTTTTTGGAGCCAAACCACCAGTTTCCCTGCAGCTCTGTGCCTGATCTCTGCTCTGCTCTAAAGGAATAGAGAGAGACCTTGGTTCAGCTTCAGCCATAGAGACGGTGTGTTCCTCCCAAGGGGAAGGATCTTTGAGAATTTGGTAGATTCATTTAGGAGGAGAAATAAGATTGTGAAACCAAAAATGGGGGAGTAGGGAATAATTGGGGGAAATAAAGACAAGTTTGTAAGGAACTAAAGGCACATGCTAGGGAAAGGAAGGAAAATGGGAACTGCGGAATAAGGACTTGGCTTATGCAAATGACACACTCCGAATTACTCTTCCTGTCCAGTCCTGTCTTTATAGTGAATATATATTGCAGAGATGGGCAGCTGATCCTTCATTTTCTTCTATCTCACTGACTTAAGCATCATAATGAACAGTCCTTAGAAAAAGGTTATGGAATAAGTATTTTGCAGTACAGTTGACTGTTGAACCACATGGGTTTGAACTGTGGGGATTCACTTATGTGGATTTTTTTCAGTAAACATACCGGAAAATATTTTGGAAATTTTGGACAATTTGAAAAAAAGCATTGTTTTTCTTTAGCCCACTTTATGAATACATATAACAAGTGGCCCTGGGAGTGAAAGCCAGGGTGTACTAAAGATGCAAACCAGCCCGAGTGGCAACCAGAGCAGACCCGGACAGCTGAAGGCAAGGCCAGGGAAATGAGAGGCCACATGGGGGGACAGGAACCAGGTGCATCAGTGCATCTCAAGAGAGAGGGGTAGGGGGTATGACACAGCTCCCAGACAGTCAGCATCTGCCAGCTAGGTCGGCCCGCAGCGTGGAGACCAGGAATGAAGCAGCCCCTGCTCTCAGCTAACATGACTGATGGGAACAAAACACCTGGAACCAGGCAGGTCAGCTGGGAGAAAGAACTGAGGAGTATGTGCATCTTCTTAAAATGTCCAAGTTCAAAATGGTTCCGAGCAATGTACAGGCCAAAGAGGCGGCCCATAGCCACAAATGTGCAGCTGCTGGGCATTAAGTCTTTCAAAGTGAGTACTGTGGGTTAAGTGCAAGTTCATGCATACCCTATTCTGAAGGATTTGAGTAAATCTGAAGTGTAGTGTCTTTTAAAAACCAATGCATCCTTGTTCATGTAATCTGAACCGTGGGGTTTCTTAGAAGCAAATCAAAATAAACAGCTCTTTAATTGAGTAGTATTTTATTACAGAATTCCACAAAGCATTTAAGTATAAAGATAGAAGGCATGGAAATTCATTTGCATCTTTGAGACAAGATGATTTTCTAATACCTATCTCTATGACCCTAAATCAAAACAATTGTTTACAAAGTTTCAGTTGTCCCAGGGGTCAGGTCTGATATAATATTTAGCATGCTATTAAGTGGCTAGGTGTTGAAACCCAACTTCCTTTTCCTTTTCTTTCATACAAGGAAAACAGGGACTGTGCATATCAAAAATCAGTGTGTCCAGGAAGTTGAGGGTTTGGGATAGTCTTCTTGGACACTCAATCCCAAATACAGGAAAGGCAGCTATGAGGGCAGCCATGGCTGTAACACAGTCCTCCACCATTGTGAGCCTCTCTTTTTCTAAATACAAAGAAAATTCACAGTCATCGATGTTGAAAGGATTCTTAACTTCTAACACGGGTGTGGACACTTGCACCTGGAAAAAAATAGTAGAGTCACTACCCTGTGATATGTAAAATAGCTAAATAATACAAAGTGCCTCAGTTTGACTATGGTATTACAATAAATGAGCTTGTTGGCACATGTCGTATTTGTAAATATGACAAAAACACCCTTCAAAATAGACCAGTGCCCTGCTTTCCAATAAATTATGATGATGTGAAAGCTCAAACCAGTGATCACTGACGTACAGCGTACCTTCTCATTCACAATGACAAAAAGGCTGGGATCGTCCCCAAAAACATCTGGTAGAAGTAAACATGTGGCTGTCATCTTCATATCTGTCAAAGCAAACACGTTTATACTCCAAGTAAAAATAAGCTTTTATCAGTTGTAAGCAAAGCCGTATTAAAACATATGTACTTTTTAAAGAATCATTACCTTCTAGAGAGAACAAACTAGCCTTCTTAGATCAGTCTTTCAGAACCATTTTAATCAACATCCCCTTCTAAAAAACATTCAAGATCTCATGTTCTGCTATCCAGATTATGGCCAGAATATGAGAGTTCTGTACACTGTGCATCAGCCAGGATGATTTTAGCATGCTTTATCTTGTGATTTGCATTATTAAATTAACAGGTTACTAGCTTCCTAAATATAATTTTACAATACCAAGTGCACTTTTTAAATCTATACCTGAACTCCTATTTGAGAGGTTATTTTTTCTTTCCCACATTTCACTTTATTACCAAAGTAGAGCTTTTCCCATTACCGCGAGTTACACAGATTCCTGAGGCCAAGTCCCCCCACTTCCCCAGGTTTACTAACATTTCAACATGTCCTCATCTGTGTGCCGTTTCATTTTTTCTTGCAATGCAATGTTGATTGGATTGTCCACCACTGAAAAAGAAGTCAGTATAGTCTCTGAATAGGATTCCAAAATGTGCCTTGTTTTCTTATAAATATCTATCCTTGTAAGAAGTTGGAATTCTCTGAACAGCTGAAAAAAATAAGAAAAACAACAGGTCACAAGAAAAGCTAGTGTATAGAATGCACAGAAGTAACTTTCAGGATTATATCATACTTAGAATGCTAGTCTAAAGTACAGTATACTATTTGAGTAGCTTTATGGAGAATAAAGGCTTACAATAGAGGAGGAGAAAAGAATGAAAAGCTGAAGTCAATAGGAAAAAAAAAAAAGTAATGGACATGGTCAATTTCTAAGCCCATGGAAGTAAGACTTTGAATCCAGACTCAACTAAATGAGGGTTCCGAAGTATATATACATATTTCGGCTATTTGGTTACCCAGCTGAAATTCTAGGGTCTTACATTTCTTTAGGTAAACTACATTGTTAGATTTGGGCAGTGTCCAGCAAGAAGCGAAAGAAGAAGACTTGGATGCTGGGAAGCAAACCTTGAAAAATGCCTAACCATAGCATCCTAAAGGGAAAAGGCAAAGCTTTAGAGACAGAAACACATGCTGAAAAACAATATAAGTGTCGGAAATGTAACTATAAGGCGAAAGCAAAACCAGTTTGCCTGTATGGAAACCCCTTTACTCAAAGCCACCTTTGTCCGCCACTGTCCAAGATCTCCCCCTCAGAGAATTTCACCACGACTGCCCCCTCCCCACCTCTTTTTTTAATAGACATTATAAGACAATTCACCATGCACACTGGCAGGATTAATGTAATCATCGCTGTCCCTAAAACTGTAAAGAAGACTGACATAACCCACTGGGTCTCATCATCCCTTGAATATTTTGGTAGATCATCAATTGGCCAAAGCCTCGGTCCAAAAGTAGTTATGAGAACACTGGAATGCCCATTCCCATAAAGGCATAGTGGCTCTGTTATCAAGCAACCCTTAGTGGGCCACTACTATAGATTAATAACCTGAAAAGGGGTTCTCTCAGCAGGGAGCTGTGAAGGGAGGCATGAAGGTGGACAATCTGCTGTTTTCCTGGGTGCGTAGGTAAAGGATTTTTTTTCATCTTTTACTTTGAAATAATCTCAAGTTTACATTAAAGTTGCCAAATTGGTAAACCGAGCTCATAAATCCCCCTCATGCACCTTCCCCCTGGGCTAACATTTCTTGTCCATTTGAAAGTAAGCTGTAGACATACTGCGCTCTTACCACTTAACCCTCTGTGAGTATATCCAAAGTACAAGGACACTCACTCTCCTGTGTAACCAGAGCACAACCATCAAAACCAAGAAATCCAATCACGGACCCCACTGAAGTTTGCCAGTTGATGTCTCTTTAGTCTCCTTCACTTCAGTCTGAAACTGCTTCTTCATTTTTCCTTATATTCCTTGACATTTTTTAAGAAGCAGAGTCCAGTTACTTTGTTAGTCTCAATCTAGGTTTGTATGACATTTGTCCATGATTTCTCACTTTTGGCAAGAAAGCTGGTGCTTCTCACTACATCAGGAAGCCTAGGTGGTAGTTGCTCCTGTTACTGGAGGTATTAACTTACATCACTTGGTTATGATGGAATCTGCCAGGTTTCTTCACTGTTAAGTTAGTTTATATATATGCTGTACTTACTAATACATAGTCATATTGCATGAGGAGATCCCTCAGTTTATCTAAACATCTGTTCCTCCCGTGACTTTCATCCATGAGACAAGCATCCACTGATGATTCTTGCCAGAATCCAGTATTTCTGTGATAGTCGCCAAATGGTGATTTTCTATTCCATCATTTTTTCTAAATTTATTAGTTGGTTTTCTACTTTAGGACAGAGCTTACTCGTCTCTCACATTTGTTTATTCATGTACTTAGATCACTACAGATTAATAAATTTCTATTTGACTCAAATGGTTATGACTGGTCCTTTCATTATTTATGTTAATGATCAGATTGTCCAGATTTGATAAGCAGGAGCTGCTTCAAGCTGACTTTTGTATCCTCTAGACATATCCTATTGGTCTGTGAGCACTTCCTTAATTTCTGGCACACAATATTTCAGGCTCATCTTGTATTTTTTCTGGCCCAGCCCTGCAGTCAACTATTTCTGCAAGAGCCCCTGGTTCCTTTTGATGGAGAATGGTATTTAGAAACTAAGATTTAAGCGCTTGGTTTGTTCATTGCTAAAGGTGTTAATGCTCTATTGTAGAGCAAAAACATCTAAGCTGGGATACAAAGCTAGGAAATATATCTTTGCATATAATACACACATGTAAACATACAAACATCTATAACTTAATGTATCTCTATATAAATATTAAAAACCATATTCACATGTATGCCTTCAGTTCCAACCCAACACCACAGGGCTTACTCTGACATACTCCTTTTCCACACATTTTTTCTTTTACAGTGAGAAACATGGCTTTGATTATCCTCAATGTATTTACTTATTTGCACAACCTTCCCCAAAACTCATATAACCAAATTCTCAGCTGTGAATGGTTAGCCACAGCAAAGCCCCTCTCTCCACAGTGCAGGTTTTGTCCAACAGGTTGCTAATCTTAATCCTTTATGTCGTTCAGATTAGATCATTTCTAGTAATCTATCTTCAAGTTCACAGAAAGTTCACACTTTCTTTGAAGGTCCCAGTATGTATTTCCTTATCCAGTGATGTTTTTATTTCAGGTAAGTGTATTTTCAGTTCTGAATTTCAATTTGGTTTTATATATATATATATATATTATATGTATAAAATATACATACACATGTGTCTACATATATATTCACATTTTATATCTCTATCTCTATCTATATATAACATACATATAATATATATATATACACCATTTCTCTGCTCAGATACCCCACAGCAATAATACCGGTTCTTAGCAGCTTCCCCACCAACAGAATGATAGACTGGCCTCTGATACCAGATACAACACCATTTAAGTAGCATTACCTTGCAGGGCTGGGGAAAGGTTCTCCAGAAGGATGTATATGCTCTATATTAGCATCCAATACGTGGTGCCAGCTCTCCCATAGCCAGGATTCACAGGTGGAAACCAGAGGGACCCCACTCACTATTACCCCTAGTTACCTTCTGGTAGGAAGTCTGGATTAAATCGTGTTCCTTTAAAGGGTGTTAAATTTTGTCTGGCAGGCAGTTAAATTACTGGTCAATCATTTTGGTCCTGTCAGACTTGATTTTATCATTTGTTTGGGAAGGTCTGTTTTGGTTTTGTCCACCCAAAGAATAAGAAAGCAAACACTAAGCACGCTATGGTTGCTGAGAGAGGATGAGATACAATACTCCACATGCAGCACTGAGAACATGCCCGCTCAGTGGTAAGCACTCACGTGATTGCTATAGATATTATTATCAAATTAAACATGCAGGCAAATTCTTATTTCAGTGTTCTGGGGAAGAAGAAAAACATAAAACTTTTCATTTTCAATGTAGTTAATGATGCCCACAGAATTAGTCCATGAAATGTGTTCTCAGGTAAAAATTTTGATGAGTAATTCATTATATACTACAGCTAGAATTCCACTAAAAATAGCACCCTTTAATGGCCTTTTTAAATAAGTTACATGGAAGGATTTTAGACTGACCCATTAAACTTTATATATTTTAAGACCTCTTTATGAAATGATTTGGAATTATAAAGGAAATAGATTTTGGGTTATGTTGCATACATATATCTGTTAATATATCTCTAACAGTTCCTTAATAAGCTATTCTGACTATCTAAATGCAATCAAAGGGAAAATTTGTGTCACACTGCCAAAACACCCCTAAAGTAGTGGTCCCCCAGCCTCTACAATATGTCTAAAGGCAGAAGACTCTTTAATTTGCTGGCAGCCAGTGCATATTATCAGAATATGCTTTCAGAAAGTCTTACCCAATTGTCCTGGAAGTACCTCCCAGAACCTTGCACACCTTACTGAGATTCACACCCACCATCTTTCTACACAGTCTGTTAGCACTCCAAGAGGAAAGAGAAAAAATAATCAATTTGGACACTACAATCAAAGAGTATCCCAAGTGAATAAAGATACCTGGTAAGGGCACTTCAAGAAAGGAAACATTTTAAGAATGTCCTTCAGAGGTGTTCTGCTGCCAATCAGCTTTCTTCTTATTTCCAGTGTCTGGCTCATCCTCCTATCAATTTCTCTCCAGTCCTTTTCTCTTTTCACATATTCTTGCTGTAACCAGTTAATATCATTGTCTACTTCAGAATCTAAACAAACAGTTTCTTCCTGCAAAATATTTTCAAAATGTCAACATGTTCCATGTCTCAAGTGACAGTGCGACACTTCATCCATGAATTATGGGCTGTTAATGCACACTCTTAAGAATGCACTCAGAAGGTAAGCATTATCATGTGTGATTATGCTTGGCCTTGAATATTGTTACCAAATGGACAGTCTTTAATGTTACAAACAAATCAAATAGTTAATTACTTACTATGGAATTATAATCTGTTCTCTTGACATATCTAAGAGTTACTCCATTTTCTACACACCCATCCACCTGGAAATCTAGATTCCCCAGAAGGTTCACACTTAACAGGGATGTTTGTATTTCTACTCAAATTTTACAAGACAAAATATTAAGAAGAGGGACAAAAGAGGTTTGAAATGAAGGTTTTGTTACTGCTATTATATTTTTCCTTTTCAGATGACTCAAAATGATAACAGTAGGTATTTTGTGGTGCTAAATCAATAAACTGTCAATTTTATTTCTTGTACATTGGTTACCTTATTGGGGTGGGATGGCTAAGAAATACTCCCACATATTCTTATTAAAAATCTAAGACAATCAGCATTGAAGAGACAAGAAAAAAAAATCTTTCTAGAAAAATTCATTGAGAGGACCCTCAGGTGAGCTGTAACTAGTTCACAGACTGTCGTGCTGACCAGAATGTGAACAGATGTTACCTGTAAAAGATAAAAAAGATGGTAAAGATCCTAAAATTCTTCTTTATAACTACTTTTAGAAGCATGTTAGAAATCTTCAGGTAGAACGACTTTCTATGAACATAGATAGGGTGACTAGCAAGACGTAGACCAAGTGAACAATTCCTTAGAAAAATATAATTTATCAAACAGAGTAAAAAGAAATTGCATATATTTAATTAGAAAATAAAAATCTTCCCACAAAGAAAATACCAAGACTTGGTATTTTCACCAAACTTTTGAAACAGTGTTTCAAATGTATGCAAATTAAGGAATCAGAAAAAAGGAATTCTATGAAGAACTCCAGTCCATTCTGTGAATCCCCAAACCTGAAAGAACAATATAATAGGAAGAAAAGGACAAGTCAATCTCATTCACGAACAAAGTTGAACATTTAGGAACAAGGAACACCTAAGGAGTTTATCCTAGAAATGCAGCAATGGTTGACATCAATAGGGGAACTAGAGAAACCAAGGGAAGTACGGTTTGCCATTACACTTCACATACTTTCATACTGAAACCGGAATTCTGGGGCCACTGTAACGGAAAGATTTGGACCAAAAAGAAATAGGTTTTGAGAAATGTAGCTTATTAGCAGTTTTGTAATTCACCTGGATTATCTAAATATGTGTAAATATCATATACTGCATTCACCAGTTAAAGTGGGAAAAAATAATGGTCTCAAATAATACAGAAAAAAGCATTTTATAAAATTAAACATCCATTTAAGATTAAATAAAAAAATTTTTCTTAAAAGACAAAGGTAAACTTTTAAAATTTATAAAGCCACCTACCAAAAACCCAGAGCTAACATTTTTAATGATGAACTTTCAAAAGAATTCTCCTTAAAATCAGAAATAAAACAAGGATGTTCTATTATACTCTTACTCAGTTTGTGCTAGAAATCCTAGCCAGAATAGCAAGATAAGAAAGAAAATACAAGAGGTATAAAAATTGGAAAGAAAGAAACAAAATTTTCACCATTCATAAGTGATATGATTGTTTAAGAGAAAACTCAAAATGATGTACAAATAATTTATTAGAATTAAAGAGAGATTTTCAGAGCAATGAATGTAAAATCATTGTTTACTAATAAACAGAAAATGTAACTTACGATTGTAACAAAAACTATAAAATACCTAAAAATAAAACTAATAAAGATGTGCAAGACCATTATTGAGAAAATTACAAAATCACTGGAAAGTATTAACAAGACCTAAATAATAGATCTACAATGTTCACTGTTAGAAAAACTGAGTATCATTGGGTAGTCATCTGTCTCAAAACAGAGCTATAGATCCAATAATATTTTTGCCAAAATCTAAAAATCAATCAAAAATCAAATGTTTTTCTGAAGAACTTGACAAGCTGATTCTAAAATTCTTATGAAAGATTAATAGGCCTAAGAAAAACCAAGGCATGCCTCAAAAAACAATTAGGTAGCGATGGAAAAGTATTGAGACATTTTAATAACTATGTAAAAATAAGGGAAGTTGGTAGTCATGTAGGAATAGATAATTTTAATAGTGTAGCACAGCATAGCTTCTAGACACAGAGCTATGGAAAGAAGAGGAAAGAGGGGATGACATCACATATCCCTGGGAAAGAGAAGGACTACTTTATAAAAGGTATAGGAAATTATTTTATCCCTATGAGGGGAAAAAAAAAGAAGAAAATTGCTCTATACCATACCCGTTTATGCAAAAATTAATTTGACATGGCTTAAGAACTTAAATGTTAAAGGCAGAAATAAACTTTTTAAAAATATAAGAATACTTATTATTTCAAGACAGGAGTTCCTAAAAGCACTAATCATAATAGAAATTATTAATAAATCTAGCTGCATTAAAATTACAAACCTTTTACCAAAAGACACCATAAAAAATTTAAAAGGCAAGGTACAAATCGGGAGAAGACAGCAGGTAAAGGAGTAGAATACACAATATATAAAAGATTTTTACAAAAAAAAAAAAAAGTTTCATAGAAAAATAAGCAAAAGATATGATTGGGCATTTTACAGCAAACTTGAATATTTCATAAACATGAACAGATGATAAACCCTATAAATAATTAAAATGAAAATTAAGACTAAATAAGGTACCATTCTTCTTCCAATCTATTGTTTTCTTGGGATAAGAGGGGGTTATCTTGGTATCTTATCTAAATGTTATTTTACTTGGGGTGTGTGGCAGAGAGAGGTCTGATAATAACAAGCTCTGTTCAGCCAGTTTAAATGCTACAACCACCTAGGAAAATAATTGGTGGTTATAAAATTGGTCTGATAAAACAACTTATTTGAATACCCAGTGTGCCAGCAACTCCACTCCTAAGTATCTATGTGCTTGAAAACAGCCTGCACATACACACCAAGACATACAAGAATGATCAAGGCTGTGTAGTTCCTAATATCAAAAACTGGAAACAAGCGTCTGTCAATAAGAGAATTGCCAAATAAACTGTCTTTTGCTGTTACAATAGAGTTTTAAGCCAATATGAAAATGAACGAACTACACAGCAGAACTTAGCCTGGATGAATCCCAGTGACATTTGACTGAGTAAAAGGCAGTCATTGATAACATACTATTTTTGCACCATCTAAGAAATCATACATGCATACATCGAATCTTGTCTGTGTGTGTATATATATACACACACACATATACATGTTAACAGGTGACTTTTTTAAATGTGACGACTAGAAAATTTTAAATCACGTGTGTGGTTTGTATTTCTCCTGGACTGTGCTGCATAGATGCTAGGCTTTCTTTCCTTCATAAGCAATTCCAATCATTCCTGTTTTCAGTTCTATTGTCATCAAATTGACTTTGGAAATGATGCTTGCTTATGCAACTTAACAGACTCTTTGCTTAGCGTTCTTCATGGGGCTCAGTCAGCAGCGAAACTACGACTTTGCCCCATGTCTTCAAGTGCACAGCTGACATGTAAAACTTCACAGTAGTAGTAAATTTGCCACCTGCTGATGGCAGTAATTGCATTATATCCAGAATGCAATAAACTGTCAACATTTTTCTTCAACTTTTGCTGTCTTGTTCAGTTTTGCACCCTGAGAGGAACATCTGTGGAAAAGACTATAAAAATGATTAGTGTTTATACAATAAGTCATTATGTGTCAGGTGCAGCTAGGAACAAACAGTAAATGCCATAAAAGACATCCAAAGGAACCTAGGAGACAGTCTCAGCATTTGACTGTCTAAGCGGGGTTTGCCTAACTTTCAATTCCATTTTCTTTCTAAGCCAAAGAAAGCTAAGAAACAAAACTACTTCATGACTTCCGAAGTTATAGGTTACATATTTACCCAATAAGTAGAAAAAGAAAAATTTTAAGAGAGGAGTAAATTTTAAGTACAGTGTTAGTAATTTAGCACCAGGCAGGCACTTTATTTATTTATTTATTTAGCAAATGTTTGGAGGACTTTGGGATACAAGGACACCTTGCAAAGATTTATTAAATCCCTGCATCACTGTCCTAGACATCATATAGGTTAAAATAAAGTATGTTAACCTTTCTAGAGAGAGTACCACCACATTTCCAGCATATGTTTGGGTTTTTTTTTACCCCCATCCCCAGCATGTTTGATAGGACATTTCCCATCAAGATGGGGAAAAATACTAGTTTTATTTATTCCATCTTTCAGACTTTGAAAAACATCCTTAAAATGAAGGTCACATAAATTAACCAGAACATTATATTAGTATTTACTCCTAGTATTGAGGAGCTAGAAAGAATCTCCAAATGGATTAACTGAAAAAATGAAAATTACATATTTTTACATAAAGCAAAATAATGTTTCCTTATATTTTAAGCATTTTGTATTATGATATATAACAATGCCTTTCATGGTCCTCCCCAACCTAGATATAATACAGGATACAGTGAAATCCCTGGGGAGGATGGAAGGATCAGCTAGATCCTCAAAAATGTCTCTGTCACTTAATGAAGGCAGCACCAATAGAGAAGAATCACTTGGATGTGGAACCACAGCCTCACACACTATGCCTGCAGCCCCTGGCATTACTCAGAAGGGGCAGCATTATTATGTTGTGCCTCACAAACCCTAGACCTTAAAGCACCAGAAGCTTATTTATCACTCATGTGACACATCCATCTAAGGGCCTACCCCCTCATCGTACTAACTCAAGCACCTGGCTCCATCAGCTAGAAGGTTGTCAGGCATCACCACAAAGGAAAGGGGGGATGGGACACTGCACACTGGATCACCAATGCACATGTCACTTCTGCTCTCATTTCATTGGCCAAAGTCAGTCTCACGGCCATACCCAACCTCCAGGGAGTGAGTGGAGAAGTACAATTCTGCTGATTGTCTGGAGAAGGTGAACTGATTAAATGGGTGAGCAGCCGTGCCATCCACACTCATCTACCTCTGGGTTTCTTGTTATGTGAGAGTCTAGCTCTCCTTATAGCTTTAGCCAGTTTTACAGAGGATTTTTATTAGCTACAGCCTGAGATACTAGAACACCCAGAAGTTCTCACAGCAGAATGCAATTTCCTAAGTGGATTATATTTTCAGCAAAACATTCTTCAAATAGGGAGATACACGATACATTCTCAGTTAATACAAAAGGCAGTCCTTCAAGGGGAAATGGAAGTGCCTTAGAATGTAACTCAAATCCCCATGAAAAAATAAGAACACCGGTAAAGGTCATTTGATAGGTAAACATAAAAGACGGTATAAATGTACTTTGTGTTTGAAACTCTTTCTTTCTCCCTTCTTATTTTAAAGACAATTGCATGAAGTAATGATTATAAATCTTTATTGATGGGCACACAATATATAAAATGTGATTTATGTATTGAAACAGCACAAAAGGGAAGAGGTACAGAGTTATATAAGGGCAAAGGTTTTGAATGCTATTATAATTAAATTAGTAAATCCAAACTATATTATGAATTAGGATACTAGTTGTAATCCTTAGGGCAACCACTATGGAAATAACTAAAAATGTGTGTGTGTGTGTATATATAATGTGTGCGTATATATATATGCATGTATATAGTATATATATATATACATATATATATATATATATCAGAAGAAACAATAAGGGAAATTAAACTAGCATCCTAGAAAATATCTACTTAATACAAAATAAGGCAGCAATTAAGGAATAAAAAACAAGAAAGAGATGACATATAGGAAACAGCAAAGAGCAGACATCAATTCTACCTTATCAGTAACTACAATAAGTAATTGACAAAATGGGCTCAGAAAATGATCTAGCTATATATATACTGTCTAGTAGAGATACACATTAGATTCAGAGACACAAATAAGTTGAAGATAAAAAGACGGGAAAAGATATACCGTACAAGCAGTAAATGTAAAAAGTATGTTTACGTTCTGATGTTTCAAATGGTGCATTGGGCAAAAGGCCAGGGAGAACCAAGAAGGAATCCTCTGAATAAAGAGATTCCTGAGAAAAGATAAGCATCAGGTTGTGACAGTGTAAGGATCCAGGTCCAGTGCCCCATGAAGACCAAATGCCATCCCCACGTATTCCCCAGGATGACGGGAGCCGGATCCTTCCATCAGGGCATCCACCCTGTCACAGCAAGCCCTCCACACAAGACAGAGCTTACTTGGTGCTCCTGTCCTGGCAGATGCTACAGAGGAGTCCCAGGGGCTGGTTCCTGAGCAGAGGCCCCCCTGTCCTTCCCCTTATTCTGGGAAAGGAGTATGAGGCAGTAAGTGATACTAAGCAGGAAACATTAAGTAATCAAATGTATTGTGGTAATGGCATAAAGAATGGATGGATAGACTGAAGGAATGAGAGAGAGAACTTACAGTCTACTTGGGAACTTAATATACAATAAAAGTGGCACTATGAACCAATATGGAAATGATGGATTGTTTAGTAGCTGATGTTGAGAAAGTGACTCACTATATGGGGATCCCTACTTAATAGCAAATACAAAGATGGACTCCAGGTGACTTAAAGATCTAAACATGAAAGTGCAAACTATGGACATAATAGAAGAAGAAAGAGTAGAAGAGTACCTTTTTGACTTAGGGCATGGGGAGGACCACCTCCTATAAATTAACAAGAAAAAGATGCCAACTCATCAAGAAATGGGCCCTGGACCTAAAGAGGTTATTTTCTAAAAGAAGAAACTCAAAAGACTAACACATACATGAAAAGATGCTCAGACTCATTCATTATCCAGAGAAATGCAAATCACAACAAGAATGAGATTACACTCTATGCCTATTAGACTTGGTGAATATTAGAAGGCTGGATAATGCCAGGGTTGGCAAGGACACGGGGATATGTGCTACTGTGGGAACGAGACTAACAAAGTCTTTCTGGACAGTAATTGGTCAAATTTAGTACATGCATGTTCTCTGCCCCATCAGTTCTGCTCCTGGATGTACAGCTCACAGAGATAACACACAGGTAAGACCATAATCAGGGATGTCTGATGGTGTTCTCTGCAGTGCAATTCATGGCGGGGAGGAATGGGGACTGCGGCAAGGAGTACTTAATAATTGTTACAATCATGGGCTAGAAATATGCATAATAACATGAATGAGTCTTAAATATTATTAGTGAAAACAGTGAAATAAGAATGAGGTATAGAATACCACTTACATTAAGTCAAGTATATGTGAACCCAAAATGCGAGCACACATTTTGGAAAGCTCACACACAAAAAGATACACATTAGAAGGGTTGCCAAGGACTAAGAGGGGCAGAAGGGCAGAAAGAAGTGAATAGAACTAGAGAAAGGCCTAGCATTAAACAAGGACAACAATGTGCCATGAAGTGAGGAGTTTGATTCACTCTTAATTAATACCTTAGGTTTTTGTGGGGTTTTTTTTTTACAAAAAATACTACAATACAAAGTAGTATAATTCCACTACGCTGCTAGGCAGTTCGTACAATTTCTGTAAGCTTTTTAAACCAGTGTCTTCATCATTTAAATAAGACAATAATTGTCAGTAACTTGTGAAATTATTCAGTGAAGTCTACTGTTTTAAGAATTGAATTATATCTTTGCTTATAAATACAAGAGGAAGTATAGTTAAAAGACAGTAAGGTAAAGGGAGCAGATATGTCAATTCACATGCCTACAAAAGGCTTGGACCTAAAATCAAAGCCAGATGTGTAAGAAACATAGCCCAGCTGCTACCCTTGGCTGCATGACCATACAAACAGCAGTGACATGAGGTCCTGAGGTTAGAAAAGGTTTTTTTAGCAGGGCAGAATACCCAGTATTTTTCAGAATTGGTCTGGAAACATGGTCTGGATTCTGACAAGTATAACATGGTGACAAGTCTTGTTGGCAGTGGAAGGTGAGGAACCCAGGTATGTTTAAGATTCACAGGGGAATGCTTTGATGCTTGCTGATGCTTTGGGTTTTGTAGCATAGATTAAGCAGCATAAACTGGCCTGGAGATTGGGGTAGGAGGAGGGTTAGGGGCAAAAGATCGGTGGCCTATACTCAGACCCAGGCAAATTCTGTATCTGCCAGGGTTGTCAGCGGAAGCCCATGTAGCAGGACTAAGAAATCTACCTTCCTTCGCTGAGACATTTATCTTCAATTCTTTGGTTAATTCTTCCCAACCACAAAAAGAAAAACAACAGAAATAAAACAAGGCAAATGAAAAGCTCTTCCCTCCTCTACTCCTTCCCCAGTCTTCCTCCAGGTCAGCCAGACCCACCTCCCTGTTTTTGGCGAAGCAGCCTGACTCTGGGCTTCTTGCATGCATTTAGCATTTTTCCATCACTGTCTGCAGCACAAGAAATAACTCTTTTTTATATTATGGAAATATTGTGCCCAGTCAAGAAATCTTAAGAGATGCAGAGTTACCAAGTGTATCTTAATCCAAGTATCTTTAATTTTCAGAAATCTTTAAGATATTAAAAAGGAGCTCTCAGAAGTTCAACATGGAGATCTGAAAAATTAAGGCAGTTTATCTGAAGTATAAAATTCCATGAAATCAGTAATATAGTTAATGGATTTGTCTCCACTCTTCCTAGTGTTTTTCCTTTTGGTTAATCATTATTAAGGGTATAAAATGCAGAAACACATTTTTTTCTGTAATATTCTAGTATAAATTTTACCCTGTCCTTCCCAGATTTTGGCTTTACAGAACACTAGGACGTAAACCAGGAAGCTACAGTCTTTAAAAGAATCAGCAATTTATAGTTCCATTTGTATGGAGGAGAAAAGTCCTTACCAATCAGATTTGTTTGCCAGGAAAAATGTTGTCTCTTCAGATGTGAACAATGACTGCTTTATAATCTCTTTGCCCCAGCTGGCAGGAAGGTCAAAACTAAAATCTATTGCAATTAAACTCATTTTGGGCCCTGGTACATTTAATTTTCTGTTCATTTTGTAGTAAAAGCCCATGCATGGGCCTTAGTAGGATTCATCTTAGGATTCAGGCATACCTGGGGGCCTAGAAGGGAGGGGTCGGGAAGCGTGTAGTTACATGAAGAACTCAGGTGGTTTGAGAAGGAAGAGGAAGGGGAGCATACAAATTGATTCAATGAGGATGAGTCAACAGCGAGGAGCTGCCCTTTAGCCTGTGTGATTTCCAACCCCACGGACTTACCCTCAACTTCTCGTGCTGGGGACAATTACTAATTTTTCAATTTTACTATTCATCCATTCCAGTGAATTTTAGTGGGACATGCATCATAGGAAAAAAAAGGAAACTGAATTTGCAAATTTTAACTATTTATAGATGAACTCCAGTTTTAGTACTGAAAATCAGTGTTTTGAGAAAACCAACTTGTGCATAATTATATTCCTTTACAAAGTGACTTTTTATTTTAAGAACATAAAAGATATTTTAAAATAAGCAGGATGCCATAATGATTTTAGTTTGTAATTGGTGTATTGCAAAGTTTCTAAAAAGTTACTCCACTAAAGTATTACCGTTCATCAGTCTTTGTCTTTTTGTCAAAGGGAAGACACAGAATTATATTAACTAGCCTCTGATTTGAAATTCTCATTGAAAAGTATTAGATATTTAAAATACACACATTCATCTAAAATTTTTCTTTATGATGCTGGGATGAATGTTTCACAGAACAGATTAAAAAATATTTCTGTGCTCTGGCACTAATCAATAGTATTCATAAAATTGAGATGACCAAAGAGATTGCTCTGTTAATATCAAATAAATATACCAGCTGAAAAAGAAAACAGAGTATTTACACCAAGCACATTTACTGACACAAATGTGTTTGTGGTGAAGAGTTAGGATTTACATAGTCATGTGGGACTGAGGTGGAAACAGAATTGAGGGATGTGAGATTTAGTTTCTTCTATACTTGATAGTTTGGACACCCTTCCTATTGACTTTATCAGCAGGGAACATTTTTGTTTCTGACAATATTTAGGGGCTCTGAGGTAGTTAAGGATTATGTATTGGATCTCAGATAATTAGGACTCACATGGACACATGCACAGCAAACCCACAGCTGAGGCAATGCTCTCCAGGTGCTGCCTGGAGCCCTCGGCCAGAAGTTCCCCCAGGCCACCTCTGGGTTAGCGTGGGACACCTTCTATGCAAAGGGCAGGATGGAGCTTTGTGTTCATGCAAGTGGATTACCTTCCTCCCTAAAATTTGAGATTGAGGCTGCCTAACATCTATAATACGAGTATTGAAAACTTTCCACAGCAATAAGAACATCAAGAACATAAGATATATTTTATAACGAGAAGAAGAGAAACTATTCAGAGATCCAGAACATAGGGTTTGTCCAGGTTTTCTGAAGGCTGTGAAAGAATAAACATGGGATGATCAGTTGAGCATACTCAGCTCAAACTGGTTTTGAAAGGCCTCTATTGGGAATAACATCATTCACACTATTGGCCAGGAAAAACAGATTTTCCCCACCTCACAGTTTTGAAAGGTTATCTGATTCTGTTTTAATGATTTTAAATGGTATTACTTAATCTATCAATTGATAAAATAACAGCAAATTTAAAGACTCAATCTTACTTTTATCTGGACAATTTTAATCTCATCAAATCTTATATCAGCAAGAGATTTCTTTGTCTGGCCTCTTCGGTGTCCGAACTTGCACTTATTTCTCATCACTTGCTCATCATCTTCTATGGGTCGTCGAACATATTTAAAGCGATCTTTGAGGGCACGTTTCCATAAAAACTGTGTAAAATAACCAAACAAGACAGTTAACCTTTAAGGACGTTAGACTATTCCTGTGTAAACCATAAAATCTTTATTTGTCTATCACTCTTGGGCTCGAAATTATTTTCACATCACAGTAATAAAAATCATAGCTCTACCCTTCCATTTATTCTCACAGCAATGTTGTGAGATTGCTATGAAAATTATAATCTCTAAATTATAACCAAGGAAACCGAGAAATAAAAATATTTTCCTAACATCACATAACTATTGAGTAATACAATGGCTTTCGAATTTAGATTTTCTAACTCTAAAAATTGGATATTTTCCACATACTCTGATATTTCCAAAACACACTCTACTTTTTTGCTGGGTTCTAGCAAAGAACTGATACTGGCTTATGCATCTGTGGACTAATGCATTTTCTTAAAAAATGTTTTTGTCACCCCTTAAAATTCACTTTGGTGAATACTATTAGCAACCACTCTGCAATATTTTTGAAGCACCTATTGTATCGAACGCAAAGATCAGGTTCCACCCCTTGGAGGGAGATGGGCATGAGCAGACCTAGCTTTCAGTCAGCAGAAGGACAAGTAATTTCAGTAAGGAGTGAAAAGTGTATGACAGCAGAATCTTACACTGTGTTAGGGGCTCACAGAAGCTTTCCTGTAGGAGGTGCTTCTAAGCTGAGGTCTTAAGGTCAGGGAACTCTATGAGGGGGCATAGAGTGGCACTGGGGAATGGCAGGTGGGTGGACAGAAGTTGCAGTCAGATGGCTCTCAAAATTTAGTCTGAATCACAGTTCCTGGAGGACTTGTTAAAGTGCAGGTTGCTGGGCCTGTGTCCCTGTGGTTCTGCAGAGTCTCTGATTCAACCGGTGACAGGGTAGGAATGAGAATATGTGTGTTCTACAGGTCCCTAGGTGCTGCTGCACAGCTGTCCAGATGCTAGAGGTCCTGATTCAGTAGGGCTGAGTGAAGCCCAGGTGTCTGTATTTTTAAAAAGCTTACTAGATAATATGGCTGCAGAGCCAGGCTAGGAGTCCTCTCAGGCGGAGTTGAGTGGAGAGAGTAGACGGGCAGATTTGAGCTCGGGAAGAATCTGTCCTGCACTTGGAATGTTTGGGAGATCAGAGACACAAGCAACAATTGAGGGACACAGCTGGGCTTTCTCAACAAGCCAGCCTGCCTCCCTCTCCTCCCTGCCCCTGCTGGTATCTAGGGAACCCTTCCTTGCCCCGCCTCCAGCTCTCAGCTCAGCCGTCACCCCCTCACAGAAGGCCTGCTGGTCTCCCCAACAGCCCATTTCCCATGGTGATCAGCTCTCACCTTTCCCTGTCACCACTTACCATGATGGTAGTTTACCTTCATCTGTGAGAAGGTTTTTCTGTTTCTGTGCCTTTTCTGTTCTGGTCTTTTCATTCTTTCCCTCTTCATTTCTTCCATCCTTTCTTTCCTTCTTTCCTATCCTCTCACTAGGCTATAAGCACTTGAAGACAAGCTCAGGTTTTCTTTTCTCACCAAGTCCAGCCCAGTGCTCAATGCACCTTGGAAACTATAAATATTGGATGCCTTGTGTCAGCCCTCTGTGAGGTAGGGTGACCCAGGTGTTGAGGCAACAGAGTAGATGAAGCAAGACTGAGTCTTGGCTTTACTTGGTAAATAACTCACTGGGCGAGGAGTGGCCCTACACTTCTTCAAGTTTGAGCCTTGAGGCTGCTTCTCAGCCCCTAATCTCCTCCCAATGCCATGTGCTTGAATAGGCCCAAGACTGGGTGTAGGGAGGAAATGACCTTTTGCAACCAGACAGGCCAATGTTTGCCTTCTAGTCTCAGTCACTAGACAGGGTGGTAAGTTGATGGGTGACTTTGGGCAAGTTCTCTAAGCTCAATTTCCTCATGAGGAAGTGGGGATGCCCCAGTTCCAGGTCTGGCACTTAGATTTTGCCATTCCTTGTGCTCTGGGTTAAGTCTCAAAAAGATTATTCCCTGTCCTGCAAAAAGCTCTGGGACCTAAGGTGGGGCGACCCAGGATCTAGGGCTAGCTCTAGTGTATATTAGCCAAGCAACGTTCAACAGGTAACCTCTCAGCTTTAGTTTCTTCAACTATAACATGGAACAATTAGATCAAGCTTGTCAAATATGCTGGATTTGGAGAGACTCAAATGACTAGCTACTCATAGAAGGTATTTGTAAACTAAAGTGCTGTTCATAAAACTTTTGATAGACCTGGTGAGGATTCTGTGGGTTGACGTTGGCAGATGGCTTTGGCCCAGATACAGCTCCTGGGTATGTATGAGTCAGAGATGCTTCATCACCTCCCACAAGCCTATGGGTCTAGACTCTCGGCTGCCACTGTTTTACAACAGCACAGAAATGATAGATGGCTTATATTTTTCTTAGCCCTGTAATATAAACTAATGCAAATACATTTTTTCCCTCATTTTCCTCATGTTTCCTACAGTTCTGATATTTTTCTAAACTTGCTGACCTGGTGGGAGGTAAAATAGCAATCAACTACTAGGATATTTTAAAACTGCTAATTTTTTCTTCCCAGCCTCTCCCTTCTCTCCTTATTAACTCTCTAATAGCAACAGAAGAAAGACAACTCAAATACAATGGTCCACATGAATACTCAATCAGCAAGTATTCACTGAGCATCTGCCACATGCCTGGCACTGTGAGCTGTTTATGTCAAAGTCTCATTAGAAAATATTTGTGTCTTTGAATAACTATCCACCTTTTGTATACTTTTCTAGCTTGGGGGTGTAGAAACATATACAAGGATATAGTTCTCCTCATTTTGAATTAAAAATCAGCCTGGTAACAGGCCCCTGATCGGATGCATAAAACGGTCCATGGCATCACTAGAGGTCTTTGCCCAACATTAAAACCAAATATAATCCTTAGGAAATATTCAGTTAAACCCAGGATATAGACCATTTTACAGAGCAACTGGATTAAACTTGGCCACAAAGTAGATATCAGGGAAAACAAAAAAGGTCAGGGAGAGTGTCCTAGATAAAAAGAAATTTAAGAGACATAATAATCAGAGGCATTGAATAATCCTGGATTCGATTTATAGCAATAACGCCATTTCAAAAACATTTTTCAAGTAATTGGAGAAATGGGGGTGTGGACTGTGGATGAGATTATGCAATGATTGCTGGTTTTCTTAGCTATAAAAATACAGGAGAGGGTCCTTATCCTTAAGGACACAGGCTGAGGTGGTCAGGAATGGCATGAACAGCTTGGGTTTCCTCAAATAGTTGGCCAAAACAAACAAATACAAACAGAGGAAAAAGAAATATGGCAAAACGTGAATACCTAGTGAATCTAGATCTAGATCTGATTCTTACTTGTTGGGATGTCTCCTCCTTTCCAGGATGCATTTGGCGCTGTCTGGAGACGCGGTTGGTTGTTACAATAGTTTGGGTGGGTGGTTGGGTGGGGCGGTGGGGCTGCTCACACCCAGGGGGAGTCGCTAACTGTTCTACAGTGCGGAGGCCGGCTCCACCACAGAGAACTGTCCAGCCTATCACGTAAACACTGCCGAGACGGGGAGACCTTACTCTAAGTAAATGGTATCTGGGTTAATTGTAGCATTTGTTCAATTTCAGTGCAGATTTGAACAGTTTCAAAGTAAAAAGTCGAGAATAAAATTAGCCTTAAAAATGACCAAACGTTTATTCGGATGTGTGCTCTGTCTCCCCACTACCTCCTGCCCCACACATTGATGTTCTCAGAAATGTTTTAAATCTTCCAATGTAACATTAGAAACACGAGCTCAACATGTTTATAGGGAGAATTTGAGTAAACATCTACCATGCACCAGAGATTCCCCTTCTGCTCTGAGTGCATAAATAAGGGCCACAAGGGGCCAAGCCATTTTGCAGATCTCTTTATCAGTAACATCTTTAGTGAATGCCCCTGGGGAACAGATGTGCTAAAATGCACACAAGATCAAAGTAAACATTATTCATTACTTTCTTTCCCTCTCACTTTGAGAACCATGAAACTAAAGGCTAAATATAATTGTATAGATACGTTTTTGCATATATGCAAATATTCTCTGGAAGGAATCTTTAATAACATTAGTTTCTTCTGGGGAGGAAAATTTGGTGGCTGGAGGACAGAGGTGGGAGGGAGGCCTTGCCATTATGTCCTTGTGTAGCTTGTGAATTTTAAACTCCATGAATGCATTACTTATACAAACAGCTAATTTAATTTATTCTTTAAAAACACAACTAGCTCTATACATAGAAACACTTAATAGTTGGCAGGCATTCTATCTTCAGTGTAAAAGGAATTCTTAGAATCCGTTTTGCCATCCATATCAGCGTGATTATCAATGTTGGGACCCTAGGTTGGTTTGTTTTGTGTTTTGTGTTTTCTTTTAGTATAGTTCTTTTTTTTTTTTTCAAAAGAACAAGTTGGGTTTATTGTGCAGTGTGATTTTATATAAGCAGCGTTTTTTAAGAAAGATTCATACTAGAAGCTGAGATCCTTAAATTCCAGTCTGGACTTTAATAGTCACTAGTTCCAGACTTGGAATATAATAGCTTACCTGAGTCTGGGCGGTAAGAGAGAATACTTAAGGCCCTTTTCCACTCAGAAAATTCTGATTCTATCCATACTTAATAAACTTTTTCTTGAAAATACAGACAAGAAGAAAGAGAAAGAAAACAAGGTCTTTAACATTTTTATATTCACTGATATTGGCATTTACCCTTTGTTATTCAAATCGAAACAAATTGCTTAAATTCTCTATCTTCAAGAAAGCACAGCAAAAAATATTTTCTCACAGATGTCTGTGATGATAAGGTACAAAAAAACATCTATCTCATTTAGACAGTATTACCAATACACATGTATATGGCATATAGAAATATAAGTAATAAAAGTACATTTTTACCTACACACTGCTATAGGTCCCCATAATTATTCCTCAAATCACATAGTTCCCATTTTTCAACATACTCAATTTTTCTTTTATCACCTTAACTATATTTCAGGATAGAGTTCTGTAGGGTTCAGTATATTCACGTTGTCGGGCCATGGAGATCCCAGGTTCCTAAAGCCAAGAGCCACACAGGTCCAGACAGCAAAGCTTGTATTACCTCTAGAGTAGTACTTCTTAACCCTGGCTGCACATTAGAATCATCTGGGGACCTTTAAAAAATATCAGGGTACCTTCTTCAAATCAATTAAATCAGAATCTCTGGGGATCCTGCTGTGTAGCCAGAGTTGAGAACTGCTACCCTAGAACAGCTTGAAGGATCTGTTATCAGCACAGCAGAGATATGGGAGGGCCAGATGAGGCTGAAGGTCAAGGCCTCACACCAGACAGCTTCTTCCCTGGGTCTAATCGGCAGGCGAGAAACACTGTGGTGATGAGTACAGATGTAGTTATCTTTCTCTTTCTAGGTCGCATATCTCTTAAAGATCCTTCCTAGAGACTCATCTTACCATATGAACTTCCAAACAGCTTTGAGGGGGACACAGAAACACGATGACACAGAGAGACAAAGACAAAGGAAGAGGGTCAGGGAGGGGTGAATAGGGGAAGCCCAGAGGAATTTTAGGCTGTGGAAAAATATATGTACTATGATACTATAATGATGGGTATGTGTCATTATAGATTTGTCTACACTCTTAGAATGCACACCACCAACAGTGAAACTTCTAAGACCAACTATGGGCTTTGAGTGACGTGTCCGTGTAGGTTCATCAGTTGTAACAAATGTATCACTGGGGCAGGGATGTTGATGGTGGGGAAGTTGAGCATGTGTGGGGACAAGGGGGTAAATGGGAAATGTCTGTACCTTCCTCTCAAGTTTGCTGTGATTCTGAAACTCTTCTAAAAATATAAAGTATATATTTTTTTTAAAAGAAGACCAACAGACAGTAAGACAGAGAAGTCACCAAAAAGAGCAGCATGGGAGAGAGTGACCAAAGCTTAGAAAGAAACAGGACTGACAGAAAAAAAGTCAAAGGAACAGAAACAGAGACAGAGACAGAGAGTCAGGAAACTTGACAGAGAAGGAGAAATAGAAAGAGACTGAAGAAAGGAGTATGAGGCATAATATCACTGAATAACACAAGGCTATTATGTTAAGATGGGTTGAGATTGTCGGAATGGGGCCACATGGTCACTTACAAAGCCACAGCCGTCCTCATCCAGGAAAGGGTGGGCCTGCAGCAGGGCGTTGACCACATCGTTATACTGTTGGGTGGTGGGATACCTGTTCAGTGCAACAAGGAGGATTTTGTTCATTTCAAGAAGCCTGCATTCCTTCCTAGAGGCTGAGTCCAAATTTCACTCACTTTTCTTCAAATCTTTCTCTATAACAACGTAGACATTCAAATATTGGGCAATATGTCACCCAAAATCTGAAGAGAATTGGTTCCATATGAATTCTACTCTACTTTGAAAACCCTCTCCCAAAGCAGCAAATGTGTTATTACTCACAGGGAGCCTTCCAGATACTTAGTCATGTCAGCCTGGAGAAACTCAATGATCCTTATCCTCATGCTGTGATCTGGACACTTCTGTTCTGCTAACATGCATTTGACATCATAGGGAAACTCTGGTAAAACATAGGACGTAATCCACTGTAATGTTTTATTCCTTGCTCGAACATGTTTTGCATTCCTTCTGTTAAATAAAAGCACACACAGAGTGAAATTCTATTTCAAATATATGCAACTTATTTTCTACATCTTCAGAACTTATAACACAAACCACTTTCCCAAGACCTAAATATATGGAAGTTATTGATCCATCTTCCAGCCTTTCATCTATCTGCAAATATTTGAGGGCTTATTAGGCATCTGTTTTCTTTCCCTCTGCACACACTTAAATACTTGTTCTGGGGGGGGAAAATGCCATAATAATAAAGAATATAGAATAAGGTCTAAAGTTGGAAAGAATATCAATTCTTCTGTCTGGAAGAGGTGATATGTAATGCATAGCTCAAACCTGAACAAGATCTCTAACTAGAAGAGAATAAATTGCACTTCAGCAAAGTAAATGAGGCATACGATCAAATCTTAGCACCAGATTAAGGAAAGTCTTCTAATTAATATATTCTGTTGCTATTTATAGGAAATTCTGCTGCTGTTTATAGAGAAATCCAAAATCCACTTAACTGAGTTGGGCTTTGGTTATCTTAACAAGGCAAACTTCGTTGTTGAATTAAAAATAACTATCAGATATTCTATTTCCAACCAGATGAAGTTTCCATAAAAGCTCCAGGAAGCTGATCAGCCATTGCCTGGGGCTGGGGATGGGAGTGGAGACTGACAGCAAAAGGGCACAAGGGAATTTCTGGGTGATGGAAACGTTCTGATAGGGATTGTGACAATGGTCACACACCTGTATAAATGTGCTAAAATTAACTGAGTTATATACTTTAAATGGCAAATTTTATGTTATGTAAATTTTATGTACATAAATGTTGTGTTATGTAAACATCAATAAAGCTGTTTATAAAGTTAAATATCAGAACGACTTTAAAACCTTGAAGTAAGTGACTGACTGATCATTAAGAATGCAAAAAAACAGAATCTGGTAAAATTTCCAAGCAAGTTACCAGAGGCAATAGGTAGCTTTCAATCTATTTTACTTTAATAGGATTGACTGGAAGTAAAGCAATAGAGGTGAACCAAGAAGACAAAGAATAGATTTGCCGTTGTGCAAAGAAGAAAAAGATTCCCTAAATTCCTCCATTAGCCTAAGTAGGTTAATTCTCAGGCACAACCATGGAATTTGTAGTAGTCCAAACAAAATTCAGATACATTTTGAAACTCCAAGCTTCCTTCAGATTCTTAGGTTATATTTTATAAGAATTATGTAAGAAATGCATGAGGTGTAATGAAATCAAGAGGTCAATCATGAGCTATAATGGGGAATCAAGAAAAACGAAACCACTTTCCTCTCTTTTCATGATGAACTGTCTACTCCGCCCCTCTCCATTTCACAGTCACTGTATCAGTCATGTCCTGGCTAAAATAAGCATATTGATCATTTAACACTTGATTCAATAGAGCAACAGGTAATTTCTGACAAATCTGTGTTTCAGCCCAAACTATTTTCCAGTAAGTTTCTCTTTCATTTCATTTACTCATTCAACCGATATTTACTGGGGATCTATTACATGACAATTACTCTTCTACAAACCCTATTTCTTTTCCTAGTCTATTATCTTGTTTCTCTCCTAAGTTGTTTCTTATCTACTCAGACCAAGGGTGTAAAGTAATAGCAAGTTTGGTAGCTGTTTTGTGCCTTTTCAGGGTTTTTAAAAGGCACTATAACTGCACAGGTGTTAAGTTTGGTTTCAGTACAACATTTTAAACATTTTTCTCTTTTTCTCCCCAGGAGTTTCAAGTGGCTAAATTAGCTCCATGACCCCTTTCAAGCTTTTGAGGTTGCCATCTCTTATTTAGTATTCCATCGATAACTTCCATATTCTGATGTTATAAAATAGGACTTGGTACAATTTTAACCGTCTTGGTTTTTACTTTTTTCTATATGTCTCTTGTCTTCAATATCCAGGCTATAGACTATATAGCATGGTATTATTTCTGTCAAATGCCTAGACTATGCTAGACACATACAGGCTCTACCAAACCAGAGATTCCATCTTGCTCCTCAGAGACCCATTAGGCAAAATCAGAGGCATTAAATTTTCCTTTTCTTTACACTAAAACAACTTAAGGTATTCTGGAAGTGCATATAATACAAGCTCTGATAACGAATACAAGTCAAATCTAGTTTTACTCAAGAAAAGGGACTCATCAGAAATTAAAAACATACTCCAGTAAGATAGAGAACACAAAATGTTTTTTTCCTTGCTGTAAACCTCCAAAATATTTACTGAAAAAAAATCTGTGTATAAGTGAAACCATGCAGTTCAAACCCATGTGGTTCAAGGATCAACTGTAATCCAATCTGAAAGATAAGAAGAGATTGAAAAACAATGGGGTAAGAGCTTATCTAATTCTGTTTTCATATTTTATTACCCTAGATAGCCATGAAAACTTCTCCTCCTTGACCCTGTACCCAATTTTACATAAACACTGACTTTACCACATCAGTCAATTGAGGGGCCAGGTAGAGCTGGCCAATGGCTTCCCAGGCCACTCCTGACTCTAGACCAGGGTTCCAGATACTATGCCGATCTTGCTTGACACAGGAACCATGTCCAAGAGAAAGAAGCAGCTCAAGTTTTGGGCTTGTGGCTCGTGGTCTGATTGAATGACCACAGCAAATTATACCAACTCAGAGTTGGCTATCTGGGGTCTGGACAGGTTAAGAAAGCTGTCAACAATGATATTCAAAGGTAAAATCTCTCTGTAGCTTGCCAGCCTCACCAATTCCTAGAGAGAAGTTCTTTCTAGGACTGGGTAGCCCTGTCATGATGATAAAATGGATGTCCAGGAGGGAACCACAAGAAATCTGTCCATAAGAAAACTGTCTCCAGGGAAAGAAAAACTAGACCATATAAAGACCAAACAGAACTGGAAGAGAAGCATATCCCATGGAGAGCTGGCTGTTGCTGGCCTCCTACATTTGTCCTGATCACATAGTAAATTTGCCCTGATTTGATGAACCTGGACTGTCACTTCAACTGTTGCCTTTTGAAGCAGTTTATTTTGAGGAACCATTCCTGGTTGTCTGTCTTTGCTTCTATGACTGGAATCTATAGAAAAGCTGAGCTCTCTCTGGGCTTGCAAGATCTGATACCTGTACATCATGTATGAGCCACTTGCAATCCAAATATCCAAGAATTTGGCATTTCTAGAGACTACTCCCACTCTGTTAATGATTTTCAAATGCTTTTTCAGATGCCAAAAGATGGCTGAGATTAGACAGGAGCCAATGTGGAAACTGAACTTCAAATCTAAAGTCCCATAGTTTCCAGACCAAGTGTATGGGAGAGCTAAATCTCCACATTCAATATCTGACCATACAAGATGTTGAGGCTTTTGTGTTCCATCAGGTAAACTTCACCCTTTTTCTAATGTTATAAGCATAACAAACTTCCTGTTTCCTAACAATGTAACCCATACATGGAGTGACATGGGTGATTTAGGATTCTCCTCTCTCTAGCAATCAGATCCTTGCATTGAATTGAACATGGCAGGCAGGCCATCAAGGACAGTGAGTTATGTTTACCTCTTTGACCAATAGCATCTTCAGTATCTGGTTTCTCTAAGAATAGAGTTTCTGCTTCCTGTTTCTATGGGTATCTCTAAGCTAAGCTCACCCTTTAATTATCAGCCCTATGGGTTCCTAGGACTCTCTGAAAAGAGGAAAATAACTGATTTGTTAACATATTTGAATGTAAAAATACATGTTTGGAAGAAAAAACCTGGAACTATAGACTGAAAGTTTCTGTGATATGACTGCCCTTGCGCTGTTCACCATGTAAGAACTTATTCACTATGTAAGAACTTATTCACCATGTAAGAACTTGTTCATTATGCTTCAGAAGATTGGAGACTGTTGAGAGTTAGGCTTGGGGTTGATTAATGATTGTGCATTGAGTCCCCTATTCAGAATTTTATTGTTGTAAACAACCATTTGATCAATAAATAGGAGAGATGCCCTCTCAAAAAAATAATCCCATTTAGAGCTGTTGAGGGTTGGCAGTTATTTCATCCCCATGAAAACAGAAAATCTTGCTTTAGGGAGATCATGATCTCTTGAACCTCCAGATCAGAAAGCTTCAGTGTTTCTTTATGAATCAAAGGAATTTTAGGCATTCAAAACTGTTGCTTCCAAATTCATTGACTCTCACATGCAAGGGAATTTTCTCATTTTCCTTTTATTCATATCCACAAATAAAGTGGATAATAGGATTTTCTGATTCTATGAGAAAAGATCCATGGTTTGTAACATCTTAACCTACCAAATTTGAATTCCTGATGCTTAATAGTGAGGATAATTGCACGGTCTGATTTTGTGTGCTGTCTTATTATTAGCTACTCACCAATGTGAATTTTCAGAGCCAGCGCAGATATGAGCCTTCGAAATTTGCAGAACACACTGTGTGTCAGCCCGGGTTTATCTCACCCAGAAGGCCCTAAGTCTCTCTCATTTTTCTAGGCTTACCTTGAGCCCTCTCCTCAGGTGGATCCCCTCCAACACCACACTCCTGGCTCTCAGACAGTCTTCCTTGTCTGAATTCCCCACACGGCCTGGTTCAATGCTGGCCCTGCGGCTACTCAACTAAATCCTGGCTCCTTACCTGTCTTGATTTTCCTGTCTTTGTTGAGTGGAAATTTTTAAAATAAAAATGTTGTAAAAAGGTGTAGGGACATTTGAGAGAAACAAAAACATTAAATGTAACATTTTATGACAGATAAATAGAGTAGTTCCATAAACTTGTGTTTTCATACATAAAATTGACATCTTTCAAAATGGAGAGTTCAGTTATATTAAAAACAGCCCACACATGACAAAGGAACCATCAACTATCGAGGCGTCCAGCCAGTGAAAGGAAGTGCCACATCACTAGCTCCTTAAACCTGAGATATGAAAACCAGTGGGACCCAAATGCTAAAGAGACAGATCTGGGGATTGGAGTGGAGACCTCTGCAGACACAAAGGTGATATAAGAATTAGACTGTGATCAAACACCACCCCAAATTACAAAATGATCAAACAATCTCCAAAAGGAGTTTTCTCAGTAGCTCACCAGGCTTCTGCTGCCCAAGTGGCTTCTTTACAGAACCAAGGGCAGAGTTCCTGTCACACTCAACTGCAACCTGGTTGACTTAAGTCATAGTTCATGAATCGTCTTTGCTCTCCTAAACTTTAAGGCACAAATGGCACGATTCTCCAAGGGCACCTGCTGGAAGATAGTCTGCTACCTTGAGGGACTGTGACTAGTTTTCTAGTCTTGAACAACAATCTTGCCTTCTGATCCTCAAGGAAACAGAGCAAGGGACAGTGGAGCACTTTGCCATGAAGAACAGCCATTCTGGCTGCAGGCATTGGTCTCCACATCAGAAGTTCCACCTCTGGTGACACTCCCACCATGGGAAGAGAAAGCAGTGGCAACCCCGTGCTCTCAGGGGCTGAACTGAAGGACTGTGTCCCACGAGCCCCTCTATTCTGAGATCCCATTTTCATTTCCTTCTTCTCCACACCCAAGCTTGCAGAATGACAAAGATTAGGACACTCAGTTTTATGTTATCAACTCTGAAACTAAATGGTATGTAACCATGCAACATGTAAAAGTTTAAGTGTTTTCGGAACATACAAGAAGAGGACAGAAGCTAGAGGAGGCTTAGACTTCTATTTAAAGAACTTGCTGTCATCTTATCCAAGGAAAGAAAAGGACATTATAATATACATCTTTAAAATAAGGACCAAACATTACCCAACAAGTTAAACAGAAATGTTCCTTCTGTGTTATTATGCCAGTACTCTGGGAATCACCTGCTTTACTTTAAGTAGGCAAGACTTTCCAAAGTGAAGAAAACAAGAAGTTTCCAAAGGCTTAATAAAGAGATACGTGCCGATGAGCAAGGTGAGAAGCCACCTCTGAAAAGAGTGAGCCACGTCATTGCAAGACATGCGTGCCCTCTGAAGGAAATGGCATTCTGCCACTGCAGCTGATGGTACCCACCACTAATTCAGAAAATATTTGCTCAACGTTCTCAGAATTTTGATGCTTACTTTTAATTTAGGTTTTACAGATCTGGGCTTTCACATCTGCCACTTAATCTAGGAGACTTCCAAAGGAATTTAGTTTCTGGAATGCATGTGTGAACACACGAGCCAAGAGGAGGTAGAGATGTGGATGGCAACAGGCACTGTGCTCTGGCACAGACAGACGCCTCTTAAATCCTTGCTGTCCTTGACAGCCAGTGTGAGATTCAAGGACCCAGGAGCGTTGGGGAACCTGACTAATCAAGAAAAGCAGCATAAAATAAATACATCTTTTATTTCCTACCCCCTCTCAGTTCCTCTTGTCATTGACAGACACACCAAGGTCCACAGACTTCTGGCTGTTACCTGCAACATTTCTACTTGCTAGCATTATACATTCAGTACTGCTATTTCGTAGTTCAGAAGTACCAAAATCTGGTGGTTCAGGATTGACCTGAGGCAGGTTTTTAAAAATTAAGTTTCATACTACTAGACTTTTGGATCCTAACTTTACAGAGAAGAGCACATATCTTCAGAGGATCTTTTTTTGGAGGCATGGAGGTGGAAAATTCACTTCTCAAATCTGGCCCAGAGTGCTGGTTGTATGTGTTTCATGGGGCAAAACCTCCAGTGACTTGGTCTTCTCCCAACCCCGTGTCACCGAGGTTATGGTTTGCCAGTTCCTCCACTATATAGCCACATAAAAACAAAGGTTTCCTATCTGTAAGGATGCAAGTAACTTGATTTATCACTGACTATCACAGTAGGCAAGGTGGCTCACTGAGGAACGTAGAAAACTGGGCTTCCAAATAAAACTGGTGAGCCCTCTCCTCAAGAGGCTATATTACTGAGCTGTTGTCCAGGCTGACTCCCGTTGGGTGTTTACCTCTATGGAATGTGAATGTAAAAGTAGTGAGAAGAAATCCTAGCTTTATCAGAATCTGTTTTTTCATCCCACTGAGCTCTATTGAGGAAACCTGTTGGACATCTCCTTCAGAAAGCTGTTCTCATATTTGTTTTTTATTCTGGATGATGGTTCCACCATCATCCAGTTACTCAAGTTTGAAATATAGATGAAAACTTGTCACATAGCACAGGGCTCTCTCCTCCCCTCCATCATTCAAGTCCTATTGATTTTATATTGAGATATCCTTTCCATTCCATTACCACCGTCTTAGTTTAGACCCTTAGTTTAGACATCTCTCGCTTAAATGTTAGCATTTTAATAGGTCTCCATCCTCCTTTCACCTTTTTCCACTCCATTCCTTACTTCACTACCACACAATAAGTGAAAACTCCCGTAATCTTTAGCAGTGGTTCTTAACTCTTGTTACATATTAGAATTATTTGTGGAACTTAAAAAATACAGATGGACAGGTCCCGCCTTGTCGTAGTTAGGGCTGCGATACCAAATTACCATAGACTGGCTGACTTAAACCACAGATATTTATTTCTCACTGTCCTGAAAGCTGAAAGTCCAGGATGAGGATGCCAGCACAGTTGGGCTCTGGTGGATGCTCTTTACCTGGTTACAGAAGGCTGTCATCCTGCTGGGTCCTCACAGGGCAGAAAGAGAGCTAGCTAGCTCTCAGGCCTCTTCCTGTAAGGGCATTAAGCCCACCCATGAGACATCAACCCTCGTGACCTAAGTACCTCCCAAATACCATCACATTGGAATTAGGGTTTCAACATGTGCATTTGGGAGGGACACAGATATTCAGGTTATTGCACACCCCTAGAAATTCTTACTAGTCTACTGCCTTGCTACTCAAAGGGTAGTCCTAGAAGAGCTTTGACAGTACTTGAGGGCTTGCCAGAAATGCTGAATCTCAGGCCCCACCCCGGCCTCCTGAACAGACTGTGCATTTTAACAAGATTCGTGGGTGACTTTTAAGTAGAGTTTGGGAAGCACTAGTCTAGGACACTGATCTGGCTGAAGTCCTCCAGGTGAATCTAACATACAGTGTGGGTTAAGAAGTGCCATGCTCAATGGCATGGCAACAGCCTCTGTACCCCTGCAATGGCCCCTCACCAGCCCCAGCAACTGCGTCCTCTCTGCCTCCATCTCTCCCATTCCAAAAATACTCCACACAGAATCCCCTATGCTGGTTCAGCTCCTTGTACCTTTGCACATCCTGTTCCCTTCCCTGTGAATGTCCTTTCCCTCTCCTGCCCCATTTTCCTTTGGATAAATTTCTAGTCACCTCTCAGAATCTTCCCTTGATTTTTGTGAAGCCCTTCTGCTGAGGCCTTCTCCACACTCACTCCTCTGAAAGTTTTCTCTCTCTCTCCTTTGGCTATTTCTGGACCCTGTGCATTTCTACTTCAGCCTCTCTTTCTCCATATTTCAGTTGTTGGCTTACATAGCTGTCTTGTCTACTAGGCTCTGAGTTCCCCTAGGCAAGGACTAGATGGGCCCCCACCTCACCCACTACCTAAATAATACCTAGTTACGGTGTGTATTCAATAACTTTTGGATACACAAAGAGGGGGGAACTAGATTAGAAATCAAGCTTACTTTGAATATCTCCAAAAGCTCTTATTGGACTTAATGGATTGGACAGGAGTCAGAGAACTCTTTTATCAGTTACATCAGGTCCATGTCCCCTGATTCTTCAACTGTTGTTTGCCTGGGTCCACAGATTTCTGGCACTGAAGGAAAATTTGGTTAAATTTAGTGAGCCGATATTCCTCACATCACTTGGGTTTCTGTTGAAGAATCATCTAGTCAAAGTCGAAGGACTTGCCTGAAAATCCCGTCCGAAACAGAACCCACCTGCACACTAACACCAACACACACACTGCCTCTCACACTCTACCTGGCCCGCCTTTTCCCTTTTTTCTGTGTCATTGGTCTTAAATATATTTATATGTGTGTGTGTACATATATATATATGGCACTTAAACATATTTATAATGTAGTGTCATATTTACTTTTTTTTCCCCTTCATTACAACTCAAGCTCTGAGAGATGGGAGGCTCGATCTGCTGCTCACTACTGCATCCTCAGTGCCACACCAGTGCCTGGCACACACTAACACCCCCAGTACATCTTTACATATGGAATGAGTAAATGAATCCCGACTTAGATGTTCTGCAAAGAGAGAATTCTGGGTCAGAGGTAAATGGGTATTCTTACTGCAGGACTCCTCATAGCATTTACTGTGTTAATGTACACTGGGCATCTTTAATCAAGGACTAGAGTTAGAATGGAATACTTCCAAAACATAGAACCTTTAGGTAGGGATATTCCAGCTACCCAGGGAGTAGGAGACAGTGGAATCCTGCATTTCACTCCGAGGGATCCTTGTTGTTCCACTGACCTGGGATTCAGCCTCTCAATGTGGCAATTTATCACCTGTGTTGTCTCTGGTGCACTTCATGGACCTGCCCTTTATGATGTGCTGGATAAAGTACACACTGCTGTAGCACTTCAATCTGAGTGACAGTGCCTACCAACAGTTCAGCAAGTGTGGACCCATTAACATTTGCCTTACTGAGCACAGGCAGATGGGTAAGATCATTCTGTAGCATTTCCTAGTGGTAGCAGACCAAGAAAAAAATAATTTTTAACTATGTGCGAAACCATGACTAATCTATAATTATGCCCAAAGGCATACATCTGTGTACATATATTTAAAGTTCAGGCAAAGTGTTTTTAAAGTAACATTTAGGAAACCTCTACCTGTTTATCCAATTTCATGCCTTATTAGGTACTAAGAGGGAAGCAAACAGTTTCAAACAGTGTAGATGAAAAGCAAAGAATGGCATCGCAAAAACTCCTTCCGAAGTTCCTTCCAAAGGATCACCAACACACGTTGAGGATGGGCCCTTGTAATCCTACCATCAAGAAAGGGCATTTAAGCAATTCAGTAAATAGCACAATGTCACCCAAGAAAACTACATCATGTCACAGCACCCTAGCATTTCCCTGAGACACAGGTTTATCCAGTGGGTCACCCACATCTCTACTAGATGCTTTTCACAAGCCAAAGTCAGGTAAATGGGCTGCCTCCAGAGCCTTCATTTTCATCCTGTCTGCAAATCATCTAGATGGAAAGCTCACGTTCATTTTGGGAAACACAGGAAAAAATATTGCAAGGACAATGATGGCCACCTTGTATGGTGTGGTAACAGCTGCCAGGTACTTGGCCCTCAAGGACTACCTGTGCTGATGGATGTCCCCATTCCTCACTGTGCACAGACCACCTGGCAAGCAAGAGGAGGAGTCAAAATTTCAACATAGGTATGTGAGACCCCAAGCGGAGCACTTGTCCCACCATTTCTCCCTGGCTCTTAAAAGCAACTGGCTTCATGAAAGCCTTGTAGCCAGACACCATCAGCTTTCTGCTTTTAGGTGTGAATGGCTTATAAACTCCAGGAGTTTAACTATGCTAAAAAACAATTGACATATTTAGTATGAATTGTATCAAAAGGTCTAAAAAGAAACTGATGATATTGCAATATTTATCCTGCCCACAAAGATATAGTCAGTCTTTGTTGAATCACACATCCTCAGCTCAGTTTAAAAACTCCTATTAGCCTCTGTGTGCCAGGGACACTCTGTTTACCATGAAAACAAGGGCATGGTCCTTGGCCAGGAGGGATTCCAGCTTCCAGGGCATATAGACTTTTACATGATCAAGTCCATTATCTAATTCTACAAGGAAAGCAAGAGCTACCTAGAGGATGCTACACATACTAGAGCTTCTCACCTGGCCTGGAGTTTCCATGGAGGGGCTTCCAAAAGAGGGATTTTGAACAGAATCTTCAAGGATGAGCAGGTAGGTAAGGGGAGGGAACAACAGAGGCTGACACAAAAGCCGTGCAGCAGGTCCTTAACCAACACTTGTTGAATGAACAGTGCTCCAGGCAGAAGGGATCAAGAGTGGCTACAATACCCAGTAGGGACAGCTGAACAGTACTGGAGCCTTTAGTTTCTTTTCCCTAGATACTGAACTAAGCAATTCTGAGAGGCTGAGTCAATTGCCTGGGATGACTGGAACTGTTTTCAGGGAGAATTTGCTCTGGAGTCAAAGGAAATGGCTAGTCATGCACCAGCCACAGCAAACAGGACAGAGCAGCATGAGTAGAAGGATCAGTCCATCTCACAGAAGAATGAGGCAGACTAGGGAAGCAGAGCAGAAACAGAGATGGCCAATACACGGCTCCAGGAGAGAAGGAAGGACAGCTGCACGCTCTGCCTTCCCAGCACCAGTTCATCTACGCCCAGGGAACGCATGAGTTCTGCCCTTGCATGCTGGGAAATGCTTCTTATAATAAACTCCCCTTGTCTTAAGTTAGTTTGAGTGACTATGTGGTTTTTTACACCCAAATATATACTAAGGCAGGAGACACGAGTTCATTTTTGGCCCTGCTTAACTCTGAGATGGTTGTGGATAGTGATGGTTTTACAGATTAGAAAAGACTTTATGGTTAGAAAGACATGAGGGTATTGGCTCTGGTTTCCAAGTCCTCCTATTTCTCTACATTTCTAAGCCAGTTCTGTTTGCTTATCTCCCTTGACAGGCACTATGAAGAATGACAAACACCATGAGGCACCAGGCCGCTTCGACCAGCTGTATGAAGACATGGGAATACTACTCCTGCCCTGCCGGTACGACAGGACTGATATGAGGACAGAGTATCATCAGAGAGCTTAGAAAGGAGAAAAGACCTACAGAACCTGTCGAAGGCCGCGTCCTCATCTTTCACAGGGAGCAGAAGTAGGGAGAGAAAAGAAGTTCTAAGGAAAGCGGGAATCCCGCCTGGAACAGCGCTGGGCAGACAGCAGCACACTGAGTGGCTCTCCACCTCCTCTCACCATGTTTGGCACTTGGCAGGTATTATCCATTTTTAGATAACAGGCCTCCCAAAAGCACCAGGAGGAAAGGATTATAGTCATTATTCCCACTTTGCAGATTTGTACACGGATTCACAGCAGAACAAGAGTCAGACGACAGGGACCAATCCTCACTTTTCCTGTCTCTACTCACACCTGAACACTTAGGGATGGGATTGCCTGCTTTTGCAAGTTTTATGATGGGCGAGGTAGTTGAGAACTCATAGCTGACTCCACACACGTGGAGCCACAGCAAAGGAAAGCGCTCAGGATCAACAAGCACCCGTGAGCAGAAAGGAAGGGAATGAAACAACCATTAAAATGTATTTACATCTTCTGAACCATAGTTCAGACCAGGAAAACCGTGGCGACCAAGTCTAAGACATTGCCTTCTACCATCTTGCTCACCACCCCAAACAGGAGCCAGTGGCATGGAGAAAAATGGGCCCTAGCACTAGGAGAGTTTAAAGAGCTGGGACCTTTGTGCCCAGGGAGAGGGGTGTGAGGTTGAAGGTGGTAGAGAGGGGAAGAGAACAGAGAGGGCAGTCCAGAGCCAAAGCCCATTTTTAAGAACAGCCTTCCCCTGCACTCACGGGGCTCCAGGGCCTGGCGGCCAGGGTCTGAGGATGCTGCCCTCAGTCCCCTGAGACCCCACTTCAACAGCAGTAGACCCTATGCTGAGGTCAGAATGACCTTTTGGGAAAGCCCCTTGACATCTCTAAATCTCAGTTTTACTCATTTACAATAAATACAGAATAATGCCCACCTTGCAGGATTTGCTGTGTGGATTAAATGACATGATAATATAAAGGGTATTTGAAAAGTTTGAGTACCATTCCCTGGCTTGACTGTTGCCTGATTATTCTCCAATACAAGCTGACATCTCTCCTTTCAGAGACAGTACATTTAAAGAAAAGCATTTGCTCATATGGTCTGCTGCACAAATGTGTGACCCATGAACTTTACAGGCTGGGTGGATGGGAAATGCTGTAGAGACCATCATGACTCTTATACCAGACCCTTCCCACAGTCACCCTCAGGACGTGGTCGGAGGGCCACATTCCAGGGCTGCTTCTCTCAGTCTGTAGCTCCCCTTGTTCCAATGTAGCCCATATATTGAAATACTCTACCACAAAAAAATCCAGTACAGAAATATAAGGAAATGCTTGCAAAAGTAGTGCCCCCATCAGGAACAGGCAAGTTAAAACAACAATTAGGAAATTCAAAACAAAAACAAGGCATATTCTACAGAACATTATTCACTGAATAAATTCTCTGTGGCTAGTAACAAGCACCCTGGACAGTCTGACAGATAAATCCTTTTTTTCATTAACAACATGCACTTAAAAGATGCATGATATCATTTAAAAACTTCACTTGTCCAACACAAAGATCAGAAAACTTAACCTTTATCTTTTACAAAATATCTTCATCGCTTGATAAAATAATCCCCTTCCAGGAAAACAAAGTTTCTACCTAGAAGGTACACTTAAACACATGAAATCTCATTTAAAAAAAAAAGACAAGTATTATTATTTGGCTTTAAAATGCTTAGAAGTTGGCACCCTCACCTTTGTTTCAGTACTCTTTGGTCAATTAGTCTATTATCAAGGTTTTCAGTTGGATGGAAAGATGGCATCTGCTCCCCATGGTTGGCTGGATGGGAGGACTGCTCATTCCTGTCATCAAGAAAGAAGAGGTGGGTCAGGGGTTACTCAACAGGAGCCACAGCCATTGATCTGCCAGTAGCTCTGAGGGTAGGGGTCAGGCCAGAGTGAACACTGTGATCTGTGTCCACCCCTAAGCTCCACATTAGTGTCATGACTAAAGGACTCGAACGAAGGACCCTTTGGAGTCATCTCACTCCATGGTTCACACATGCCTTACCGGAGGTAAACTGGTGCCAGGGAACAATGCTGTTTTTACCAATGGGTCATATTTGTAAATGGTGTTAAGATACTCCTTTTCTTTATGAAATGATGGTAATAATAAAATGTACCTTTATTGGTTAATGTTATTATTTGCCAAAAGAAAAAGAAGAGCAACTCTCGGCTCAGATCCCTTCTCTACTCCCTGCAATGTGGGGGGAACTTTCATTATCTGTGAAATTTCATGATCTAAGGACCACACTTCACTAACCCCTCATTTTCCAAGTGATGCACCTGAAGCCCCGAAGGGAAAACAATTTGCTTAGCAGCACAAGCTACTCAGTAGCAGTGCCAGGAGTTGACCTCAGTTTTCCAACTTCCTGTCCAGTGATTTTTCTACCAGCTTCAGTAAGAACAATAACCAAAAGCACCTGCAAATACCCCTACCTATTACATTTTGCTATCATTTGCCTAAATCTGAATAGGGTGCCAAATATACTGTCAAGATGTGGCCTATAAATCCTTTTCAAAATAATATACCAGGCGACCATTAGCCATTGAATGAAACTTGCACTCCAGTTGAAACCCATGTGCAATCTCTGATCTAGAAAGTCATTACACACTCTTCAGAAGGAGTCTTAAGCATCATGTATTCCACGCACTTCATTTTACAGTTGAAACTAAGTAAAGTCAAGTAAATCTCCAAGGTCAGATGAGTAGCTAGTATGAGAATAGGATTTAAAATAAAGTGTTATGATACCTAGCTTCAGGTTCTTTCTACTATATCAAGTTTCCCATCCTTATTAAATCCTGAAAAGATTTAATTAAATATAGTCTCATGCCTCTTTTTATTATCATAATTCCCACCTGACAATATATTTGACAATGAGCAAATATATCCAGTAAGCATTTTAACCAAATATAACCAATAAACCCATCTGCAATTGTGGTCTTGCACCAGAATAATTTAACTTGAATACAAGACAACACAACTCTTAAGGTGAGTCTTCTATTTACTGGGTAGAGTGAAAAACCCCCACTCATAAATTACTGGACAAACCAGTTTTCCGAGTGGTGGCTACATTTGAAAATGTCTTTCTTAATCAGGTTAACAAAGCTTAATATTTAACACAAAACTATTTGAGAGATTTTTCTCAAAGATTATGATACTTCTAACATCAGTCTGAATAGCATGGAGTTAGGAACTGCATTGCTTTTCACAACTTGCTGATGAAGCAGTGGGAATGTCAACATTCAACAAAATCAGTCCAAGACAGTGGTAGAACCAGGAATGAAGCCCAGATTTTCTGGCAGTCCAGCTAGTTCTCATTTACTAGAGAACATTATAAACTGATCTGCAGTGGAAACAAGACTATTTTCTTCCAAGCCGTGCCAAGGCAATATCAAAATTCCAGTCAACTGAATAGGACTTCTAGCTCAAAATCCAACTCATCCAAGAATGCTGGGAAATTACTTTTAGCTCTATTTGAGGTTTACACCCTCCCTTTGCTGCAAAAAAGTAAAGGCACGCTAAGGGAACTTCATCAAAAGTTATATATTGAAGAGTGAGCTTTTACATAGATATGACAAAGCAATGTTTAGGTGAAATCCTTCAAATAAATCAGATAATAGAATCTCCAGAATAACTGTGGACCATCCCTTCAAGCTTAATTGTTCCCTTCCTTATCCCAAGTATCCAAATATTCAAGAAATCAAATTACTTAAGCCAGGTCTCTCTAACATTGTATTGCTTATCAAAGAGAAAGACAGGAAGATAGATTATCACAGATATAATCTGAAAAAAAAGAAGCCATAAACATAGATTTTATGAAACATCATAATCTTCTTTTAAAAATTAATGACTAATTGGTCTACAGCAACTATTTAACTTTAATACTTGCAAAAAGTCTCAAATATGGAAAACCCAAATCAAAATGCCTGAAATGATCCTGGGGCACAGATTTGTAAAGCAGAAAATGTAATTATATAATTCCTTTTCATTGCAGAAGTCAGTAATAAAAAACAAGCAAATAAAAGCATTCCTAAATCCCAAAGCCTCCACAGATTTTTCTAAATGACTTTTATGGGATTCTATCATAGCATTCAGTATTCAAGAATACTCTTGAGAAATTAGAAAATCCACTGTGGAAAGAGTCTGTAACAAATTATATTGTCAAGTCCTCTAGAGGAGAGTATAAATTAGTTATCATAAAGGATCCTTCTGGCAAATAGATAAATAAATAAATAGTTTTGGGAAAAGCAAAAACAGTTAGAAATGCCTTTCCCATGCCCTGATTGTAAGACCTAAGCTGCAGGAGTCCATTTCTGCTTGTGTTATGTGTACGTTTCAATGGCTTGTTACTAGAGCTTTCCATACAGGACCTCCCAGTTTATAAACTTCTCTAACAACGGGAGTGTTTAACAATGGTATGTTAAAAAATCTATCTTAGCTCATAAAACTTTGCAAAAAGTGTCATTTACACAGATATTAGAAATACTGTACATACAACCTAGCTGAAAACAGTGGCAATTTTCAAAGAGGTTTGAGCTCCAAATGTCATGTTATCATGATCATCGGGAAAGCACAGCATCGAAAATCAGGCAAGCTTGAGCAGACTTACTCTGGGCTCACTTCTGCTTGTGTGACCAGGGTTGTTTCTCTAGGGCTTCCAGGGGACTTCAGTCCTTGACTCTTCTGCTTATATTTCTTAATTAAGTCCATCAGAACAGCCTGATGTCCAATTTTCTTTACTAGTTGCTGAACCATCCTGTCATTAAGCGCCAGAAGAGCGGCCCCGCTTACCTCTTCCTCTGGGAAAAAGAAAAACAAAACAAAACTCCCTCGTCACGCCTGCCTGGGAAAGCACTATAAAACACAGCACTCTGAGCAGGAAAAATTATTTCTGTTGCTAAAAAGCATCATCTAAACTTGTCCTCTGCCATTAAAAAATAATGTGCATTTTTGACTAAAATAAAACACTGGTACTACATAATTTCAAATTGATGTCTGCTTCTAAGAAAGTACCAGAACATGGAGCCACAACAAAAACTTTTACTTACACATTAACACTTTCCCCCCTTCCAAGTCTCTCTAACAGGCATTGTGCTCATAAAGAAAAAAATCTTGGGAAATTGTTCTTAATACTACCTCCCACGCAATATTCAATACTTGTAAATTCAACACTGCACAAAAACACATGCTGTATTATTTAAGGATAAAACAGTATCATATGCATATATCAAATATGTATTTTAAGTACTCTTAACATTTTATTTTATTTGACTTTATATTTTTTTAATATTCTCCTGTGGATGCTAGGTCAAACGCAAACTCTGCCACAGTCAGCGAAGAAATGAAAGTTCCCCATTGCAGAAACTCCACACCCACGTTCACATGCATCAGGCAACAAAAGTAATTAATGGTAACAGAGGACACTCAATTAACATTTTTTGAAAGTGCAAACAACTCACCTTGAAACCGATGAACTAGCTCTCCTAAGTTTTTCTCCACCAACCAACTACAGACCTGATCAACTGACCAAGTGTCCATTGCTGTGTCCTGTAAATACACCTGTAGAACGAAAGGTGAGAAGGTTCTTCAGTTTTTTCTTTCTGATTGCTATTCTTTTCTTTTTAATAGGAAGCCTTCTAACCTCAGCTCCTTCCTTTGCTGGACTTGTATAGACTCTCAATACTAAGCTTCTTTACAGTTACTGTTTTCCAAACACACATCTAAAAGTTGCAAATAAAAGAAATACTCTAAAATGAGACCGATTTGAACCTATTTCCAAGTCTCATCTCTCAAATTTCTTCACCTTCTCCTACTTTTTTTCCACCGGCATCCCTCAGCTTACTAACAGACAGCCAGAGATGTACAATGGTACCCAATGCTATACCATTAACACCCAGGTTTCTTCACAAAGAAAAGAAAGGTGTGAAATTCACCACTACTAGGCTCATCAGGAAGTGGTTGACATTTACAAAAGGGGGTGGGCAGGGGAGGAAAGGAGGAAGGATCAGATAAAAGGCTGTCAGAGATACTTAGTAAACCAAGACTGGTTAACCCCTTGCAGCTCCCCAGCCAGGAAAGAGCTTGTAGCTGTTTCTGATTGCTTTAGTTTAGCAAAAGGAGGAGTAGGAGCCAAATTGCCCAGGAGAATCTGAATGTTTCTTTCCTTCCTTCCAACAATATTCTTACATATTCCATTCAGTTCTGGAACTTATTGAACAAGAAAAAAACAGTAGGTTAAAACTGAAAAGAAAATTTTGTTGGGTAGATTTGAAATAGGAAAATAATTAAATAATTATTTTTAATAATTATAAGTGAAAGAAATGTCTACAAAGTTTGCAAGATATAATCTTTATTCTGTTGTTTTTGCATACCACTACTCTTCAGCAACTGATTAGAAAACTTAGAATAAGTATGCCAATTTCAATAATTTTTTCCCATTTCTCTTAGGTAGCTGTAAATTTGGGGAGAGGAAAACCCGCAGCAAAATATCTCTAAAACCAAAATCAGTCAAAGGGAAAAATAAAGTTTAAAACCCATTTATTGCTTACAAACTGCACTCCGGGGCTGTCTCTCCTGCTCCAGCAGAAGCTAGCAAGCAAGGACCTCCCCTTGACCTCTCAGATTCAGATAAGCGCTTGGTTGCCCAGGTAATTACCCACTGATAAGGAGATGAACTTCTCTCCACCCCTGAGGATATGCAAATGTACTAAAGCCAGGCTAGATATTCTGGAAATATTACAATTTTACCCACAGGCCACCCCTCCAGAAATCTTGCCTTACAATCTACTCATTCCCCCTCTTCCACAATGGCCCCTGGGCAAGAAAACTGGAGCACCAGGACCTGACTAAAGACATAACAATAGCAACAGCAATAAAATCATGACAATCCTCAAACAGGAGGATTCAGCTAGGTTCAAAGTTCCATGCAGGTTAAGTCCATAGCTCGCCCATTCATAGGCAGGCAGTAGCTAAGGGTTCAGAGCAATCATCATGTGGCAGCTGCAGCCAGGGGGCGCATTCAGGCCACAAGGACTGTAGGAGAAAATAACCTTCAGGGAGATAAGATACATGTTTTAATGACACCAGCATAGGCAAATCTTGTCCATCAGGTAGGAGACATGCAAGAGAGTGGTCATGTGATAAAACAGTGGCAGGAATGGGATCTCGTCCTCGTCTAGCATACCAGACTTTCACCCCTCTTCCTGTAGGAGTTACAGATGGGTCAATATATAGGGTTATGGAAGGTCCATGTACTGGCCATAAAGATAAAACAAAACTTCTCCACAGGATGGTCTTACCTCCTGGACATTTTGGGTACAGTACCATGATCTTTGGGGGCCACTCAGCTCTTACTCCAGGAATACTCATGAGACTAGCTTCCAGGCCTTTCCCCCAAGGTGCCAGAAGGCCAGCCATTGCTGGTCCATGTGTTGAAATATCCAGGGCCATGTCCCTTCAACAGTGTCTCCAGGGCTTAATGCAGCAGGGGCTGGCAGCAGAATATTGCTCTGCTGGCCATATCCTGGCTTCAAAAACTCTTCTTTAGTTTGGACATACAATTGTATAGGAGAGGCGGCAGAGTGTGTGAGCACATCCACAGGGCTCAAAGCTCCTTTGCGTGGCTTCACATTCAAATACCACAGCACTGTCCATAGGCGAGCTGACCAGCCCCGTAGACTATTGGTGTCCAACTTCAGGTCAGATTTAAACAAACTGTTGCAACTCTCTATCATGCCTGCTCCAGTAGGATTATATGGTACATGAAATGTCCACTTTATTCCTAATTGCTGCACCCATTCTTGTAGCTCCTGTCAAGTAAAGTGGGTGCCTTGATCACTCTCAATCACCCGCGGCCGGCCATAGGCTGCAAAGAGATGCTCCAAGCCCCTCTTGGTGGTTTGCTGTTCTGCACAATGTGCAGGAAAAGAAACCAATAGTCCAGTAGCCGTATCCACACAAGTCATGGCATACTGATTTCCTTCTGATATGGACAGAGGCCCAATTTAGTCTATTTGCCACCTGAAAAGGGGTATCGGCCCCCTTACTATTGTCCTATATTGCTGTGGGACTTGGTGTTAAGGCCCTCTTAGAGCACACAAGGCACTCCTTCCAGGCTCTGCTGACTTCTTCAAAGGTCAATGGCAAGCACCACCAATGGGCTATAGCCCACACTGTCTGTTGCTCTGTGTGCAACAAATGCTGGTGTAGCTATTGGGTCACCTCACAGGCGGGCTTTCCTTCTAGCCAGCACACCTGGGCCAATGTGTCTGCTTCATCATTCCCTGGGGATGCCAAAGGCAAATGGCCAGTCACATGATATATGGTAGCAGTCTTAGTCTGACCAGTGGCCCATAGGTCTTGCTACAACTACTGCCTCCAAAGGGGCTGGTGACCAACCATCCAGTTGGCGTGATACCATGTCAGTAGCCATAGGGTCAAGCCCTGATAAGACTGCCCAGCTGTCAGTGCAGACAACTATGGGGGAGGGCTTCTGGGTGATTACGAGCCATACTGCCCACAAATTAGCCCACTGACTGCTCTTCCCCTCTCCATCCTCCATCTTTATTGTCTCAGCCTTAAGTTGGAAAGCCACAGGCTCTACTTCGGGGGCTGCCCACGACTGGAGCCATCTGTATACCAAGCATCTTCAGTTATAGGGGCTTTTCCCTCCTAATAAGAAGTCTCAGCTACCAAGGGCTGAAAAGCAAGTTCTTCCTGCTTTCCACTGGTATACATCACTGGCCCCAATAAGCATTGGAGTTCTCCACTTAAGGCGCTAGTAGAGAGGGAGCTGCACTGCTGTAAATATGCACCCCATTTGGCCAGTATAGGCATCTGTGCCACGCCACTGTGTGGCCTTTGGGTCCAGTCTCGCACCCACCCCATGATGGGATAGGTGATTATTATCTTAGTCGGAGCTGTTCCAGTGATGGGCTCCATAGCCAGCAAGGTGTGGTTCATAGCAGCCAGTTGCTTCTCTATGAAGGTGTACCAGACCTCTGCTCTTTTCCATAGTTGTGACCAGAATCCAATAGTTGGTGTGTCCATTCAAGCCACTGCCAAAGACCCCATCCATAGCCATCTTTGGTTACATGAACATCTAGTTCACAGGGCCTTGATGAGTCCATTACATTCAAGGCCTGTATGGCCTTGACTGCCCGCTTGGCAGCAGTAAAAGCAGCTGCAAATGTCTCATCCCAGTCCCACCTGATGCCCTTTCATACCAACCAGTATAAGGGCTTCAGAATTTGTGCCAAGTGCAGGATAAACACTCTTCAGTAGCCCAAAAGACCCAAAAACTCTTGTAATACTGCCACAGTGGTAGGGGTGGGGAAAGCCTGGACCTTGTCTATGACTGCTTCAGGAACAACTTTAGTTTTACCCAACCAGACAACCCCCAAGAATTTCACAGACAAACCAGGTTCCTGAACCTTGGTGCTGTTTTCACAGCCCATTCTTTTTCCTGTAGATATTGCAACAGTTTAGAAACTGCCCCTTCTAAATCTGCAAGAGAATCAGACATGAGCGTAATATCACCAATGTAGTGATACAGCAGCACTGTTTGCAGTTTCTTCCATGTGGCCAAGTCCTGGGCTACAAGTCCGTGACAGATGGTGGGTCTGTTGAGATATCGCTGTGGAAGGACAGTGAATGTCCACTGCCGGCCTTCCCACATAAAGGCAAACTGTTCCTGGCTTGCCTGTGCTATGTCAATAGAGAAGAAAGCATTAGCAAGGTCCCAGCTCATGGCTGAGGGTGTCCAGAATGTCTGCTATAGATGGGACAGCAGCATGCAAAGAGGGTCTGACTTTATTCAATTCCCTTAGTCCACAGTCATATGCCAGGAGCCGTCTGGCTTTCTCACTGGCCACACTGGAGATTTAAAAGGATTATGAGTGGGCTTTATGATGCCACCCTCTCCAACTCCTGTAGAGTTTCTCAAATTTTCTTGTGCCCCCTCAAACAATTTATACTGCTTAGTATTTGTCACCTGCCGAAGTACAGGCAGAGCTACAGGTGGGTGCTTAGCATGTCCCCTCAGAACTGCTTTTACCACATGCACCCTCAGTCTGAACTCACCTGCAGTGGTCTGTAACCACAGGCCCTGCAGGATGTCTACCCCCAAAATATATTCAGGAAAGGGAGAAATGTACACGGTATACTCCTTTGGGGGTAAACACCCTATCTCCAATGGGATTTGGGCTTTCTACACTCTAATTGCCTTACCCCATAGCCATCTATCACAGCAGGGGTCCCAAGAAAACACTCAGAGTTGCCATGAATCAGAGAACACTCAGCTCCTGTATCCACCAGCGCGAGGATACATTGTACATTCACAGGGGACCAATGAATTGCTAATTCTACATGTGGCCTCCAGTCTCCACCATGTCCCCCAAGGTGGGGACTTTGACAACCCCCTCAGTCAAACCACAATGCCCAATCTTCCTCTGTGGGGGCAAGGGCTCAGGCGAATCCTGAATACTGTCTCCCATGAAGTTTTTCAGGGACACAGGCCAGGCATGAGGCCTTGACTCTGGTTTCTGTGCCCTGGACCTCAGCGGCTGGAACTCCTATTCTGGCTTTAATTGGTGCCACAGTTCTAACAATATTCTATTGGGCTGCCCATTGAGTTTCTCTTTCACTACTCCGGCCTTTATCAAATCAACCCACATCTGGGTCCTAGAGACCTTCACAGGGCCTTTTGTACCTCTCCTTTCAGTCATAGCCTGTATTTCCCTCCATGACCTTATTGCTTCAACTTCCCCCAGATCTGCTAAAGTACAAGTGGCCTCACTTATGGGCTGCCCTAGGTGGGGGGCAAGAGTAGTCACTAGGGACCCAAAGAGAGAGGTGGAAGCTGTATGCAGCAGCAGATTTCTCATTCCTACAGTGAACACCTCCTCACCAGGGCCCTGAGGGTCCATATTATAGATGATATTTTTAATACCTAATTCCCACAGTACCTGTTGGAGCTCTGCATACATTTTCCAACTACTGGAAAAATATGGTAAATCACCCTGATTAGGCCAAACTGTCCTGATGGCATCTGTCAGCCATTCCAGGAGTGTCTGATTCCCTAAGGCGTGATGGGCACTTTGCAATCGCTACCAGAGGGAAGGGTGAGTTGTCAGGGAAACCATTGTACTCATCTCAGTACCTGACACAACAATGTTTTCCACCCCTATATCCCAGAGATGTAAAAGCCATATAGGCAGAGATTCCGATGGCCTCTGCCTATACTGGACGCTCCTGTCCACCAGCTCATCCTGGGTATAGGGGCGGAGCATGGAATGCTCCACAACCTGGGGAGGGGGCGGTTCCTCCCCCTGAAGAGCCCATGGTTGTTTCGTTTATATTTTCTTAATTACAGCTGGGCAGGCCTTTAAAACAGGAGAGGATGGTACCTCCATCCGTGGCCTGAGTAGCAGATCCTCCCATGGCCCCGCCTCCTCCTCTTCTCCCTCCGGCTTCTGCACCAATGGCTCCTCCACTGGCTCAGGGGATGAAGGCACCACTCTTTCCTCCCCGTCCACCATGGCCTCCTGTGATGCGGCTTTTCCTGCTGCCATCCCCCCTTGCCACTGGTAAGGAATCTTCCAGGAACATAACCTGCCTTTTCAGTAACTGTCTCTCTTCTTTAACAGCATCCATAGGTTATCTCCCAGCTCCTCCAAGTGATGCTGACATGGGTCTCTCTCCTGCCTAAGTCCCTCTTCTCCTCACTAACCCTCTCGATAATCTTCTCTTTCAGCTGTATAATATTTTCCACTATCTCGATGAAGAGACCCTACAATTCCAGGCATTACACAGCCCCCTAAGGTCTCCAAGCAGTCTTTCAACTCATGGAGGACTAATTCTGCAGCTTCCAGTGTCTCTACCCTTCCCCAGTTCTGGGGAAGGCCCCACCCCTCTAACAGGTACTTTACCCTAGACCAATTCCCCACCAGGGGTTCCCAGTGCCCCACAGCTGGGGGGATTATAACAGGTGAAGCAGCACCCTCTGCTGATACATCCACTGGAGCCTCCCCACCATCCACAGGGGGGCTTCCGGGCATCTCCCATCATTTCTAAGGGCAGCCCTCCTGAAGGTCACACCCATTATGGCAGATTTTGGGTTCAGAGGAATCCTGTCGACTACCACCAGATGAAAGTCTGGAGAGAGGAAATCCCGGGGCAAAACACCTCTAAAACTGAAATCAGTCAAAGGGAGAAATAAAGTGTGAAACTTGTTTATTGCTTACAAACTGCAGTCTGGGGCCATCTCTCTCTCCTGCTCCATCAGAAGCAAGCAAGCAAGGACCTCTCCTTACCCTCTCAGGTTCAGATAAGCCCTTGGTTGCCCAGGTAATTATCCATTGACTATGGAGATGAACTTCTCTCCACCCCTGAGGATATGCAAATGCACTAAAGCCAGGCCAGATATCCTGGAAATATTACAATTTTACCCCCAGCAGCTCATTGCTTTTTTAAAATAATTCAATCCAAATTACTCTTAATGGACTGGGGAGAAACTGAAAAACCTAAAACATTTTAATCTTTTAATGTTACTTTTGATTTCAACTTTCAATTTAAATGGTCCAGATTTACTCATACAGGAAGATAACCATTCTATAAAGACAGGAAAAGGCTACTCTTAGAGAAATGGAATAATAAGAAAAAGGATAAAAATATTTATTAGATCATATATTTGAATTTTATTGCTAGACGTTCTCAAAATAAATATCTACTATAATTTTTACTTTTGTGCATTTGAGTAAGTTATAATTTCCAACATCATAGTTACAGTGGTGGAGAGGGAAAACATGTTTACCTTTCACACTTGGCAATCTGAAAAGATAACAGCCTTCAAAAATCATTTCCTAGAAAACAAGTACACTTCAAAGTAATAAGCCACATTCACATAAGTATTCACAAACACCAAGTTGCAAAATTGAAAACAAGGGTTAAATATGGAAGACTGTCTTTCCGAATTACAGCAGTGGATTTAACTTGCTATGACAACAGTAGCCACAGAACTCCTCCCTTAGGCTAAGCAGCAATATCAGGGTGTGAAAAGTCATTATTTGCGAGGCTCTGGTGTAAATTAAAAATCACACCTTCCTGTCACACTTCTGGCTTCCTTGTGAAGAGTAGGACTTAGAAAAAAAGAAAAAAGAAAACAATTCTCTAAACTCCCAAGATTAAAAGGTATGCAGAACAGAAGATATACTTCCCTGCAGCCTTCAATGGATAAAAGGAAATTGGAAAATAAAATATTTGGAAACCTCCTCATCTTTTTTTACTTCCCAGATTTTTACCCAATTCTACTTCTGGGAAAAAAAATAATTGTCAAATTTTAACCTCATACATACATAGTTAGATTTTTAAAAGTATTGTTTTTGTCATTTATTTTTCTGAATATGTAAGAATAGAAAATAACTGCTTATACGATGTAACATCTCTAAATATCAAACTTACAACGTCCTCTCACATAAATAATGGATATATTATTCTCTTATGCATCATAAAAGAATAAAAAAATATGTCAAGTGAGAAAAGACATATACGTCAGCTTTACTGGGTATCCAACAGTTTCAGAAACATCGGAAAAGACTTCAAAATGTGTGGGCACATATTATCACAAAATATTTTAAGACACAATAATAAAATTAAAAATATTTCATAATAACATTATGTGTGAATACTCCAGTCAAACCATTCTCATTATTTAAGTTATACTTCAAAAAAATAAATTTGTATTAAATATTAAAGGATCTCATCCAATTAAAGCCAGGAAAGGGTATGTCTACCTAAAGTTTTATTTAATAATGGGGACAGTTTTATTTAATAAATTTGTTAAAACTCCAAAGGAAGATAATAGTGCAAACTGTTGTGAATGTGGTTTGTATTCTTCAAGAGCAACATAGCATATAACAACATCAACCACAAATAAGCACTTTTAAAATATGTAAGAACATTTTGCCACTTTTCTTCCTGTTTTCATTTTTAGAAATTTTTCCAAAGTCCAGAAACTGAGAGAACAAAAAGATTTTTAAAAGCTTTGCTAGAAGCAAAGGCCCTCTCCTGGACCAATGCCTCATCCGTCCCAGGGTAAAAGCACCTCGCGGGGACTGTACTTGGAGGAGTGAGACATTCAGCAACAGATCAAGCACTGTTAGTGAAAAAGGACTACTGAGGTATAAAGATAGAGTTGTGGCTATTAAAAATAGAAGTGTGGCTATGGCATGGAGCAATGTCCAAGCAATTCTGTTGGGTAGCAGCCTTGGTACAACAAGAAGCTGCGGCATCATTATACCTCAGTGGAACGAAATACTTCATCCACTTTTCACCATTGTTTATTCCAGTTATCACCAGACCAGGAGGAATGAAAACCAGAACAACTACAATGCCTTGTATACCTTAGTCATCAAGCTCTTTGCTGCCTAGATGGCTAAGAGCTGGGCAAATGGTGATACACGATAGAAGTCAGAAGCCTTACTGAGGAGATGAGACATGTGCATATGCAGAATATAACATAGAATCGATATTGATGGGTGCTATCAAAGCACAATAGGCTGGATTTTCCCACTTCCCTGGAAATGAATGAATCTTTATTTGTAATCTGAATGGAAGATACAGTTTAGATAGTGAAAGAGCCAGAGGAAGTGGGATCAATAGAACACAGTAAAAGTGAAAAGCTGGAAATAAGAAAGTCGTGTGTTAGGACCTGAAAGTGGACCACACTGCCTGGAAGGGTGAACACATGGTAAGGAATAATAGCAGACAAGGTCTGAAGCTCACTGGAGTACATGGAATACTGACTTCAGAGTTTATAGACACACTTAAGCTAGGGAAAGTCATTGGCTGATCGTATCTTCCATGCTTTAGAAAGATTATTTACACAACTGAGCCAGATAAATTAAAAGAAAGGGTATTCTTCCTTGAAGTAAATTGTGTATGAAATGGAAGGGTTTAGCTCTTACTAAATATTCATGTATGCACCAATTTTTCTTCACTTCAGAGGAATAGATGTTTACATTAATCTTTCAAAGAATTATGGAAATAAAACTTTCATCCACCATAGGCAAAAAGGAAGTGAGATCTACAAAGCTATCTGACAGACAAGTGAAACACACCAGAAGGGGCTGTCAGTACACATCAAGCTGGACATATGAAATTGCCATTTTCATACATACAAGAGTCCAAGATCAATTATTTCTTATGGTTGAATTTAAGATTTTGATTTTGTGAACACTACTGATTTTGTTGGTTCCATTAATCCAGAAAATCTTATCAGAGTTATAAGTAATTCACATCACCCCCAAGAAATTTGAGGAAGAGAGTGGGGAGATTTTTATATTAATTTAGATTATATTTTTACATTTATAAAGAAACTAAGGAGCAGTTTATCCAGGAGGTTTAATTAAATTAATGAACAAAAATGGCAATGATCCAGCATCCCAGGTTTTGGGGGTTTTGAGTTACAAACACCCCACCTTTTGGCTTTTAAGTCAAACTTATGGTTCATCCTAGCTTCTGCCTACTTAACTGTCAAAATGTATGGATCAGCAACATGAACTATAACCCTTTGGCTTCTTGCCAGAGATGGTAACTCTGAGCTATGTTAACATTAATCAAAAGCTGAATGTGTAACTAGAAGACTTGATAATCTGAAGTCAGTTTTTTTCAGAATTAATTTATAATTCTAATTAATACTCAAATGTGGTTATTGTATATGTTCCTACTATGGTACTACTATTTATCTGGAATGACAAATAAGCAAAAGCACATAGGAATACTTGGCAAAAGGATTTGTACTCTGATGCAGAAAAGTACTGTAAAAACACAGTAAGTGTAGAAGCATGGATCTGGAGCGAAAGAGGACAAATTGAAACAGCAGAAATCTGGCAACAGAATATACATATGGAAGTATTAAAATATGGAAGTATTAACATGATGTTGACCCAAATTTGTGATGAGGGAAGGGATTATTTAACAAATTTTGTTGCAACACTATCTCATATCATCTATACAATAATTTTATAATCTAATTATATAATCTAACTGTATAATTACCTCAACAAATGAAGTATGAAAATCAAGTAAAAAAAGAAAATAAAGATTACAAAATAAAAATAAAAGGTTGATAGATCTGACTACAAAAAATAAAAACGTATGTATACACATATAATGTATAACTATAAGGAATATAATAATTCCTTAAAACCTATAAGAAAGGAGTAAACCAATAGAAAAATAATGGGCAAATCATGAACAAAATTTTAAATAATTAAATATCCAAAATGAATAACAATCTTTGTAATAAAAATAAATACCATTTTCATTTACTCTGTTAGAAAAGGAGAAAATTTAAAAAGATTAGCAAGAGTGAAAGCTCTAATATTCTCTTACACACTGCTAAGGAACATAAAAATTGGTATACCTTATTCTGTTTCAGTATTCCTATTTTATAGGTGAAGACTCTGATGTTTACAGAAGTAATTTACCTAAGATCCCAAAGCTTGTAAGGGAAACAGCAGACTTGAACCCATCTGTCCAACTTTAAAGTCTGCTAATATAAGTAAAAAATCATCAAAATATTCCTACACCTTGACTCCAGAATAACATTTCTAAGAACTTACCCTATGGAAATCTTCAAAATGGATACAATGATATGCACTATAACGATAGGCAGAACAGCAAAGAAATTGGACAAAGTTTTCAGCAATAAGAATTGACTACTGAATTACAGTTATTTATATTTAAAATGGAATATTCTGCAGAGATTAAAAATTTTGTTTTAGAAAAATTACAAAATGGAGAAGCAGTCATGAAATTTAATTAAGTGAAAATAAGTTTAAGATAATGTGATTCAATTGTGTAGGAAGGATAAAAATAGAAATAGAACTACACAGGTAGTGCAAAGACTGTGAAAATACATACCTAAAGGGAAAAGTGGCTCTCCCAGTCTGGTGGAACTAAGGCATTTTTTTTTCTAATTTACTATTCTCAAAATTTTCTTAAGAAAGAATTTACTTTTATTTTTATTTTCAGGCAAGTTAGGATTTTAAAGATAAAAGGGAAAAAGTGGTATTTATGGATCGTTGCTGGAGAGGCCTCAGTACATCGGTTCTACACTAGACGATCAAAAGAGAGAATGCTAGGCCAGATCCAGTCCCTCAGTGTGGTTTTGATGACTATTTCACTTTAAAAATGAAAGAGTTCACCTACAAATCTGGAATCTTTATTTCTGATGAAAAATCAAAAGTTCTGGCAATGCTGTGCTCAAATTTCTGAATGACAGCTCTCTGAGTAATGGCTGTTCCCTTGGAAGAAGAATAAGACACTCTCTGAGGTTCACTGCAGGGTATAAAAAGCAGAAAATAATTTTGAAACAGGTGGGATCTCACCTAATATTTGTCAATTCTTGAAAGAAGAAGGTCTTACAAACAGTGATAAGTAACCACATATGTATATGTGTAGGTATATGTGCACAATAATACATTTTTGAGCACACTTAATTCTTTATTAATTTTTTAATTCCTAGGAGGAATAATTGATGAGATAAACATTTGCCATAGCAACTTAAAGGTAGAGATGATAATACATATATTAGAATTTAGGAACTGAAACAAAGTCAGTGACTCGAAGCTTTATGTCTCAGAAGCCCTACTGTGTTGAGGCTTTCATTTTTCCTGATAACTATACCTTGAGGTAAAATGCATGAATATTTATGGAACATAGACACAGACTTAGTGTAATTCTTGTTACATAGCTCAGTGTGCATGTGATAGTGTAAGTGAGAATTGCTTGTTTTATGGCTCTGAATGGTGACAAGAACTTATGTTATTAAAATATTACAGTTATTAAAATGTTTCTTAGGAGCCATTCATCTGTTAGGGCACATGACAATTGACTTCTTCATCCTCCTGTAAGGCTTAGCAGGTACAGTCAAGCTAGGCTCTCTTAATCTCTTATCCTGAATGCTGGTCTGACTCTGTAGACAGACCCCTTCTGTAAGAAAAGGACACAGGCAGTCAATCTCAGTGCAGTGCAGCTCAAACCAGATATAGGAGCTAAGGGGGTTAAAAAAAAAGGCACGGGATCCAGTACTTTTCCTATAAGATTGGTGCAGGATGAGTGACAAATGCTCATGTTTCTGTCAGCCCTGGGTTTCCCTGAACACCGATGGGATTTTCAAACTTTTTGTTAATACAAAGCTACTTTTCCTGAAAAAAAATTGTCCCCCAAAAGAAAAAGTGGTACCAACTGGTAAGCTAAGGTCTAATGTTAAGTCTGAGTATATGTTCAAATTTGTGTTTGTGCTTGTGTGTGTGTGTGTGTGTGTGTGTGTGTGTGTGTTGATAGATAGATGATAGATATAAATGATAGATAGATAGATACATAGATAGATAGATAAATAGATGATAGCTGATAGATAGACATAGCAGGACTGAGTAAATGAGCAAGTGAGCATGGGAAGATGGGAGCAGAGGAAAAGATTATTATTAAAGATGACAAACAAATGGTAAAATAATCATTCTGGAAACAAAGACTGTAAGGAATGTAATAAAATATTTCTTCCTTTTTAGATTCTTTCATGGTAAACAATGTTTTAAAATATCTACAATTAAAAAAAATTTCTCTTATCTTGCTTATTTCCACCATTCCTTGGTCACATTTGGGAACAACTGTGGCACACCAGGGTAAAGGTGAAAGTAGTTTAGAGGAAGAGGAAGAAAAATAATAAGTTTGATTAAATTAGGTCTTCCCCAAAGCTTAAAATATGAAAAAAAAGTCAGTATTTCCATAAGAAGACCTAAAAAGAACTTGTCATTTTAAATTTCTTGGCACTTAGCATACAGCCTGAAAAATGCTTGCCCGGGCCTGGTAAAATACTAAGAAGAGAAGCCTAAAGTGATTTAAGCTATCAGCCTGCTGTCAGCTTAATCCTAGCTTCATTATCTATGATCACATTACCCTTTTTATCCAATTGCCTAATTCCCCTTTTGGTTTGTCCATATCAGATTGTTCTCTTCCTGGCAGAGTTTTCCATCCATTGCTGCAGAAGTATTTGCAGTAATTCAGTACACTCAGTGTTCCTGGGGAAGGGCACCACAGAAGGCTGTCACCTGGTGGGGCTTGATGGGCAGACTGGGGTTGAATGGGGTAAGAGGTGCTGTTGAAGGGTGTAAGGATGCTGATATGCTGCTTCTTTCTCAGTTGAACTCAGAATTCAGAATTTAATTTAAAAAAATATATAATATACTTCCCAATTTATCTAATGTAAGAGTCAACCAAGGGGTACTTCATGAATATATTGCTTCCCAAGCCTTTTCCCAAAAGATTCTGATTCGAATGGCTTGGAGTAAGTCTCTGTAATAAGCATTTTAAATCATTTCCAGTGATTCTGATGGTTAGCCAAGTTTCAGAGGCAATTGAAATATTCATGATGATTTATTTACAATTAATAGGGCCCAACAGGTCAAAGTTGGCACATGGTGTCATCCTAAAATGTCATTATGCATCAACCATACCATTGAGAAAATTTTTAGCACTTTATCAAAATATTCATGTGCTGAAATTAATGTCACTGATAATACATAATTTGATAATATATAATATTGGTACTGATAATATATAATAATGTCATTGAAATTAATGGAGGAATATTGTATTTACAAGAGTTTTTCATAAAGCAAAGAATGTACAATGCAGTAACCTTATTTTTAAAATATTTCTTATTGGGATAAAGTATACAGAGCATAAAATTTACCACTTAACCCTTTTTGTGTCTGCAACTCAATGGCATTAAGTACATTCACATTGTTGTCAGCCACCACTAATAACATCCCCAGAACTTTTCATCATCCCAAACTAAAACCGTACCCATGAAACAATAACTCCCATCCTGCTCCCCCTTCCCCAATGCCTGATACCACCATTCTAATTTCTGTCACTGTGAATTTGATTATTCTGGGTATCTTACAGAAGTGGAATCAGACAGTGTTTGTCCTTCTGTATCTGGCTTACTTCCCTTAGTATAATGCTTTCAATGGTGTAGCATGTATCAGAATCTCCTTCCTTTTTAAGGCTAGAGAACATTCCCTTGTCTGTTTATATCACATTTTGCAGATGGACATTTAGATCCTTTGCACCTTTTGGCTGTTGTGAATAATGCGGACATGAACATGGGTGTAGAAATATCCGTTCGAGCCCCTGCTTTAGTAAGCTGATTTTCATGGTTATGAAAGTCAGAGGAATGATTTGGCATACCTTGATTTCCTGCTACATCACTAGCAGACATGGAGACCATACATGCATCTTCCAATCTGGCAAAATCCTCTCATTTCCTCAACAGGAAAATAGAGTTTCAGAAACACCAAGTGACTTGTGCAAGGATGAGGATGCACTGTTTATCAGGCCCAGTGAAGCAAGTACAATGAAATCTGTTAAATGATACCAGCCTATAAGGCATTTTCATCCTAAGATAGACTGGAAGCCCTTGAAGGATGACAACAGTGTCTCCTCTTTGTATTTCCTGTGCTGAGAACTAAAAACACATAGCAGGACTCAAAGATCGTTCAGTAAATAGTCCAAGGCATAGATAACACGCAATTTCTGTGTGAATATGACGTGAAGGAACTCATATGCAGGTTGTATATACAGAGGCAAATGCTTATCTTAACCCAGAGCTGCCCAACCCCAGTGCCTGAGCCCACAGGTTGCCAGTAGTGAGAACTGGATCTCTCTCTGCTGTAGCTAGGATTTCTTCCAGGTTCAAAGACTTCAAGCTGTGTCATTCAGTTAGCCCATTATTGGGCACTAAAAAATATTCTTTTCTTTATTCTTTATCTTTTCACGATGTGAAAAAGTTTCAGAAGCCAGGCTAGCAAATGGAACTTGGGAGAACCAGAGGGGATGATACAACAATGGTTCAGTCATTACCTCTTGCTGCATGTTAATCTCCAGGAAGTTTAAAAAAATAAACTAGTGCCCAGCTTCCACACAAGTCCAATGAAATGAGAGCTTCTGGAGAGTGGATCACAGGCATTAGTATCGTTTAAAGCTCTCTCCGTTGATTCCAACGTACATCAGGGCTTTGTACATTCAGTGGTGTAGACAAAGCAGGGAACAGACATCCAGAAACGGGAAAAGACTGTCTGGAAGCATCTCCTTTTGGGGCCTCCCCTTGAACTGTATGCAGTCAACCCCAGGGAGGATCTCCTGGAGACCTGCAGGTGGGAGGTGAGAGAAGACAGTACTCAGCAGAGGCATTTCTATGTGCATCTGGGACAATTCCCAAGCCTGCATTTCTTCCTCCTCACTACCACCCCTCTCCCGCTGGGGCTCTGGGCTCAATGCCATGGGGGAGGAACATGGCAGTGTAGAAACCAGAAATGAGCATGGGTATTTCTGGTTATTTAAAATAAAAGCCTAGGCCCTAAGAGAAGCTTAGGTACTTCTTGGGTTTAGAGAGAGTATTCTGATAAAATGTACAGAGAGCTGGACTTTTCCAGACTGGAGACAGTCTTCTAAGGGAGGCAGGCATCTCTGACTTTCAATGGCACTGCTAGGGAGACAGCAATGCTCTGCTGAGGGTCTGCACAGATCTGACCCTGGGGCAAGTCTCCTGTGCCCAGGCAGAGCCCAGATGTAGTAGTGAGCCCCTGGACCCAAGGACCATGTCAATAGGGACAGTGGACATTTTGATAGAAAACTGTGTGTCTGATGACCAAAGGCCAGGGCCACCTGGACAGAGGCCCCACGTCCACCCTCAATATTTTAGCAGTGCTTATGCTATGCAATCCATGACACAGCCATAGGCAGTAAGAGCGGGGAGCTCCAGGATGAATTGAAGTTGCTTATCTTTCTCCTTACTCTGGTGGAACTGGGGCTCATAACCTGGTATTTAATTGCTATGAAATAATGAAATTTGATACACTACACTACTTTTTTTATTGGAATGAGGTCTATATTTGTGTGCTGACATTTTTAAAAAATTAAGGAAGTCACAAGTATTAAGAGAAATCAGGGGTGGCAGAACATGAATTAGGTGCACCATAGCATCATGTTATATTTCTGTTATGACCTTCATCACCTAGAATAAAATTGCTTATGAAGTATTGCTTTCCTCACAGTAAATTCCTTGAGGATAAGGACTGAGTCTTAAGCAACTTTGTAGTTCTGACACTTAGTGCTATGCCTGGCACAGAGAAAAGCCATCGATTAATGATAAGTCAATGAACGGCATAGCTCCTTATGGGTAAATTCATAGGTAGTAATCTGGTTAGCTGGTAAAATGCATCACTAGTAAACTTCATGGCTCCTTAAGAGGAAATGAACTGCTTGTCTAGTTAGGGAAGAAGCTTGAAGCGAAAGAGTCAGCAAATCTCACCACAGTGACAGTTTTAACAGTTAGCAGATTAATTTCAGACTCTGAAATGTAGGCAAGTTTCATAGCTGGAGAATTCATTTTGCTCTAGTCATAACTCCTAAGACAAATACCAGCACATGTGAATACTATAAAATGTCTTACAGTAAATTGTGATGTGTCTTGAAAAAAAATTTAAAGAATGACTCTGCGGTATTATTATCTTACTCATATTGTAGAAACTGTGATGCAGAACAATGTTGATTAAATTGCTAAAGAAAAGAATGCGCAGGCAGAGAAAGACAAATACCATAGGATCTCACTTTTTGTGGACTATAAAAACAAAGCAAAACAGAAGGAGCAAAACAGCATTTGACTCACAGTCAGAGAAGTGACTCGCGGTTACCATGGGGGAGGGGTTGGGGCGGGTGCAGGGCGGAGGGGGATAAGGGCATAATCATTCACGATCACAATATAAATTGGTCACGGAGACTGTTGAACCACTGTGATGTAAGATTGCCTGTTAACGATACTTTAATAAAAATAAATAAATTTTTTTTTAAGAAAAAGAAAAGAAGCAGATTTATTTCCATCAAGCTCCCTAAAGAGTTCCTAAGAACCTAAGTTCTGTAGCTGTTACTTTCATCCCATCAGAAGAATGGTATTACACTGGAACTCTTTGCATGTACAGCATTTATGGCACAACCCAAAAGACTTTGTGATGGGAACGTTCAGCAGACTGGCACCAAGCAGGGCCAGAGGACGGAGAGACTGTTGGGCTGCTCCAGTCATTTCCAGGACATGGTGTCTGCTGTGCCCAAAGGTAGGGAAAGGTTTGTTTGCCTCTTGGGTGCACAATCCTGGGACTCTTTCTGTTTAGCAGAAGGATGACTTCTCCACAAATATTTGTTGAATAAATTGAATGAACAAACAAATTCAGTCCAGGTTAAAGAAATCTTACTAACACCTTGGGGCCAAGATAAAGACACATAGACTGGGTGGTAAGACAGTAAAGACTATTTAAAATAAGCCAAAGAATCATACCGGAAAACGTCTATGTTTTCTAAAGATGTTCTAAGATCTTTAAACTTCTAAGATCTTCCCCTAACATAGGGGAATATCTTCAACTGTCTTGCTCCTCAGTTCAGCCTGTAGTCACATTCTCTTCAACTGCATTATCAATGCCTTAGATAAGAAAACAAAGATTTCAAAGACCTTAAAAATTGTGTGTATGTGTATACCATTTTTATGTTACTTATGATGATAGGGATAATGTAATTACTATAGGAAACGTGGGAAATATGGGTGATATAAAGAAAAAAATTTAAACTCTATAATGTATATGTTTTAATATAGTTAACACTATATATATAGTAAGTGGTTACTTTTATTTTTTATGTCTGTCATCTCTCCGGATATCAAAGAAATTTCCCTTCATCATTCACCTTTAAAAAACATGATTTTTAACAAATTAGCATTTATGAAAGTATAATTTATGGAGTATAATTTAATTTGCCTACCTCAAACGTTTGCTGTTCAAATTGTTCCTGGTTGTGTGTGTGTGTGTGTTGTTATGAAGAATAATGTTACAGTGAGCATTTTTGTTTGTAAATAGCTCAAAGGTAGTTTAAGGATACTTCCTTCACCAATCAGGTTGTTGAGTCAAAGGTATAAACAATTATAAGGTTTTTGATATATATTTTTTTCTGCCAAGTCACTTTCTAGAAGGCATATCCCCCAAGCCCTCCTATATTAACACCATAGACTCTAATGCTAAACAATAGACCTTTTATCATAAATGGAAATACCATATAGTTGTATTGTCCAATAGTAGCCCCTAACCACATATGGTTATTAAGTATTTGAAATGTGGTTAATGTGGCCAAGGAAATGAATTTTTAATTTTATTTAAGTTTAATTAATTTAAATTAAAATGGATGTGTCTCCTGGCTACCATATTGAACAGCATAGTTAGTTTCTGTGTAACTAAACCCTTAACTATGAGGAATGGGTGACAGAACTTGTCAGTGGCCACCCATAGCCTCTCAAGTCTAATCCTTATAGTGTGAGAAAGGCTTACTTCCATTGCCAAGGGCCTTTCTTTAGCAATTAGAGCCCATGATGCCCAGGGCAGATTGAAAGTGGGATAGTCTTAACAATGGGAAGATAAGACTTAGTGTATAAAACCCATGTGGAATGGAAGGCCACTGTATCTCAGAGACACAAGTTCTACTCCAACTTCAAGAGTCCCCAAGCAGGATCAACTTCAATTCTCTATTATGGTAACAAGCTTGTTACTTTACCTTTTATGCACTGTCTTGTCTACCCTGCTTCATTTCTCCACTTATCTCCTAGTGTTTCTTTGCACCCAAGTTCTCTCAGGATCTGCTTCTTGGGAAACCAAAACTAAGAGTGCCACCAGTTCCAGAAATAAACCTACACATTGGAATGGCTAGAGACACTATTATCTGAGAGCACACCGTTTAAGAGTTCAAGTAATAGAGGCAAACAGCTGAGGTTCAAATCTTGGCCTAGCTTTTTCTGGATGTATGACCCTGGGCACATTATACAACCTAAGTCTCAGTTTCTTTTTCCTGTAAAAAGAAAGATAATAACTGTGCCAGCTCATAGGACTGTGATAATGCATGATGAGCAACTAGCAAATGTTGGTATTTAACATTTATTATTATTTTATTCATTATTTTTTTAATAATGGTGTGGAATGCTATTTGCTAAATGGGTCAACTTGGTTTATGAAAAACTGGAATATCTTCCAAGGTGCTTATCAGGAGAATTAGCCAATGGGAAGATAGAAAAGGCATTTCACCAGTGTGGCCCAAGTCTTGGGTCATTTACTGTGACATAAGCTGAGCTTGTGCTAAGTTTCTGATGGCCAAAAGCAGGCATGGCTAGAAGTATCAGAGGAACAGTACAATGGATTTGTCAGACCACAGGTCTGAGGGCACAGTCTTCTGTAAGACTGACCTTGCTTCAAAACCAGTTACAAGTTCAGGATTTCCTAGGGCTGCCCTCACTTCTGGCTAGCTAGCTACAAATTTGGAGGTTCCCACAACCACTTTAGGATAAGGAATGCACTAGAAAGACTGACAGAACTTACTGCAAGTGCTCTATGTATGATTACAGTTTTATGTAGAAAAGGGGTACACGTTTGAACCAACCAAAAGAAGAGATGCATAGGATGAAGACTGGAAGAGTTCCAAATGCAGTTTCCATCATCTTCTGGACAGGCCCCCTTGCAGTATCAAAGCGTGACAATACCCATAGCACTGCTAACTGGGTAAGTTCACTCATTCTTCAGTGTCTGGAGTTTTACTGCGCTTACATTATTTGGACACATTTGATTGACTCACAACAGAAAGATACTTCTGTCACTTGGCAAATTCCAAGGGTTTAGATGTTATCTCCCAGGGACAAAGGCAAGCCAAATCCTTTATGATACTGACAGTAATTGGACTGATGTGCAGTGAGTCTATGAGATCCACCATCACTGTGGAGATAGAGCATAATGTGTGGACCCAGTGCCCTCATTCTCTGTGATTTCAAAGCCTAAAAAGCAAATGATATGAGGAAAACTTAATGACAGTCCACCACAGGCCACAACCATGGAATTCTTCATAGACTCTCAAAAATGATCTCGGTTTGCCACCTTACATTGACTGAGCTGACCCATATGCTAGCAAGGGGAGATATGAGAAACTTCTTTTGTATTCGTAACACAATTTTCACCTGTAGTTCTCTGTATCCAAGGGAAAAAACATACTAAGGGAGGAAGGGAAGAGACAGAGAGCAAAATGAAAGCATTTTCTTTTTTGTGACTTCGTTCAAAGAAACAAACACATGCAACCAAACTCTTGTCTATTCATTTCTATAATCAAACTACGGTATTATACAAATGAATGGGTCATTTGCCTTCATATGTCACTCAGGGTTCACCTTTTGCTTTCTGGGCTAGAAGCCACATCAGCACAAAAATTATTCTTAGTCGATTTCAGCCTTGCATGGAGATGATACAGGATGGTGAGGAGATTTGATTTGCACTGTGAAAGCTGCCAGGAAAGAGAAATTCCCAAAATGTATGTGTCATCTTGTATAAAGTCCTTGATTATTAATCAGCCTTAACTCTCTGATTTGATTGTTAATCGTTGATGCTTTAAATTTCAAGCTCAAAATGGAAAGAACTTGATTTAATTTTACAATTAATGAAAGCTTCATTCCATCCTTCTAGCTATCCAGCAAAGTGAATGAAAAGTAATTGAGGTCATCAAAGATCCTGAGTTGAATGGAAGAATAAATGTCAAGCATCTGCTTGGGTTTCTATTCAACATTGATTTGGTAGGAAGGCATCACTTTAAAAAGCCAGACTGGCTGAAAGGTGACATTTGGCCTTTGGGGTATGCTGGTTTTCTCTTTTAATCAAAACCCTGAAGTAGCATCACTTGATTTCTGTCACTATGGAAGCCGACTTGGTGCATGTAAGATTAATCTAGTGCTTGAGAGGTAAAAATCAACTTTACTTTAAAAATTAATTTTATGGAACATTACTCTCTTATATAAGCTAATTGCTTTTGCAGTGAAGACCAAATTACTTCCTTTTAAAAAGACAGGTTTGTGGGTAATCTTTTCATATGCTTCTACAGCCTGAATATAATCCTATTCGTTTATAAGGTCATTCTAGGATAATTCTATAGGTTTTTGGAACTAAATTTTGTTGTTTAATTACATTATTTAATTAGATATAAATATAGGTATGCTCCTCAAAATACCTTAATTCTTAAGAGTTTCTTTGGGAAAGAAACCTTGGATTAAGGATTGCTATTATGTGAATTTTGAATTACTGCTGATCAGATAATGTTCCCTGCTTGCTAACAAGTCCAAACAATTGACATAAAATGACTGACCCCTTTTCTGTTTTTTCATAAACATGAAATATATTTTAATATTTTTGAATTAGAAATGTATTCACATAAATACATTTCTAATTTAACCTCAACTTCTAATTCATCTTCTAACTCAAACTTTTAATTAAAAGATTGCAACAATTTTTAAAGAAATATGAAAATATTCTTTTCCCCATCCACTAAATTTCCCCTCCTTGCCAGTCACCCTGTTTTATTCTCCTACCCTTTCATTATTTCTGTATACAAATATAAGATAATGCAAATACATCTTCTCATGTTTCTTCATTCTGTGAAAAGTAGTACACCAAATACATTGCTATTTTTTATTAAAAATAAGTGTCAGAAATATTTCCTTATTAGAGCAGATGGCGTCCTTATTCTTTTCCACAGCCATTATTTGGTACCGTTGCTTCATCAACCAGTGTCTTAGGGATTCACATGGGATGTTACCTAGCTCTTGCTAATTGAAACAACACTGCGCATTGGTATACACCTTTTATTGTGAGTAAAGGGATCTGTTGAATACATTCCCCAGAGAATAACTGCTGGATCAAAAATTAAGTGAATTTGTCATTTTGGTAGATATTTTTGGATAAATTGCCAAACTGGCCTTCATAGCACTTTATTTATTTTTCTTTTTTTCCTGTTAGCAATGTCTAGAAGGTTCCTTGAAACCCTATCTTCCTTACCATTGCATGTTGCCAAACTATGGGGTTTTTGTCACTATTATTTAGCAGAGGTTTAATTAATGTAAAGTTAATCGCTTCTTCATTTTTTTCAAGATCAATTTATATTTATTTATGTGAAGTTCGTATGTCTCTATTAGTTTTTATTATGACTATTTCCTCTCAATATCAAAGACTTTTTAAAGCAAATTTATTGAAGTTTAATTGATGTTTATTAATGATTCGTTAATTAGTTGATGTTTATTACAGTTTAATGATAAACTGCACATATTTGATGGGCACAGTTTGATAAATTTTCTCACACAGATATATCCATGAACGTTATGACTATATAACATTATATACATATATATAATATATGTCTCTCTATATAAAATATATATGTCTGTATCTATATGAAACCATCACCATAATCAAAAAAAGGAACATTTCCATCACCCCAAAAGTTTCATGTCCCTGATTACTACCAAATCTGCCAAACAAACCTGACCTACGCTGTAAGGTTGTCCTTGAACACACAGGAAAACACTGCTTGTATTCCACCCAACTGCAGATTCTCCTGCCCTACTGATGGGTACGGGTGGTCCAAGCCTCATATTCACTCACTGTCATGTCAAGGTTGAAAGGTTGTTTTTCTTTGAACTGTCATCCTTTTATATTTTTCTAATCTGTTTGAAATTTCAATTCGTTTTACAAGGAAATGGAGAAATTACAGTTCTTAAATTAACAAATGGAATTTTTATTTTGGCTTTACTATAATAAATATGGAAATATCCATGCTTTTCTCTAATGAGTTAAATAAGGTACTGATGGAAAAAGTATATATTTATGCCTAGCAACAGTGTATATGATGCTATAAAATGCGGTTCTATGCAAGCTATAAAGCTTACCTGTATGTAATCATATTGTCTGCTGGCAGAGTTAAATCATATTGTGTCTAGTGCTCTCATCATTCAACTCTAGTATAGATAGGGCTGTTATTTTTACAAGTGCTTTTTACAAACCAATTCCAAGTGTTCTGCAATAATCAACAACAAAAAAATTCAGCAATAATTTGATTTCCTACTAAGCTTGAACATTGTGGTGAGTTTTGAATTGAACAGTGGCTTCTTTAATGATATAATTTTTCTCTTAAATTTCTGTTTATTGATATGAAATTTAGATCTTTAAGTATAGATTCACTGTTAGATTGAACATGAAATATCAATAGTCAAAAAAATTGAAGATTTTTCCACCTGGGCCATATTCTAAGGTTTGCAAAGCATACATCTAGAACTATCTATTTTTAGACTTGGAAACAGTAAGAAGATATTTGAAATGAATCTAAATCACTTACTACCTTAAAATTAAAGGATAAAGTAATTACTTTTCAGTATTTGAAAAAGTTTGAAACACAAGTAAATGTAATATTTGGTTAAAGTTCAAATTATGTAATAGTGGCTAATTTTTTCAGTTAGTATTTTACAATAATGATAGCAGTAACAAAGTAACATTTATTGAGCAATTTCTACATTTTAGGAACTGTGCAAATGATGTAAGGCATTGTCTCATATAATCATTAGCATGGTAATACTATTATTATGTGTACTTTATAGTTGAGATGTAAAGTAAATAAACTAACTTAAAAGCTAATAAGTAAAGTGGATGATTTTCAAACCCAGAGATCAAACTCATACACACAGCCTAACCAATTATTAAGTTATGGGATTTTAATTATACTTTCAAAATGATCAAAATTAGAGATTGTTTACATCTATTACAGATTTTTTAATGAATGCATTGATTTCATTTATCCAAGCCTATGTATATGAATTATTTATGAGTTTTACTTGATAGCAAAACATTCTCAACTATTTAGTTTTAAAACATCATATTACAGAACTTTCCATTAAATATGTTGGATACACACGTACATGATAAATATGGTGGATCACAAATGTGTGTTAATCTCTGCTCCCTTTCGAAAACTCAAAAAATGTCAGTAACTGAAGAAAAAGGTTTAAACTCAGAAGGTCAAAGAGAACAGACAAACAGATGGCAGAGGACACGATGTTTACAAATGTAAGAATGGAAACAGGCAGTGAGTGGAGACTGATTCTGGGGAAGGGAGAAATCGGAGGGGAAGTGTCTGCAGTGTTGGTGTGTTAGAGCCAGGGGGTAGCAAGAAGCCGGCTGCTAGACACGCAGAAGACAAGAAGGTGAGGAGCTGGAGCTCCTCCTGGAAGACAGAAATGGGGGTGCAGTTGAAAATGGGGAACTTGCTGGTAATCTGTAAAGGTAGAATTTAGATCTCAGGTCTTTACCCTAAGCAAATTACAGAAGCTAAGAACAGCAAGAAAATAACTGACTTTAAAAACTACCCAAAACATTATGACCAATTTACAAGATGAAATCAGTACTTTGTCTATTTTATTGCATAAATATATAGGCATTGTGTCATTTACATAAACCATAATTTTAGTCCGCTACCTTTATGCATTTTTTGAGTTCTGTGATTTTTTTTTTTGGTATAGACATTATTTTGTATGACTTTTTTCCTGTATCAACTTGGTATGACCACAGACAACAAATGGACTAATAGAAGATTCAGCCATTTATATTATATTGCAATTGATAAAACGTTGCTTGGTTTTATCCAGTGCTGGTCATAAGGGGGATCAAACAAACTCAAACTTAATATTAAAAAAACCTTCATCATAGTTCTTAATTTTACTATGGTTTTATTATAATTAATGGCTAACACATACCTTATTAAATAAAAATAAGTTTTGCTGATTTAAAAAAAAATATTTCTATTCCCAGTGGTTCAATAATCATTTAGTTATGGACTGTGGAGGACTGAAGGTCAAAAAGGTCTGGACAATGAGGATAAAATAAAATAATGTACGTGAAGTCTGCTATTCTCTCTGACATGAAATGTCTCATTAATGGTAACTTGTACTATTATTATTCAAATTATTTTTGAATACATATATTCGCTGTATGTTTTGGAGTGTCCCCAGATCTGTTTTACTTTCATAAGCCCTGCATGTAGCTCTTTCCTAGCTCTTTCTCATTAGGGTGTCTCTTAATGGCTTCACAAAGAAGGTGGCATTTAGTGCTTGGTAAATTCTGCATTGAACTCAACTTCAGAGCTGTCCCGAGTTTTTTACTTTTTACCCAGATCTGTAGCCCAATGGTCATATAGAGGGTAGAAATGATACAGATATGTTTTGGTAAGGGTCAGACTTTTTTGATGCGTTAAAAAGGACTAATAGCTAAGCAAAAAGAACAGCAATCTCATTGATGGCAAAACACTTCACAGAACATGTGTATTGACACTTGCCCCTCCATCTTTTGAAGTAAATGTTGTGATCTTTATTGTGTAGACAAGGGAAGTGAGGCTCAGAGAGGTGAACAACTTACCTAACTCAAACAACTAATAAATGCTGGAACCAAGAATTCATTCTGATTCCAGTAAGACACTGTCTCTAAAGGTAAATGAAACCCCCTGCATCATTGATTTGGGTGATATTTCAAGTTAGCTTATTAGTTGTGAGGATTCGATGATTTAATGTTTGTAAAAGCGCTCATTACAAAGAATGCAATTACCCATTTAAAAATATCCATTTGGCAAAGATTTAATTCCAAGTCTAGAAAACTTGAAAAACAAAAAAAAATCCCAGTTCATTTGCTGATTTTGGCAATTTAGGTCATTATAAGAATGCATTAGATTTAAAAGTGCAAAACATTCTAAATCATCACACTTTTTAGTTCGTTTTCTGTATAAAATGTATTACAATCATATAGGTATATATGTGATTATATTATAGGTATATATACACCCAATTGTCAACATTCTCAATATTTTGTAAAATTAATTATTTTCAACTAAAACCACATGCATAAAAACAAAATCCCAACAGTCTTAAATGAGGGAGTTAATATTATTGTGAACAAAACTGACAGTTAAACCAAATAACTATTTTTGATATAAAAAATGGCAATATTTTTGGAGGATGACAGGTGGGTTATTTTATCAGTTAGCATTCCTTCTCTCCATAAAAAAGGGAGTATATAATGATATTTGGAAATTGAGATGAATTACTGACTGTTGGTTACATCAGGTTAATTCTTTAAGCAGAATAATTAATGTGAGTAAAGTGCAGCAATAGCAAGAGACTGTTTAAGAAAACAACAGAGACAATTGTCCCTTGGCATTTGTAAAGAAACACCAAAGGACAAGAAAAAGGACGCACAAAGCACTTGCTCTAGGAACTCCAATATGCCCTGGGAACGGACACTAACAAAAGCGACATGACATAAAAGGACGTGACACAGAGAGCTCGTACTGATTGACCGTGTCTGGACCAGGAAGTGGCGGAGGGTGGGAGGCTGGTGAGAGAAAAGCTCTTCCCATGGTTCCTCAGATCTTAAGAGGTGGAGCAGAGGGTCTGGGAAACACCTCATAGATGACATCTAAGACTGTCCAAAGGCTGCACAGCTGCCCCGCAACATTTCCAGATTCTGTTTCTGTCTTTCCACCATATTGCTCAGTGGTGTGTGGTGTTCCAGGGTCTGCTCTGTAACCATGAGCTAAAGAGCAGCAGGCCATATACCAACTACAGCAAATATCTGCGAGTAGATACATTGAGATTTTTTTATAAGCAGTTCTGAGGCCAGATTGATTTAGTATCAAAATCTATAAAGAAGTTTTAAATATTACACAATTAAAGTGAAGGCCTTTCTTTTTCCATCATAGAGCTACAGACTTCTAGGAGTTAAAAGCAAGACGAGGACGAAGATGTATCAGGCCCAATGAACCCTGACTATAGATGAGAACACTGTGACAGAGGGAAAGAGAGACAGACAGAAATAGTGCCTGGGTGACTTGTCTGAGGTCCCACAGTTAGTGGCAGAAAAAAAATCAGCCAGCTAGCATGTCCCTCTGTCTAAGTAGAAAACCACACACTTCAATTCATAGGTTGGTTTCAAGGGAGAAATTTTGCTTTGAACTGCTCCCCTCTCCTTTCCACAGCACAGACATTTCAGTCCCGGACCTGAGAGAAGTGCAAACTGCTGCATTACAAACTCACTGTGGGGTTGCCTTAATGACAAGCTAGCTGGGACTAGGGCCCTCTTCTCTTAACAGGGGGGGTTTTACCCAAGTTCAGCTCCCCAGAACACCTGTGACTTCCCAGGGTTCTGGGCAGCCTGCATCTTGTAAACAGGTAGCACACAATGCCTTCTCTATAAAGCTGTTCTCTCACTTTTCTGTATAAGTGCAGAGCACCAAAAGAATGGGGCTTCTCTCTTGGAATGCAGTCTCATGGTTCGTGTGTTATAACAGTGGCTGGTCCTAGCTACCTCTCCCTGGGGAAAATGAGAGAAGGAGAATGAGGGGGAGAGTCTCTGCACTTCCTTCTCCTGCAGGCCTGGGCTCTGGAAGTCATATGATAGGATACCAGCAACTCCTCTGGAGCCCTAGGGCCCTGCTGCTGATGAACCTACTTAGCATAACAGAACCTAATCACGTGTCTCAAAAAATAGCCACACAACCAAAGAGTGTCAAAGAAGGACCACTTAGAACAAAGCATAATTCTCTGAGATGGCAAAATATCAGAGAGGTGGGTAATTATAGATACCCATGAGATCAGAAACAATGGAAAATTCTTTCTAGCATGTTAAATCATCAGTTCTTACATCAATCTCAAAAATATGAAAAGTTTGTAATAATCCGTTATGGTGCACATTTGTCATTACCTGAACACTCTTCTCTCCTGGTGGCAGCATCCCCATGTTTGGGCGCACACTTAAGTTCTCCTATTTCATTCACCCTTGATGAGCTGTCAGTCAAGATGTCCCAGTACCCCTGTCCAAGGGGAGGCCAGAGGACTCAGCTGGGCCAGAAAATCTTTGCCTGAAATTTGAATATTGATCAGAGTGACAGGAGGCTAGAAACAGCTATAGCTGATCTGTTCTCCCGGCCCACCTCAAGAGCCTACCAACGGGAAGACTTTTTTTTCCTGAAGCACTTCTCTACCTAGTGCTAATTTATTTATTCATCAAATATTATTTAGTGCCTCTTATGTACCAAGTACTATTCTACAATGAACTAAAGCACAAGTCAACAAACATTTTCTACAAAGGGCCAAATAATAAGTATTTTAGGCTTTGTGGAGCAGCCAGTTATCTGTCTCAACCACTCAACTCTGCTGATGCAGCACAAATCTCCCACAGACAATATGGCAATAAATGGGCATGGATGTGTTTTAATAAAACTGTATTTACAAAAACAAGTAGCAACCCAGATTTGGCCTACAGGCAAAGTCACTGTTCTGCCAGAGCTTGGTCTCAGGGGAGGGAAGGAATACTCATGAATAAGTAAGCACATAAAATAAGACATGTTGAATACTAATAAGTGTTGTAAAGGAATTCAAACAGGCAATATGATAGACAGTGGCAGGGAAATGTGGGCTACAGCTTATCCAGGTTTGCAGAGAAGGCCTCTCTGGGTAGCAAGAAGGAGCTGTCCTGGTAAAGGTCTGGTTAGAGTAGGCTCTAGGCCGCTTTCAGGAATGACTTGTAGCATAATGTCCAGTGCTGGCCCCAGAAGATGCCACCCTCCACCTAAATCCGGAAGCTAGCATATGATAAGGACTCAGGAGATGCCCAGTGAGGAGTCAAATATGGGGAACTGCGGTCGAGATGGTGTGGTTCCAGTCAGACGCTACTGAGGGAAGGGAGCAGTTCTCAGGGTCAAGAGCAGATCGTTGGGAGGGCACTAGCTCAGGTCCTTGGCCGCCTGGGGCATCTCAGGGTCTGCAGCAGCACTGTGGCCCTGAGGCATTTGTCCACAGTCTAGTCTCATCTCAAGTCTCAGAGGTAAAGAACAGCAGCCTCCCCCACCTGCTCCTTACCTTGGTTTCAGGAACCTTGCTTTTGGTTCAGAGCTCCCCACATGTGGTGGGGTACACAGTAAAAGGAAGACAATGCTTGCTAGTTCTTACCAAATTCCGAGCTTCTTCAGCAATGGAAAATATTGACCATGTGTGCTAGACATCATATGCATATAGTCCCACTTAATTCTCTTAAAAACATGGGGCTCAAGGAAAGTTGTTAATTTTCCCCAAGGTCCAATAGATGAGGAGAAAGGTGTCTCCTGTCTCTGTTATACACACACACATGTGCATGCACACACACCACAAGTGCACCATTATATAATAAAATTTTTAAAAACTCATATGCTACTACTTGCATATTGCTTTGTTCTCTAATGGTCTCATGAATATATATTGTCTGCAACTTGATTTTGGGTTCTGTATTTATGACGGTAGATATAAAGAGGAGGTAACCATTAAAATCTCATTAGACAAATGACTAACAAAATTTTAATCAGTTTGCAAATACAAATAGAAAATAGATGTCAAATAATGGCTCTTTTCCTATATAAATAAGGCTGTAAAATTTGTTCCTAGTAAGTTGGAAGTATATTTTGATTGGGTTGCAAATTTAGTTTTATTGGATGATTTGATTTAGAGGAAAATGTTTCATGACTTTGACAAAAGATACAACTTGTATACAATACACAATTTGAAGCCTCACTAATCTTATGAGATACATCATAAAAGCATATAAATGATTGAGCTTCTTCTCTGGTAGCATTTTCCATTAGAAGGCAGCAAGTGTTGTAGTTAAGAAGATGTGTTAAAGTCATAATGTCTAGGTTTGATTCCTGGCTCCTTCATTTACTATATAATATACATTGGCTATATAGTCTTAATTATTTAATATCTCTGTACCTCAATTTTTTCACCTGGAATATAGCACAATCATATATCACTTTTATAGGATTTTTTTTCATGATTCACTGAGATGATGTTGTATAACTGTGTAGAACAAAGCTGTAGAACTGTGCTTGGCTAGGGAAGTAAAATACTCCCTAGTTTTACTTCCGAGCCATGTTCTAGGGGAACACTGATACGAAGAATGTTAGCACACATGCTTGCAAAGTAGCATTGTGACTGAAATCTCCCAACAGGCTCTGGGGCTACATGAAGTCCCTTACAGGATGAACTCTCTCTAGAAATTCCCAAATTCGTTTGAATTTGGAATATTTTGGGTGCATGCCTATGAATGCCCCTTGGAAAAGATCCCATAGAACTTTGGGAATCACAGCCTAAGACATAGCCATCTACCATAAAAACCAAGATTGTGTGGAACATGCTAGACCCATTTGAAAAGTAGTTAAAAGGTGTTTCTGCTGCCAAAGAACAAGTAGAAATACACACCATGATCAGAAATGTCCAAAAATTTTTAGAACTCTTAGCATGGAAAAGGAGCAAGTAATACTATTTGATATGACATTTCTGTATTTCACCACCATCTCTGTGTTTCAATTCATAGTGCTCAAACCTCCTATGTTTTTCAGTGTACCATGTGTTTCCCAGTATAGGTAAAAGTATACTCTATCACAATTTCTCTGTGATAACATCTCAATTCATACTTACCGTGGACTCAAACACAGGAACTGATATTCTACGTAGATCAAAAGTCACTCCTCTGCCAGGAGGAAAGGCACAGCTGCATAAGGTATTTTATAATCTGATAAAGGAAAGCACTATCCAAGAACACACTGGAGGCCATAACACAATAAGCAAAGACCCTTGATGAATATAAGCTTCTCAACCTTCCTTTGGCACGGAGCCATGAATAGGCCTCAGGGAATATAATGAACTTTTTAAAATGTGTGTAAAACTGTACATAACAAGGTAAGGCAGAAATTCTAAGAGGTGCCAACAGAGGTGGATACCTAAAATTTATGTTATCCTCTCACATATCTAGAGGTGGAGCTCAAATGTTGTCCTGAAATTTTTTTGCTATTTTGTGCCGTATCACTTGTGTGGTATCCCTCAGTTACCTGAATATAGGACAAGGTTGGAGGGTGGTAAATGGGTAATACACAGCTTAATAACTCTCAAATCTGACACTTAGTGAGATTTTGTTCATGCAAAACTACTCTCAGGGACATATAAGTCAATCTGCAAATGAAGTTGCTTATTCTCCCAAGAGCCATTCCCTCAATAGAGTCAAGGTTCTTAACTGTAAGCAACAAATGCCTATCTGGCAGACAAGAAAAAGAGTTTATTAACCAGTCATTTATACATATACACATAATATATAATTACACAATTCTGACCCCTGAAAAGGCCTAGAAACATTGAGTATTCCTAGAACCCAGATTATTAATTCTAATAATTGTTCCCAAAGGAACCAGTCCTCCTTGTAGAAATGACTGATTCTTGGCCTGGGGCAAGAAGTGAATAAAATGATACTGAGTTACCTGTCATGTCAGAAATTGAAGGAGTTAGTAAAGATTTTTGTTGTCATGTCAAATTTATAGGAATCAACTTGAAAATGCTCCCAGTGACCAAAGATGGAACAATTTGAGCCTCAGTATGAATAACATATGTAATGAATTAAAACGTGTCAAATATATTTAAAATCATAAATTCATAATAATCCACAACAAAACCATGGGGTCGGTCACCTTTGGAAGATGCTCAGTGGACAGCCCATTATTTTGAAAACTGGGAAATGAGAACAACAACCAAAGGTCAGATATCTATCCTATCTTTCTTGTGTGAAAAATACTTGAGGGTACCATGTAGTTGAGAGGTTTCTTTTTATAGAAATATTTGGCCAATACATGAGGAATAACTACTAGGCTACTTACCATTTTTATGTCTCCATTTATGTTTTGACCATTGAATCCATCATAATCTGAGTGAGATGCATTACATATGTCTATCTCTAGTGTGTTTCTGTATATTTCTGCTTTTAACTTGGTTCTTTTATGATTGTTGTTATAAAAGAATGTTACAGCATTTGGTTCATAAGTAGTCATAATACATTTAGTGTGAAGTCCTTTAGCATTGTAAACTGCCCTTCATTGTGTTGCTTAATATTTTTGGCTGTATTTCAACTTTGCTGATATATTAAGAGTCATAGATAGACTTTCCTTTTGTTAGCACTCGTCTGATGTACTTTTGATCACCCTGTTATTTTGCACTGCTATGAGTCATTTTGTTTTAGATGTTTTTTCTGATCTGATCTGAAAACTGATTTGTTTGCTTCTTGGCCTTTGTTCACAAAAAGTCACTTATAGCAATAATTTCAATATTAACTCCAGTACTTAACATGTAACCACTTAATGTCTGGATCAAAGCCACATTGCTGAGAGCCATGTCCTCTCCAGTTCTACCCCTTCAGCATCTTTATCAGGTCTTTCCTTCTAGCTCACTAATACCCCCATAACTATCAAGAAGAAACAACATCGCTGCAGAGGAGGTGGGGGCCCACCTGGTTAACAAGGAAAAATGCTTGTCATGTGGGGGTGCCATTCTACTCCCAGCACTCAGTACCTGACACCTGTTGTTACACTGGAGCAACTCTTGGTCCAGCTTTGCTTTAGCACATGACTAACAGGACAGGGTTTCTGTCCAGTTATAATTTACATGCTTTCTTATTCTTTATAGGTTCCCCTTCACATGCTTTTATTTCCTCAATTCTAGGACTAATGTTTTTACATACTGATATGCATTAAAGTCAAATTAGGTTACTATACAGTTGTCATTCACTTGAATTTATTTTAAAAATAAATTAGGAAAGTAATTCAACTACTGAGAGATTAAGAAAAACAGTGAGTATTTTCTGTCCCTCAACTATTTCCACCATCTGTCAACTCTCCCCTCTAGCTGTACCAAACTTTCTAGTAATCAAAATTAATTGACTTGAAATGTTATAGAAGTATTGTGTTTTTAATTTATAAAATCCTATTAACTTTAAAAATACTTATATTGAAGTTGTAACATACACACAGCTAAATGTATATATTTTAATGCACAGCTTGATGAATTTTATCATCCCAGCATTCAGATCAAACTACAGAACATTTCTGGCTACCCAGGAGAGTTCCTTGTATCCATGGGGTAACCATTATTCTGATTTGTATTATCATTGAGTAAGTGATTTTCTTTTTCTGAGCTTCACATAAACGGAATCAATCTATATACTGATTTCTGTGATATTTATTTATGTTATTAGTTGTAGAAATACATGTTATTGCTGGGTTACGTTCATACAATCCATGTTACTGCATTGTCATAGTTTGTTCTTTTTTATTATTTTTAGTATTCCATTAAATGAATACATAGCAGTTTATTTTTTCATTATGCTCTGGACAGGCATGTGGAATTTCTAGTGCTTGCCTATTATGAACCAAACTGTTTTGAACATTCTTGTATATGTCTTTTGGCATATTATTTTGCATCCTTCTACTTTTCATCTCTCTCTCCCTGAATATTTAAAGTTCCCCTCTTTCCTAACTCATTCAGAGTTTTATCATGAGTGGGAGTTTTATTTTATCCAATATTTTTTTCTGCATCAATTGATATGATCATATGAATTTTTTTTTCTCTCCAGCCTGCTGATATGGTAAATTACATTGATTCTGAAATGTTGAACCAGGCTTATATACTTGGAATAACTCTCACTTGGTCAGGATATATAATTCTTTTTGTACATTGTTGGACTGAAAATACTAGTATTTTGCTGGGGATCTTTACATCTAAGTTTATGAGAGACATTGGTCTGTAGTTATCTTTTATTATACTGTTTTTGTCTGGTTTTGTATCAGAGTAATATTGGCCTCATAAAAAATGAATTTGGAAGTTTTCCTCCTCTTTTATTTTCTAGAAGAGACTGTATTAAATTGGTGTTAATTCTCCAACTGTTTGCTAGAATTCTCTAGTGAAATCATCTGGGATTGGAGATTCCTTTCCTGAGAGACTTTAAAAATCATGACTTCAATTTCTTTCCTGGTCCTAGCACTTTTCAGATTACCTATTTCATCTTGGTTGAGTTTTAGTAGTTTGTGGTTTTTGAGGACTTGGTCCATTTCTCCTAAGTTGTTGAATTTATGAGAATAAAGTTGTAGTATTGTCTTACATCCTTTTAATAGCTGAGGATTGGTAGTAATAACTCTAGTTTCAATCCTGGTAATGGTGATTTGTGTCTTTGCTCTTTTCATTTTTGTTATCTTGCTAAAAGTTTATCAGCTTGATATTTTCCCCCAAAGAACCAGCATTTTGTTTAATTGATGTTATCGTCTTTGTGGGTAAAACTGCAATACTCCCATAATCTCTCAGCTGGCCTTAGTGCATATCCATATCAATAGGTGGTTACAAGTGCGTGGGGAATGAGAGTACACCAGGACTGGAGAGGTGTGGTGGGATCCTTTCTGCAGCCGGGTCACGAGAGACATGGACAAGCAGAAGTAGATGGGTGCTTGTAAGCAATAAATGTGTTTCTCCCACTTTATTTCTCCTTTTGACTGATTTTTGGCTTCAAAGGTTATTTCTCTGGATTGCGAACATATTTCCCCCCCTGGAGTTACAGTCTTATTTTCAGTTTAAATAATTTGTGTTCTTAACTTTGTTATATCCTTCCTTTTGCTTGCTTTGGGTTATTTTCTCTTTTTCTTATTGAGGTAGGAACTCATTTTTTATTTGAGACCTTTCCTTCATCCTCATTTAAGCAATTAGTGCTATAAGCTTTCCTCTTGGTATTGCTTTAGCTGCACCCCACATATTTCCTAATTTCCAATGATTTCTTCTTTGTTCCATGGTTATTCATAAGTGTGTTGCTTAATTATCAAACACTTGGCAGTTTTCTAGCTATCTTTCTATTAAGTTTTACTTCAATTTCATTGTGGTCTGAAAACAAGCTCTATGATTTCAACCATTTAAAATCGTAATTATAGAATTTTTATAAGGTTTTGAAAATACTTTAAAATAATTTTGTGCAACTCCTCATTTTAAAATTGAGTAACCAGTTTTATAATTGAAATAATAAAAGATGACTATAATAGAGATAGTAGTAGAGATTAAGTGACTTTCTGAAAGTCTCATTAAATGGAAAAAATTGGACGAAGAACCAGAAAGCAAGTCTTCTGAGTCTTTAGCCCAGCACCTGCCATAACCCTGCTTCATCTTCTCCCTGGCTGAATTTACTCACTGACTTCTTTGCTAGCCCTACTGTATCCTCCAAGCTGTATGTGACTACTTCAAACTTTCCTACTGTACCTTTTCCTTGATCTCTTATTATAAAGTTTTAATTACCATGTGGATTAGCTCTTATGTTTTCATTATTATTCTTTAAAAATTTAATCCTCTCTATCCTATATTTTTTTAGAAGGACTGGTGTTTTAATTCTTTTGTCTCTCCTACAGTATTAATTTTAGTACTGGGCAGACAGCATTCAGTATATATTTATTATTTAATTAAATTTCTATGCTAGTTTTTCATTTTTCAAGTCAAACAGCTTATTTTTAAGTTTATTAATAGCTAAGAATTCTCAAAGCTTTTGTTAAAATTTTGGATCAGAAAGAAACTTCTTTAGAAGTCCTTAACTTGAGTGTAGATGAGCATAATTTACTTATTTCCCCTAGTTTTTTTGTAAATTATTGGGATTCATTATAAAGCTAAATATTAAAAATAGAAATATTTTAAAAATGTATCAAAAGAAATTTATATTGAACATAAACACTAAATAACAATCATCTTAAGTTAATCATACAAATATTTTTAAAAATAATATATTCTACTAGTACTGCTAACTAATGTGTATTTGCTGCTTTTAGTGTGTCAGTAATTGTTTTCAAATTCTATGAACTCTATTAAGATTGTAAGATTTTCAACGTGCTTCTAATTTGGGTATTACTATATATAATCTGCATTTAATGGGGACTTCACTTTGAACACAGGCTGTCTACATTCGTATCTGGAATGCATGGCAAACTGGTTATATGGGCCAACACAATTCTATTTTCGTGGAAGCTAAAGTGTCTTCTGGTAGAAACAATTTCCTAAAGGAAGGGGGAGCCAGGAATATAGAGCTGAACCAGTAATAAGAGGTTAGAAGAGAAAAAGGAATGCTGAATACAATATGAGAGTCATCGCTTGACTTTAATTTCTAGCTCAACCTCTATTGAAGCTTTTACCTTACAGAAAGCAGGAGATCTTAAATTAGAATGATAAAGGAGGAAAGGAGGAGAGAGGGAGAGAGAGACTGGGATGGAAGAAGAGAGGAGACACAGAGGGAAGGAAGGAGGGAAGAAAGGAAAGGGAAGGCAACTGTAGTGGCACACAAAAGCACCACATCTGGGGGAACTCTGATAGAAAGTACTGCCCAGAGTACTTCAGCACAGCTCCCCAAGTGGCTTTGAGCTGAGTGTGGTTGTCTGGGATGGCGCTTAGGGGAGTAGCCAAGTCGCTGTCAGGACCAGAGTGGCAGCAGGTAGAGGAAGCACAAGGGACTTAGTGACCTTGGCGGAGTAACTGTCACTAGGCGCCTTGTGCAGACAGAAGCAGGGCTGGCACCTGGGGGAGCAGAAGGGCCCAGAACTGCCTGCAGCACCACCACAGAGCAAGGTGGTACCCAGAAGGGGCAAACTTAGTATGTGATATTCCTGAAGGATCTCTACATGCTTGGGGAGAGGCATATAGGATACTGCATGAGATTATGAAATCTGCCTGTGGAGAAAATGAGCTAGTCAAATTTGAGTGATTCTTATTAATGAAACTTCAGTTGCACCTAAAAGGGCATAGAAAAATCTTGGTTAAGCCTGGAAATACAGTTTTTCCACAGAAAATGACCTGTCTTAAGTCATCACAGCTAGTGAATAGAGGAGCCAGGATTGGAATCCAGTTTGTTGCACTCTGAAGACTAATCTCTCTCAGGTTGGTCCAGTGTCCTCAAACAATGAATCAATTTTAGTCTTTAATGAGTACCTGTTAAGTGCAAGGTTGTGTATTAAACTCTGAGAAAAGTTCCAGTCTTCAAGAAACAGATGATTTGCCTGGTGGTTCTGAAGGTTTATTTGTGGTCCTAAGTGGAAACAGATGGCAAGAAGAAAATGAATAACTTCTATTAGTGTCGTCAAAGCATAGTTTTCCATATTTACAAATATCCTGGTAATCTTGAGATTCACTTCATCACTGTGATTCACAGGAGAAATTTCTTTAACATCCACAAGAACCTGGACAGCATACAAAAAGCAGTTGTCATTTTGTTCAGAATAACTTGTAACTGTGAGCAACAAGTCTCTGATTAAACAGCTCTTCAATGATAGCAAAATGCAAATCATTCCATGAATTATATATGCCTTTAAAGTTAAATTAAAATTACTTTATAAAGTGTATATCCTTTAAAGTTTGTGAACACTTTATGTATTATGCAAACAAGCACCAAATATAACTGGTTCCATAAGTTCTTAGACCTCCGCATCTATAAAACCTATAGTATAATTCTATATCTTAATAGTTCCCATGAAACTACAACTCATACCTAGATGGTTGGATCTCATAATATTTTCTGGGACTTTTTTGGCCTAAAGCAATCTCCTCTTTCTGTTTCAACTTCAACATCCCTCTCAGGGATTTTAAGAGGGTTAAGCAAACAACGATTTGCCTATGTGGTTATACCTAAAGCAAATATAAACCATGGATTGTCTAAAAATCACTTTTTCAGAAACCCCGTCCCCCAAATATTTTCATATGGCTCTAATATGATCTTGTAGGTGATACATAATATGTAGACTTACTTTAATAGCTACATAATACTCCGTTGAATGAATAAAAAATAGTTCATTTAGTCAGTTTTTGACTAAGATAGTTTCAGGGTTATTTTCCTCCTTATTATTTTAAATAATACTTCAGGAAATATTCATGTACATATTCCTTGGAGCAGCTCTTGAATATATCTGTCCAAAATTCCTAGAAGTGGAATTGCTGGGTTGAAGGATGAGCATTTTAAGTGTTGCTATATACTGCCAACTTACCTTCAAAAGACTGTACCCATTCCTGTCAACAATCTATGAGAATTCCTATATCCCCTCAGCTTCACAAACACTGTGTACTATCAAACTATTTGATGCTTATAGATTTGATTGGGTTAAAATCAATCTTAATTAGTATTTTTAAGATTATGAATGAGCATCTTAAGTTTTAAGGCTTTTTTCTTTGGTTATATTCTTTCCACCATTGTCTATTGAATTGTTTGCTTTTTATTAGTTTGTAAATGAATTCATATATTTAGAAAATAACCCTTTGTCTGTCACATATATTGCAAATATTCTTTCAGTTTTTGTCATTTGTGCTTGACTTTGTTTGTGGTTTCTTTATTTCCCCTGAGCAGACTTTTTAAATTTACATGGAACAAATTTATCCATCCTTTTCTTCATGGTTTATCCAGTTTTGTATTTGGCCTTAAAAAGTATTATACTTTCCAAGATTATGAATAATTCTCTTATGTTGTTATGTTTAAGCTTTGATCCCTCTGTAATTTATTTTTATGAAAAGAGTGAAAGAAGGGTCTAGTTATATTTATTTTCCAAATGGCTGACCATTATCCGATCTCTGTTCACTAAATAATTCATTTGTTCTCTCTTTTGAAATATCATTTTTATCATATACTTATAACCATGTCTATTTATCAATATTTTATCTAATGGATTAAATTTGGGAATGGCTTAAATCAATTACTTTTCTGAGATTCTCTTAGAACCAGGGATCAAATTGGGATAACCACTTCCTAAAATGATTTGCTCGTTTATCAACTTGTTATTTTAAATTATTTCACATCTAAATTGTAGTTTTACAGTGTCCTATAAAACAGGGTGTGGATAAAATGAAGGCTCCTGTGGCCAGGATTCTCACCTAGCCCTGGGCGGCTAGCTCACAACACACGGATGAGCAATATGTTGCAATTGACTCTATGTAAAGAGCTCTGCCCAGTGCTCTGTGCAGCACCGTGGCAGGGCTGCAAGGCTGTGGGAGAGCCGAGAAGAGACTGGAGTGGTGACAGAGCCAAGAACAGAGGCCCAGAGGACAACTGTTCAGGCCAAGAAGCCCAGAGGCAGAGAGAGGCTTGCTGCATGCAGACTTGCTCTGAGTGAACGGGATTTTAGTGATTGACCTGCCACCATGGAAATAAGGTTGTGTATAACACTTTCACCCCAAGAACATTTTACTGTCATTTTATTTGATCATCCTGAATCCATAGTGAACTTGCCCAGGGCTGAAACCCATTGGCAAGACAAGGGACAAACAAACAAAAAGCCCCAAGACCTCTAATTTTTATAGACAATTAGGCTTAACTAGAAAGCCAGGAATCTCTTCCCTTATGCTACCAGGATGATTAGTTGGCTGGCTATTGATGAGACAATAAATCTTCAAAAGATAATTAGATACTGCACTTCATGAAAAAGTAAATGAATCCATTCAAGGTGGTATTGGTTTTTATTGTTTTTGCTGGTGTACAAAACCGGATTTTACCTTTTAACTATGGCTCCCTGATTTAAAGTAGATTTTAAGGATCAAAATGAGTATAGTTCATAGGAATAATTCAATAGACTGGTAGACACACTATTAGCATCCTCATCCTTAGCTAACATATGTATTTGGAATATTTTTCTTAAAATTGTTTCAGTTATTTCTACATATAGGTAGGAAGAGAAATAGAGTGAACCCCCAATACACCCATCACCAACATTTAACGATTATCTATATTTTCATTTATCACATTTTTTTCCTTTTTCTGAAGTATTTTAAAGTATTTCATGCCTACACAGTTCACCATGCATTTCTAAAACAGATGGGCATTATCTTGCATAATCAGTAAGCCATTATCCCACCACAGGGAGAATGGAAGTTCCTATGGCCAGGATCATCACCTGACTCTAAACTACTTGGTACTGTAACTGGCCTGCTGTTAGGCTACTGCATTCACACCCTAGGCAATAAGCTCTTATTGACTGAGTCACTGTATAAAGAGCTCCACCCAGTGCTCTGGGTGGAGGCAGAGACGGAGGAGGATTACAGATCCGCAGACTGCTGGATGCAGACATGATTCTATTGGTCAACATACCACCGTGAGAATAAAGCAAGCTATAAACCCTTTTACCCCAAGAACATTCTTTTGTCATTTCTCGGTCTCACTGAATCCACAGTGAACTTGCCTAAGGTTGATACCCTCAGGCAAGACACCCATCTAATAAAATGAATAAGAATTCCTTGAAGTTATGCAAAACCCAGTTCAAATTTAAAGTATCCAATAGTCTCTGAAAAGCTTTTTTTCCTTTGTTACAATAACTCCAAATGAGGATCCAAACAAGCGCTACTCAGGACACTTGATTACAGTGTCTATTAAGACTCTTAAACTCAGCCTTTTATGGCTGCCACCCTGCTTTTTTTTTTACTTCATGCCATTACCTTTGTTGGATAAATCAAGTTAGTGGCTTTTTGGAACCTTGCTACTCAAAATACAGTCTGCTGACCAGCAGTGCTGGTGTCACCTGGGAGCCTACCTGAAAAGCAGAATTTCAGGGTGCTTCCAGATCCTAGACCTACTAGGTCAGAAGCTGCATTTAACAAGGTGCCCAGGTGAGTTGTATGCCCATTAAATGTAGGAAACCTTGCTCAAGAATGCCTTTCATTCTATATTTGTCTCTCTGCTTCCTTGTGGTGTCATTCCTTGTTTCTCTATACCCATATTTCCTACAAATTAGAGTTTTCTATGTATACCAGTTGTTATCTTTATACCAATAGTTCTCAACTTTTGCCTGTAAAGTCTTACTCAGCACATTATACTTTATTGACATAATAACCAGCCATTGTAAGGAAGCAGTAAAAAGACATTTCACCTTCTCATCCTTTCGGTTCTGGGTTTTAAAAATCTTGACCAAAACAAGCAGAGAAAGCCCAAAGAGTTCAGAAAGCTATCTATTCTCAGTATCTGGTAGGGTTGCATTCCCTTGACTTTAGAAGAACAGTAATAATAAATACATTTGGTTTATAGTGACCATTTCTACAGTATGTAGTTTAGAGTATACAGCTAAAGCATAATTATAAATAGCAGTCTATTTTCATGATATAAATTTGAGTTTGTTTATTAATTTACTAATCCCCTTCTTCATTAATGATATGGGAGAAAAATCAGTCACTAGCATATTATGACTAGGAAATGGTCTAAGCGGTCCTGAATTGGATTTTTCTTTCATTGACCTTCAAATCTTGCCCCTCCTCTTCCTTAATCATCATGTTCTTTTAATTTTTTCCTTTATTATAGACTTCAAAACAGTTGTGTTCTTATTTTAAGGCTCTCCCCAACCCCCGCTCCCACTAATCTCTGCTTATGAACTTGCTTAAAATTCCTTTTAAATATTGTGGTAGGCTGAATGTGTGCCCCAAATGTGTGCATGTCTTAATCCCCACAACCTATAACCATGTTACCTTACGTGGAAAAGGGACTTTGCAGTTGTGATTAAGAATTTTAATATGAGGATAATATCCTAGATTATCTAGGTGAGCTCAGTGCAGTTATAAGGATACTTAGAAGAAGGAAACAGGGGGATCAAAAGCAGAAAGAGGAGAGAAGCAGAGGCTGGGCTGATGTGCTTTGAAGATGGAAGAAGGGACCACACACCAAAGAATACAGGTGGCCTCAAGAAGCTGGTAAGGATGAGAAAACAGATTCTTTGCAAGAGCCCAGATAATTCAGGCCTGCTGACACCTGGATTTTAGCTCAGTGACAGTGATTTCAGACTTCTGACTTTAGAATGATATAATAATAAATTCACGTTGTTTTTAAGCCATTGACTTTGTGGTAAATGGTTGTAGCAGGAATAGGAAACTATTATAGCATAAAGCTTTTATCACTTTATTAATTTTAGTTTCTGAAGTTTCTCAAAGAATAAATAATAAAGTATAGCTAAATAGTGAGTACAATAAAAAAATGTCTCACAGCATATTAAATGTATCATAAAGCTATAATAATGAAAGAAATGTGTTATTTAAAGAAGTCTGGACACACCTACCTAGGAAACAAAATAGGTGACAGAACAAGAACCTGTGTGTGTGTGGACATTTACTTCATGATAAATCTGTTGACACTAAATGACCTGCCCCAGTCTTCTCTGAATGGGCCATCTTGTTCCTCCTCTAAACATTCATGTATGTTTTGCCCTTTACGTGTTCATCTTGTTCTATTTGTTCTACTTTTGCCTACCTAACCTCTGTTCATTCTCAGGAATAGCTTAGTTGTTACCCTTCCAAGAATCTCTTAATGAACCCCTCTAGGTATAGACTGGATATTCTCCTTGGCTCTGCTGTGGCATAGGCTTGGTTCAAACATGGTAACAAGCAATCCCCAGATACCAGTGGCTTAATACCACACAAGAATATTTCTTGCTCACACAAAGTCTACCTCAGGGCTTAGCCAATTCTTCAGAGCTGTTGTTCTCCATACAGGTGTGAGTCATCTAGCCTGCTTCAGTCTTTTAGCTCTGCCATCCCAATTCAAGAGAACTGGAGCAGTGGAAGGAGAGGGGAGTAGGGGAATCATGTTTTTCGTTGCCTCAGCCCAAGTGTGCTGTGTTACTTTTGCTCACATTTCACCTGTCTGAACTACTCACACAGCCGTACCCAACAACGAGGGGCTGAGGTGTATACTCTTCCATGTGCCTGGAAAGGAGGAACTGGATGTTGGTGAACCACAGCACTGCCTACCACACACACTGAGCTTAGCATCCATAGTTAGACAGAAGGTGGGAAAACAAGGATGTGATCACACTCTTTGCAATTCTATGGAACATTCTCCTTTGTTAGGCTCAACCTCGCACAGGAATTGGAGAATGAGTCTAGGAGTCCACCTGGATCTGAATGTAATTCCTAGCCCCACCACTTAATTTATTGTAAGACCTTGGAAAGTTATTACACCATTCTGAGTCTGTTTCCTAAATCATAAAATGAACTTAACAATACCTATCTAACTGTGTTGTAAAGTTTACATTATTTAATGTATGTAAAGTTCCTAGCACTCTACTTGGCATAAAGTAAGCACTAAATAAAAAGCAGCCTTTATTTTTATCTGAGTCATTCAGTTGCCATCCCTCAGGGACCCTGTTTTCTCCCTTTCCCACTCAGATGTAAATCTCCCTTTTTGACCTTTTTATTCAATTGCAAACCAAAATTATCTTCCCTAAGTTAAATATAAAACCAAACCAACCAAAACAAACTAAAGTCTTGCCCTCAAACCCACTGGCCCTTTAGGGAAGGGAAGGTTTGCATTTCCCTCTTTTTACTACCAAACTCCACATATGTTATGTTTTATGAAGTATGATTTTTCACCAGCTGCTTCTATTTTCTAAGTTCTCATCATTACTCAATCCATCCTATCTTCCTTCTCTCTTCCTATTCTGAAGCCATTCTCTTGCCTGCCATAACCAGCCTCACCATGACCAAGTTATTAACTTTAACCCTCACAAGCATTTTGCATTGCATGTCTTTCCTCTGGTTTCACAGTCTCATTTACTTTGCCTTTGATGGTAGTACACAATCTCACAGCTTTCTCTTCTCACCATTCTGAAATATCCTTTCCTGACTAGTTCCCCTTCCTATCTGTTCCAGGAGCACCTTCTAGAAGGTTCATTTATTGGATCTCTTCCCCTTTTTCTCATGCTTCTCCTTGGCACATATCCACTCTCCAGGCTTCAAAATAACACCTCTAGATGGGCATTCCAAATCTAGATGTCAACACCAGCCTCTCATCTGAGCATTGTTTCAACTTCCCAATTGCTTAATCAAATTTTCACATGCATTTTATTCTGGTACCTCAAATTTAGTGTGCCCCAGTCTGTGTTCTGTGCCCATTTGGCAATTGTTTATGCGCCTGTTTTGGCACCTATCACACAGTGTCTTAAGTTGTTATTTGGAACATTGTATTGTAGATCGTCAACTCCCTGGGATAGGAGTCGTAAGAGTCTTTATCTTCTTGCCTCACCTTTGGCTCCCCTATTTGTTCTTATATAAAGATTCCATAATCATTTATTTCTATGGCCATCAAACATCTGTCTGATAATTATACATGCAATAATGTAGTGGGCTATAACTGTTCACACTAAATGTGGTAAAACATAATTGAGCACAGTAGGAATCACTACCGTTCAAACTGACAGAAAAGGGAAAGACTCTTGCTTATTGATTTTACAGTGTAAAATTATTATAGCCCCTTTATTCAAATTTCAGGGCTATTAGGCTTGCACCACTGTGGACATTTAATTAGGGTTAGAGGTGAACTGCTGCCAAGATGGGAAGACGTGGCTTGCATTTCCCAAGAGAACACCAGAGCTAGATAACAGCAGTCGCTTCCCCAGAGCTTCACCAGCTAGAGCTCATCATCTGGGATAAAGTGGGTTTTGTTTTAAATTTGGAATATCACATTATCATGCTGTTTCTCTCCTGTTGAAGTAGGAACAGAATGATAAACACCTGTCAGGCGTCTAGAGGTTTACCAGATTCCTCTTAAAGAGAAAATGGGAAAGCAAGAAAGTCCAGATTGTTTCTTCTGGCAGGAGCACTGCCACCTTGCTCCATATATTTTTATCTGCACCCATAGAGATACAGCTATAGCTATATGAAAGAGTTATTTCTCTCTAGCCAAAGCAGTGCAGTGCATTATTTGCATATCATTATATTTGTTCATCCTTTTTGTTGTCGACTACATTTAAGAATTAATTTTAAGTGACCTGATGGATCAAAGGGACCCAATCAGAAACATAGTAATGATATACAGGGGACATATATCCCTGTTTTGTGAATGAGTGAAAATGGACGTCTCTAGCTTTATCATGACTAACCACAACATACCCTAACTGACAGAACCAAACTTTGACCCCTGTTCCCACCATTTATTTAGGTTGGTCTGCATCTTCCAGGCCTAGATTTCTTGGCACTGTAATCACATTTGGATACTGGACTTTGATCCAATTTTAGCTATCTTCACGAATGCTCTTCTGGCTCTCCTGAGCCTCACACCCTCTGCTCGGCTTCCACCTGATTTTTCCTTTGGCTCCGGTGTCCTTGGTATCAGCTGTCTACCCATCACACTGTTTCTCTGCATTCCTTCTTACACATCCTCATGTCATCTGACCCCAAATGACCTTTTATAGTATAAAGAATCAGACATATGATTAGTGCAAGGGCCTCTTGTCCCTGCATCTGTTCCTCATATTGACCCTCTGTTGAAAAACCTAATCATGTCATTCTTCTGCTTGAAATGCATCAAGGGCTTTTAATTGTCTTTAGGATAAAACCTAAGCTTCTTAGCATGGAATTAAAATGGATTTTCATCATTCAGTCCTAGACTTTGGCCATTTCTCCATGCTCAGTTTATGCTGTTGAACAGACCTATTCATAGATCTCTAAATAATCCATATCCCCTTAAGCCTTTGACCATTTTCATGGGCTGTGTCCTCTGCCTGGAACAGGCTTCCTGTGCCTCTTTAGCAAATGCATCTTTTTTCTTGACACAACTGCTCAGAAAAGTCTTCCTTGACTGAGAAGTTTATTTTCACACACTTAATGCACTCACACACGCCAGACTTGTGTAAAGTCCATGCGCACAGACACACAGACTTGACCTTACTTTTTGCCCTAAAGTTGGCTTCTATTACCATAGGGATTGGGTTTGTTCTCGGTTCTTGTCCCTGCCATAACAAAGAACTGAAAGGTAAAGACACAATAGCAAAGCAGAGTGAAAGTTTTATTTCTATACACTCCAAGGAAGCAGTGAGCCAGAGTCAAAGTAGACAAAGGCCTTGGAACTTTTACAAGAAGGTCTATTTATCATAACCTAGCTGGGAGGAACTTCTTTGATTAAGAGAATTAGGTCATTTGATTGACAGCTCTAGTTATACACCCATTCCTCTTCATGTACATGTCTTTTCCCAAAATGCACACAGAAAAGCTCATGGGGTGGGGGAGCAAAAACACAATTTTATTTTAGTGAGATTATGATGAGGTGTGGTTTGGTTGTTTCTTAGTTTTGTTCAAATATGCCTGTGTTGGGACCTGGTTGGGACCAGTTTGTCCTAGTCCAGATAGGTAAGAAGTTATTTGCCTGCAAAGCCTTTGTTGTCTTCACATTAGACTCCCTACCTGGGCAGAGTTTGGGCAGTTTTTTTCCCTGAACTTTCTTCCCATTCCCCGGCTGCTCATATCTATTTTTCTACCTAACATTTCTAGGGAAAATGGCCTTTTTATTCTGTATTTACAAAGATTACAGTAGCCTTAAAGAGATATGACAAGTGGAGAACAAAGAGAAGCAGAAACTCTTCTACTACTAACTCCTATTAACTGCTGGGTACATGTTATTAAAATGATTTTTTAATGCATACTTGAAATATACTGCCCTGGTAGTAGAGTGCAGTATGTGAGATCATGAGTTACTGTGGCTGCCCTAAATTCTTGGTCTCAGTAATCCAGAGACCCAGAGTTTATCATCCTTATAGGGGCCAGAAATTGAAGCTTTGTATTAAAAAATGAGGGGGATTGAAACTGAAGCATTTGAATGAATATGGGACAATCAAAGCACTAAATTCAGAGAAATTTCACAAAAAGAGTATTCCAAAACAAAACAAACAAACAGAAAATTCCTAACAACTCTTTCATACAGAAAGAAGATAAGGGAGATGAAAAAATGTTTTTTTTTAGAATCCAGATGCCAAACATGTATTTCCTATAGAGTTAGGGTTCAAAATAATACTCCTCACAAAGCTTGGAAACACTGAAGGAAAGAAGTTTGCACAAACATTGGACCCAGAAGGCTGATACCCTTGGGGCATGTGGAGGAAGCAAATGCAGCAAATGCAGCCCTCAACCCCTGCTACAGCATGAACTGAAGTCAGCAGATACAAAATGAGGGGGATGGGAGCCCCAAGAATTTCAGCTCCTGGGGCACTCTGGTAGAACCTATAAGTTTGTCTGAAATGAAGAAAGCATAAAATGTAGAATTTAATCATGAGAGAACAACAAGACACTATGAAAAGTTGTAATTTGAAAAAGAATAAATAGAATTTCTAGAAATAAAAATTTGATATGTACAGTAAATACATACAACTGGATAAGATACAACTAAATAAAGGATTAGGGAACAGAGAGACATAATGGAGAACATTATGCAGAATATAGCACTGGTAAAGATTCAGAGAAAAGAAAAGAGAAATTAAGAGATAAGGACATTAGAATATAAATACCAGTCTGGTAGGAGTTGTAGAAGGAGGTGATTGAAAGAAAAAGAGACATATTTGTTGAGGTAATAACAGAGTTTTCCAGAATTGATCAAAGATACGAAGCCTTAGATTAAAGAAATGCCTTGAGTCATGAGCAGGCTAAACAAAAACAAATCACACCTAGAACATTATTGTGAAACTGTAGAACACCAAAGACAAAGAGAGGATCCTGAAGGCAATTAGGAGAAAAAATGGATTACCCAAAACAAAACAAAAATTATACTGGCAAAAACTTTCAAGAGTAAGAATAGAGGCTAAAAAATACTGAGAAAAAGTAACTGTTAATCTCGAATGGATTAGTCAAACTGTCATTTGGCAAGGACAGTTAAAGAATACATTTTTAGACAAATTTCAGAGGATTTACCACTCTCAGATGCATGATCAATTAAAAACATTTAAAGGAATAAAAACCTTTTGAAGTAGGGAAAAAGCCAGAGAGAAATACAGACTTCAAGTAGCAATGGTAATCAAAGAAATTAGTAAACATGAGGGTCAATAGTAAAAAAGCATTTCTTATGTAGAACAATAATAGTGCTGCATCTCAATGACTATTAATTTGGGCAAGAGAAAAGCCAAGATGTAATAAAGTCCAAATACCTACAGCATTTAATAGGGAACATGTATAATTATTGTCTAAGAGAAGGTTAGAATTATCAATCAATTTTAGTATGTTTTTAATCAAGCATGTATGTTAACAACTGCAACATAATTATATGCATAACAGAAATTGATTATATAATGTCTAATTAATTAGAAGTTAAAAGGAAATAAAGACCCCTTAGCCAGATATCTTATGGAAGGCAAAGAAAGATAAAGGCATTTTAAAGAGAGAGAGAGAAAAAAAAGAGAATATAGAGATAAGTTCCCCAAAATTTCAGTCACCACAAGAAATGTCAATGGACAAAATTCTCCAGTTGAAGGACAAAGGTTATGAAATGGGATTTAAACATCCAATAAAATTCTATTTATACAGGAACATAAACACAGTGACACAAATAAATCAATGTAAAAGGATGAGAAAAGGTAGACCAAGCAAATAATAATCAAAGTAAGTTGGTGCAGCTATATTAATATGAAAAATATACTTTGAGGGGAAAAGCATTATTAGAGATAAAGATGGTTACTACACACTAATATATGGTTCAAGTCACAAGTAATAATATTTCAAATTTATATGCATCCAACAACATATAGATAGAGAATTTTACACAATTAGAAGGAAAAAGGAACAAATCCACAATTATACTAGAAAGTAAATGCTCCTTATTCTATAAAAGAAGATCAAGCTGGCATGTAAAAATTCTTTACTGCAGCTCTGTATGTAAGAGCAAGAAAGTAGAAACAAGGCAAGGAAACTGATAGCTAAACCATGGTTTATTTCTACAGTAGATTATTATTCAACAGCAACACATGGACTAGGTCTTATGGATAACACGAATTATTTTCAAAACATGATGCACAATGATAAAAGTAAGTTGAAAAATATTATATGCAGAAGGCTGGGGAGATATGAATCGAATACATGAACATGGAGCTTGGAGATCAGATTTGGGCTGAAATATGGAGCTGGCAGTTGTTTGCTTCTATCTTTGAAAGCATGAGAATGCATAGAGTCACCACAGAGAGTCCGTGGAGAAGAGAGCCCTTATCGCACCAGGGCTTTCCAACATTTACAGAGCAAGTTGAGAGGAAGAGAATCGAGCCAATGAAATCCAGAAAAGTAGCCTCCCTGATGAGGTAAATTGAGAGACAAATAAGGGGATCTGTCTGCACTGCCTCTTGCTTTGCAAGTGGTCATATGAGATCATAGGATGCCCAGTTACAGCAGCCATATCAGAACCATGAGGGAGTAACTTGAGGATGAAAAGCCAACATACGGAGGATGGCAGATTCAAAGGAAAGAAAGAACTTGACATCATCTGACAGTTATTTGACAATTTGGAAACTCACTCCCTCTAGAATTTTGTTATATGGGAAAAGCACATAAAGTCCCTCCTATTTACATTTGCTGATACTTGAAGCCAAAAACATCTTATTCTATCCTAGCAGCAAATGAACAAATCCATCTATTTTCCAGATAAAGATAGGTTTTATTGAATAAATGTATTAAGCAGTTCAGTGGGGTTGCAAAGATGACTAAGATCCTTGGCCCAGGAGATCATAGTCTAGGAGAGAGAAATTTGCATTTAAAGTGGTAAGGAATAGTAGGGCTTTGAAAGCTTTTGGTCACGAATGTAAAATAACAGGCAGTGTTTTCGGAACAATAGTTCGGTATCATGATAAAAATGATTGAGCACTGGGTGTGCGTATAGCTGCTTACATAGTAGATTTATTTCATTTGACGCTTATAAGAAACCAATAAGTTAGGTATTGTCTTTGATATATGATTAAGAAATTGAGGCCCATGGAATTTAAATAGTTTGCTCAAGATCAAAGCAATAAGGTTAAAACCAGGTTGTTCAACTCTAGAGGCCAGGCTCACACCTGCTTTCTTTCATTCTACACCATCCCTCCTGGGACACCCACTGCTTTTATCCTTATCATCTCCTCATTCACACAGAATGGCTGTGAGGGGGGCAGAAACAGGAGTCAGGGGCACAAATGAAAGTAGGAGAAAGGCAGCTATAGGAAGGAGAAAGGAAGGATCAAGCTGGGAGGCATCAGTAAGAGGAATAGTGAGGCTTAGTGACAGACGAGACACGGGATGACAGGCACTGAAGATCAGAGGGACATCAGAGGTCTTACTTGCTTCCCTTTCCTTGAAAGAAGACCTAGGATTCTTTGTTCCCATCGCTTACCCGTTCCTGAGCACAAGATAATCGAGCTTCTCCCCCAACTGATTTTTTTTTAAACTGTTTGTATATTCACCCTTAGCCCCTAACTGAAAATATATACATACACACATGGAGATATGGTTTCTTCTTCTTTTTTTCCCGTTTCTCCCCAACACCTCTTCACTTATTTTAAACTTTCTCTTTCATCAGCCTGTGCAGAAAACTGGATTTATTTTTAGAGAAACTCATTCTTTCTTTATAGATCTCTCCCTCCCTCCACTTTTTGCTCACCTTCACAGTTATTTGTGGTTTCCTCAGTCCTGATCTATCTTCTTACTTGGCTCCAATCCTGTTCTTCTGTCCTCTAAAGGAGCTCTTGGATCTTCACTACTATGATCTTTATCTAAGTTTTTTCTCCTCCTCAAAATCTGAAGGATCCCAGCCCTTGAGTGCTCCATCTCCTCCATCTCCACACCTCCTTGCTTCTAACTATCACATGGCTTTATATATATAGTATTATATATAATATTATACATAGAAATTTTATAAATTTATGAATTTTATAAATATATAAATAATACATTTATAGATAAATAAAATTCTTTAAAATATATAAAATTTATACCAATATAGGCCAAATTTAAGGAGTAGTTTAAAAAATATTTTCCAATAGTCTCCATAGTACCTAATACTTTTGCATCTAGGAAACTCTCATTCATTCATTTCTTCATTCATTGAACAAATATATGAATGGAAGACACAAAAAGAAGAGAAACATAAAAAATAAAATATCAAAAGTGAGACAGAAGAAAAATCAAGTGGCAACTTGAGGAGGCCATGGAAATTCACATTCTGTTGTTTTTATCTGGCAGCTTGGGCTTATTTAAAAACCAAGGAGAGGCCGAGCACACAAGGGAGAGAAGCAAGCAAAGGGATAGGCAGGGATTTCCCTGAAGTGCATTCAGCTAAAAATTACAGGTGTGTTTCTGCTCCAGGTGGCAGGGGTTTCCAGCCAGGAGAAGCCAGTGTGTTTTACAAAATTATTTTTATATTAGAATTGTAGAAGGTAGATAGAGACATGTATTTGTCAGAGTTCTCCAGAGAAACAGGACAGATAGGAAGGATGAGAGAGAGAGATCTTAAGGAGTTGGCTCATGGGATTGTAGAGGGCTGGCAGGTTTGAAATTTGCAGGGTTAGCAGGCTGGAAATCCTAGCAAGAGCTGGTGGTCTAGTCTGGAGGCAGACTCCCTTCTTCATCTGGGATCTCAGTCTTTTAAGGATTTCAACTTCAATTGGATGAGGCTCACCATATTGTGGAGGATAATCTGTTTTTACTCAAAGCCTGCTGATTTAAATTCCTAATCAGTTCTAAAAAATATTGTCAGAACACCATGAAGACTGCTGTTTGACAAAAACCGGGCACCATAGCCTCGCCCACTTAGCGTATAAAATTCATCATCACAAAATGGAAGCCAAAGAACAGTGTGAAGCTTTGGCTCTAGGTAGAAGGAGGGTCAGCTCCTCCAGTATAAATGGGAAATGAAAATGGTGATTGTGTGGCTGGTTGGTGAGTTCCCATCAGATGGCTTCTACTTCTCTGTGAAGTAGATGAGATCTTTTGGGATGGGAGCAAGGAACTGAAGGTTTGAAGATGCTAGATAAGGTCTGCAAAATTCACTGACATGAGTGGCAGAAGGAGTGCCAAGTGAAACAGAGTCAAATTGCTGAGCAGAGCTAAGGGCTGGTGATTGCAATCATATAAGTAGCGCGATCTCCTTAAATACTCATTGCATAGCTATTTCACTTTACTTAAGTGACATCTTTAGAAGTGTTTACACAGTGTTGTTCTTTGCTTTCTGCTGGTTGGCAAACACCATTCTTCAGTTAACCACTATGCACCCTTATTACCTCTATTAGACCCAAGTAGTGGCAACTATGGTCTGTTTATTTGAAAATCTTACTATTATTTGACTTGTAATACTATGCATATAATAAATATTGAAATTTAGAGTGGTCCATATGTGACATGGTGTATCTGCTTAGGGAGAAGAATATAACCGTTGGGACTAATTCAAATGCTAGAAATACTTTATAGGCTTTTAGCACAGACCTACTGTGCTGAACACACTCCTTTTGCCATTTTTCAAAGGACCAACTTACATACGGTGCCATAGGCACTTCCTGTGTATTTGAATAAACAAATAAAGATGTTGCTTTTCTTGATTCTCTTTTCTTCATCTTTGCATATTTGCATATCATGCCCCAGAAAGTGACTAGGAAGCAGAATTTATCTAAAGCTTTTGATTCAGTGTTCTTCTCTTCCCATGTTTCTCTGAATTATCTGAAAAATGTACTTGTTTATTTGAGAGGTAGAGTGGGGCAGGGGAAATATTTTTAGACCACGGAGTCAGAAGATCTAGGCAGAAGGTGGCAAACTTTGATCTCTGCAGAAATATAACACATCTCTACAGATACAAGACCTCTGCTGGCAGATGTTGTAATCTTTCCCTCACATTTTAGTTCAGGCTTTTACTTACTAGTGCTATGATTTATATAAATAATGCACTCTCTATTGGTTTCATTTTCTTTATCACTAACATGTTAATAATATTCGTTTTTACCCAGGCATTAGGTTAAAGTGAGGATTCAATTAAATAATGTTACATAGCAGTACCTTCAGATTATATTAACAGACATATATTAGACAAGGTTTTCCATAGAAACAGAAACATATATGTGTGTGTGTGTGTGTGTATATATATTTCTTACAAGAGATAGAAAAAGAGATTTATTTTAAGGAATTGGCTCATGCAATTAAGAAGGCTGGCAAGTCTGAAATCTGTGGAGCAGGCCAGCAGCCTAGAAATTCAGGGAAGAGTTGATGTTGCAGTCTTGAGTCCCATACCTGCAGGCTGGAATCTCAGGCAGCATTTCTCTGTTGTAGTCTTAAGGTAGAATTCCTTTCCTTTTGAAACCCACTTTTACTCTTAAGGTCTCCAAATGATTGAATGAGGCCCACCCACAGTGTAGTGGATGGTCTGCTTTACTTAAAGTCTACTGGTTTAATGTTAGTCACATCTAAAAGATACCTTCGCAGCATCACTTAGCCTGGTGTTTTACCGAACACCTGGGTACAACAGCCTAGCCAACTCGGCACATCAAATTAACCATAACAAGACAGCATTACAACGAACAATTTGGCCTTGGAGTTAGGCTGCCTAGATTTAATTCTAGCTCCACCTTTTGGGAGCTGAGTTTCCTCAAGCAAATAATGTCTCCTCCTTGTGATTCAGTCTCCCCCATCTGCTAAACCACCTTACAGAGTTTGTTAAGAGATTTGATGATACATGTAATGTGTTCAGAATAAGGTAGCACAGAGTAAATGAGCAGAAAATTATGGTGATCATCATTAAATATGCATTATTATATCACTGTTTTAAAATTTGGAAATAAAATAACACAAACGTTTTAAATGGAAAATAAATTTTTATGTTTATTAGTCCTGTTGTTTTCCTTCCCCTCAGTGTTTGGGTACAAAGACAGTAACCAGGCATCCTGGACTTAGTGGAACAGTCACAGTTTCAATATTCTGCTTTAGCATATTCTATATTTTTGGACCTCTCATTCTGATGTTTGGCTTATAAAATATCCATGTCATTAGTACTGAAAACAATTGACCTTTTTAAGATGGTAGTTAAGCCTTACTACTTAGTCTCATGGTTTATTTTGCAGTTTAGTGAGAACCAGCAAATTAGCCATCTGTCAGCTGCCTCACTGCATTGCAGACAGTATCTTGCTGATGGATTCTTAATATCATGCAAAATTATTCATTCATTTTGCTATAATCTCAGAGGGTTATAGCTTATTTATTTCTCTGCATCTGAATATACCAGAATCATCTAAAACAATTTCTTGATATATGATTTTATTTGCTAATACTCATGTGATTTTACCATTTCCAACTCTTATTGGTTTTTCAGAATTACTTAATTAACTGTGGGCTTTCTTTCAGTCACATAAGTGTACATTTAATAAGTTTCCGACTCCATTAAAGTAACTGTACGTGGGCAGATCTGTGGGTTCTTAATGTGTCTCTACTTAAATTGTCTCTACAGTTCTACTTATGAAAAGTAATTTAACTTAGGAAAAGAAAACAGAAATTAAGAAAGGAGTTCAGAATGTAACGGTCAGTTAGGTGACTTTTATTATTAAAATTAATAGTAATTTTCTGTTTTTGAGATCAACGTTAACACCAGTTTACTAAATTGTGAGTGAGTAAGAAGTCATTTTTTTGTTGTCCCTGCAGAGATGAAATGAAGAACTGGTCACCAAGGAAGGCTCTCACAGGTTGGCGGTGAGTTGGCAGGGCCACTCCAGCCCAGGGCCAGGATCCTGGCTTTTTACATTTAGATCCTCAATTTGATCAGGTCTGTAGTTGACTCACTTCTCAGAACAATTCTTAAGAATCAAACTCATTTGCTATGTAATCCAGAATGTCAAGTTATTTATTTATACTTGGAGGCTGTTTCTATCTGGAGATTAATCTAGGGTACTGTTCTCTCCTGGTATCAAAGTACCTGAAAGCCTGAATTAGAAATTTAAAGTTATGTTTAGAGAGTCCACAGTTAGGGTAAAAGGAGCTGGACAGGTGGCATCTATGCTAGAGGAGCAATTCAGTTTTATATTATGGTCTGCCTCTATTTTCCTGGGGTGCTGGGTTGAAAGTATTTTGAGAGAACATTTGAGGCCAGTGAGAAGGAATGCTATGATTGACTGAATGACAGTGTCTTAACATCTGCCCAAGATTTCTGGTGTGAGCTGAGCATGCCGTTATCTGTCATCTTTGCTCTAGGCTATTAGAAAAAAACTCACAAATATTCCTGGCCCACAACTCATTATATCACTCTAGTCATTAGAATACAGATGCCTTCCAAATATGTTTGACTATTTCCCTTAGACAAAGATTGGAAAAATATTATTAAACAACAAATCACTCTCTTTCGCAGATAGCCCATGACCATATTATTCTGGCAGGTGACATTATCCTAAGTAGGACACAGTTTTCTTCAGTTATATTATATTCCTAAGAATAGCCCCAGAATTGTGGTATTTCCATGGTCTCCATAAACAACATTTAAAAAAAACATTTTTCTAAAGATATAGGATTCATATATGATATTGACATATTAATTCAGTGAGGACCAACTATTCTATTGTCAGAAGTGAGTTTGCTTATCTGCAAGTTTAGGGGTGCTCCATGTCAGTTTATACGGAAAACTTATAGTAATTCATACAACAAAAAACTTCATGTTTTGTCTTTTAAGTCTCCAAAATTTTCAGATAAGGGTTGACTTTATTTTTCATAAATCTTATGCTAGATGGGCACGGAGAAAAGCTCACAGCCAAGCCATGGATGGCTTTGTGTATAAAAAGTTATAGTAATTGGGAGCCAAGCCTGGTTTGGCTTCAAGACTGACCAGAAGAGGGCAGACAACCTCATGGGTTCCCTTCATTTAAGTGATCATTCCTATTCTGCAAGGAATACAGATTTCATTCCCAAGACAGTAGTAGACAAAGAGGGATATGGATTTGAAGAGTTGGTAATCAAGAGTAAATTATTAATTTTTAAATTGTAGTTTTATATTTTTTTAAAGGAAACTGATACCTAAGAGAATATAAATTTTTTTTGGTATTTCAAGTGGTCTAAGGATGTGACATACTACATATATATATTATATATAATATATATGTAAATGTATATATATACACTAGACTTCAAAAGGCATTAAGCATTCTACACAACTTTGAAAATTCCTTCAGAGAGTTTTGAATGAGGTTTTCATCAGTGTATTTCAGATTAATCTGCCTACGAAATCTTTGAAGAGTCACTTGAGTATTTTTTTTTGTTTAGAAAGAATTCTACTCAGTTTCCAATTACTAATGCTTATCATATTTGTGAAGCTCTTTAAACTCTTCAGAAAGCAGTATTAAGGATTAAATCCTAAGATAAAGTATAATTATGCTTTTTTAATTCTCCAATTGCATCCAACTGAGGAACATTTTAATCACTATTATATATTTATTTATTTTAAGTCTTAATTTTTGAGTTTTATTGTATTACAGTAAAAGAACAGCAGGAAGGCTCTACATTGTTCTCTTTCATTCAGCTTTGAAAATCAAACGTACTTGCAAATTCTTAAGAATACCTTTACCACCACCTTAGAACCATAAGTATAAGAACTAATTTCTTAATAAGTAATGACTTGCAAATTAAAGCACATTTAAATCACTTTTAAATGCATTCTTTTATTTTTATTTTTTATTTTTTATTTATTTTTTCATTATGTTTACTAGGCTCTCCCCTACCCCAAGTCCCCCCCACAAACCCCATTACAGTCACTGTCCATCAGCATACTAAGATGTTGTAGAATCACACTTGTCTTCTCTGTGTTGCAAAGCCCTCCCCATGCCCACCCCCCACATTATACATGCTAATCATAATAGCCCCTTTCTTCTTCCCTGCCCTTATCCTTCCCTACCCTCCCATTCTCCCCAGTCTCTTTCCCTTTGGTGACTGTTAGTCCATTCTTGGTTCTGTGATTCTGCTGCTGTTTTGTTCCTTCAGTTTTTCTTTTGTTCTTATACTCCACAGATGAGTGAAATCATTTGGTACTTGTCTTTCTCCACTTGGCTTATTTCACTGAGCATAATACCCTCTAGCTCCATCCATGTTGTTGCAAATGGTAGGATTTGTTTTCTTCTTATGGCTGAATAATACTCCACTGTGTATATGTACCACATCTTCTTTATCCATTCATCTACTGATGGACACTTAGGTTGCTTTCAGTTCTTGGCTATTGTAAATAGTGCTGCGATAAACATAGGGGTGCATCTGTCTTTTTCAAACTTCAGTGCTGCGTTCTTAGGGTAAATTCCTAGGAGTGGAATTCCTGGGTCAAATGGTAAGTCTAGTTTGAGCATTTTGAGGAACCTCCATACTGCTTTCCACAATGGTTGAACTAATTTACATTCCCACCAGCAGTGTAGGAGGGTTCCCCTTTCTCCACAACCTCACCAACATTTGTTGTTGTTTGTCTTTTGGATGGTAGCCATCCTTACTGGTGTGAGGTGATATCTCATTGTGGTTTTAATTTGCATTTCTCTGATAACTAGCAATGTGGAGCATCTTTTCATGTGTCTGTTGGCCATCTGAATTTCTTCTTTGGAGAACTGTCTGTTCAGCTCCTCTGTCCATTTTTTAATTTCATTATTTGCTTTTTGTTTGTTGAGGTGCTTGAGCTCTTTATATATTTTGGATGTCAAGCCTTTATCAGATCTGTCATTTACAAATATATTCTCCCATACTGTAGGGTACCTTTTTGTTCTATTGCTGGTGTTCTTTGCTGTACAGAAGCTTTTCAGCTTGATATAGTCCCACTTGTTCATTTTTGCTTTCGTTTTCCTTGCCCGGGGAGATATATTCATGAAGAAGTCACTCATGTTTATGTCCAAGAGATTTTTGCCTATGTTTTTTTCTAAGAGTTTTATGGTTTCATGACTTACATTCAGGTCTTTGATCCATTTTGAATTTACTTTTGTGTATGGGGTTAGACAGTGATCCAGTTTCATTCTCTTACATGTAGCTGTCTAGTTTTGCCAGCACCATCTGTAGAAGAGACTGTCATTTCCCCACTGTATGTCCATGGCTCCTTTATCGAATATTAATTGACCATATATGTTTGGGTTAGTGTCTGGAGTCTCTAATCTGTTCCACTGGTCTGTGGCTCTGTTCTTGTGCCAGTACCAAATTGTCTTGATTACTATGGCTTTGTAGTAGAGCTTGAAGTTGGGGAGTGAGATTGCCCCTACTTTATTCTTCTTTCTCAGGATTGCTTTGGCTATTCGTGGTCCTTGGTGTTTCCATATGAATTTTTGAACTATTTGTTCCAGTTCGTTGAAGAATGTTGTTGGTAATTTGATAGGGATTGCATCATATCTGTATATTGCTTTGGGCAGGATGACCATTTTGACAATATTAATTCTTCCTAGCCCAGAGCATGGGATGAGTTTCCATTTGTTAGTGTCCTCTTTAATTTCTCTTAAGAGTGTCTTATAGTTTTCAGGGTATAGGTCTTTCACTTCTTTGGTTAGGTTTATTCCTAGGTATTTTATTCATTTTGATGCAATTGTGAATGGAATTGTTTTCCTGATTTCTCTTTCTATTGCCTCATTGTTAGTGCATAGGAAAGTCACAGATTTCTGTGTGTTAATTTTGTATCCTGCAACTTTACTGTATTCCAATATCAGTTCTAGTAGTTTTGGGGTGGAGTCTTTAGGGTTTTTTTATGTACAATATCATGTCATCTGCAAATAGAGACAGTTTAACTTCTTCTTTACCAATCTGGATTCCTTGTATTTCTTTGTTTTGTCTAATTGCCGTGGCTAGGACCTCCATTACCATGTTAAATAACAGTGGGGAGAGTGGGCATCCCTGTCTTGTTCCCGATGTTAGAGGAAAAGCTTTCAGCTTCTCACTGTTCAGTATGATGTTGTCTTGTCTGTGGGTTTATCGTATATGGCTTTATTATGTTGAGGTACTTACCCTCTATACCCATTTTGCTGAGAGTTTTTATCATGAATGGATGTTGAATTTTGTCAAATGCTTTTTCAGCATCTATGAAGATGATCATGTGGTTTTTGTCTTTCTTTTTGTTGATGTGGTGCATGATGTTGATGGACTTTCGAATGTTGTACCATCCTTGCATCCCTGCAATGAATCCCACTTGGTCGTGGTGTATGATTCTTTTGATATATTTTTGAGTTTGGTTTGCTAATATTTTATTGAGTATTTTTGCATCTACGTTCATCAGGGATATTGGTCTGTAGTTTTCTTTTTTGGTGGGATCTTTGCCTGGTTTTGGTATTAGGGTGATGTTGGCTTCATAGAATGAGTTTGGGAGTATTCCCTCCTCTTCTATTTTTTGGAAAACTTTAAAGAGAATGGGTGTTATATCTTCTCTGTATGTCTGATAAAATTCCGAGGTAAATCCATCTGGCCCGGGTGTTTTTTCTTGGGTAGTTTTTTGATTACCGCTTCAATTTCTTTACTGGTAATTGATTTGTTTAGATTTTGTGTTTCTTCCTTGGTCAGTTTTGAAAGGTTGTATTTTTCTAGGAAGTTGTCCATTTCTTCTAGGTTTTCCAGCTTCTTAGCATATAGGTTTTCATAGTACTCTCTAATAATTCTTTGTATTTCTGTGGGGTCCGTCGTGATGTTTCCTTTCTCATTTCTGATTCTGTTGATGTGTGTTGATTCTCTTTTTCTCTTAATAAGTCTGGCTAGAGGCTTATCTATTTTGTTTATTTTCTCCAAGAAAGCACTCTTGGTTTCATTGATTTTTTTCTATTGTTTTATTCTTCTCAATTTTATTTATTTCTTCTCTGATCTTTATTATGTCCCTCCTTCTGCTGACTTTAGGCCTCATTTGTTCTTCTTTTCCAAATTTTGATAATTGTGACATTAGACTATTCATTTGGGTTTGTTCTTCCTTCTTTAAATATGCCTGGATTGCTATATAATTTCCTCTTAAAACTGCTTTTGCTGCGTCCCACAGAAGTTGGAGCTTTGTGTTGTTGTTGTCATTTATTTCCATATATTGCTGGATCTCCATTTTAACTTGGTCGTTGATCCATTGACTATTTAGAAGCGTGTTGTTAAGCCTCCATGTGTTTGTGAGCTTTTTTGCTTTCTTTGTACAATTTATTTCTAGTTTTATACCTTTGTAGTCTGAAAAGTTGGTTGGTAGGATTTCAATCTTTTTGAATTTACTGAAGCTCTTTTTGTGGCCTAGTATGTGGTCTATTCTGGAGAATGTTCCATGTGCACTTGAAAAGAATGTGTATTCTGTTGCTTTTGGGTGTAGAGTTCTATAGATGTCTATTAGTTCCATCTGTTCTAGTGTGCTGTTCAGTGCCTTTGTGTCCTTACTTATTTTCTGTCTGGTGGATCTGTCCTTTGGAGTGAGTGGTGTGTTGAAGTCTCCTAAAATGAATGCATTGCAGTCTATTTCCTCCTTTAGTTCTGTTAGTATTTGTTTCACATATGCTGGTGCTCCTGTGTTGGGTGCATATATGTTTATAATGGTTATATCCTCTTGTTGGACTGAGCCCTTTATCATTATATAATGTCCTTCTTTATCTCTTGTTACTTTCTTTGTTTTGAAGTCTATTTTGTCTGATACTAGTACTGCAACACCTGCTTTTTTCTCCCTATTGTTTGCATAAAATATCTTTTTCCATCCCTTGACTTTTAGTTTGTGCATGTCTTTGGGTTTGAGGTGAATATCTTGTAAGCAGCATATAGATGGGTCTTGCTTTTTTATCCATTCAGTGACTCTATGTCTTTTGATTGGTGCATTCAGTCCATTTACATTTAGGGTGATTATTGATAGGTATGTATTTATTGCCATTTCAGGCTTTAGATTCATGGTTACCAAAGGTTCCAGGTTACTTTCCTTACTGTCTAAGAGTCTAACTTAACTCACTTAGTATGCTGTTACAAACAGAATCTAAAGGTTCTTTTCTATTTCTCCTCCTTTTTCTTCCTCCTTCATTCTTTATATATTAGGTATCAAATTCTGTACTTTTTCTCTATTCCTTGATTGGCTTTGGGATAGTCAATTTAATTTTGCATTTGCCTCGCAATCAGCTGCTCCACCCTCCCTACCATGATTTTACTACCTCTGGTGACAGCTATCCAACCCTAGGAACACTTCCATGTATAGCAGTCCCTCCAAAATAGACTGCAGAGATGGTTTGTGGGAGGTAAACTCTCTCAGCTTTTGCTTATCTGGAAATTGTTTAATACCCCCTTCAAATTTAAATGATAGTCTCTCTGGATAAAGTAATCTTGGTTCCAGGCCCTTCAGCTTCATTGCATTAAATACATCATGCCACTCCCTTCTGGTCTGTAAGGTTTCTGGTGAGAAGTCTAATGTTAGCCTGATGGGCTTTCCTTTGTATGTGATCTTATTTCTGCCTCTGGCTGCTTTTAACAGTCTGTCCTTATCCTTGATCTTTCCCATTTTAATTACTATGTGTCTTGGTGTTGTTTTCCTTGGGTCCCTTGTGTGGGGGGATCTGTGCATCTCCATGGCCTGTGAGACTATGTCCTTCCCCAGACTGAGGACGTTTTGAGCAACTACCTCCTCAAAGACACTTTCTATCCCTTTCTCTCTCTTTTCTTCTTCTGGTATCCCTATAATGCGAATATTTTTCTGCTTGGATTAGTCACACAGTTCTCTCAATATTCTTTCATTTTTAGAGATCCTTTTTTCTCTCTGTGCCTCAGCTTCTTTGTATTCCTCTTCTCTAGTTTCTATTTCATTTATTGTCTCCTCCAATGTATCAACCTACTTTTAATACCTTCCATCGTGTTCTTTAATGATTGGATCTCTGACCTGAATTCATCCTGAGTTCTTGAATGTCTTTCCGTACCTCCATTAGGATGTTGATGATTTTTATTTTGAACTCCATTTCAGGAAGAGTCACAAGGTCCATATCATTTAAATCCTTCTTGGGAGTTGTATTAACAATTTTACTCTGGACCAGGTTCCTTTGGGGTTTCATGTTTGTATATGGTGCCCTCTAGTGTCCAGAAGCTCTATTCTGGAGCTGCTGAGCCCCTGAAGCAATGTCAGGGGTCACAGGGGAGCGGTACTGGTGCCTGGGCGGAAGAAAGAGCCGTTCCCTGCCTCCTGGCTCCTGTGCCTGTCCCCACTGCTTGAGCCAGTGGGCCGGTTACACAGGTAAGTTTTTGTCCCAGAGCAGCCAGATATGGATCCCTGCTTTCCCAAAGCAGCCGGAATCCCAGTCTCCCCAGGAACTCTGCCTGTATTAACTTTCCAACCCAGTAGTCATGGGAGTCTTATGAAAGCACCATGAAATGTAGGTTTGTGCTCCCAGCGCAGATCTCTGGAGCCAGGTATTCAGCAGTCTCAAGCCTTCCACTCCCTCCCTGCTCCATTTCTCTTCCTCCCACCGGTGACCCAAGGGGCTCGGGTCCCGTGGAGCCACAGCTCTGGTACGTTACCCCGTCCAGTGGGGTCTGCTCTTTTCTCCAGGTGTGTGCAGTCTGATGCCGCCCTCTTTCCTGTTGCTCTCTCAGGATTAGTTGCACCAATTAAATTTTCTAATTGTATCCAGTTTTAGGAGGATGCCTCTGTCTTTCCTCTCACACTGCCATTTTTTTTCTTTAAATGCATTCTTAAAAGTAATTCAGCATATGTTTTTATATCACGTTCACTTATTTTTTAAAATTAAAGCAAGTATATTACACTGATAAAAAATGGGAAATCTCTCATTCATGCAATATACAGGAATAATATTCCAGTAGAAGGGAAAAAATATCCCATTCTTTTATTTTTGTAAATATAGCCATATATATATAGTCTACATGATAGGTGAGGAAATCCGTGAAGTTTCCCAGAAGTCAGATACATATTTTCAGTTCATCAGAAGCACCTGATAACTACAGAGAATTTATCACTAAATGGCATTTCAATAAAACCAAAGATAAGCTCTACAAGTTCCTATAAACAAGAGCTTCCAATAACTTGAGGGCAGTCAATAATTAATGCAGTCATTCCAGGGATTATGGTTGTTCCTTCAGCAGTGCAAGTTCAAACTTGTCAACACCAATATTTTGTATTAATTTAAATGTAATTCCATTTAAATTATTTTTCCAAGTATAACATATGAAAACAATCTTTCTACAAACCAAAAAGGTGGAAATATTTTAAAAATAAGGAGTCATTTTTAAAGTAACTGATCAGATTCCATAGGCTACTCTTGGAAACAGGATCTTGCTGGATAGAATCCCTTCATTTGGTGGCTTTTTGCATGCATTTAACTAGACCAGTTCTTCTGTGTGTTGTTCTAAGAGCACACCAAAACTCAGATCATGCTGTATAGGTAGTAAAAAAAGAAAGCTAGAAGATAAAAAGCTAATTTGCACCATCCTTTTTTCTGACAGTATGCTAGAATATCTGCATTCATGACTCTTGTAGGGTCATAGAGTCCTGGTCCACTCATCACTGGTCTACTCAGATACCTCCAAATAAAATATGCCAAGAGGGGCATATTGAGACCCAGAGTAAGCCACTCTGATGCACAAAGAAAGCATGGATGAGGTAAGCTGGACATACAAGAAGATACAGGCTATTACATTCGTCTATAGGATTCTTTAATCAGTCTTCAGTTCATCAAATGCTATATGTGACAGATGGGGAAGAAGATGAGCACAGCAGTGAGAAGTTGTGCCAGCATGTAGCAGAAGGCCACCAATGTGAATGCCATGCCTGGGGAAGAGGAGGAGGGACAGCTCTGGTGCCAGTGGAGAAAGACATCACAGAGCCCTGTGGGGAAACCACTCACTTCCCTGGGCCACAGCCCACCCTCCCAGCATGCTTGTGCCTATTACATATTTTTTTAACATTGCTAATTCTAAGAATTTATTTTTATTTTTCTAATGATTTATTTTTCAATATGACTGTTAGGATGATCTCAAAATTATGTAATTTCCTGATTTTTAGTTCTGCAGAAATTTACACACTATTGAGTATTCTGAATGTCCCAAATTTCCCTAAGTCCTTCATCTCTAGGGTCAAGTTTTCTCTCCAATATCCAAATCCACAGTCCAATTAATCATCTAGAATGTCTATATGTAGTTCATCTCTTATTTTTGGATTTCCTTGCTTTAATACTTTTGAGCTTTAGGAATGTTTAATTTTTCCATAATTGCTTCTGATTATTGTGTACCAACCACTTGTATAAGCTGAAATGTTTTCAACTTCAGCTAACACAAAGTCCAATCCAAACTGGGCTTTAAAAATAAGGATTATATTGGCTCATATCAGAGGACCTCCAGGGTGGAACACATGCTTTAGAGTGGGTTATTTAATGAGAATGACGGTGTTTTTTTTCTTTTTTTTTTTTTGAAGGGTAGTTGACAACAGTATTACATTACATTAGTTTCAGGTGTACAACACAGTGATTCAACATTTATATACATGATAATTCTAGGTACCAGCTATCACCATACCAAGTTGTTACAATATTTTGACTATATTCCTTATGCTATACATTACATCCCGGTTACTTATTTATTTTACAATTGGAAGTGTGTTTATATATATATATATATATTTTTTTTTTTTGTGAGGGCATCTCTCATATTTATTGATCAAATAGTTGTTAACAACAATAAATTTCTGTATAGGGGGGTCAATACTCAACGCACAATCATTGATCCACCCCAAGCCTAATTTTCGTCAGTCTCCAATCTTCTGATGCATAACGAAGAAATTCTTACATGGAGCACAAATTCTTACATAGTGAATAAGTTACATGGTGAACAGTGCAAGGGCAGTCATCACAGAAGCTTTCGGTTTTGTTCATGCATTATGAACTATACACAGTCAGTTCAAATATGAATATTCATTTGATTTTTAAACTTGATTTATATGTGGATACCACATTTCTCTATTATTATTATTTTTAATAAAATGCTGAAGTGGTAGGTAGATACAAGATAAAGGTAGAAAACAGAGTTTAGTGTTGTAAGAGAGCAAATGTAGATGATCAGGTGTGTGCCTGTAGACTATGTGTTAATCCGAGCTAGACGAGGGCAATAAACATCTATGTATGCAGAAGATTTCTCTCAAAACAGGGGGGGTGAGGTTCTAAGCCTCACCTCTGCTGCTTCCCATTTTCTCACCAGATGGCCCCCTGCGACTGTGCCTGTCTTAGGTTGTTCCTCCCTTGAGGAATCTTACCCGTCTCTGGCTAACCAGTCTTCTTCCGGGGCCAAACAGGGAAATGTTAAGTTGGTAAGTGAGAGAGAAGCCTTATTGTTTGAAAAGGTTAGCTTTTTACTTCTTTGCATATTTATGCCCTGTGGCTTCTATGCCCAGCATTTGTCTTGAGGTGTCTTTACCACTTGGAAGAATTATGATACTCGGTAAATTCGACATGTGGCACGAGTTCTATTTAAAGGTTGTGATTAGGTAGGAAGAAGAAAAGCTATAGAAGTAGCAGGCAGAAGAAAACCTGGGAAGATTGATTATTTCTTTGACATATCTTCTTGTAGAGTAACTTCAGCATGGATAGGTTTTAAACTACTAATTAAATTGTGCACACACATTAACATAATAGGAGTATAGTTACCTAACCAAAGCATACCTGTAATTACCAGCCATCTCCAGTGAAACCAAGAAAACCAGTTAGGCACCTTAGGCATTTGTGAAAACTTATCTATGATATGGTGGATATTGTCCGCCTGAACTTAAACAGTCTGAGAGAATTCAGATAAACTAGAACAACCCATTCCTGGGGACTGTTCATATCCCATATATTCTTTTAACAATAAATAGTCTGTGGTTGTAAGATTTTGGAGTGCTACAATTTGCACTTCTCCTAATTCTTGGTTGAGTTCCAACAGTATAGATCCAGTCAAATTTTTTGTTTTACTGTATGCACAGGCCAGCTTAGATATCTCCTTCATCATTCCCATGGCAAGTCCAGGAACTGGTGGGATGAGTGCATCTACACCTGTGGCAGTGCGTGGATCTTTGTTGGAGATTTTTTTTTTTGCTGATCATCTTCTGTCATGAGTCTTCCCGAGAGTGCTGATGTTGGAAGTTCTTTTTCATATCGTATCGTAGTTCATTTTCGGGGTAGCCCAATTAGGCTTTGATCCTCTGTATAAACACAGACAGACCCTTTGCCTACACTTTTATATGCCCTTTATATCATTGTGTAGAACTCATTAGAGGTCACCACATAGGAACTGCTTTTTTTTTTTTTTAATCATTAATCTACACTTACATGACGAATACTTTGTTTACTAGGCTCTCCCCTATACCAGGTCCCCCCTATATACTCCTTTACAGTCACTGTCCATCAGCATAGCAAACTGTTGTAGAATCACTACTTGTCTTCTCTGTGTTGTACAGCCCTCCCCTTTCTCCCACCCTGCTATGGATGCTAATCTTAATACCCCTCTTTTTCTGCCCCCCCTTATCCCTCCCTACCCACCCATCCTCCCCAGTCCCTTTCCCTTTGGTACCTGTTAGTCCATTCTTGAGTTCTGTGATTCTGTTGCTGTTTTGTTCCTTCAGTTTTTCCTTTGTTCTTATATTCCACAGATGAGTGAAATCATTTGGTATTTCTCTTTCTCTGCTTGGCTTGTTTCACTGAGCATAATACCCTCCAGCTCCATCCATGTTGCTGCAAATGATTGGATTTGCCCTTTTCTTATAGCTGAGTAGTATTCCATTGTGTATATGTACCACATCTTCTTTATCCATTCATCTATCGATGGACATTTAGGTTGCTTCCAATTCTTGGCTATTGTAAATAGTGCTGCGATAAACATAGGGGTACATTGGTCTTTCTCATACTTGATTGCTGCATTCTTAGGGTAAATTCCTAGGAGTGCAATTCCTGGGTCAAATGGTATGTCTGTTTTGAGCATTTTGATGTACCTCCATACTGCTTTCCACAATGGTTGAACAAGTTTACATTCCCACCAGCAGTGTAGGAGGGTTCCCCTTTCTCCACAGCCTCGCCAACATTTGTTGTTGTTTGTCTTTTGGATGGCAGCCATCCTTACTGGTGTGAGGTGATACCTCATTGTAGTTTTAATTTGCATTTCTCTGATAATTAGCGATGTGGAGAATCTTTTCATGTGTCTGTTGGCCATCTGTATTTCTTTTTTGGAGAACCATCTGTTCAGTTCCTTTGCCCATTTTTTAATTGGGTTATTTGTTTTTTGTTTGTTGAGGCATGTGAGCTCTTTATATATTCTGGACGTCAAGCCTTTATCCGATGTGTCATTTTCAAATATATTCTCCCATACTGGAGGGTTCCTTTTTGTTCTATTGATGGTGTCTTTTGCTGTACAGAAGCTTTTCAGCTTAATATAGTCCCACTTGTTCATTTTTGCTGTTGTTTTCCTTGCCCGGGGAGATATGTTCAAGAAGAGGTCACTCATGTTTATGTCTAAGAGATTTGTGCCTATGTTTTCTTCCAAGAGTTTAATGGTTTCATGACTTACATTCAGGTCTTTTATCCATTTTGAGTTTACTTTTGTATATGGGGTTAGACAATGGTCCAGTTTCATTCTCCTACATGTAGCTGTCCAGTTTTGCCAGCACCATCTGTTGAAGAGACTGTCATTTCACCATTGTATGTCCATGGCTCCTTTATCAAATATTAATTGACCATATATGTCTGGGTTAATGTCTGGATTGTCTAGTCTGTTCCATTGGTCTGTGGCTCTGTTCTTGTGCCAGTACCAAATTGTCTTGATTACTATGGCTTTATAATAGAGCTTGAAGTTGGGGAGTGAGATCCCCCCTACTTTATTCTTTCTCAGGATTGCTTTGGCTATTCGGGGTCTTTGGTGGTTCCATATGAATTTTTGAATTATTTGTTCCAGTTCATTGAAGAATGTTGCTGGTAGTTTCATAGGGATTGCATCAAATCTGTATATTGCTTTGGGCAGGATGGCCATTTTGACGATATTAATTCTTCCTAGCCATGAGCATGGGATGCGTTTCCATCTGTTAGTGTCCCCGTTAATTTGTTTTAAGAGTGACTTGTAGTTTTCAGAATATAAGTCTTTCACTTCTTTGGTTAGGTTTATTCCTAGGTATTTTATTTTTTTTGATGCAATTGTGAATGGAGTTGTTTTCCTGATTTCTCTTTCTGTTGGTTCATTGTTGGTATAAAGAAAGCCACAGATTTCTGTGTGTTGATTTTGTATCCTGCAACTTTGCTGTATTCCGATATCAGTTCTAGTAGTTCTGGGGTGGAGTCTTTAGGGTTTTTTATGTACAGTATCATGTCATCTGCAAATAGTGACAGTTTGACTTCTTCTTTGCCAATCTGGATTCCTTGTATTTTTTTGTTTTGTCTGATTGCCGTGGCTAGGACCTCCAGTACTATGTTAAATAACAGTGGGGAGAGTGGGCATCCCTGTCTAGTTCCCGATCTCAGCGGAAATGCTTTCAGCTTCTCGCTATTCAATATAATGTTGGCTGTGGGTTTTTCATAGATGGCCTTTATTATGTTGAGGTACTGCCCTCTATTCCCATTTTGCTGAGAGTTTTTATCATGAATGGATGTTGAACTTTGTCAAATGCTTTTTCAGCATCTATGGAGATGATCATGTGGTTTTTGTCTTTCTTTTTGTTGATGTGGTGGATGATGTTGATGGACTTTCGAATGTTGTGCCATCCTTGCATCCCTGGGATGAATCCCACTTGGTCATGGTGTACGATGGTTTTGATGTATTTTTTAATTCGGTTTGCTAAAATTTTGTAGAGTATTTTTGCATCTACATTCATCAGGGATATTGGTCTGTAGTTTTCTTTTTTGGTGGGGTCTTTGCCTGGTTTTGGTATTAGGGTGATGTTAGCTTCATAGAATGAGTTTGGGAGTATCCCCTCCTCTTCTATTTCTTGGAAAACTTTAAGGAGAATGGGTATTATGTCTTCCCTGTATGTCTGATAAAATTCCGAGGTAAATCCATCTGGCCCGGGGGTTTTGATCTTTGGTAGTTTTTTGATTACCGCTTCAATTTCGTTGCTGGTAATTGGTCTGTTTAGATTTTTTGTTTCTTTTGGGTCAGTCTTGGAATGTTGTATTTTTCTAGGAAGTTGTCCATTTCTCCTAGGTTTCCCAGCTTGTTAGCATATAGGTTTTCATAGTAGTCTCTAATAATTCTTTGTATTTCTGCGGGGTACGTCGTGATTTTTCCTTTCTCGTTTCTGATACTGTTGATTTGTGTTGACTCTCTTTTCTTCTTCATAAGTCTGGCTAGAGGCTTATCTATTTTGTTTATTTTCTCGAAGAACCAGCTCTTGGTTTCATTGATTTTTGCTATTGTTTTGTTCTTCTCAATTTTATTTATTTCTTCTCTGATCTTTATTATGTCCCTCCTTCTGCTGACCTTAGGCCTCATTTGTTCTTCTTTTTCCAGTTTCGATAGTTGTGACATTAGACCGTTCATTTGGGATTGCTCTTCCTTTTTTAAATATGCTTGGATTGCTATATACTTTCCTCTTAAGACTGCTTTTGCTGTGTCCCACAGAAGTTGGGGCTTAGTGTTGTTGTTGTTGTCATTTGCTTCCATATATTGCTGGATCTCCATTTTGATTTGGTCATTGATCCATTGATTATTTAGGAGCGTGTTGTTTAGCCTCCATGTGTTTGTGAGCCTTTTTGCTTTCTTTGAACAGTTTATTTCTAGTTTTATGCCTTTGTGGTCTGAAAAGTTGGTTGGTAGGATTTCAATCTTTTGGAATTTACTGAGGCTCTTTTTGTGTCCTAGTATGTGGTCTATTCTGGAGAATGTTCCATGTGCACTTGAGAAGAATGTGTATCCTGTTGCTTTTGGATGTAGAGTTCTGTAGATGTCTATTAGGTCCATCTGTTCTAGTGTGTTGTTCAGTGCCTCTGTCTCCTTATTTTCTGTCTGGTGGATCTGTCCTTTGGAGTGAGTGGTGTGTTGAAGTGTCCTAGAATGAATGCATTGCATTCTATTTCCTCCTTTAGTTCTATTAATATTTATTTCAGTTATGTTGGTGCTCCTGTATTGGGTGCATATATATTTATAATGGTTATATCCTCTTGATGGACTGAGCCCTTTATCATTATGTAATGTCCTTCTTTGTCTTTTGTTACTTTCTTTATTTTGAAGTCTGTTTTGTCTGATACCAGAATTGCAACACCTGCTTTCTTCTCTCTGTTGTTTGCTTGAAATATCTTTTTCCATCCCTTGACTTTAAGTCTGTGTGCATCTTTGGGTTTGAGGTGAGTCTCTTGTAAGCAGCATATGGATGGATCTTGCTTTTTTATCCATTGTATTACTCTGTGTCTTTTGATTGGTGCATTCAGTCCATTTACATTTAGGGTGATTATTGAAAGGTATGAATTTATTGCCATTGCAGGCTTTAAGTTTGTGGTTACCAAAGGTTTAGTGTTAGCTTCCTTACTATCTTACTGTCTAACTTTACTCGCTTGTTGAGCTATTATAAACACAGTCTGATGATTCTTTATTTCTCTCCCTTCTTATTCCTCCTCCTCCTTTCTTCATATGTTGGGTGTTTTGTTGTGTGCTCTTTTTAGGAGTGCTCCCATCTAGAGCAGTCCCTGTAGGATGCCCTGTAGAGGTGGTTTGTGGGAGGCAATTTCCCTCAACTTTTGCTTGTCTGGGAATTGTTTAATCCCTCCTTCATATTTAAATGATATTCGTCCTGGATACAGTAGTCTTGGTTCGAGGCCCTTCTTTTTCATTGCATTAAGTATATCATGCCATTCTCTTCTGGCCTGTAGGGTTTCTGTTGAGAAGTCTGATGATAGCCTGATGGGTTTTCCTTTGTAGGTAACCTTTTTTTTCTCTCTGGCTGCCTGTAATACTTTGTCCTTGTCTTTGATCTTTGCCATTTTAATTATTATGTGTCTTGGTGTTGCCCTCCTTGGATCCCTTGTCATGGGAGTTCTGTGTACCTCTGTGGTCTGAGAGGCCATTTCCTCCCCTAGTTTGGGGAAGTTTTCAGCAATTATTTCTTCAAGACATTTTCTATCCCCTTTTCTCTCTCTACTTCTTCTGGAATACCTATAATTCTTATATTGTTCCTTTTCATTTGGTCACTCAGCTGTCTTAAAATTCTTTCATTCCTGGATATCCTTTTATCTCTCTCTGCATCAGCTTCTCTGCGTTCCTGTTCTCTGTTTTCTAGTCCATTAATGGTCTCTTGCATCTCGTCCATTCTGTTTTGAAGTCCTTCCAGAGCTTGTTTTATTTCTGAATTCTCCTTCCTTAGTTCTTGCATATTTCTCTGCAAGTCCATCAGCATGGTTATGACTTTTGTTTTGAATTCTTTTTCAGGAAGACCGGCTAAATCTATCTCCCCAGATTCCTTCTCAGGGGAAGATGTAGCAGATGTTGAAGCTGTCTGGGTTAGTCTTGTCTGGATCATATTTTTTTGCCTTTTCATGTTGACAGGTGCTATTGACTGTCAGCTGGGAGGGCCAAAATTTTCACTTGCTACTGGCCTTTCTTTACTGGGACAACTGCGACCCCTAGTGGCTTGTGTTGGGTAATTGCGTTTAGAGTGGGACTTTGTGTCTTGCCTGGCCGGAAGGGAGAAATTTCCCTTTCTGTGGGCGGAATTTGTCTCAGGCTGCTTCTCTGCTTTCGCAGCGCCCGGTGGGGTAATGGATGGGGGGGCTGCTTGACTGTTTACCTCCGTGAGGGGTCTCAGAGCTGTTGCCCAGGGGGTTAGTGCACCTGGTTTTCCCTGTAATTTCCAGCTGCTGTACTGTGACCTGGGTTGTTTCCGTCAAGCTGTTAAGTCCCTGTCCCTTTAAGACTTTCAACAAGCCCCCGCTTTTCTTTGTCACAGGGGCATCAGCTTCAGCACCCGCTCAGAGGTCTTACTCCCTGTTCCCCCAGTATCCAGGGCCCCCTGGGCACGTACTGTGTCTGCGCTCTGGCCCGGATGGCTGGGGCTGGGTGTTCGGCAGTCCTGGGCTCCGTCTCCCTCCCGCTCTGCCTATTCTTCTCCCGCCGGGAGCTGGGGGGAGGGGCGCTCGGGTCCCGCCGGGCGGGTTCTTGTATCTTACCCCTTTCACCAGTCGCTGGGTTCTCGCTGGTGTAGCTGCAGTCTGGCCACTGTCCTGCGTCTTCTGGTCTCTGTTTTAGGGCTTGTTGTGTTTGTTGTATTTTCAAAAGTATATATGTTTTTGGGAGGAGATTCCCACTCTCCTACTCACGCCGCCATGTTGGCTTCGCCCTCTGCCGAATGACAGTGTTTTTTCTATCTTTCCCCACTAAGTCCCAAATTTCCCTTGTCATCATAGAATGGTGGCCAATAGCAACTGGAGCTGTAGAGTTCCAATTTCAAGTCTAGGGAGGAGGTTGACTTTTTATAACTGTCTCTTAAGAGTGAAGATACTTCTTCCCAGAAGACTTCAGGAAAACTCTCTTCACTTCTCATCAATGTAAACTGGCTTAGGTATTTCCACCAACAGCCTCCAGCAAGGGAGATGGAATTAATATAAGTAATCATATTATTATTAATTGGTTATTAATATCAATCACAATACTCATCAATGATTCTTATCCCCCTACCCCAGCCCCTGCTTCAGGTAGGGTAGAAAATGGATATTGGGTAGTAAATCATTCCATAGCTGCTATGGAATGATGCTCTGGGCTTTTCTGCTTGCTATCCTGGCTGTATTATTCCGGCTTCTCCAGGCTTCAGCTGCTTCTCTCCCTTGCTTGGCCATCTCCATGGGCATAACAGAAACTTAATTATCCCACACACAGGCATGTCATTTTAAGACATTAAAAGACTATAACTTGGGTAATAAAACTTAACACTGACTATCATATGTTATTGTTCCTGGAATTGATCAATTGATTGCAATCCTTGGCAGACCCCACTGGACGTTGCTGTTTCTAGTACCTTATGCCCTCATCATCTGGGGCAGCATGTCTCCACCAAGCAGGGGTCTTCTTCATTTTTGTTTCTTCTCTTAAGTCAGAGGTCAGCATATTTTCTGTTTCAGGTCACAGTCCAGCAGAAAGGAACAGGAACCCTCTTACCACAAATTACCAATGACCTTCAAATTAATCTTGTAAGCTTGATTTCTTCATTGAGTTCTGGAATAAAGCAGTCAATGCCTATTTGAATGGAGCCAATATCTCCATTAGGTATCTAATAGGTAACTCAAACTTGACATGGCCACAGTGGAACTCTTGATTCCTCCTCAACCCAAAAGTTTTACCACCTCAGGCATCTTCATAAATATAAATGAATGTGTTTATTTCTGGAACCCTACCTATCTCACTGATAGAGCCAAAAATCAAATTGGAATCAAATTAGAAAAGTTTTCTTTTTCTTCAAAACAGATATGCAATTCATCAGCGAGTTCTGTTGGCCATACATGCAAAAACATATCCTGAGTCTGTCTATTTCTCATTTCTCTAGTGCTACTACTCCAGTGTTAAATTCTGTCATTATTCACCTAAGTTCCCTCTTAACTACTCTCCCAGTTTTTACTTTTGCACTTATGCAATTTATAACAAACAATAGCCTGCTAAGCTTTTAAAACCATGTAAAAAATCATGTCCTTTCTCACCTAAATACATTTTATATCTTAATTTTTATTATTTATATGTGTTATAAGTATATTGCAAATATATTCTCCTAGTTTCTGTCTGGCTTTCCATCTTTTAAGAATGTTTTTAACATAAGTCTTTAATTTTATAGTAGTTGAGTACATCAGTCTTTTCCTTTAAAGTTTGTCATCTCTGTTTTCCTTTAACAAATTCTAACTTGAGCAATTAAACATATTTCTCCGGAAAGTTTTAATGTTTTCCCATTCAAATTTAAATGTTTAAACATCTTGGGATTGATTTTTGTGTATCACATATGAGAAACAAATCAATTCCTTTTTTGTCCGTGTTGTTAAACAATTGTTCTGTCAACATTATTGAATGCTCTCTCATTTCCCCTCTGATCCGAGAAATGCCAGATTTTTTTCATAAATTGTTTCCATCAATGTGTGAATTAGTTGTGAGGGACTCTCTTTAGTTCCCTGGCCAAACTATCTCTCTGTTAATATCACACTTATCTTCATTAGTAGAGCTTTATAACTTTTTCTTGCAGTTTAAGTAAATCTCTCCAATTTATTCTTTTGCTTCAGAAAATTTTGGCTCTTCTCAGGACTCTGATCTTCGGTGCATAGAATCACCTTGCCAAGTTCAACAGAAAATATCATGCTAAACTTTTAATTAGAATTCTATGCAAATTTTAAGTTATGAAATTTTATAATTTCTCTATAAAGTACTTGCACAGTTTTATGAGTTTTTTGGGGGGTTGCTATTATAAATAGTAAAATTGCATTTTCTATTTGTTGTTCATTTTAATAAATGAAATTGATTCATTTACAATTGACAATTTAACAACATGGGTTTGAACTGTGTGGGTCCACTTATATGTGGATATTTTCCAATAAATACATTGGCCTGTTTTTTGGAGACTTTCTACAATTTGAAAAAAATCTATTTTCTAGTTTATTTTAAGACTATAATTTATGATACATATAACATACAAAATGTGTGAGTTTACTGTTTATGTTATTAGTAAGTCTTCTTATAAGCAGTAGGCTATTAATAGTTAAGTTTTGGGGAAGTCAAAAGTTATACATACATGGATTTTTGACTGCACAGGGTGTCAAATCCCCTAATCTCCATATTGTCCAAGGGTCAGCTGTACATTGATTTTGTTTCCAGTATAAACTCTTATTAATCCTAATATTTTTCCTATACAGTCTTTGGCTTTTCTGTATAGATAATCAGCTATATCATCTATGTCATCTAAATAATAATAATATTCATTCTTAATCCTTTTATTTATTTTATCTTGCCTTGTTCCCCTGGCTATCATCTCTAGGAAAATGTTAAATAGAAATTGTGATAGTGAGAATGACTGTGTTTTTCCTGATTTTGAAGAAAATGTTCATAGCATTTTGAAATCAAGAAAAATGATAGCTCCGAGGCCTTTGTAGAGTCCCTTTATCAGTTATGTTCATCCCCTTCTATTCATAATTGGATAAAAATTATAATCATGAATGGATTCTAAATTTTGTTAAATAGTTTCCCTGAGTCTAAAGAAAAGATTGTATGTTTTTTTTTCCTTTCAAATATTATTGGTGTGAAATAGCACTCATGCAAAAACATTTAATTATTTGCTTGAGTATTCTTGTATGATATAGGTGCTAAGTAAGTCAGTATCCAAACTTGGATACTTAGGTGCTAAGTAACTCAGTATCAAAGCAGGAAAACATAGGACCATTCCAGATACTGCAAGAACAAGAAATTTTATAAGGGCATTAAACTTGTTACAAAGTTATTGATGAGTTAGAGGAGCACAAAAGGTAATTAGCTACCTAATGAAGGTAAATGAAGGCCAAAGAAGCAAACATTTAAAAAGTGTTATTTAAGATCCAGGGTAGGTATAGTTCTGAGGCTGCTGCAATTGGAAGGGAATTAGCTAAACATGTAAGCCACTCATAGGTGGCTGCCACTGTCCAGCTGAAGGTGTCATGGCTGGAGGAGCTGCCAGGAAAGAGAAACTAATCACTCTTACATTCTTCTCATTTTCCCGCATCTTGTCAGTGTCTCACATTAGCAGAAACTAGCAGGGAGCCATATGTCCAGGAAGCTATGAGATATTGTTCATGGGCTTCTAGTCCCAGAGGTATAGTAAAATAGTGGAGCACAGGCAGAACTTACATATCATGAGTATCAAGATTTATGCTATCTTGATTAAATGAGCCAAGATGTGTTCTTTCTTTTTCTATTCTCTGGATGAGTTTGTGAACATGGAACTATTTGTTCATTGAATATTTGGTAGAACCAGCTGATAAACCACCTGGTCCTAGTGTTTTCTTTTTTGAAATATTTTAAACTACTGACTGAAGGTTTAACTATTGATTCACTAGTGAAGTTCTGTTGCTATAATGTGACAGAAGATATGGACGATTTAGCTATTGTTCTGACTTATTCTCTATCTCACCCTTTTTGTATCCTAATTTTTTGAATTGTTTTAATCCATTTTCCCTGTATTTCCTGTGCATCTGAACACAATTTCATGTATCTAAAATATTCCTTAATATTTATGAACTCACAAAGTTCAGACTTTATACACATATCTAAACTTCCATATATGATGAAAGTGGATACATTGACTAAATGTGAGAGATCAAATAGGATGTGACTACAGCTGTGAGCAGGACTGGCGTCATGCACAAGACCTGGGTACTTGCACAGGACCCTACACTTAGAAGGTCCCAATTTTGGTTTATTGCTCTGCTGTTGCTATCTTGAAATTCTTTATAAATTTTGAAAAAGAGGTTCCACATTTCATTTTACATTGGGCCCTGCAAACTATGTAGCTGGTTTTGTTATGAGTACTAGAGCTTTTTTCTTTTTTTCGGTAATTGCTAAAAAATATTCATTAACTATAAGTATTCTTCTAAGGCCTTATTAAAAACATAATTCAAATATTCTTTAAGAGGGAAATTAGAGTATTGATTTAGGAAACCCAGGTTTACAATTTAATAAAAGGGAAGTGGGCTTAATATTTAGTTAGATTGTTCCACAAATTGGGGGAGAAACAGAGAATTTTCTTTTGAAAATTGAGTAACTGTGAGCCTCAGTGCATTTTTATAGGATTTTACTGCACAATTAATTTAGGTCAACTGGCAGTTAATGATTATGTCCACAAGTTAGAATAAGTTTTAAATAGCTTTGATTGCAAATGTAGTAGGCCAAAACTTTATTTAATTTGAGTATTCTAATCAATCTTTTTATATTAGATGGATGTTGGCCAAAAGGGCTTAGCATCTATCATCAAATACGAGATAGTTTTTTGGAATTAAAGATCTGCTAAAGAGCCAGTTTCTGCATTGCCGATTAAGGCCTGTAGTTTTTTTAAAAATTGAAGTGTAGTTGATATACAATTTTATATTACTTTCAAGTATACAACATAGTGGTTCACTAGTTACTCACATTACTGAATCCTCACCCCAACTAGTGCAGTTACTGTCAACACAGAAAAATGTTACAGAATCATTGGCTGTATTCTTCATGATGTACTACCATCCCTATGACCAACTGATACTATGATTGAGAATTTTTGTGGCCCTTTATCCCCCTCATGATCCCACCCATTGACCCCAACACCTCTTCTACAGTAACCACCAGACACTTCTCAGATCTATGAGTCTACTACAATTTTGTTAATTTTATTTGTTTTTGTTTTTAGAATCCACAAATAAGTGAACTCATATGGTATTTGTCTTTCTCTGCCTGGCTTATTTCACTGAGCACAATACCCTCTAGGTCCATCCATGTTGTCACAAATGGCAGGATTTCTTTTTTATGGCTGAATAATATCCATTGTGTATATGTATTGTACCACATCTTCTTTATCCATTCATCTGTCAAAAAACTGGTTACTTCCACATCTTGACTATTGTAAATAATGCAGCAATAGACATGGGGTGCATCTATCTTTCGAATTGGGGATTTTTTTTTCTTCAGGTAAATTCCTGGAAGTGGAACTACTGGGTTTACAGTACTTTTATTTTTGTTTTTTTGAGGAACCTCCATACTGCTTTACACAGGGCTGTACCAATTTACATTCCCATCAACAGTATTGGAGGGTTCCCTTTTCTCCAGGTTCTCACCAATACTTGTATTTCTTGGCTTTTGGAAAGGGGCCATTCCAACAGGTGTGAGATGATATCTCATTGTAGTACTGACTTGCATTTTCCTTATGGTAAGCAATGTGGAGCATCTTTTCATGTGCTTCTTGGCCAACTGTATTTCTTCTTTGGAAAAACATCTCTTCAGTTCCTCTACTCACTTTTTAATTGTTTTTTTTGTTTTGTTTTGTTTGTTTGTTTGTTTTGGTGTTCAGCCATAAGAGTTCTTTATATATTTGGATGTTAACCCCATATCAGATAAATCATTTATGAATATATTCTCTCTTACTGTAGGATGATATTTGTTTTGTGATGGTGTTCTTTATTGTACAGAAGTTTTCTAGTTTGTTATAGTCCCACTTATTCATTTTTTATTTTGTTTCCCTTGCTTAGGGAAATGTGTCCAGAAAAAATTGTTCATGCTTATGTTCAAGACATTTTTGCCCATGTTTTCTTCTAAGAGTTTTATGGTTTCATGTCTTACATTTGGGTGTTTAATCCATTTCTGGTTTTTTTGTATAGAGTTTGACAGTAATCTGGTTTCATTCTCTTGCATGTAGCTATACAGTTTTCCCAACACTAGTTATTTAAGAGACTGTCTTTTTCCTATTGTATATTCATGGCTTCTTTATTTATTAATTGACCATATATGTGTGGGTTTATATCTGGGCTCTCTATTCTGTTCCATTAATCTATGGGTCTGTTCTTCTGCCTATACGGTATTGTTTTGATTACTGAAGCTTTGTTGTAAAGCTTGAAGTCATGAAGTGTTAATACCCCCAGCTTTGTTCTTTCTCAAGATTGTTTTGGCTATTTAGGGTCTTTTGTGGTTCCTTATGAATTTTAGGATTATTTGCTCTAGTACTCTATTCAAGCAGTGTGGTTATTAAAAAATGCCATTGGTATTTTGATAGGGATTGCTTTGAATCTGTAAATTGCTTTGGGCAGGATAGCCATTTTGACTCTATTAATTCTTCCTATCCATGAGCATGGAATAGATTTCCATTTATTTGTGTTTTCTTTAATTTCTCTTATCAATGTCTTATAGTTTTCAGAATACAAGTCTTTTACTTCCTTGGTTATGTTTATTCCTAGGTATTTTATTCTTTTTGAATAATTGAAAAATAATCATAAGTGGAGTCATTTTCCTGATTTCTCTTTCTGCTAGTTTGCTGTTAGTGTATAGGAATGCAACAGATTTCTGTGTATTAAATTTGTATCCTGCAGTGTTGCTGAATCTAGTCTTTAGTTCTAATGGTTTTTTCTTGGAGTCCTTAGGGTTTTCTATATATAGTATGTCATCTGCCAATAGTAATGCAGTTTGCAAATAGTTTCCTTACCAGTTTGGATACCTTTTATCCCTTTATCTCTTCTGATTGCCATGGCTAGGACTTCCAGTACAGTGTTGAATAAAAGTGGTGAGAGTGGACAAACTTGTCTTGTTACTGATCTTAGAGGAAAAGAGTTTTTATCATGAATAAATGTTGAATTTTGTCAAATGCCTTTTTAGCATCTATCGAGATGGTTATATGGTTTTAATCCTTTTTAGTTAATATGGTGTGTCACGTTGATTGGTCTATGAATAGTGTACCATCCTTGCATCCCTGGAAGAAATCCCACTTGGTCATGATGGGTGATCAATCCTTTTGATATATTTCTGATTTCAGTTTGCTAATATTTTGTTGAGGAGTTTTGCATCTATGTTCATCAGGGATATTGGTCTATAATTTTCTTGTTTTGTAGTGTCTTTGTCTGGTCTTGGTATCAGAGTGATGCTGGCCTCATAGAATGAATAAAACCCATACTTTTATAACATTTTTTGACATTGCCAGAGTGGCCAACTATGTGATAGAGTTATTCCATCTCATAGATGACCTAAGAGACCCCATCCAATATTTTACATTTAAAACTTTAGAGAATATAAGGAATTTGAGGAGTTATATATGATAAACTCCTGGGAATCTTCTCTCATATTTGGTCAACGTTAGGCCTGATCAAACAAGGTTTTGTTTGGTTTTCACTTTATTTGGGTATGCTAGGTTTAGCTCTATGTTAGCTTTGCTCAAACCCAGAATAAGAGTATATAACCAACACATTCCTGGGAGGTTCTCTCTCAGAAACTAAGATAAAAATCCCAGAAGATTTTCTAGATGTCTATAAGTCCTGGAGAGAGTTAAGAGGCCCTCATTCCATTTCAACTTCCTTAATTTGGCAAGTTCAAATATTCATGCTATTTTATATTATTATTACTTTTAATTTTTGTAGGAAAAGTCCTAGGGGAGAAGCCTTATCTGTAAACTAACACCAGGGGCTTTGAGCAATCTGGCAAGATTCCAATATCCCAGTTTTGATGGTATCACATTACACCTTGTTAAAGATACAGGTGGAAGAATTTGTGGGCTGGTGAGCATATCCTAGATAGCTAGATTATAATTCTGGAATGAGAAAATGATAAAGTCTGCCTCAAATAAAGGCAAAAATCCCTTTTCTGAGAAGTGAAGTTGCTAGAAGCAAATTAAATTGCCAAAAATATCTTCCTAGATACCTGGAGTCACAATTGCCTGATGCCCTAGCTCTAATTAAAGATGTTCTGAGGTACTTGAGAGAGGGATTTATGATATTAAGATAGCCAACATTTTCTGAGAGAATTATATGAGTACACACTATTCTTTATATGTTATAGTTCTTAATTCTCTTAATAACTCATGAAACAGATACAATAATTATCCTAATTTTAATGAAAGAGAATCATAGGCTTAGAAAGTTTTCAATTTACAAAGTCAGTGAGTGGCAAAATCAAGACTCAACTCAATCTCTGGTGTTACAATGTGGCTACTACTTCAGCAGTCTTACTATATATTTTTTACTTCAGTGGGAAGAGCATCTTCTCCAAGGTCCTGAAGGAAAGCCATAGCATTTCAAGCAGTGTGGTCACAAATGGGAAGAGGCATGTAGAGTACTTGATATCATGTTGACTTGTACCCTGTCAGATGCTGATATTTCTTCTGATTGTGGAAACTAGAATGTGCTGGATAAGAGGTTAGGTGTTAAACCGTAAATTCTGGTTTGTAACCGAGCTCTAATTTGCTATGTGATTTTCAGAAAGTTTTGCTTTCTTTACCTATAAAATGGAGATGATAACATCCCCCAGGCTAAAGGGCTGTTATGGTAATCAGATAGGATGGTGCTGTACTTAGCACTCCACCTGGCACACCAAAAAAATGCTCAAGAAATGGTAGCTATTGTTGAATTTATTCCTGTTGTTCTTGTTGCTTTTAAACCACTTTAACCACCAAGTCAGTGTTGGTACATTTAAAATCATTGACATCAGAAGCCACACAGTAAACAAATCAGACCGAGGGGTACAGGTGTGATCCTCTGAAGTAGCTAAGCAAGCCCTATAGCTCAACACAGCCACAAAGCAGTGCAACTGGAAACAAGCAGTAAGAAGCCTAAAGCCATCAGAAAGTATGAGCTTCCTGGCACCCTGCCAGAGGAAGAAAGGGGACGTGAGAGGTTTGGGGCACCAATTATTGCTGGGTGGGGACTCAGAGTTCAGACCATTTTCACTGCCATTGCATTTTTTAATCAATGTCTTCCTGTTAGCGCCTGTGCCATTCAGATTTAAAAGCTCCATACCTGTTTTAATTGTCTTGTTCTGCCTTCCCAGTTTTTTCCTTCCAGCTCAGAAAGCAATCACCTAATAATATCATAGGAAGGAAAAAACCTTTCTTCAGTTTTACAAAATTGCAGGTAATTCTGTTATTCAATTAAGATAATGCCTTTTTCCGAGCATAACCTCCGGTCTTAATTAGAAATGCTAAATAGACTGTAGACATAGAAAAAGGAGAGAAGAGTAGTGTACCCATGGTTTCTCTATTCTTATAGTAGGGAATAATACCTCCAGAATTTTCTGGCATGCCTATCCATTTGAGCCACAGAGTCAGTTTCAATTGTTTCAAAGAATGTAAGATATCACCACCAAAATTGCCTCCATGTCTTTATAAATATTGCAAAATCTGTAATATAATGTCATCTTAGTAAAACCTATATTGCCTTTTGAGAAGATTTCATTTCATGTTTAATGAGTTTTAGAACCCTTCATGGGTAGAATTTGTATTAATAGAAAGATTTCACATATTTTATGTCATCATTGACCAAAAAGAATGATTTGCTTTCCAAGGTTAATTATCTCTAATTTCTAAAAATATTTTTTGGTTAATATAATGATTTCAATTCTGTTTGTTTAAAAAGCCACATGGTAACAAAATTTCAATACATTGTGCATATATATAGTTCTAGTAGTGAGCTGGAGAACACTATTTCCTTGAATATTACAGTTTTCTATTGTAGTTTCATCCTTTAATTTTCCCTAGCAATAAATAATGTACTTCTATTGAATTCAAAATTACAGTAAATGTGCTCTGTGCAGATAATTTAACATCTGTAAATTTCCAAGCTCTACAATTGTAGATTGCATATCTCAGAGGCTTAAGATTCTGAATTATATTGCAAAAAAATGAGCTGAAGACTGATTGCAAATGTGTATCTATTAACATAACCACAATTTTTTTCTACTGCATTGAATAGACGGATCCCAGCATAAGGCACTCAATAATCACAGCCATATGTTGGGCTGAGCAGGTTAAGATCTTTAAAAAAATAAACTAAAATCATAGCTAACATTCTTCCCCTGGGGATTGAGAAGGGAGCTCTGTCAGTAGTAAACCAACGGTAGATACTAGGGAAGAACACTTTGGAATATAACCCCAGGCTGAGCAGTGCTGGAGGAGTGAATAAAGACTGAAGTAGAACCAGGAAACCCGGATGGAATCACACATCCTGTGCCCCCTCCCACATCCCCCACCAAATCATGCAGCTAGAGAAGAGGAGCTATATTTAAAAAGAAAAACTGATAAAGTTAGCAAACAGAATTGACCTCCTACCCAATCTTTCATTTTTTCACACTTTCAGAAGTGATACTATAAATATTTGAATTATTTTATTATAATTGAATGATTCTACTGTGAATATTTCTACTGTGAAGATTGATTTGATGCATCTAGCTACCCACTATATAAATAGTGTTCTATTTATATAGCAAGAATCACAACATATAAGGGCTGGAAGGTTATTTAAATTTTATTAAAGATGCATTTTATGAGTGATGAGGATATTGGAGAAAGTATGTTCCTAGCCAAAGGCCAGGGCCAAGGGCAGGCCCTCCAGCCCACTGATCGGCCCCGGTCGCGGCTGCAGCCACTCTCACGGTACTGCGTGCCCACAGAGTAGTGTTCTGAGCCTTCCCAAAAAACCGAGGGGAGCATCTTCCAGGGATGCTCAGCCTACACTTTTTGAAAATGGCTGAGACTTAGAGCAAAGGGAACACCTGAAGTGTTGAAAATAAAATTTGTAGAGACATCTGTGGGATTACTGCTTTCTTTCAGTCTCTTTCCTGATTAATCTCGTAGGTTCTGGTCTGGAAACGGCCTTTGGAGGGGGATCAAATATACATAAAAGGAAATGCCCTGCCAAGTACCAATTTCTTCTCCTAAGATCTGGGTTTGGTCACAGATTGGCTGGACTGACTCAGTTTATAGGGAGTCCAGCCCTAAGTCCTTTTTTCTCCTCTAATTGTGGCCAGGATTTTATAAGAGCAAGCTACTCAGTCTGTAGCCAAGGAAATTGTGGGTCGTTGTGACCTAGATTTGGAGGAGGGGATTATGTTGCCTGTTTATTCTTGGGGGCTGATTTACCACACATTTCCTTGTTGGGGCTCCCTACTTTCCGCCGCATGTATAATTGTATAAGGTATTAGGAGTACGAGTCATCCTGTCTCATTTTCAACTGAGGCATCAATACAATAGACGTCAGATATTAAAATAATTGAGGCAAATCCTTCGGTGCAGAACTTGCCAAGAAAGTGTTTGAGAACTGATTCACATTCTTTAACTTCTTTGCCAACTTCAAATGTGAAAGGGTTGAGAGCAGGAAATGGGGGGGAGTCTCTGCGATGATTTTAGAGAGAGTGTTACACTGTGAGTCCCCCCACGACTACCCAAACACAGAGGGAGGAGGGGGAGTTGGCCTCCACCCCACATTTAGTGAGCCAGGGGGCAGCTCAGAGAGCTTGGTTTGGTGCCTGAGTCAACTTCAGAAGGTTTAAGTGGCCTGTGCCACATAATGGAGGGGCTACACTGAGGCCCACCCGAGTTTATCAGGACAAAGGGTCTGTGAAGTGGTCAATGACAGCCATGCTGGAGAGAGACGGGGAAGAAGAATCAAAGCAAGCTGGTCTGGAGCAGATTGAAGTCCTGTGCTAGAGGAGTTCTCAAGGATAGTACAACTAAGGAGCCAGGAAGAAAGGTAGAGTGTTAACTAGAGGACTGATTCCATCCCCTATCAGGAGAGGGCCCTCTGATGACCTCCAGGAAGCTTCCAGTGAGGAAGGAACCTGCCTGAAACTTCCATTAAGCCCAGAGAGTGTCTCCCCTCCCCCACCCCCACTTCCCATACCCGAGGGGCTGCAACCCCAGTTAGCAAGGATGGCAGAAGCAGAGCAAGAAATAGAGAAGAAACCACAGCTGACAAACACCTCTTCCTAAGGAACAGGTTCTTGCCTCTGTGGGTTGTAGCTGAAAGAGGAGAATGCTTACCACAAATAAATCTAGAAGTGTTGATAGATATATTCGGCTGGACATTTTTAATGTGTAAACTGAGACTATTTCTGTGACTTTAAGTGACGGTTGAATTTTCCATTAGCTAAGAGTAAGAGGTCATGAAACTGCCAAAGGTTTTGTCTGAAAACAGGGAAAGACAGCTTCCATTGAATGAATTTGGAAGCAACAGTGGGAAATTAAAAGAAAGTAGTGCATTGATTCCGTAGTCTTACTTGTTCAAGATACTCTTCCAGAAAGTGATCTTTCCTTGTCATGAAAAACCTTCCTGGGCTCTCACCTTTGCAGCTCCCCTCTGTCAGAGTGACAGTCTTGTCATTTGACCACCTGTGTGTCCAGTATCTATCCAGTTTTTAGATAGAAGTCTCTTAAGTCATTTTACTCTATTTACTGTGGGACTCAGTGTCCAGTTATTCTTGCTGCCATTTGGCCATAATTTTGAGACCCCCTCTTCTGCTTATGTGCCTTGTTTTTGAAATCCATCATATGTTGTTGGAGTTATTAGTTGCAGGGCTTCAATGTGTCTGTGTACATCTGCATGTGTGCGTGCATGTACATATACATACAAACGTCTTTTGTTTGTTTTGGTCCCTGACTTTAATAATCTGGTGATTTATTTGGCTTCTTGTTTCTTTTAGGAGTAAGGCACTAACAAGTCAGTGGTGATCTCATGGGTTGGGAGTGGTGTTCAGCATGTAATGAGAACGTTTAGGAGGTGATGGATTCCTGCAGGGAGGACACCAGCTCTCAGCAAATGTAGGACTTTTCTCTTGGGTTGCATGTTCTTTAGAGCAGTGGTTCCATTATAGTTCTCAAACTATGGCTGCATCAGAATTACATGGAGGGGCTGGTAATACAGAGGGCTGAGCCTCAGCCCCCTCAGTAGGTCCAGGAAAAGACCTGGGAGAATCTGCTTTTCTATGAGGTTCCATGTGATTTTGTTGGTCTTAGGACCACAATTTCGAAACTGCTGCCTTAGTGCAGTTTCTCTGCCTTAATACTATTGATCTTTTGTGAGAAAGAATATTCTTTCCTGATTGGGGCTGGCCTGTGCATTTATAGGATACTTAGTAGCACCCTTGGCCTCTCCGCACTGGCTGCCAGTACCAAATGTGTCTTGAGACATTGCCAAAGGTCCCCTATGGGCAGATGCCCCTGACTGAGAGCTGCCAACTACCTGAAAGAGTTCTGTTTCCTGCCTGGAAGATAAAGAAGCGCGTAAGCAGTCTGTGAGGCAACGAGGGCCTCAGGAGTCTTCTCATTCAGTTGGGAGATTCTATTTCATTCCCTTACTTTCTGTATTCCGTTTCACCAGTACCACCCTACTCTCCATTTTTAGCTGTAGATCTCTCCAAGAATGATAGAAGAGGGCCAGGTTCCTGGGAAGAGAACCCAGGGGTCTAAGTGACCCAACCAATTTTCAGCCTATCCTCCAGTCTTCAGCTTTGCTCTGAAGTTCTGCTTTCAGAAATACCTAGTGCCCTAAAATTTGAGTCTTTCTGAGGTTCAGCAGAGCTAAGCAGTTTCCTCTCCTAAAAACTCACACTTCTTTGATCTGCTAAGCCAATTACTGTTCATCCATTTACTTTCCTGAGTCCAAAGTTTTGTTGACATCTTCCATTTTCTGTTATCTGCTCTTCCATTCTCTTTGTTTTGTAAATTTACACTCTTTTATGCATTTTTCTTCATTTTGGGGTCTTACAAAGGAGCAATAATAAACATGTGTGTTTAATCTGCCTGTGGATAGTCAGAATCCCCAGCTGTTTTTTTGAAATTAAGTTTTGATAAGAGGGAAGTTGAAAAGGGCATAAAAGTATGTGAGCTGGGGAAATGTTACTAAAGATTTTAGTTAAAGATGAAGAACAGACATGTGAATGTACAAGATACATTCTTTTCATATTTATTTTTTTGCCTAAAGCTCTGATTGCCATACTCTGTTATCATCTGTTCAATAAAAACATTTTAGCACTGAAGAAACTAAAAAATGTAGGAATCCCCACAACAGATATCTTTGAGCACATATTATTTATTAGAATCTTTTATACATTTCAAATATATACCTACATTGGGTAATGATTCCTCACTTATGCATGCAAAGTCTATAGGTCTGAGTTTTATCCACAAAATCAAAGCCATATTTTCTTAGAATTAGACTTGCTCTCTACTTTGAAAATAACACTGGCACTAATCCAAGTAGCTTAAATGTGAGTTCAAAGCCCCTTAAAGAATTTGGAGGGGTTTTTTTGTTTGTTTATTGTTCCTATTAATATCCTAGTTAGTGGAACCACTTGGCTGCTTCTCCCAATTATTAACAATCTGAAATCTGAATGCAATCTGAAAGTATTATTTAGGTATTGGTCATACTTGCTCATATATAACTCCTCTTATTGCTGAGAGAGAGCCCAACTCGTGACTTTGGGGGATCAGATGGGATTTAGCTGTAAGTAACCAAAGGGGATATTGAATTTAAATTCAAAAATTAAAATAAATATTTAAACTTCAAAATGACAAATGGACATTTTTCACAGATAAATACTTGGCTCTCAGAAAATTACAGGATCCTTCAGGAGTAAATTTCTTGCAGTCGACGAATTGCGAAAATGTCGCAGCTAAAATGGACTAAGTGTCATATGAATAAAACTTTGACCTTCCATTTGAACTCTTTTCAGCTTTCTACAGGTATGGCTTATGGGACAAGTGCCTTCCCGCTATTTCTATGAATGATCAGTGTTTTTATACACTAGCACTTTAAAAAATTATTGGTTAGCACATATTCTTAACTATAAATTAGAATTTCTACCAATTATGACTTATTTGAATCCCCATATATGGACAGACCACAAGGTTCCTGCCAAAATTATGTAATATATTGTAAAGCTAACAAACATTGAGAAATAATGTGTTCCTGCCCTTGATTTTCACCTCAATTCCTGTTGACTTTCTATGGCATGTTGTGTAACCTGAATATGCTAAGATGGAAAGTCAACAGAAAATGTGAGAGGGGAGAGAAGAGGTCATAGCTATATAACTATATCTTTATATAGATCTAGATATCAGAATATATTAGAATATATAGAATATTTGTATATTATCTATAAATATATGTATATGATTTATAAGAATATATATAACACATAAATTTATATATACCAAAAAAGTCAAATGCAGATGTAGTTTAAAGTATCAAAGAAAACTTAGAATGGAGAAGGTATATGTGGGAATAACTGTCCTAAGAGGTGGTGAGATATGGTGGTATATCACTGGATTAGGCATTCAAGGATCCAGTTATGTAACCTCAGGTATGAATCATCTGGCATCTGGGAAATTACAATTTTTTATCTCTGAAATGAACATAAGACCTGTCTTTCCTAATTCTCAAGAGGTTTTATGGGGTTTTATTGAGATAATATATGTGAAATCATTTTATAATCTAAATATGTTACATGAGTGTAAGTTGTTGACAAGAATAGAATCATAGATAGATGGAACCGGTTATATCCCCGAGAGACTGTTTGGTTCATTCATCTGCCTAAGCCATTCAGTACCACATATACCACATGCTTATCAGTATTTCCTTTTATTTCCTCTGATGGCATTTCAGCCACCTCCAACCATGGAAAAATTCTATTCATTAAAACCAGGCATAGTACTTATTTAGTGCGAAATAGATCTGAAAGTAATCTTAAATTATTTCAAAATAATCTACCATGTAAGTGGGATTTTTCTTACACATATGGTATTAGTTGATTTCATAAAGATGAGCTCCCCCAAAGTAGGATGGGCTTTGAGAACTTTGTGGCTTTTTTGAAAGCAAATATGAAGGTGTGCGTATATGTGCTAAGGAATGACTTCCTGGGAAGAAGATCCATATCTTTAGACATATTCTCAAAAAGATGAGAAGAATGAGGAGTTATGAGGAGAGGAAGAAAGGAAAAGATCTGAGAAAAAATAAAGAAAGAGAAGAGAAAATGAATAGAAACTTGAACACATTGTTGGGAAGAGTGCTATAGGTTGTTGGTACAGAGTCATCAGCAAGGCAAGGCAGGGGAGGGGGTCCAGACGGGTCAGGCTAGGACAGAAATGGAAGACATACACAGGGGACTGCCCTCAAGTGGGGGGGGGACAGGGGACACAGGCTGGGCCTGCTGGTGGTTCAGTCACAGTATCGGGAACCAGCATCAGCTGGGAGATAGAAACGGACCCCGGTGAGGTTCTCTGCCCAAGGCCAGAGTGCAGGTTGAGACAACACGGCTGGTGTGGAAGGCTGGGAGTTGGGAATTTTTTTCCTGGACCATCAAAACAATAAAAGCAGCAGTAACATGTGACGTGATATAAGACTCCATGTAACTGCGACTCCAGATGGGTTAACATAACTGGAAAGTCTTCATTCCAGATATTTTATGGGATGAATGATTTTGTGAAGAAGCTGGTAACCTAATAGCCACTCGTGATATCCTCCCTCTATTAAAATGAGTTGTATATTCCAAGCAACCAATGGAAAACAGAAATTTTAAAGAATTGTGGGCCACAAATAATTGAGTTAACATTTCCATCAATCGTGGAGACTGCTGTTAAGACCCACTAGGTGGCAGTGTGGTAGTGATTTGCTGGTAAACACGGAAAATGGAATAACTAGAGTTGAATCTCCAGTTACTAGTTTTTCAATGACATTTGGAAGTTTGCAATAGAAAATGTTAATGGAATAATAGATGGAAAGTCAAACAGTGACTATCATATGAACAGTCACTGACGTAAAATCAAACTGTTTTACAAATAGTTAACAATGGAGTATTTTATAAAAATCAAAACAGAAAAGTATTATATGCTATGTTCTTAAATTATTTTTCTGATAGGTGAATGCTAGACATATCTGAAATATAGACAGGTGAGAGAATAGGACAATGGATAGCACTTTCCCAATCCTTATAAAAGCCAAATGTATCTATCAGACTTCAAGTGTTTTCTGTCCTCAGGCCCCACTTCTTCACCAACCCACATTCCCAGTTCTCTTTTGAGGTGCTACTGGAGACAAATCTCTGACACGTCACCTCTTCTGACTATCATATTTCACTCTCTTTATTGGTATTTCCCTGAAATTATAAACAGTGACACACTAACATTTTGCATTGTGAAATTTCCCTATTTTTCTTGTTTTGGGGACAACCCCTTACTAGCTGTGTGACCTTGGACTAGTCACTTAACTCCTCTGTGCTTCGTTTTCCTTACTTGTAAAATGGGGTGGCAATAGTACTGACCTCTTAGGGTGATTGTGGGGCTTACAGGAGTACATAACAAGAATTCTTAGACTACCGGGGCACATGGTAAACACCATGTAATAATTTGCTCCCCAACCAGCATGTAAGGGAAAAGGGAAGAAACTGAGCATTCTGATTCACTTTATTAGTGCCTTTTAAGTGCTGGATTTACAGCATATGGTCAATAAATATTTAAATCAATGAGTGAATAAATAAATGGCTAAAATATGATGGTGCACATGACATGCATAAGGCATGACTTAATAAATACAATCTGACATTTAACATTTGGAACATTTTTTTATGAACATGTTTTCATATTTAAAAAGTAGAACATTTTAAGTATAAATAAACCTTTAAAATACTTCTTTACATTTTAGAGTGATCAAAGCTATTAAACACTATAATAATATTTAAGAATGATTAGTTGAATCCCAAAATATTGATTTAGAGTAGTAAATGTTTTTAGTTGAAACTTATCTTTGAGATAATTATTTATTATCCTTTTATTATATGTATGTATATATATAAAACCATCTTATATATATATATAAAACCCTCTTATATATATAATTTATATATATATATATATATATATATATATATATATATATATATATATATATCCCTTTATTTTCAGACTAGAAACCAGACCTTTAAATTCAGTGTTTTTTTTTCTTTTTAAAGATAATGCTCCCCCAATTTGATAGAAGCCATTAGTATGATTCATTTGTCAAGTGTGGTTGATTTTGCTGTTAAAAATGTGGGAGGAATACTTTTGACATCTTATATTTTTGTATGGGTGTATCAACTTATGCAATATTGAAGCATAACTATTTTTGGATTGGCTTCTTTACCATCAAAATCTAAAATTTTATTCTTAGATTGGTACTCTTTTTCAAATTATACAGCACTTATTGAAACTGTTTATACCAATTTACTGTGTGCTGTCTTCCCCTTTGGAAGTATTTTTTTTTTTTCTTGAAGAAACTAGGTTAAAACTCCACTTATCAGGAAAATTAGGATAGAAAGAAGAAAAACGATCTTTTAAACATATCAAGTAAATTCCTAAACTCAAAAGATCTGAACATCATCCTTGAAAATAGCTGGAACTAAAATAACAAGTTACATTTTGGAGAAAAATTTTTGGAACAGAAAAATGTTAATTCATGCGCTAAACTTGCTGAGACAGAATCACCTAATCTGGTTTGGGTGCAGTCTACACGGGAGAACCAGTCCTTTCCTTGTGTCCCACCAGGGGCTACCATGCAAATTTATCAAGCAGTCAGGGGCTTTGTTATGGTTGGCGTTTTAAATTATAATCTTGCCATTTGAAGTTGTCTATTGTTATTGCTATAAATGTCAATGTAACCTTAAGTGAAATATTTCAGATGCACTTCATCCCAGGAGAATTGTATCCATTCACAAACAAGAGTTGTACCAAGCAGGTTTTCAGTTTAGCAGAAATCTCATTGCTGTTCATTTAGGATTTCTGTGTTTCTTTGTACTTCGGGCACAGTTCAGTACTGAGATTATTCTTTAAATATCATGGTTCAAGTGCCTCAAACTCAGTGTGTCCATTACTGAATTTGTCATTGTCTCTGTCCTTTCCCAGTGTTACTGATCTCAGGGAATGGACCACATCTAACCAGCTGTCCATCCAGAAACCCAGTAGTCAGTATGTATTGCTTTTACTTGCTCACTTACCTTTGTTCAGACATCTAATCCTTGAATTTGTCTCCCGTGTGTCTCCCTTTTGTGATGGTGGCTCTATGTGGGCAGGGACTTGGTCTATCAACTCAGGGGCTAACACAGTCCCTGGTGCTCACTAAATATTTAGGAATGAATAAATGATGAATATTTATTAATATATCCCCTCCTCTCCATTTCTGCCATCTCTACCCTAGTTTCAACATTCGCCATAGTGTTATTGGAATTATTGTAATAACCTCTAATTTAGACTCTCTGACTACTTATATCTTACCACAACTGCCTTAAATCTCATTTTTCTTTACTCCTGAGCTTATATTTTATGCTTAAATAATATTAAGCTGGTTATATCGCCTGGCATATGCCCTTATATTTCTTGCCTTTGTGACTTTGCCCATGATGTTTTTCTCTCCAGGAATGCCCAGTCATTTTTCTTTATTTGCAAACTGCTGTTCATCTTCATTTCTCAGTCCATGTGACACATTTTCCAGTAATTCTTTTCTGCAGTTGGATTAAATGCCCGTTTTCTTTTGTCCCATTATATCCTGTGCATTTCCCTGACTGAATCCTTATTTGCATTTTACCTGGTACATTTCCCTACCTGAATGCATGTACCATATTAAGTTTTGTTCTTTATCTAGCTGGCTTTCCTTTTTAAGCTCATTTTGGGTATGAATTCTTTCTTAGAAATTATAATAACTACAATGGTACGCAAAAGAAAGTTCATAAATATTTGTTAATTTGAGATGTGGATACTTGTATTTTTTCTTTCAGTGGAATGGACAAACAGGAATTTATATTGCCACTAATTATAAACGTATTTGCTACATCTAGGTACACTGAGTATAGCTGCATACATTGTGGACTGCACAACTCAGAGGATGGGTATTAATGCCATAGATTATGTTAATGCCCACTCTATCTCTTGAGTTGTAAACTGTGCAAGTCACGCCCCTCAGACATCTGCCCTGATGGATACAGAGGAGACATTGCAGCAACTACTATTTACTGTAATACAGTTATATTTTATATTGAAATCTACTTTGGGTTTTTAAAAATCAAATCTATATTATTAAACAAGTAATTCTCTAATCATTTCTCTGATACTGTCTCTTTTCATAGGAAAACATTTGTTTTAGTATGATTTATTTCTTCCCAGTATGTACTTCATAATTTGTAAAATGCTTTACTCTCCTCTGCTGGACCATATCCTCATCTCCTTGATTGAACTTGAAACCCCTGGCACATGAAGTTTGTATAGATAGACAGACATAAGCCAATGAATTTCACTATGAAAAATAAGTGTTGGCTTGTCAAATAGTCACCTCCATCAAATGAATCAGTCAAAATCAGAACATTTCTTTTAAATCAAAGGATAAAGAAGTGTTTATTCTAAACAAAGCTTCCAGTAAACAGCTATCATTAGTAACCTTCAGATTCTAGAATTAGACTCACTTCTTGAATTTATCATTAAATTTTAAATTTATAGCTTTAAAAAAGTAAGTTTGCTCTAGGAAATCAGAAAGATTAATTCTTAAAGAATTTAGACATAAAAAAACATGAAACTCCATATTTGTATTAGCAAATTATAAATTAACCAGACAACTCTTTCAAGAAAATCAATCTATAAAAGTAGCCATTAGACTTAGACATCTGAAAGATATCCAAATAAAAACTGAGTAAATAGTCAACTTGGCAGAAGGCCTAGTACAGACTTATTGAATTGACAATTGGTATTTATAATCTGTATGGAATGGAATGGATATTATATTAATATTTATAATAACCACATATTGAGGGCTATGTATCAGGTACTATGCTAAATGTTAAGTACTTTAACATTTTGCCATTTTAATACTCAAAAGAGTAATAATGCAAGAAAAGCAAAAGATATAAAATTATAAATAAGAGGATAAGATAACACTATATTCAGAAAATAAGGTTGTTTAAAAGAAAATTCAAGAGAATTTAGTTTAAAATTTTCAACTTGGTGAGAGAATTCATAGTAGTGACTGGATGCAAAATAATTATACAAAATTCATTAGCTTTTACTAGGTATTAATACTAACCAGCTAAAAATAAAATGGTAAAAATAAAAATTCATTTATAATAGTAAAAACCAACCATGAAATAACTGGAAATAACTTAAGAAGAAATGTGAGAACTTATAACCATATAGTTTTAGAATATTTTCTATTCTCTTATTCAAAAATCTTTACTAAGTGCCTGCTACCCATTGGGCAACTACTCTAGGCCCTGGGAACATGGTGGCGAACAAGTCAAAGAAGGCTTCTGATACAGAGAGCTCAGGCTTTAGATAGGCACTAATTGTTGCATGTGTATATATGTGTTTATAATATATGTGTGCATATATATGTATAACTTTAGTTGGCCTGGCAAAGTATGCCTCTTAGGACATGACATTTGAGACAAGACCTGTATCAAGATGAAGTAGGCCTGGCAATGATGAGAGGCCAGTCATGCTGGGTGGAGAAAACAGCAAAGGGAAAGACCTATAGGTAAGAAAAGCTTAGCGTGTTTAAGAAATAGAAAACAAAACAAAAGAGCAAGAGAAGAGTGGTAGAGAATGAAGTTGAAGAGAGGCAGTCAGGAGCGGATCAGAGGGGCTGGCTGGTGATGGAAATGATGGGACCTGATTTACGCTTAAAAGCATCTCTGTTTTGTGGAGAGTGGCTTATGGGGATATAATGGTGGAAACAAGAAATCAGTTAGGAAGCTACTGCAAAGTCAAGAGAAAAATGTGATGATGATTGGGCTAGGATGGTAGTGGGAGAATTGGAGCTGAGCTGATAGCCTTGGGGAGTTTTTTAGGAGGTGGAATTGACAGAACTTGGATGTGGAAGTGAAAGGAGAGAGGAATGAAGTATGGTTCCTAGTTTTTTGTTCTGAGTGACTAAGGTCACAGAAAATGGTACCACTTATTGAGAAGGAAAAGACTGGGTAAGGAAGAGTTTTGGGGAAGATAGGAGCTGTGTTTTAGACCTGTTAAGTTTGAGAGATACATTACTTACTCAAATGGAGCTGTCAGGAAGGCATGCATATACACAAATCTGGAGCAAAAGTGAAAGGTCAGAGGTGGAGCTATACATTTGGGAGTCATCAAAAACAGATACTCGTAAATCTGTGGGATAAGAGATTATCATGTAGGGAAGGATTACAGAGCGAAAATAGAGCCCCGGAAAATCCCTTGGGCAGGCTGACATTTAGGATTAGCCAGAGGGGTTGCCAAAAAGGGAACTGAAGATGATGCCAGTCAAGGTCGGGGGAAAATAAAGCAGTGAGCAGTAAAGAAAGAATTGGGTTTGACAACATGAAGGACATTTGTCATCTTGATATGAATCATTTGAGTGGAGATAGGGAGCCAAATTGGCCGAAAAGAAATCAGGAGTTAAGAAAATGTAAGCTTTGATGATGGACAGGTTTTTAGAAAGTAGTGTTGCTGGAAAGGGGAAGGAGAATTAGTTGAGGGGGACCTGAGGTCCTGGGAGGCTGTCACGTTTGTTTTGTTTGGATAGAGATATTGAAGAATTGCTGTGAGCTGATATGGGGAAAACATCTTGGTGCGCTTGAGGGGAAAGGATTCAGACACTTGGAGGCACTGCTACAATTTCTTCCATTGTAGCAGAAAAGAGGGAAGAAAGTAAAGGCCAGATGAAAGCAGGTGGTAGATTTAGTGATTGGAACAAAGTCATTGTGCTTATTTCCTCAGTAAAGTCCAATACATCCACAGCTGGATGTGTGTGTGTGTGTGTGTGTGTGTGTGTGTTAGGGGGTGGCATGTCTGAGGAGTGATAAGAAGGTGTGAAATAGCCTTCTAGTAGAGTAGGAAGGCAAACCTCTGGGGATGGGTATTAGGTTTTTGACCTGAGTCTTGCTAGAGGTTTCCAGCATTAAAAAATATTTTAATGAATGCTTGATAAATGAAAAGCAGTATTTGTTGTAAGTTACAAAGTACACATAATAAAAGTGTTCCTACCATCCACTTAAGACTTAGGCTTTAGAACTTGAACCCTAACTGCTCACATCCCTGTATACTCCTCCCTTATTCCATAGCTTTGCCTCCACCCCAGAAATAACCAAGATTCTGAAATGTGTGTTGTAACCCAAATGTGAACTTGTGATCTAGTGCATCTTAACTCTTTCCTGCATGGTTGTTTCATGAGTGATTACTAGCAGTTATATTGTTGAGTAGACTTGGATCAATTAGCAGTTCTATTGAAAGCTGAATATAGTTTAGCATAGAATTCTAGGTAGCTCATGATTAATTCCTTTAATGTTACACCATGAAAAAGGAGACTTATGAGAGATTATAAACAAAAAGAAAATAGATTTGAATAAAGCTGCCATATGCACTTGACTCATGTTTGAGTCACATCCAATATTGGAGAGCAGGTGTGATTCAGTCTATAAACTCTGGTGGCAGAATATATCATATTTATTTATTATTTTAAATCCACATAAAATCTGCTCTAAGCTCCTGCCTGTACTGTTAGACAGGTGGGAAATTCAGTCTTACTCATTAAGACTGCATAAGAATCAAGGCAGTGTATGTGGTACTGACAAATTGAGGGGAGATAGTCTCATCCTCCAGTTCATTGTGGTCCTCTTATCATGCTTTAAAGCTGTGTACTCTCTGCTTCCATGCCACATGGAGACTGCAAAGCCTGTACTTGAGACTCCCAGCTGCAGTGGGACTGAAGGACAGCCACACGCCTCTGTGGAGCTGCCATTTCTCTGGGGCTCTGTCCTGGAGCAGTGCTCAGGTTTCTGCATACAGAAATTCACTCTTTCTTTCTCTGTTGAAATCTTTCCACTTCTCACAATTGATCTCAAAGGTGCTACTTTCTTTTTCTTCTACACCTGGAGCATTGATCATAATCACGGCAAGAAGTTTAGGCTTTTAGGAAAACGAAAAAAATTCTCTGATTTGAAGTGGCTTCTGCTTTCCATCCTGCCACAAATATCCTCTCAGTCAAAGGAGCACAGCCCAGCCCACAGCTTGAAATTGGTGGTGGGAGGAAAGGGGAGGAGGGAAACACATTTAAATAAATTACTATCTCAAGGAATAATCCTGCAACACTTCTACATAATACATGGACATATTATTAAAGAAAATGTTTTAAAAAGAAAAGAAATAAAAATAAAAATAGGATAGAGGCCTACATGGCATTGGATTTTGATCTTGTGTGATTCTCTACTGAAACATGGGTGCCCCACTTAGTTTATAATCCTTCATCTTGGGCATGAGATGACTGAGTTCCAGAGGAATAATGGCAAGTAGAAATAGCAAAGAATTTGCATTTAGAAGAATTAAATTAGCTTCCCAATTTTGTTACTTTTTGTTCAATGAACTTGGGCAAGTTATACAGTCTCTCTGAGATTCAACTTCTTCATCTGAAAAATGGGATCATTATACTTACCTTATAGGGCTTTGGGGAGACTTAAAGGGCTTACATGCATACATGGTATCTTACCAGAGACTGGTGCATGGAAAACACTTGATGCTGCTAGTTTCTTCCCCTTGCTTAAAGCCATATATACAATGTGTATATTACAGAATGATCTAGAATGAGAAAGCCCAGGTCCCCCCACTTCCATGCAATTCTTTTCATACACATCATCAGCGTGGTCATGGGAGGAAGCTGTGAACTCTGACCAGGCTGTATTAACAGTAGAAGAATCTGTTAACAGCAGACAGGCAGTGTGCATGCCCAGTGTGAAAAGGACAACATATTACTTACCAACCCTTTTTATTTAAAAGATTTATTATATTTGCAAAAGCACTTGGCAACACCAATCCCCTTTGTCTCTAAGCTGCAAGACATATACCAAGGCTTGACAGCAGCAAAGGGCCAAGCTTCTAGCTGCTATTTTTCTCAAGCTGGCTTTCCTATTGCAAAGACAAGCCAAGTGGTCAGCAGGCAGTCAATTAGCAGCATTTGTCATGCTCCAGGGTGAAAGGAAATGAGGCCAAGGTTGTGTGTTCTCTCCCCTTTCAGGTAGGTACATTCCAAACAGGGAAAACTAGGTGCCAAAATTGATGGGTCCAACCCTGATCCTGACCAGACAACCCTCAATGTGTCTGACCTGTCAACAGGACGAACATGCCAGGGAATGTGATAGCCCAGCCCAAGTCAATCGCTAACAAGGAGACAATTCCATTAGTGAATCTTCCTGGTAGAGGACCACCTGTATCCTGCTGAGTGAAGAGTAGTGTACTCATTCTTATTACATGTTGTAGACTTAAGCAAATGGGATCCAAAATCATCAAATCATTCATTCACTTAACCAACATTATCAAACCTGGCATTTTGTAAGCCAACATTATCAACATATATATCCCGTGTCAGTAGATTTCTATGCTTTGGCTATTAAAAATCAAAGTTCACATGTGTGAATACAATGTGTTAAACACTCTACAAGAGTTACACCTAATTATCAAAAATCATCTATGAGATATTTTCTAGTATCCCTGCTTTACGGATGAGGAAACTGAGGATCAGATAGCAAGGACCACACACAGTGCTACAGCTGGGATTAGAAACCTGGTTTGTCTGTGTTTAATCACTGTGAAATACTACCTTCAATAGCTCAAACCTAGGGCATGCTGCTTACTATATCTGGGAAATTTTTGTTCTAAAAAAGGAGGCAGGAATACTAACTACAATTGTACAGGACATCCTAGGTGAGTGGAGGTAATGTTTTTTATAACTGCTTCTGTATTTGTATATTTCCAATAAACAAAATAGGCATTGCATAGTGATTTCTATTCAGAAATATTCAGAAGAAAAATACATCATAGTTTCCTACATGCTGCAAAGTTATAGGCTAATGTGAGCATTTGCTCCGATATAGTTATTTCTTACCTGAAAATGTAGTAATCAGTCTTTCTACACTATGCAGTGTTCTTTAAGTGCTCTAAAACACAAGTACATTGACTCCTAAGCTGGATAGCTCATTATCTAAAATGCTGGTCATTGTCAACTCAGAGTAACACCCAAACATATAAAGTTGTTCACATTAATAATGGGGGAGCACCTGCCATCACTGTTCTTCACATCTGCCCAAATGGCTGATGGAAAGCTCTCTGATGAGTCTTTGGGTTTCTATGCCAGGAGGGAAAGACAACTGCTATAAAGTATGACCCTTTGAGGAAGAGATAGCATTTCCTGGTACTTATGTCAGAATCTGGATGTAATGCACTCTTTTTCAAATCCTAACTCCTCCATGGAAGATGTTAAATTTGCACATGGCTAGACAGTCCTATGATGGACTTTGCACACTTGGGTTTCCAGCCACCTCATATATGAGGCAATATCTATACTCATGAAAGTTCTATATAAAGTGTCACGACTTAGCTATAAAATCCTGAATGTAAGTTGTAATGAAGCCCTAACCGGACAATCACATGTTTAACACCACCCACCAAGACTGTTGGACCAGCCTGAAGCAAACCACAAGCTGGAGAATGTAGACTTACAGTGCTACCAGCATGCGCCATCTGCCACTTGCACTGAGCACCTGAATCCACAATTATACTTGTCCTTTCCAAATGCCTCCTTCAGAAAACAGAAATTCCAAAGAATGAATTCACACTATACAGTAGGTGGCTGAATGTAGAACAGAGAATATCAATAGTCTGGATATAAGTCCTGATTATAAGATCTTGGCCTTTCCAATTCAAACATTCTACACAAATTTCTAAGTGTATTTCTCTCCATGGTCAAGATTATCCTTCTAATGCAGCTCCTCAAAAATCAGATAACTGTTAATGTTGTGAAAGTTCCCCCATAGACTCATACATGCTACACAGAGGAGATATTTTATAAATGCCATCTTACCTTCTTCTCCCAAACTTATTGAGAGTAGTAGGGACCATGACTTGTACCACATTATGTACCCAAGTCTAAAAAGTAGAGATGGGCACACAATATGTGTTCAGTAATACTGTATTTGTTTTCTATTGCTGCTTTAACAAGTTACCACACTTCGTGTTTCAGCAACTCTAATTTAGTATTTTATAATTCTGAAGCTCAGAAGCCCAAAATAAGTCTCCCTTGGCTAAAGTCAAGGTGTTGACAGGGCTGGTTACTTCTGGAGGCTTTGGAGGAAAATCAGTCTCCTTGCCTCTTCCAATATTTCATGGCTTGTAGCCACTTCCCCCATCTTCAAAACCAAGAGCATAGCATCTTCAAATACTTCTCTCTGACTTTTCTGTCTCCCTCTTTCACTTACAAGGACATTGGTGAATACTTTGGGCTCACCTGGATAACCCAGGATAACCACCCCATGTCAAAGCCAGGTGATTAGCAACCTTAATTCCATCTACATACAGCCGCAATTCCTCGTTGTTACGTAACATAACATATTCACAATTTCTTGGGGGCTAGGGCATGGACATCTTTGGGGAACCATTACTCTGCTTACCACAAGCACTAATATATTAAGTAAAAGTAAAAAGGGTTAAGGTAAAATCAGGATGGAATCTCACACTTTCTACAAAAATTCCTTGGAAACTCAAAAAGAAAGAAAATACTAGATCTGATCCAATTTGATATTTGTTCTATTTATATTTATACCACTTTGAGACTTTTTTTTCCCCAAACACCTAGCATTTCCTACTATTGTAGCCAGCCATCTGGCATCCTTTACAATAAAGTTCAAGGTCATGTTGTTTTAAACTGTGCTTCAGCCTATTCTTGAAACTTCTTTATTTCTGATGATGTTTAATTTCTTTGATGAATTCAGACCTCCAGACAAGGTGTATCATCTTTAAGTGAAATCTATCTGGAAGCAAAAAATGATGCCAGAAGCACTAAAGGATTTTCCAGTACAACTGGGTCACATAAAGTTTTCGGTGTCTCTAATAATTGACATTAGATTCCACAAACTCTCAGTGTGAATGTTTTTGTATTGTTTGACAGCTTGTTAAGAAAGAGAAAGAAAAGAAAAAAAAGGAAAAAAAGAAAGAAAAAAGCCAAATGCTAATAACGAATACAGTTTCTCACTACCTCATGTTAACACAACACAAGATATCAGAATTCTTCAGTTAATTGACAACTTAGGCTATTTTATGGACAAAGCAAAATGGTCAAGCATTAATGACTTTTAGAATATTGATGCAGTAGGAATGCCTGGTTCTTATTTTTTGTTTTTAATTCAGATTTTAGTTTTATTTTTGTTTCCTCTCACTTAAGGAACCTACTGAGGTTTCTTGAGTAAGAAATTGAATAAAGCCAGACTACACCAACCTCAAAATTAAATTAAATTAAGCTCACTCTAGTTAGCTGAAGCCTACTCTGGCTTAAAAATTCCAGTATTATCTAAACTGTATACAAGTGAATGAGGATACTCTCAGGTGGTAGATTCAACAGCACATGTGGATGGGGCAATGTCTGTAGAGAGGACTTTGTGTCAGTGCAAGGTGACTTCCGTCTGTCCGTGAGTGAAGAGTTGGACAGTGTCTTGCAATTGGTGCACTGCAAGTGACATTGACGACAGCGCTTGTTAGTGGGAAGTTCGTGGTTATCTTAGCAGGGTGTTAAACACATTGCATGCTCTTCAAGAGGCTTTCAGGAAATAAATGGTGAAAGGATGACATTTCATTCTGTCTTTTCTGCTTTCTCTAACCCTGCTGCTGCTGAAATATTAAAACATGTAATTAAGTGATTTCCACAACCAAGTACCTTTGTAAATGCAGCTCAACAAATTTCAAATATTCATGGACTATTCCTGTTATTCTATCAAAGGATTCAACTTGGCAGGGAAATAAAGAGTTCCTACAAAGCAAAAACATAGACATGTCTCTTGATCTTAACATAAAGCATTGACCTAGCCTTTGGATAAGGGTTCTGAACCTCAGGTAATAATTGGGTGGTCTGAGAGGATATCAGGTTGACAGCAAGTTCTCTATAAGCATAGGGGAAAAAAATGTGGATATGATTGCATGTGTTATTTTCTGGGGCGAGGAAGAAGAGCTCTCACCAGTTTCTGAAACTACCCTGTATCTAATAAATAATAACAAAGAAAATAAAATGGTTAAGGACCAGAGATTCAGAATCTTATTTTATTACAAGATGTTGCTTATGAACTTCAGGAAAAAAAATTGTTTGGAATCGTTATGAGCTGTTTTGGGCTATTATGCATAAACTAGCAGCAGTTTTGGAAATTAATGCACAAACATAAAAATATAATTGCTAAGCAGCCTGTGCATTCGGCATCATTTTCAATTAAGTTTAGCTAAGAATTGAGCTATTAATTTTAATATCTTACAATCACATTTATAATTAATTAAAATTAATCACTTTAAAACTCACTTTAGACGTTCTGCAAACCAGTGTGTTTTTGTTTTTTTCAAGGATTTCTCTCCTCTCAGAAATATGAAACACCATATCATTTTGACAGTTTCATAATACTGCAAATGTACACATCTTTCTCTTTAATGATAGCTTAAAAAGCGAGACTCTTGTTAAAAGAAACAACAAAAAAGGGAAAATTATTTAACCCAATACTTAATTATATACTAAGTTTCATATGTAATTCACTATTTTAATTTACTTAAACTGACCTACAGTAAGAAGCTAAATAGCCTTCTTGAAAGGTAACAGTAACAAATATTATTGACATTTTATGAAATTATCAAAGTCTTTATCTATAGTGTATAAAACAAAAGGAAATGTTGACCACGCTTTGATAAGCATTATAGCTGGTGAATCTAGAAAATTCAGACCCTATTGGGAGGCCTTGATGTAACACTACTAGGAAAAGGCTTCACTTTTCTAAAATGGAGTCAAGTAAGTAATTTTAGAAAACTTCTGGAAGTAGACACCTTTGTGGAAATGGTAGTGGAATTTGATTACTTCTAGGATTATTGTTATTGATTTTTAAGAACTTTTGGGGGCTTTGTGTAATTTTATATTGAATCTGATATTAAAGGCAATTCAGAGATGCACTATCAGGAGCAGCCAGAATCTTTTTCAAATAGCCTTTTTATCTTAGAAAAAGATCATTTCACTGAAAGCTCAGACCTTCTCCCTGAGTTCTCCTAAGTCAGCCAGAAGGGGCTTTAGTGAACTACATCATAAGTCATGGCCAAGAAAAGCAAAGAATACTTGCTAGTCACACAAGACTGTCAGAAATTTCTCACCAGCACAAAAATAACACCAGTGTATGGGCAAAGAAATGATTAAATAACACAAGGCATGTACCTGCAGTATTGTAGCAAAACTGAATGTATCCTATAGCGCCAGTTCTCCAGTGCTGTCCTGATACTAACACTGTCCACATGATCCTCTCCTCAGGGTCAGACGGTGACGCTGAGTCACTGCCGGGGGCGCTCGGTCCCAACCACGGGCAAAGAGCAGATGGCCCAGCATTGGCTGGGCACGTTAGAGACTGGGAGCCTTGAGAAGTGACGGTGCAGTGGAGGGAAATGGCGAGAGAAAGTGCCCGTCTGACAAGAATCACTGACAAGGAGCCACAGACATCTCTTGCACTCCAATATGTCCTGAGTGAGGCACCCGTGACTCCCGCCCCACCCCCACCCCCAGCCAAAGGCAGCAGGCAACCCTCAGGGCAGAACATATTTTCTGGCTTTTGTTTTGTTTTGTTTAGATGTGGGTGGAGGTGGGGTTGGGGGTGGGGGACTGTGTGAAAGAAACCGGAAGAGAACAGGAAGGCACTAGGTGCCTGCAGGGAAGGGGATGTAGTAGGCCAAGGGGCCCCACCCAGGAGAGAGAGGTATTGGAAAAAGGGGCCTAAGGGTGAAAAAGACAAATTGCAAGAGCTCACAATCTCTTTACTTCAATTAAGCAGAAACAAGCAGACACACCATCCACTAAGGCACTAGCTTTGGATAAAAGCTGTGCCAGGCTAAACAGAACTGAATTTGTGTTGGTGAATAAGAATTCCCTAGCTAAGACAAGCCTTAGGCAAAATTATGAGTGATATGGGGGCGGTGGGACTAGGGAGAGTGCCCCAATCTCCTGGAACCCCCTCAGAGACGGTGGCATTACGAATACTTTGAGGCCTTCACACCTGGCACGTGGCAGGCCCTCACTAGATTCGTTTTTACTGAGTGAGTAAACACAGAAACTGATCTTCTAAAGCCCCTCCTCACAGCAGGGAAGTGAGAATTTGTTTGCAGTCCCCAAGTGGTACAAAAGAAATGACTACCTGACTTCAGGAAGTAACACAGAGGGCTCAGGAAGATAAGACAGAGCACAGACTCTCACAACTAGAACTAGAAAATTCTCAGTATCTGACATAATTCATGGGTTGTGCTCTGTTTCCAAGCTGAATATGAGAACATCCAGGTAAGCAGTTCTATTAGTGCCATGCAGTGGGTTATAAATAAGTCTAAAAAGGCCAAAAACACACTAAGTTGTTAGGACAAGTTGAATATTTTGCAATTTTCTTGCAACAGTAGGCAGCCATAGAAGTTTTTAAGCAAGAAAATGATTTGATTAAAAATTAATATGGTCATTTTATGAAGGAAAAGGGTATCATTTCCATTTAAGAAGGTAGGTTAATGAATAAAGACATTAAGGCTTTATGAGTAAAAGCCCATTAAAATTATTTCGGCAGACGGTTTCCTTATCATATTTTAAAACCCAAGTATGACTCACAACTTACGGGGTTTTGAATTGAAACCTCTTCACTTTATGCCTTTTCTTACTATAAATAAAATCTCACCTCTGCCACTAGTAACCACCAATTCTCGTATTTATGACTTCAAATTACCTTCAATCAAAAGGGCCCAAAATATCTATTCTATCATCAACACCAATATTAATACGAAGTCAAGGATAGGGTAATAGAGCTGCACTTGGAGCACAGATCATTGAAGAATATGAAAATTTCTCAGAACTTATCATTCCATTGTGTCTGGAGTCTTCATGTTCACTGAGCTAGAAAGTAAACATTTTGAAGAGTAAACCCTTGTTTTGAGGAGAATTCTTGCTTTCTGTTAACAGCAAAGATAGCATGCTCTGCTCCAGGGAGATTTACCTGTAACAGATGTGTCTTTATTTTGAGATTCTTAGAGCTTTTATATTAATGAGCCTCTGTCAAAAGGATCAGTTATGATATAGCTTACCCATTTTGGATTCATGATCGCTTAAAAATTATAATATTGGAGGAAGTTGTAATATTTATTTTCCATTTCCTCATTTCTTGTTTGTTTTTACAGAAATGTAATTGACAGATAACATTCTATTAGCTTCAGTGTACAACGTAATGATTTGATATTTGTATGAATTGCAAAATGATCATAATAAGTCTAGTTAACATCTTTCACCATACATAGTTGCAATTTTTTTTGTGTGATGAGAATTTTTAAGATCCACTCTCTTAGCAACTTTCAAATATACAATACAGTATTGTTAACTAGAGTCACCATGCTCTACATTACATTGCCAATTATTTTATAACTGGAAGTTAGTACCTTGTAATCTTTACCCATTCCACCCACCTCTGGCAACCACCAATCTGTTTTCTCTATGAGCTTTTTTTTTTTTTTTTTTTTAATTCCACATGTAAGTGAGATCATGTGGTATTTCCATTTCCTAATGTTTCTCTGGGTAAAAAGCAAAGAGGACAGTGTTGGAGCACTTGCTTCTCTCTTGACTCCCTTTTGGTCTCTGGTCCACATCCCTTTACCTTTGAAATGCTCAGCTGTAACCCTCTCAGTTAAGAAGGCCTGAGCTCTGCCGAGCTTAACTGCTTGAGATGAAGGGCCAGTGATGAAGACAGAGGGGGTAGAATGATTTGGCCATTGTAGTGTTTCCAGTTCAGCTTTTGTTTGACAGCTCCTCATTTTGGAGATTACTTAACATATGTGTGTAGCTATTAATAAAGAGGATATTCTGCTCCCTACTTGGCTATCAGTTCTTTCTATGTAAGTGCAATTGGCTGGACCTAGAATGAACAAGAGCCTTCTAGAAACTAAGCACATATACACACATTTTTGTTTTATTTATTTAGGTTGTTAGTTTTGATATTTTAGTAGTTTGAAATGGGTTCCCAGAAATAAAATCCAAGTTTCTATCATTGCAACTTGTTGTAGGAAATAAAGGTACAAATTCAAACGACACGATTTTCATCATCTTCCAGCAACAAATTAGGGTGTCAGCTGAGATTTCCTGTTCTTCCTTTAGTCCAGATTTTAAAATCCACATATTTACAAAATAAAATCAGTTACCCAAGGTGACCTTGAACTATTTATGTCAGTCATTTCAAACATGCTATTTTAGGTAACAAAGGGGTAAAACTGGAGGAGAATGAGCCCAGAAAAGAGATCAGAATAAATACCCTAAAAAACTGAGATTCGTGAAGGGGCACATTATGTGTCCACAGGCAGTCAGTGCTCTCAGGCATTAGTTCCTGAGAAAAGGTGTTCCAGAAGCACTCCTCCCAAGGGGATTAAACTCCTTAGGAGAAACCTCTTAAAGACTCTGGCCTCTTCGGCAACTAGTCAGGTGTGATTTCCCACATAAACTGCACTTAGGAACTTTGCACTCTACATGCTATCAGGCACAGTTCCTGCAGTCTGTAGAGGGGGTGCAGCCCATGTTGGGATAACTTTGTTTCTAAACCTCTGGATTATGTGCACAACTCTCCCTCACCCCAGCTCTCCTTCTTGTCCAGGTGGTTTCAAAGATGCTGACGAACTATGGAAAGAGATAACTTCTTCTCTAGTGGAGAAAGCTTGTGGTAGTTGATGCTGTTACTATCAAGGAATTCTATTTTCAAAAAGAAAAATGCTGAGCATGCTAGGCAATGAAAAGAGACTTCTTTAGCGGGGCTGCCCAGGACCCATCCTTAGCAGGACAGATGATGGGACACATATAGGCGTATGAGCCACAGGGGTCAGAGGCAAAAGGAGCAACAGCAGAAATGACATGAGGAAAAGTGGGACTTCAGCCTGGTGGCGGTTAGAAAAACATCTCGACAATGTGGGGAGCAGCACGGGGTGCTGGATAGGTGGAGAAACCAAAAGACTTAAGCTAATTAAAATCTTGCAATGTCTTCTCCATTTTGAGGTACCTTCTCATTCATTCCATTTTTCTCACCACAGGCTTCCAGAGATGCAGCCTATTTTTCTTCTATTGTTTTTCTTAAGTTGCTGTCATGGCCCAGTAATCTTCCTAGTTTCTCAGAATCATGATGTGCAAATCAGATTGTATAAAATGTAAATCATTCTCCTGTTTTCAACTCTTCACTTGTTTCCTATCATACCTAGAATTAAAGCTTGGATCCTACAAGGCCCTGGACTCCCCTCCTCTCTCATTTCTTACTACCACTTCTCCGTCCTCTGCATAACCATGCTGCCTCTCATTGGTCCCCATATGCCTGCAACATTCTTCTTCAGATTCTGCCTGCATCTGCTATTCCCTCAGCCTGGTCTGCCCCTGCTGCAGGTATTTACAAGGCCCTACCTTATCCCATTCAGATATTCCACTCAAAAATCTACTCCTAGAGCAGAATTCTGTTAAAAATCACACTCCCACCCCAGGATCATGCTCAAGCCACTTTTCCTATTTTATTTTCTTCATGGCACTCAATCACTTCCTGATGCTAGATTTTGTGTGTAATGATTTTCTGTGCCTTTGAGATCCAAGTCAATAAGGGTGGAGATGGTTGGCTCAGTACAGGGCCTGACATGTAGTAGTACGAACTCATGAAAAATCTATTGAATAAGGAATTAATAGCTGTTATTGCAAGAAACTAGGGGTCCCAACAGTCTTCTTGGTTTTCTTCTTTTATCCCCTGAGGGTGGAGTTCATCAAAATGTGCTCTGCTCTCAATCCTTTGCCCTTTTCTGAATGTAGGTAGAATTCAGAAGAGTTGCTCACCTGTTGGAACTGTACAGAAGAAATAAGCAGACAGATACTTCCTAACTTATAGTAATTAATTAATATTTTATATGTTCTCAAACCTAAGTAACTCATCCCAATGCTGCTTAGCTTCTCATTCTGCAAGTGATTAACAAACACTTTTATCAAAATATTCCATTTGCTGAGGAAAGTGGACTTTTACCATTTGTATCTACTGTGCCATGAACTGGGAGTATAGGTCAGATAATTAGGTGGGAATGCAGACTTTCTTTGATATATTTTGTCTTTAAAAGTCCGTGTAATTAAAAACATTTTCTCTTTAAGTCATCCTTTTATTTTAATTTAAACAAATCTTCCTTCAATCATCCAGCAAAATTGGTGATCCAGTAGGTTGTCCTTCATTTTCTTGATTTGCAGTAACCTCTGGGAAACTACCTATATTCTCACTATAATAATTTTCCAGAGGAGAGTTATTTTTGCAAAGGAGAGTATCGAGCAATAAGACAGGAAACATACGTTCTTTCCTAGCCCTAACACTTATTAAGTGTCAGATCCTGGACAAGTAATTTCTCTGAGCTCCAACATTCCAATGTGTATCTTCTTTCTCAAGGTTAAAAAAGTAATTTCAAATCCTCTATTGGGTAACCAATCAATCTTTCACGAAGGAAAACTTGCTGGTAAACTATACACTTTAAAAACCCTGTGGAAGGGCAGGATAAATATATTTGGGTAAATGTTGTGAAAGGACTGTTCTCAAATTTTTTTGTTGGCACATGTCAATTTTTGTTTACATAATTAATGACAGAGCTGACAGGAAGACAAAAGAGTTGATCTGATATGCACTTGAGGAGTGGGGATTCATCTTGTCAGTAGCAAAAGGAATACACAATTAGGTATAAGGCTGGCTAACTGGGTTAATTTCTCTGACAGCAATAATGAATCACTTTCTGTTTGTTTTTTTTAAATCATTTGAAGGCACTATTAAATACACTATGGCAAAAACTTTCATTCTCCCTTAAAGGCAGAAGAATATAAGTAAATAATGCTTTTGCTAGCAAGATATAAAAAAAAATCGAGCAACCATCATCTTGTCCTTTTCCTCATTTTGAAGTAAATTGTTCTTTCACATAAGAAAAATAAGGAAATACAGTGAAGCTAGAGACTGATTGCATTTGTTAGAAGATTCTTTAAAACTTTTAGATACAGTGGAAGTTCAGGAAGCTTTTTATTCAGATTGAAGATCTCAGTAAGGATTCCAATAACTTTGTATTTTATCTGATGAATCATAAGGTAAACTCTGGTTTTTAAGTTTGTTGTTGGGTGTATATTTCAATTTGGAGAAAAAGCTCTTAAAATCTGAAGGCAAACTTCCTAAATCTGTCATCTATCAGTAAAATCCCTCATGTTGCTAGGTCTACAGGTACAGAGGAGAGGAAAGTCTTAATGGTTGTTACTGTTATTTTTAAGAATGTTCATTATAACGGTAATACAGTGTCACTATAAAATTAAAAATAGAGAAATTACATAAAAACGAGAATCTTCTCACCCTCTAATTTCATTCCCCATGGTAGCCTCTGCTAATTTTGGTATGTATTTTTCTATGCCTTACACACACACACACACACACACACACACACTTTTTAACAAAAATGGGATCACAATTCAAAAGATGCTCTACAACTTTTCTCACTTAACAGTGTAATATCTCTCTGACATCTCCCCATATCATTGGATATAGATCTTTTCTGTTTAATGTGCATTGTATTCCACTGCATGAACCTATCATAATTTAACTAGTCTCCTATTGATGAGCACAGGGGTGATTTCCAGTTTTTCCTTAGAGATAGTTAACATAGTTCTTGAGAGCGCAGACTCTGGCATTAGAGTGCATGATCTCATAACATTTCTTCCACTTACTAATTCATATAAATTACTAAATCTACCTAGTTTTCAGCTGTTTCAGTTGTAAAAGAGGAAAAAATTAGTACTTACTCTAGAAGACTGTTGTGAAGAGTTAACAGGTATGAGATGCTTAAAACAATGTCTACCTCATAGTTAAGTACTACTGTATGAACATTTGGTATGGTATTTTTATTACTGTAGACATTTAGTTACTCTGGAATTCTAACTCCATTGCTTTTATGTATACCTGAATTTTAACTCTTGAATGGATCAGATGCTTTTGAGGACACAGAATTAGACTGTGGTGAAAATGGCCAATGAATTTAGTCTTCACTTCTTGTTTAGCAGAAGTAGAATGAATAGAAAAGACAGTGCATTGCTCTGCTCATTGAATGTCAGTGCTAGAAACTAAATAAAAATACTCATTTTCTGAATTTCTCCAATTCATCCCTATTCCCAGCATTCTAGTTCAGCCTGTCATCCTTCCTTACCTGGTCTATTACAAAAATCTAAGATTTTTGCCTGCCTTCTTCTGAGTCTCCCATCCCTTCCATCCAAACTCTACCAAAGCTGCCAATGGGACATTTCAGGGTTCCCTAATTCCTCCAGGATAAAACCCAAACTCCTTAACCTGGAATGCAAGGCCTTCTGCCAGCAGGGACTAGCTTCTTTTCATAGCTCTGGTTTACTTTCACACTCCAGCCACACTGGCTTTACCTACACTCCTCTGAAATGTACCACACTGTTTTCTCCTCTGGACATTTCACACACAGTTCTTTCTTTGAATTCTGTTCCCACTTTGTCCACCTTTTGAAGCCTTCTTGTCTTTTAAGGCCAAGATCTTGCATCTCCATGTCTTTGAATCTCCTTTGAACATTAGCTCCCCAAAGGATTTCTGAGACCGAACCCTACTTTATCTCAACTTTTGTACCCCTGATAAGGGCACTTTTCACACTTAAATTATATGCTTATGAAAGTTCCAGATACACCAGACCACAATAAATATGAGGATATGGGCTCTGACTCTTTTGTTTTTATATGGCCCTAGCTGAATATAATGTCCAACACATTAGGTGAGTGCTTTTTGAATTAATGAATGAACAATCTAAAACTGAGGTTCTTCTCAGATTTTATCATAAGGCTGTTTCTTTAGGTATAAAGGTTTAGTAAGGCTGGAGAAATGCATACATTTCCACTGGCATGATAAAATCTCTCAAATAATCACCTTGGGACTTTGAAACAGCTAACCTGAGTCATGTTTTACAAGTGTTGAATAAGCACTGAACTAGAAATAGGAAGATCCTAGTTCTAGTCATAGTCCTACCACTCTCTGGTTATATGATCCTGATAAAGGCATTTAATGTGTGCTCATAAACTAAAAAATGAGAGAGCTGAAGGGAATGATAACTAAGTATGTTACAAATTATTTTCCAGGAACTTAAAAAACTGAATGTAGTGCCTAAAAGATTTGACCTGCTCAAATTCATTATGGCTCATTCTCTTATAGAAACAGTTGTTTCCAGATCAGCAGTAGTACAATGAGCAATGATCCCAAGTGTCAAAACACACTAAATGACTATTATAATAGGACAGATTATCAGGTTTAATGTTTCTTTTGAAAAATGTGTGTGTCGACATTTCCTTATGTTCAAAAATAAATGTGTGAAAGGGTGTTTCTGGGACTCCTAAATAGCGTAATTTAAATTGCATTCTATTTTACCAACATTGTGGCTTAATTAGGGTCTATACATAAGTATAAATGATTGCTATTTACAAAGTCAGCTGTTTGTCTGTACAGATTTCTGTTGGTAGCAGAATTCAGGCATCCAGATATTTATAAATATTGTAGAATTCAAAATGCCAAGCCATCTTGTTCTGACTTAATAAAAACAAATTTAATGTAATTGTCAAGAAAGACCTTTCTTTTTTACTCTAGATCATAATTGTGGGTAGAGAAACACCAAATTAAAAGAAGATTTGATGGGTAAACCCCAAACAAAAAGAAGATGAGATGTTTTTTTTTTCTAAACCAGTCAAATTTAGCAGTGGGGGGTTGTATACCAACTTTAGTGACAATGTTCATAAGTTCTGATAACCCACTACCATTAGACCAGCCTAGATGAGTTCTTATAATTTTATTTTATTAATTAATTTACTATGGATGTACTGTTGATTTGATTGAACAGAAATTGGAGATGAAATTGCTTTACCATGCTTGAGTGTTGGATGTCAAGAGTTCACTACTCATTGATAGAAAATGTAGCACTCACACAGTGACTGGTAGATTTGTTGAACATCTGCTTTATGCCAAGATAACTGCTTTTAAAATACTATTTTCTTATTACTGAATCCTTAAACCACCATTCTAAGGACATGTCATAAGCATTGACACTTCATGGATGAGGACAATGAAACTCAGAATGCTCAGTACAAGGTGAAGTCTTAACCTAGCTGTTTGATTCAAAGTCTAAGCTCTCTGGGTTAACACCACACTGCCATTACCAATTAAAGTATGGCTAAAAAGGCAGCATTTGGGCTCTGGCTCCATAGGGGACCTAAATGAGGGTAGATATAAGCAGAGTTCCAGGGAAGTCACAAAGCAACATGAGCTGTGTCTTAGTGTAGCACTTCTAAAAATTTAATAAGCAGATGAATCATTTGAGGGTGTTGTTAACTTCAGAGTATGATTCAGTAGGTTGGGTTGTGGCCTGAGATCCTGCTGTTCTAACTCCCCAGTGATGCAAAATTGCCAATCCTCAGACCACACTTTGAATAGCGAGGCTCTAATGCTCATTGCATGATTCAGTACCATGGACAGTGGAACAGGTGTGTAACCATTTCAGTCAAATCTCTTATTATCTTCTGTGGATAGACTCTTGCAACGAAATAGTCAGAAACTTTTAAAGAAAGTGCCTCTTGGATTACCGGCAGCCATGATGTGATCTTTACCTTCATATAGGTACAGATCTGTCCAGAGGAAACAACTGGGGCATTAGAAGGAAGAGAGGGTGCCTCTTTTGCATTTTTATAAGGTATACTGCCAGTGCTCCTCAGGTAAAAAGAATCTAATCAGGTTTATTGTCAAATAAAGAGGTTAATACGGAATTAATAGAATATTTAGGGAATAGAATCAGCCTCAATGTTATAAAAACCTCTATATGAGAAGGGTTATTAGCACTCTCACTTGCACATTTGATGAAAATAAATTAGAATCTTTTTGCTGCTAAATCTACTAAACTATTAGTCAGTTGTACATAATGAGAAAGAAAAATAAACAGTATGGCAAAGTGTTATTTAAATCACAGTGAAATAAAAATGACCTTAAAATTTAAAAAAATGTATTTCCATTAGCTTTTTCTTTCTCCCGTATTCCCTTCATATTTTAAGGATAAAGTCAGATAGATTATTTTCTTTGGTTGACTTTGTCTTTCTTTACTTCTTACTTTGAAACAGAAGCTATGGCTGTCAGCAGAGATACCTTGGGGGCTTTAAGACTATCAGTCTATTTCACAGGTGGAGGAAAGTAATTCAGGTAAGAGTTTGGCAATTCCATTTGTTTTCCATTAAAGATCCTTTTATTTTCTGGTTGAGGACCACTTCTCAGGTCTGAAGATGAGGCAAAAAAACTGGCATTCCCTTAACTTTGTTACCTAATCTATTTAAGAGGGCTCATTCTTTTTCATTCCAGTGTATGTTTTCAAAATTAATTCATTAAAAATTTCTTGCCATCAATGGGGCTTACATTAAAATTGTACCAAGAGTGGAAATATTGACCTTCATATTTCAACATTTTTCTCAAGTTAATTACTGATTCCAGAGGAAGACTTTTTTTATATCTACTATGTTAATATAAACATATTTATATTTGTGTGTGTGTGTTTAAATATGTGCGTGTGTATGTGTTTAAATATGTGTTAATGATCTGTGTCACAGATAAGAAGAGTTTTATATGTATTGTTTCATTCAATTTACACTAAAACACATTATTTGAAATAAGTACTTTGTTCCTACTTAGGGATGGCAGATGTGAGGTGCAAAGTCTCTGTTAGTAGGTAGTTGAGATTACATTACAGGAAGGAGGACTCTTTTCACACTATGCACTCTTATAATATGGGCTTGTTCCATAGGAAATTTATAAATCTCAGAAGGATACAGCAAAAAATATTATGTGTAAAGTGTATTGCAGCTTGATGGTGAGAGTTCCCCCTGTTATTTCAACAGTAGGTATGGAGATAAATTCAAAATCCATTAGTGGCATGGTATATTCACATATTCACTGTTTTGGTTTTTTTTCCAGATGGAGAGATACTGGCCATTAGCAGAGATTTAATAATTTACCTGAGCTTGCCTCTAGCACAATACCAGAGGAATATTTATAGCTAATATCTTGGGAATTTCTTGGTCTTCTGAATTGCAGATAATCTTCTCTGAGATTAATAGTAATTATTTTTAAAAGAAATATAAGTAATCCCTTTGTTGTGGTCTCATGTAGTTTATCTTTCTGCTTCTTTTTTGGTTGAATCACCGAAAGCTAAGTTCAGAAATGATCATCAGTATCTGTGGCCGTAAGAATGTGCTTATTCCTTCTTTCATGGCCTTCCTCTTGAGGAAGGCTCAGTAATTCATTCAACATGTAAAATGATTAGATGACCATTTAAAATGTTTCACCACTTGTCTTAGGAGGCCATGTTTAATGATCTGTATGGACACTCGGAGCCTGGTACTCATTCCCTAGGAAGCTAGTGAAGGTAACCAGATGTCCACTCTTAGGAGCTTCATGAAAAAATGTGGTTTCAGGGTATTTCTTTATAAAATAAAGATGTTACAACTAGAAGGAAGATCCAGTGGAATCACAACCCTTTGGAGGGGCACCTCTTACACACTGACAAATGTGTAAGAAAACCTAAGAGAATTAAGCAGGCAACTGTGGGCTAAAGAGTACTAGATGCAGGTAAGGTAAAAATAAAACTACAGATGGTTTACAGAGGTGACTCATTTCTTCACACTGCACCCCCACACACACACCCCGTGACTCCTTTAGTTTAGTTTTTCTTTTTTTACACTCTGATTGTGAAATTTTTACTAAAAATGCCAAATCTCCAACTTCTTGGGGTCAAAACAGGAAAATTGTACTACGGGAAATCCATGTCTACAGTCTGTCTTCACTGCCATATCTGATTTCCAATACATGTATACATATTTTTTTTAACTCTGGTAAGTTTTCATGGAATTCTCTTCCCCTCTCAATCTCTCTCTCTCTAACACATACACTGCACCATAATGCCATGCTTGCCTTCAGTCCATCCTCTAAAGTACACTCAGCAGACACACAGTTACCTCCCATTCCCAGTGCTGAGGGCTAGTGTGCTCGGCACACGCCAGTGCCACAGTTGGAATATCTGAGAATCCAGAGTTTACACGAAACTTAACTTACTGAATTGACCTGCATATATATATTCTTCACTTCTGTCTCTGCCAAACTGGTGGTAATTATCATATTGTTTTATTCTATGAACAGGGCGCAATCTCTACTCATTGGATGTTTGAGGGAAAGGAACCTGTCCCCCCTCATTACCCTTGATATTTAGAGCTTAACCTCAGCCCTGCTCACTGAAGCCGTCAACGAGCCGGTTCGCTCTCGTCCCTCCTGCCCATGACCCTCGCCTCCAAGCCACTCTCCTAGGGCGCCTTCACGCAGCGGACCGACTAATGGTTTGGAGCTCTAGGGCAGTGTAGACCGAGGGGGCTTTCACAGGGTTGGCTGCGGGCCGGGTTTGGCTTCGCTCGCGCAGCGCCAGCGCAGCCCGCCAGGGGGACCTCAACCCGCCCAGGCGGCGTCAAATAAGAGCCCGAGGGGCGTGGAGCGGAGGGGCCTGCTCCAAGACCGCCCGCAATCAGCTGGTGGTCCCCTGCTGCTCGGGAGGACCTGAGGGCCCGGACCCCGGCTCAGATCCAGGGTCCCCGCAACGAGAGGCGTGCCCCACGGTGGGTGTGTCCGTTTCCCCGCTCTGGCCTTTCAGCCCGGAGAAGAGCTCTGGAAAGTGAGTATCTCGTTCTCAGATAGGTTTTGTCCGCGGTGACGCCGGCCCTAGAAGTGCAACTTCGCGGCCGGGGGACGAGTGCAGAAACTGGGGGTCCTGTGGGGCAGAAGCGGGTTTTGTCAGCATCCTCGAGGAGGAGGCGAGAGGGGAGAGCAGCAGGCGGGAGTAGTTCCCACGGGTCGTAGGCGGCGGTGGCGAGATCGGCTCGCACCCGGGTCGCGACGGGGCCGCGGTGCTCCTGGAAGCCCGCCCCGCCCCCGCTCCCAGCCCGCCTCTTCCGCGCCCAGGGCGTGAGGTTAGGCTGGGATCTGTCTGTGGCCGAGCAGAAAACTTTTCCCCTCCCAGCCTCTGGGTCCCTTTTGTCTTGGAGGCGGCGACGGCGCCTGAGCTGCGGGTGCCTGTCCTCCTCTCCGCGCGCCGCGCCGGTGGCCTCCGAGGGCAGGGGCGCTCAGGCTCGGTGCGCTCCGTGGCGGCGGCCGGCAGCCCCGCGACCCGCGGCGGGCACAGGCGGCGGCGCCCCCACCCCCCCGAGGCCGCCACCACCCCGCGACTCGGGAGTAGCGGGCCGCCCGCCCCCTCGCCTGACTCATCCGCCCGCGGTGGCCGCTCCGCGTCCTCTGCCCGAGCCCCGCCGGGATGGGGAGGGAGACCGCGGCTTCTCGCGGCTGCCGAGCTTCCCGCTGACGCCCCCGAGGCTGCCGCCGCCTTCGCTCGTCTCCTGAGGCACCCGACGTCCCAACAGCTCCTGGAGTGAGAGCCCGGAGGGGCGACTGGATCTCGAAGGCCCCGCGCTCAGGGCAGGTGAGGGGGAAGGAACGCGTGCTGCCGGGGTGGAAAGGTTGGTGGGCAGCCGCTGCAACTGAAACGGGGCACCCCTTCAGCCCTACTGTCCCCTGCTTCAGTCTCCAGAGTTAGGGTAAGCACTGTTTCCTGAAGTTTGGGAAATAAACCAAGTACGCCCTGTGTTCCGGACTGCTCGGTCTCCGCTGTGCAAGAGAAGCGGTGCGGGGCAGCCTCCGAGATCCCGGAGCGCCTGGCTGGGTTTCTTCTCCAAGCTACACCCTCCTTTGTCTCCGTTCCAGAGAGTCAGCATTCTCTGCAAAGATGTCCACAGCGTTAATTTATCGTCGTCCTTGCAGTAGCAAAGTGTGGTCAGGGTTTTCTAAAGCAGTATCTGTATGTGGCACCAGCCCCTTAGGCAAAATAGGGAGCTAAGGCAATTATTTGCCCAGTTCAGCCTACTCTTCTTGTATAGTCTGTCTTAAAGAGAAGGGGCTGAGGGAGTGCAAGATTTACTTCATTAATCATTCTTTTGCTATAAATTGTCCAAGCCAGTGTTTCACGTTGTATAGGTGCAAGCTCTCGGTTTTTATTGCCCATAAATGTAGACTGACAAGGTTAGGTGTGTGTGTGATACTTGTAATAAAAACAACTAATTGTTCAACACCAGCCATTAGTAATGCCAGAAAGCCAGATGCTTCACCTATGTGTAATTTACTAATTGGAGTCAATCCCGATACACCGTAGTCTGTTGTATATCTCAGAACTAAATATGTTGTACTAGTGTGTCTCACCTTGTTTTTTCTTCTGAAGACCTTCAAAAGTAGTTGTGGACAACGATATACATAGAAAACATTTCAAGAACGGGCAACTATTCTAATTAGTCAGTAAGAGTATTGAACTCTTTCAGTTTTGCAGTCAAACCAAGTTCTGAGGTACACTTTCTGTAGTGCTTTATGCATAAATATTACCAGCTCCTGGAAAAGCTACTTACTTTGATGGTTTGTCATGTCTTGCATTATGGAAATACTTACTACTGAATGACCTTCAGCTGTTTTTTGGCTATAGATACCAGAATATATTACCATTTTGTGAAAAGTAGGCTAGATTTGGAAACTTCTTAAACCTTACTTTCTTTTTCCTCTATTGTTTACCCATACAGAAGCATCTACTTACAGTTTCATGCTTTTCAAACAACTTAAGTGAAGGAGTTCTTCTAAATAGAAAATAATATTTCCATTATATGGAAACTATCGTTAAATGCTTTAGCAATTTAATACTATGAATTTTTTTTTTACTCTTAAAAATATATACTAAGGTTGTTAGGAATGATTTTCTCTAACCAAGTCCTACTAGAGAGCTCAAAATTATGAGATGATTTAGCTATGATTTGTAACCGTGGTTATAATTAGCTTTGTATCCTAGGCTGGGAAAGCCTTCTGTGAAAAAGAGTTGAGTGGGAAGTCTCTGTGTGCAATTTCCAGGCAGTTGGCATAGAAAAGTTCTACCTGTTGCTTCTGAGGTGGTTCCAGGTAAATGCGTGTAGTAGCCTAAAAGTACTCATGATCAAGAGAGATTCTCCAGGAAAGATCATTGTAATGGATAGCTTTACTTGTTATTGTAACTTGGAAGAATTTTTAGTGAAGCTTTTAAATGCTCTAAGAATTAGATTGCTATAATTGGACTTGTGTAGTTCCAGAATTATGACAACAGCTCAGAGAAAGATAACTATTGACATATAGGGAGAGTGAATCCAAACTGATTGCTTAAATTCTCACGATGATTCTCAGCATAAAGGAAAAGAAATTCATGTTTATCTTAGGAAAATAGATAAGAACAAAGATAAAATCTGATGTCAGCTTTTACATTTCTTAAGCACAATTGGTAGAAGATAAAACATAAGTCCTCATAGTAATGCACGTAAATTATTAAACAAAATGTAGAGTCTCAAAGAGGTAGTTTTAAAATAAATTTCATTTAGTATTATTTTCTCTAAATAGGAGACAATGTGGGGAGCCGTCATCAGGCAAAACATATTTGGAAAAAGAACTTGTGTAGAGATTAAAAAAACAATCTGCAGAGAGATGGACTCTCCATTTAGTTAAGGAACATATGATTTGCAGTTTTATCAACTGTATCCATTTCAGAACCTAGGATGAGTTTTGCCTTTTAAGGTCTGATATGTGCCCAAGTACTCAGAGAACACGGACGAACACTCGTTAGGTGCGGTGTTAGCCAGTGCATGGTGCAGTAACCTTTCCCATGGGACCTCCCATAGGCTAACCAATGATCAGAATTCAAGACATTTCAGGAGATCTCGATCTCATAATTGGAGCAGACTGGAAAATGTGTCACAGAGCTGTGAGCACCTGGGATGGTCCTTGGGCATCAGGGCCCTAGATGGGGAGTAGAAAAACCCAACTTGTCCCCCTGAGCTGCTGACTATGTGGCCCTGGATGGACCCTTGGCCCTTCTGGATCTCTGTGCCCTAATCAGCAGGTCGAGGGCTTTGGACTGTGATCTTCCCATCCTCTTTCTAAAACGCTGCATGATGAACCCTGGTAAAATTAAGGAAAGAATTAATCAGAGTGTAGTGTGCAGGGATTTAGTTAGTAGAGTCTCAGTTCAGGGAAGACAGGCTGAAGGCCCTGCTGGAAGTAGAGAAAGGTAGCAATGTTGCTAATAGGAGGTTGAAGGAGATCGGATCTGGGGCGTCTGACCCATCATTGATTATCTGAGTTCACAAAACATAAGAAAATAATAAATACCACCTTTCACTTAATACTTGATGGTTTTTGATGAATTTTTACAAGTAATTGCAATTGATTTTTCATAACAACCGAGGAGGTAATTAGAGCAGAAAGATGATGAAACCAGTACTAATAGTGCAAAGCACAATTGTGCTCCACTGCCCTGCTGTGGGGTTTGTAGCAATATGAGAAGCTAGAACATGCTTTGGAAACCCTGTGTTAGCGTGAGAGAGAGAGAGAAGGTTGTTGTCAGATTTTAGTGGAAGTTCTAATTTTGGAATAAAAATTCAGATTACATTCTGGAAGATAAGAGTCTCCAATTATGAGATCGAGATCTCCTGAAATGTCTTGAATTCTGATCATTGGTGTTTAGTCTAATGACTCCTGTTCTGTGCTTTCTTCCCACCTCACCTCCCTCCCCTTGCCAGCAGGGATTCTGGGGTTTGCCTATTAGAGAGTCATTGGTAAGACTCTTCTAAGAGCTGTGAGTGCAGCTGAGAAAGGGAAATTCTTATATAAAAGAGGGGATTCTTGGACCATTGTGCTGTTAATCAACAGGATAAGTTTGAGTAGCAAGTTGTGTGTGTGTGTTTTTTTTTTTTTAAAGCATTGTTGCCAGAGGTGAAATTAGAGAGGAGTGGTAGGGATGTGAGCAAGGTGTGAAGATGTGGGTCTGTACCTCTCCTCCTATAGAGGCGTTATTCTCTGCACAAAGCATTAAGTTCACTGAAAGAGGACAACTACCCCCACTTCCCACTGTGTTCCTGGGGAAGGCAGTTTGTCAGGATTTGCTTGGTTATAGATGTGAAGAATCTATATTTAACTAGGTTAAGCAGAAATGGGCTTACTATAAGGCTCATGTGGCTGGACAGTCCAAAGGTGGACCTTGCTTCAGTCATGGCTGGAAACCAGAGACTCACATGACTATGTTGGTGTTCTTTCTGTCTTTCTCTGTCTCTCAACTCCTCTCCTCTCTGGGTCAGCTTCTTTCTGAGGCCCCTTTCCAGGTGCTGAGAAAGAGGACTGTCAGTAGATCCAAGCCTGCATTTTTGGGCTTTTGAGCCATAAGAAAGAGAGGTCTTGTCTCTTCCAGGTCCCATTTGTAGAAATCTCCTGAAAGGGCTGTGATTAGTCCTGCTGCAGTGGTTGTTGAATCAGTCTCTACATCTATCATAGAGAGTGCTACTTGTGAGTCTTGGATTGGATCATATGCCCAACACTGTGTATATGTGGTGCTGGTGGTGGGGTGGGTAGGAGGAGGCTGGTAGGGGCACCATGGTGAACAGTTTTGTCAAGACCACATAGAGATGTGATTCTCCCAAGCTAATGATGCTGCCAATCAAAAGCAACATGTCTGTTATTGAAGAGGATTCTCCCTTTTCTGGGAACAGCAAAATGATGTGACGTTTGTACATGGAGCCAACTCAGGTACCCAAGGCCATGCATATTCCAGAGGTAGAACCCTCTTCCCAGCCAGGGCAAATCCCAGTGATGAAATAATGCCCTCCGTATCTAGACTTTGCTGAAAGGATTATGGTTCCCAGAATAATATTGAATGAGGAGCCCACCATTTCTCCGTATCTGTGTACTTTTAGCAAATACTCCTGTGCTTTATCTCCAGCCTATGGATTTCATTTCCAGAAATCCTGGTTATCAGAGATCAGGAGAGTCAAGACACCTATTTTGGGCATTATCGATGCAGTGAAGGTTGACACAGGAAAGTGGATTAATGAACACAGGACAATTGTTTATGCAAATTCATTGGGTTTGTGGGAGATAGGCAGAGGGTAGGCAGTAGGAATAGATTACAGTCATCATTTAGGTGGCCTAAAGTTACAGGTCCCAAATTAGAATGTCGACATGTATAAGCAACATTGTGAACCTCTGGTGAGGTTGTATGTGAGGATGAAGGAGCATCTCTGTTGACAGAAGTATCTGTGGGATGAACTGGATCAAGGAGGACCAGGGCCACGAAGACAGGCCAAGCCAGGAGGTGAAGTGGCTGTGTATTGTGGGTAGATTCACGGTAGATGGACTGTGTAGAAAGGAGGCCTGTTGTTACCATGAGTCCTAGGGCAAAACTTTTATATATATAGCACTGATATTTATTGAGGACCTACCTAGTATACCAGGTCCTGTGTTACATGCTTTAAATTCATTATATTACTTAGATCTCATAAAAGCTCTCTAAGATGAGTAAACTGAAAGTTAGGGAGGTAAATAACTTGCTTATGAAGTGGTAGCTCTGGGATTCAAACCCTGGCAGTCCAAGACAAAAGCCTGGGCTTTAATAAACTGTGCAGTACTACCTCTCAAACTCAAGGTCAGAATCCAGGATATCAGGCCAGATTGAAGGACGGGCCCAAGGTCAGGCCCTCTAATAGGTAACCAGAGTGACGGAAGTTCCAGAGGGGATTGAATAGAGGTGATCAGGGTGAAGGTGCAAATATCCCTGGACACGGATGCCAAAGTAAAATATCATGTGTGGATTCTTGGCTTGGGATTTAGAGTATAGCAAGGAAATTAGATGGGAGGGATATCAGGAAGTTGAACAGGTGGGCAGATCAATAGAACAACTTGATTGTTCTTCTGAGAACAGGAACTCTACCATCTGCCCTGTTTTAAATACTCTTCCTGGTGTAAGTCAATAAGAATATGGAATGGGTGGCTCCTCAGAGGGAGACAGGATTCTGTTAGTGTCAGACACTGTTAGGGAGAAAAAGAGCTAATATTTGTAGAGCATCTGCCATGTGCCATAGATAGATAATCTCACCAAATCTTCATTAAAGCCCTTGTGAGGGTAAATATTGTGGCTTCTTTTTTCTTCTTTTCAAGGCAAGTCAAGAAATGGAGGCTTCAAGAGGCTAAATTACTTACTTACTTGAGTTTCTGGAGCCAGACTGTAAGATGAAGGAGCTGTCATGGAAACCCAGATCTGTCTGAATCTAGACCTCATCCTGCATCATCAGGGAGGCAGGTGGTCTGGGCAGAGCAAGGCCAATTTCAAGTCTGGGTGGCAGAAATGGGGAAGTCAGCAGGGGTGTGTGGTTGTAAAGGGAGACCAGGAGTCAAGTTTTAGACATCAGAATGTGAGACGAGAGTAGGTCAGAAAAGGATTTGCTCAGCAGGATCATATCTGGTGTTGGAAGAAGATGGGGTTAGATTAATCATCTAGTAGGGTATTTTTCCCCTCAGTGCAGGATCTCTATCATTATTCAGGACAGATAGGTCAGCAAGTCCGATGTTTGGGAGGCCTAATTTTAGTCACTGATTTTAGTTGAAGAGAAGGGACTTTTGCCAGCTGCCATGGCCTGAATTTACCTTTATATATCCAGGTGCTTGCCCTGAAATATGATAAACAGATTCAGAGAGAGAGAGAGAGAGAGAGAGACGGAAAGTATTAGCATGCATACTGAATTAGTAGGTACATGAAACACACTCCAGCTATAACTGTCTATACTTCAAGATACTCTAAATGGAATTATTTACTAATGGAATATCATTGACATCCTGTCATTCTCTAGCAACTGCAAGGTCAAATTTTTATCTGCTTAGACATAGGACTGAATGCAAATTTTGTTGTGTGCAACGGACTGTGTGTGTATGTGTATGTAACAGGAAAAGGAATGAGAACATATATGAGAATGTATATTCGAGGCATATCTGTGAGAATTCACAGCCTTTTTAGGAAGGCAAAACTGCCATGCATAATATTTTTAGAGCAACATAGTAGAATAATATGATTTGAAAGTTGGAAGGATCTTTCAGAGAGTAATCAAGATGACAGCACTAGCTAGAATTATGAAGTACAAACTTAATAGTAGCAGTTGAACATAAATATTCTATGGGAGACTAACAGGAACGGAACTATCTGAAACCTGGAAAGCCAGTCTAGGGAGGCTTCCAGGAAGAGGTAAATTGTGGTGACTATGTATAGTCAGAGAGATAAGAGGAGAACATTCCAGGTAGGACTGAGAATTTATTGGTGCCCTTCAGCTGGAGACCACCGGGCAATTACTTGTGGTTGAACAGGTAGGGTTTGCTATTTGCTACACCTGGGAAGAATATATGTCACAGAGAAATGTGGGGTTTCTCAGTAAGAGGGTGTTAGAAGTTAGTTATTATAGGATTTGGGCTTGTTTTATGTGATTGAGAGAGTGTTTAAAGAAGCAGGGCTTTGGTCTGGATTGAAGTAGGGATAATCCTGTGATTTTGTATCTTAACAAACTTTACCGCAAAAGAGGCAAGACTAGAGAGGCTAACACTGTAATCGGCAGGCAGCAGCAGTCACTCAGCCAAATTAGGGGAGTATTGGCCATTTTGAGGGTTGGACAATGCTCATGGTTTTGTTTGTGTTCCGACATGATGACAGAGTGGTCTTATTTCTGTTCTGAGCTGCCATGGTCACAGAATGGCTTTGTCTTGTATTGATGTTCTGTGAAACTGTTTGCATCCAACAGGAGAACCCCAGGACCTTAGCTGTGAGTGGCAGGACTGCTCCTGGATGTCAGGGGTAGCTCTGCTCTTTCATGAACAGGAAATTACATTCCAAAGGTATCTGATTCCATGCACCAACCAAGATTTCCTTTACAATAGCATCCTGTTAGTGAATGTTTCTCTTTGGGATTATTGAGGTAATTTCTCCTCATATTATAATAGTTTATTTAACGACATGTATTCAGTGCCCACTGTTCACCAGGTACTCAGATTCTGGGGATGTCAGGATAACAAGGATCTCAAGAATTTCATAATCTCATGGGAGAGCCAGATATAAACCAATGGTTATAGTACATTGAAATAAAGCTGGAAAGAATATTAGAGGCTCCTAGGATCTAAGTAATGCCAAAAAGAAACAGGCTCTTTCACAAATAGCTAATCACAGAGGTGCTGATAGGTTGGCAGCTGTAAAGGAGTATTTACCTTTTGAGAATCAGCATCTCTGGGCTGAAATGTAGGATGAATCCAGAGAATCTTTTGAGAATCAGCATCTCTGGGCTGAAATGTAGGATGAATCCAGAGAATCTCAATACTCTGTGTGATTTTGGCATAGGAGGGGCACAAATTTGGCTCCCTTAGCAAACCACCTATCAGATCAGCAAACTGAACATACATGTGCAAGTATTTGCAATATAAGAGTTACTTTATTTTTGAAGCGGCATTATCATTTCTAATCGTAAAAGTGGTACATGCCTCCAATAAAAATGTAGGAAAATACATTAAGTATAAGAGATCAGGGAGAAAATTTGCCTAAATCACATGACCTAAAGGCCCCCATAACATTTTGGCATTTTCCCCTTCCTTATTTTAAATGAATTTTTTCCATTGTTAATAACGTTTTTACAACCTGCTTTGTTTGCTTAACCTTATGTCCTAAATATTTTCTAACTTCTAGGCAAGCTTTATTTATGTCTGTATCATATTTGATTGTATGGATACACCATAATTTATTAACTGTCCCCCTAAATTGTACTTTTAGGCTGTTTCCAAGTAGCTGGTATTATAAATAGCATTTTGATGAGATCTTTGTTCGCATTTCAGATTACTTTTTTAAGCAAGATTCTTGGAGGAGTGATTCCTGGGTCAAAGGGGGTATGAATGTCTTAAAACTTGAGATACTTAATGAAAACCCAGTTTTCAGAATGGTTGAACTTGTGATTGACAGTGTATGGAAATACCTCCTCACCATGCCTGCCATGCCTGCCCTAGAGTTTTATTTATTTATTTTTTTAATGAGAAAAGTTGCCGTTTCAAAATGAGTAACAGCTTCTGCTAACTGCTGATTTCTTTCCTTTGTTACCCAAAACTCTCTTTTAGAATGTAGATTTTTAAAATATTGTGGTGAACCACTGAATTTTTAGAATTTTATTTACAAGTGTTCCTTCAGACAGAGGAAAATTAGCTCCTGAATGATTTTTTTTTAAGTCAGTAATATATACCTCCTGTGAGGGTGCTCTTCAGACCTTAGTGGTGGGAACCTGGGGATCCACGTGATGCAGGGCACAAGCCCCGCTTTGAGGGCAAACCCTCCCCAGCTCTGCGTCTGGAGCCCAGTGGTCAGGTCCTTGCAGCCGTGGGATATGTTAAGTGTTGTGCTCATAGTTCCTATGCTATGCAAAGGGGCTGTGACCCAAGTGAGTGCAGGCCACTGTCTGTTCAGTTTATGGCTGTGTTCCCAGCAGGTAACCAGGTTGCCCTGCTGGGTAGAATGTGAGGTGGGATGTTCTTTAAGATAAAAAGTAAAAACGCTTGAGCTTTCCCCTGAGAGAACCTCTGCTCTGTTCAAAATCTATTCCCCCAAATAGATCCTGAATTTCGAACCTCCTGATTTTATTGCCTGCCCCTTCCAAAGAAAAGCCAACCACATTATAGTTTCTGGTGTTTATACTGAAGGACTTTGACTCATCCCACAAGAAGGAGGAATTTGGATCTTTCTTAAATCCCTGTAGGATTTTTGTTGTCCAAAAACATTGCTTGAGATTACGAAAGAGCTACCAGCCTTACCATAGCAGTCAGTTTGTGGTGGGGTTTGTGTGCCAATTTCAATTTTTCCACAACTGCAGTTTTTCCTCAAAAATTATTCACAACTCAAATAAAAATAATTTGTATTTTCTTCTCAAAGTTGAAAGAGACTTCATAGTGTTTTAATTCCATTTCCTTTTTTGGATCTCAGTCAATAAATTTTAGGAAAATTACTTTTATTCATTTGTTTACCAGCTCACTATTTAGTGAGATTCATTCAGGAGTTGCTGTTAAATTATACTTATGACACATTTTGTCAAATGTGAGGCACTTACATAATGATAATGTGGAAAACTATATAGGAAAGCATAATCTATATATTTATTATGTGCTTAGTGAAAGGATATGTGAAGTTTCTCATAGCATGCATGAGATAGTCCGCTCAAGCTCTGTAGGAAGTTCTCTGATGAATAATTGATTCAGCGAATAATGTGTGCTGGCATCTGGGAATAGGGTAGGAATCAAAACAAAGGTTGTGGTGTAGTACACGTTCTAGGTGGGAGAGACCAGCAAGACAGTTTCAGACAATGGAAAGTGCTATAGGGAAGTAGAGGAATCTGATGTAATAGAGTGCCTGGGCTTTCGTAAATCAGCTGGTCAGGGAAGACCTCTCTTTGAGTCATTTGAATTAAGACCTACAAGCTAAGAGCCAGCCTTACATTTCTGGTGGTAGGGGGTAAGGTGGGGGGACAGGAAGTAGGTTTTATTTCACTGCACTCGGAAGTCATTGGAAGGTTTTTCTTTTGGAACATGTTTGAGGATATTTATTGAAAAACGGGTGAGGTTAAGAATGCAGTGTAGCACAATGAGATATCACCTTACACCTGTCAGAATGACCACTATCCAAAGACAAGAAATAACAAATGTTGGTGAAGGGGTGGAGAAAAGGGAACCCTCCTACACTGTTGGCAGGAATGTCAGTTGGTGCAGCCACTATGGAAAGCAGTATGGAGGTTCCTCAAGGAACAACAACAAAAAAAAAACCACTTAACCCAGCAATTCCACTTCTGAGAATTTACCTGAAGAAAACAAAATCACTGAGAGATATATGCACCCTGTGTTTATTGCCACATCATTTACAATAACCAAGATATGGAAGCAACCAAAGTGCCCATCAATAGATGAATGGATAAAGAGGTGGTACACATATACAATGGAATATTATTCAGCTATAAAAAAGAAAGAAATCTTACATTTGCAACAACATGGATGGATCCAGAAGGTATTAAGTTCAGTGAAATAAGCCAGGCAGAGAAATACACATATGATATGATTTCACTTATGTTTGGAATCTAAAACACAAAAGAAACAGATTAACCAAACCGAAATAGACTCATAGACACTGATAAGTGACTACTGGTTCCGTGGATTGTGGAGGGGACTGTTGTTTGGGAGGAAGGTGGGAAAATAGGCAAAGGGGATAAAAAGGCACAAAACTCATTCATAATATCAGTTAGTGACATGAATGAAAGTATAGCATAGAGAGAATATAGTCAATAATATTGAAACAAAACAAAACAAAATAAAGAATGCAAAGTCATACTTCACTGTAATGATGATATTGGGTTTGGGAGTAAAAGCAACATTTACATTAGAAGCTCCCTGAGCAGTAATGTTCAAGATATGCCAAATATCATAATGTGTGATATTTTGTGATTGTATGTGTGATTATATGGAGCTGAAGATGCTCCATATAAGTGTATCCACTGTTTTAATATAAATAACAATATTAAATATTAATACAAATACATTCCTTTCAGTAGAATATAAATGACTTGGTCCACTGTATTTTGTTATGTGAAGCTTATATATTTTTAACTGTGCCTAGCTTAGTGACATGTATATTCATGCATTCAGTAAATGTTTGCTGAATTAATTGTATGGAATCTTCTATGATGTCAGAAGAAAAATCACTCTAGGATATAAAATCTCATATAAAGGACAATATTTTTATGAGAAGACAAAATAATTTCTTGAAAAAGTTTAGATAAAATGTTAACTGTATTCTGAATATTAATAATATTTAAAAATTATTCAAAATATTAAAATTTTAAATATTGAACATAAAAATAGAATACACAGATATAATTATATTTTTTGCATACATTCCCCTCTGCCACCCAGTATAAATAGAAATCTCTGGAAAGACCACATATTAGTTAAAGGTTTCATTAGCATCAGTTGGTTTTGCCACACTTGACACGTGGAAATGCCTTATTTATTTCATGAGTCTCCCAATCCTTGAACTAACCTTTGTGCAGAACTCTTCTGCCAACACCTGCATGGTTAATAGGATAATAGCATGTAAAACTAGTTATGTTTGTTAATGAATGTTTAGTTCAGTGTCTTCGGGGAGATCTAGTTCAGGTATACTTATTGAGTCATCATGCATTTGTCAAGAGCATGCTGCGTGCCAGCCGCTGTGGTCAGTGTGGGGGCAGAACAGGCTTCTCGAGGACCCAGCCTGGCAATCTGGGTGGGTCTCCCTGAGTCTAAGCTTGGGGAAAGGGGTGGTAGTGAGTGAAATGGTGGATTAGTTCACTGAAGCCTTAAATTCGGAATGTGGCTAAGTGGTTTTTAAAAGACAGATTACAAAGTAAGACAAAGGAGGAAAGGCAGCCCATGCCATCCATCTCCAGGTAACAGGGCCACCTGCGTCCTGACACTCACTGCAGCTGATATTACCCTGAGGAGTTTCAGTTTTCCTGCCTCAATTGCCAGAGGCTCCTTGCTCACTTGGCAGGATACCTGCAGGCTGGTAGGCTCCCGGGACTCAACCCTGCCTGCCTCCCCAGGCACCCAGCCCTCCTTTCTTCAGCCTCCTGCTTTGGTGGGGGTCAGGGTAAGGAGTGGGGGCCAGCTGCTTGACTGCCCTGCCTTGGGATCCACCAGTCTAAGCTGCTCCTCTCAGTCCTCACTGGCACTGCTCCTCCTTGACCTTCACAGATCCTGCAACTTAAGATGGGAAAATCCTCAGCCCTGCTGCCTTCTTGATTTCTGGTAGCCCATCACTCACTCATTCTTTTGTTCATTCATTCAGTAAGTATTTTCTGAGTGCCTACTATGTACAATTGCAGGCACCGGATGTCTAACGGGAAACAAAGCCCTACATTACAGTTGGAAGAGACAGACAATACACCTATAATTTGTTGTGAGAAATAGTAAGAAGAAAAATAAAGTAGAGCCCAGGAAGAGAGAGCGAACGGAATGGGGATTGGAGTAGCATAGTCACTGAAAAGCCCTAGATGTTTGAACAGAGACCTGAAGGAAGAAAGTGAGGGAATCATTAGAATGTCTGGGGAGGAGAGTGCCCAGGGGAACAGGAAGTGCAAAGGTCCTGAGGAGGCAGCCTGTGAAGTGGGAGCTGGCTTGGAATATTTAAATAGCAAAGACAACAGCGTGGTTAAAACAAAGCAGAGGCTCATAGAGGGTCTTAGGGCCACAACAAATTTTGGACTTTATTCTGAGTAAAGGGGACTTAGGAGGAAGGTTTGGGGATTTCCACACTTAGGATGGTTAGAGAAGCATAGAAGGAATTAGCAGTGCTGGAGGCAAGAGAAAAGTTAGAAGTGTGAGGTCACTGATGAACGGTACATGAAATTAGCAACAAAGCATTGTATGGACACAATTCAACTTCTTTCTCTAATTTTATCTTCCATTGCATCTCTGAGGTTTGAAGTATAGCCTTCAAACTTCGGGGTGAAATAGGCTTAGAAATTACTGAAAATCTTTTTAATTTTTGAGTTTCATGTTATAGGTATTGATACTGAATTGGAACAGAGTAGATGAACAAGTCATACCTTCACAGTAAAGTAACAATAGAATAACATATCTGAAGGTCATTTTCATTATCGTGCTGACTACTAATCTGTTCTATCAACTCCACTGCTGCTTTCCAGTTTAGTAGGTCTTTATACTCTTTAAAGCATCTGTATATACTTTTTAAAGCATCACTAGCTCATTGTCTTTGTGATCAGTGTTTTTAAAACCACAAGTACAGGTTTAAGCTGTTCTATTTTCCAGAACTCTGTAAGGAAAATATAATTTAAAAGAGTGACAACCCCAAATCACCTGTGCTATGCCAGACAAACATTATAGCATGATATTATACCCTGATAATGGGAGGCAACCTTCTAAAAAAAATTAAATTACACATACAAAGAACATTTCATGGCAAGAGTCAAACTGTCATTTAAAAATTTTAGTGGTGGGACCAGGAAGGTTTATTTGATTTTTATTCTTTAGTTTTCTATAGTTTATCTAACAGGATTTGATGAATTGCTAACTAAAAGTTAACCTTTGAAAGGCTGGTTAGCTGACCTGCCCGGAGCTTCTCTAAGAGGGAGCCTATCTCTGGTCTGTGTTCTCTTTCATTCTTTCCAGAAACTGCTGCCATCTGGCTGCCTAGTTGGGTGGCTGTCCTTCAAAAATAGTTTTTTAAAAATATAGTCAACTTTTGATTATCTGGACTACTATGATTTAAGTGAGATTTTGTTTGGAAAAAAAGAGTTCTGTTGGCATGCATAATTTGAAAATCACTGGAGAATGTAAGCATTACCACCTGAGCACTATGTGACCTTGGTCATGTTACTCAACCTTGCTGAGCCCCAGTTCGCTCATTTGTGGCATGGAACATGACCTCCTTGGAACAGTTTTTGGGGTTATTAAAGGTCATATTAAGTAATGGATCATGCAAAGTAGGTGACATGAAGTGACACTGCCCAGTGTGGTCCCTTCTCTCCTTTTACTTCCACCAGGATGACCTTGCTTTGCACAGATGCTCTGTGTGAAACAGCTGTTATTTCTGCCTGATGGAAAATCCTTGCTAGGGGAAGCACTTTTTCACTTGTCTAGATCCACCTTGGATGAACCTCTTCCTGTGGAGTCGTCCCATGCCTCTGCTGGATCGTTGGTTCATTTTCTAGCACTTTCAAGGTTCCTTCCTATGCCAGCAATTAAGCCTGAAGCCCCAGGAGAGGCTTGTCTACCTTCTGTCGCCATCCCAGTCCCAGGGGTATAAGCAGTATAAAGGGACCTATCATCTTCCTCAAGACAACAAAAGAAGTTGAATGGAGACAGGAAGGGGAATTATTATTATTTTTGTTCATGGTGTTACCATGAGCAATGTTACTGAAAAATAGAGCCTCCTATAAGTCTGTTGATGGGGAGTTGAGCACTTGTCTTTTGGAGACCAGGGCTTTGAAGTAAGGCTGGAGCCCCACAGGGAATACCCCCCCCACCCCTAGGCAAATTCTCTGTCCACCTTGGTGGGGCAGGGGCAACGTAGATGCACTAAACAGGAAGGTTTCTGCTGTTCAGTCTGCTACGGTTCTGCTATTAGGTTTCTCCTCTAGAGTCATCATCTGTGGCCAGGCCCCTCAAGGCACCTGCTCCGGCCCCAGAACTCCAGACCTGAGGAAAGCCTTCTCACTTGAACTCTGTGAGCTCCTTAAAGCTAGATGTGGTGTTCCGCTATGTTTATGACTGCTCTCAGAGGTTATGGGGTTGTCACAGTAAACTGAATGAGGACAGCAGCTCTGAGGCATTCTGTAGGGACTATGGCATCTGGCAAGATAGTGTAACCTTGATTGAGGGGACAGTCTTATCAAGCTGAAGATATTAACTAGTTCAGAGCAAGAGCCACCCTAGACTAAGAAATTTCCTTCTCCCTGGTTGCTAAGAAGCCAGCAGTGCCATCCTGAAGGTAAGGAAATCCTCTGAGGCAGCAAGTCTGGGCACACTGGCATTCTAAATCATAGCCAGGAGGGGAATGCGAAATGACAATAGATATTCCAGTCCTTTTCCTGTCCTTTCTTTATTTTGATATTTTGAAACATCCATGATTCCATCTTAATAAAATTGAAAGTTGAACACTTTACTGCCTGGCAGTGGCAGATGATCGGGTTCCCAGGGCCATCATACCTCATCAGAACTACATACTGCTTTTCCGAGCTCTCTGAAAATACTGATCAATAAATTATGAGTTGTCATGCCCAAAACCCAGTAAATGTCTTTTAATTTTTAGTGTTTTAGCTAATCACATAAAAATAAATATCAGAAAGTGGTGAACACTCTCTTCATTATGAGGACAAAAGATTATTTTCCCTTTTAAAATGTACTGAATAATTCTGACACATATTAAAACTTTGAGGGCCAATAAACCCAAAGAAATCAAGAGGAATAATTTATTCAAATAATACAAAAAAGAAGAAATCGCTTCTAAAGTACTTTCTCAACATTGTCAATTGTTTTTGCTAGTGTTTTATATCAAATAAATTCACCCTTATGAATGTATTTCTTTTAGTTTATTATAAACACTGGTCATGTTACTGAAGTTTTGGTAACACACCTTTTTAAAGGCTGCATTATGTTCTGTTACCTGTGTTTTTAAATTATAGTTTTTAATGAATGAAAAGGCACCCATTAATTCCTATGATGTTTAGAACTTTTCTATGCAGTTTCCTTGACTGATGAAAGAAAAACATGTCTCCCAGGTACATTGCTGGATATTTTGGCATTCTTTATGAAGCTTAGCACTTGAAGTGATCATCAAATCACACCGAAGTTAACCTGCCAATCAGCAGACACTTCTCCCTAAAGTTTCCTGATAACTTGTTTTCTTTTCTTCTTGTTAGAAGCTTCCAAGTGTCAGTTTGGTCTTACTATTGCTTTTTCTCTAATATTACAAAAGTTTACATTTGGAGTACCTTTATTTAATATCTTTTTGCAAAAGGATTCATCTCTATCCCAGCATCCCATCCAGTGATAAGAAACACAGAAAGACCATTCAGTCACTTTTAATTCAGTCCTTCAAATAAAAATATGCAAGAAAGTAGGCAGAAAAAAGAAGTCTTTAGAAAGGGATTTGCATTGTTGACCTGAGGCTCCATACATGTGCTTTGGGGTGTTGTCAGTTAAGGGGATTGCATAATAAAACTGTAAATTTCTTACATTATGGAAGCACTGAAAGAACTGAGGAGGGCCAGGGCTCCCTCCTGGGTTGCTGAGCCCTGGAGTTGAGTGAGCCACAGGGAGGGATGATCCCAGGGCCCTGGGGGACTGATTAGCTCTTTATGATCATTTTTTAATCTGTTTATTCTTCCTGTGATCTAACAGAGTTTGTTTAAATTCTAAACTGAATTTATTGTAGGGGATTTGTCAGGCCATTTTTTTTTGTTATTCTTATTAAATAAAGTGGTTGTTGTATTCTGCCAAGTCAAAGTTCTTCTGATAAATACTTTTAATGCACAATAAAGACAAGTTGCTACTCTAGTAAAACACACACTGTGAAAACTAGTTTATGGATCATTTTGTAGAGGAAGCTGTTTAACAGGGTTGCTTCCCATTCCTTCAGTTGTTTCATCTCCAAATCAAAATCCACAAAAGAAAATGCCCTTAGTTAGAAGCTTATTATCTAAAGAAAAAAATAATTTCTTTGCATATCTCTAATTTTAAAATTACATTTTATTTGCTGGGGGAAAAAGGAGGTTTATAACCTTGTACCCAGTGATCTTGCCTGCCATTTTCCTTCTTGAAAACCTTTTCTAAGAGTATCAGCCAGCTCATAGTGTTGTGTGACCTCACATTATTATAAACACACTGCAAGAAGGATTATCAGATGAGTTTTCAGGGGCAACCTTTTGCCCTTTGCAGGCTTTGCAATGCAAAATGAGCAGTTCAGATATTTATCCTTAGGTAGAGGAAGAAACTCCCCTTTTTCTGAAACCGTATTGATATCCTGGGGGAAACCGTTGTACATCTGTGAGGGGAGGACTCTTAAACTTGGATCGCCTAGTCTTGTGCCTGTGTTCTCTGTTTCATTTGTGTGTATGTAACTGGGTTTTTTCAGTAACTGAAAAACTGTTGCTGGGAAAAATACCTACCGCACTGAAAGAGTATTTTGGTTTCCATTCTCTGAGGTAATCCCAGCTCCATCCCTGAAAGGTAAATGATCTCTAGCAAAGTAAAGCACGAGCTCAGACAGGGCCCAGTCCTGTTGTTCCCTGAAGCTCAGAGGCTGGGTGAGGAGTGCAGGGAAGAGAGAGTCTGTGGCAATGCTTCATTCAGTGTTTTGAAATCTCTGCCAAAAGGGGTAGCAGCTAAGTTTACTGGGAGCAGAGGGGAAAGCTGCTCCGGCCTGAGCTTCTGTTTGGCAGAGCTAGCTATGATTGCCTCAGGAGGTCTGTCCTTTTAGAACTGCTCCAGGAAACCCAGTTGCTGTCAGCCATAAGGACTGGCACATGGGAACTGATGATCTTTTCAGACCAGTAGAGAGAATCCGAGGAAGTGAGTAGAGAAGCCTTCTAAACTCTTCATCTTAGATGTCAGCCCCCTACCTCTCCATGGATGCAGTATTGCCCAACCCAATCTCTGTCCCTTTAACATCAACCTAGCGCAGAAAAGGAGCCCAGAGGTCTTTAAAAGCTCTTCTAGCTGATTAGCACTGAAACATGTTTTCACACACACACACACCCAAAAAGGAAAAAGAAACTAGTAAAAATGCCATCTCAACAGATAATGACCATGGAACATTTTGTAATGAAACCCATTTGCTTTGCATTACAATGCTGTTATTTTAAACCTGTGCTCCAAATGCCCTATTCCTTCTTCATCAGCAGCATCTGAAAGCAGGTCCATTGATAGATTTCCCTGTGGTACGCCCTGGCACTCCCTCCCCAGGAACCTCTTTCTAAACCTGAAACCTTTCAGGTATGGTGGAGGCAGCCCCACAATGCAACTCATTAATCAATAAAGTGAGTGGGTAGAAGAGGGCCCTTGCTTTAATGATCAATTGTAAGGGGATTTGACCTTGAGACTCTTTCTAGCTGTATCATTTCGTGATAGTACGTCTTTCTTAATTCAAAGGTGGCAGTGCAAGTCACTGAAATGCTTGAAAGAATGAGGGAATCACCTGCCTGTAACATTCCCCAGCCTCTTGTGTTTATAATGAAAATGATATATGAACATTAAAGCCCTTTGGAAAAACTCTCCTAATTCCTTCGTAACAGAACGAATGGTTTTGTTTAGATAGGACTTTTTAAAGGGTAGGCAACCCTGTATCTTTTAAGTTTGAGTGCACTCGTGAGGACTTGACCCCATGGCTTCTCAAGTTTGTTTGCTCAATTGGTTGAGCCAAGGGAACTCAGATCTGTGGAGGGACTTCTAGACCAAAATCACGGTACAGTTTCCATACCTGTAAGTATGTCTCCTTGGAATGGTCATACACGAGGCTCTTTGGCAGTTGGGCTTGGGGGTATTTAGGTTTAAACTCTCTGACGAGTGGTTTATAGCACTGTCCAATTTCTAGGAGGTTTTCTCTTTGGAAGCTTTTAAAGTTCAATTTGCCTTTTGTAGAGGTAAGAAAGAACACAAAAATGTAAGAGTATGTATTCCAAAAAAAAGTGAGGGTAGGTATTCCAATGTCTTAGAGAATTGAAAATTTGCAGCTAGTTTCTGCTTCTCAAAATAATTTTCCTTTGACGGGTAGAAGTTTTCATGAGTAGTATGGGAGTGAAAGGGAAAAATACCACTAAGGAAAGAGGAAAGTTTTAAAATTTAATAACTTTATTATACTGTACTCTAGTAGAGGTTATTATGTCGGCTTCAGTAATTTACATATCAAGAGGGAAGTGAAAGAGTTGGAGTTTTAGGTGAGCAATAAGGCTTGATTAAGAAGTTGGAAAATATGAAAGGAATTAGGATTATTCTGGAGAAGAGGCTTGTACTAATGGTTTTAAAACATAGCAATAAGAAATCTCTCTCTTTAGGAAAAAACCAGTTGTAAAGGAAACACACTTTAACAATGACACCATTAGGAAATTAACTATACATAGATTTTCCTACCTAAGTTGATAAATCTCAGAAGGAATTGTCAAGAGAGTTATTATGTCTGCCCTTCGAGAAAATGGGACTTCTCCTCTGGGTATGACAACCCATCATTTAGGTAAATTCTGTTTCTGTTGATGCTCTGTGTGCATTCTTGCTTATGTATGTTTTCACTCATGTATAGTATTACACAATCTAAATTCATATATCCTTACTTTTTCTATTTTGGATAAAGTAAAGATCACAAACCAGATTTTAACATCAGTTGATTATTAATCTTCACTGATTGAGTCTTTAAGTGAGTGTCATAATTAGATAATCATGCTTTCTCATCTTATCAGAAACAATGACTATTGATTTATATATTTACATATTTAAGAAAATAATTTCAGTACTTAAAAAATACATGCATTGCTTAATTATAAACACTAAAATTACCAAGATTGAAAATAGAAAGCATTTTCCTTAAAAAAGTCATCCTTACTGAAAGCATAAATTACTGTACTTTTGTGAATTATATCAACCCCTGCAGGTATACATATACTAATAAAACTATTTAACTCTTGGCATTTGGCATATCATTAGGTGGACAATAATTGTAATAGTAATCATTATGTTTAAGGAAAAGACAAGGAAACTTTAAAAAAATCCATCATTCATTTGATAAAGATGTATTGAATATAAATATAAGATAAATAAATTTTATAGAAAATACAAAGTAGATGTATGAAAATACTAGTATATTCTAGTTCCATTATCTTTAGACCATAAATCAAGTCGATGTTATTTTCATTGGCTCTCAACAAATTAGAACCTTAGAATATAATTTTAGACTAGAACTATAGATTGTTGGATTTAGACAGACTGTAGAAAATCTAGTATAGTCCTCTGCTTTTATGTATGAGGAAATGAAGATTTAGAAATGGGCCTCAATTATGTAGCAAGATACTAGTGGAGGCAGGAGCTGGGTTGGGGAGGATGGTGTCCCCTGATTCTCAGCCCAGGACACATTCCACTGTAATGTGCTGTTCAGAATGCCAAGTATAGATTTTGATAAGGGCAGTGAAGACACATGCTGGGAATAATGAATAATAGATATTTCACTCTTTGTACCATTAGGAGAAGAGAGAGACATAAGCCTACAGGAAAGTATTAAGGAGAGCGAGGGGTGGGACTGTAGTTTACTGAGCCAACTCCACTCTCCATGACTTTTGTGGAAAGTAGTCTTGCAAATTTAGAGGACTGCATGAGGTAAATATTACTTTAGAAATTGATCTCATCTTTTTGTGAATGAAAATACCCAGCATTTGTTAGTGCATACTCTGTGTACTTTGCTAGGTACTTTGTTCATGCCTTCTCATTTGATTTTCACTGTTAAACCTGTGAGGTAACAATTCCCCATCTAAGAATATTCTAGAAGAGTGCAGGAACTGACCCTTGGTGGCTTACTAAGTCAGGAGTTTGTCACCAGATCTCTTGCTCTTTTGTACTGTGTTTCCTCCCTCTACTGACAACTTTGTCATCAAATTATAAGAAAAAAATTTAAGAGAAAAAAAATATTATAAAATTGAAAGTGATATATGGTGATAACATGGATCCCAAGGTCTTCCTCCTACAATTTCTGAATATGATAGGAGAAAAGCAATGATATAGCTCTTTAGAATTTTGAGCAATCATTAATTGTAGATAGAGAAGAAGATCACAAGCCAGATTTTAACATCAGCTGATTATGATGATTCACTGATTATTGGATTTTCTCAGAAATTTCCAAATTTTTTAGTAAAATTTTCAGGTCAGTTGTTCTAAGTAAGGGACATACATTCATGGTTCCATGGGCTGAGTTCATTATGTGGATTCCCACTGTTATAATAAAGCTATAGGATCTCCACCCAGTTACTGTGTTAGTATGCTTTTCTTAAGAAGGTTTAGCCATGTAAAAATTGCTCATATTTTATTAGTAACTTAAGAGTTGCAAATAAAATTATTTTGTTTCCAAATACAGTAAGTACTTGTCCAAAATGGCCAGAAATATGTGTTTTGGTTTCTTAGGTGTTCTGCTTAGCTAAGAATTATTATAAATGCTTTATCAATTTTTAAAAAAGTATAAAAAAGGGAATGTGCAACAGCCCTTAAACTATTTTTAACTATAATTTAATCTTTCTTTGATTACAGAATCTCAGGGCCTGATAGACATGCTTATAAATCATGCAATTTTATTTATTTTATCTCAGTTGCTTGGATCCTGGAGAAACAAGATCTTATTATACTTCTCAGTCATCCAGTTTTGACCAAGAAGCATTCTGAGGTTCTTAATTGTAACCATAGAGCAAATCTGGTGAAATGACCAGTGCTTTTTGTTGTGTCATATGAATGTGGCCCGCGTTTTGTAGGGTGTTGTTACAAGAGGGCAAGAGGGGCAGGAGAATAAGTTGTATGCAGAGCCACTCTGCCACTTTCTGTGTGGTTTGCCGCGTAGCATTTACTCTCAGTGAGCTGTTTCTAAATTTACAAAGTGAAACTAGTACGACCTACTTCATAGGATTGCTCTGAAGTTTAAATGATGAACTATGTGGAAGAGCTTGGCAAAAGTTGGTATTCTTTATACACTTACAGGTGCCAACCTTGTCCTTCTCATGAATATTTCTCCCTCATAGCATGGGGAGAAATGCATTACATATAGTAGGTGCTTAATAAATGCTGATAATATATTTGGATTGTGAAAAAAAAATACTGCCCGCCAAGGAGCAGATGTCCACTGAGATAGGATAACTACTCATTGCCTGGCAAATTCCTTCTTTGAGAGTCACTTCAGTGTTTGTGAGGCTGCTCTGACCTTCCAGGCTCAGGTTTGGTACCCTCTGCCCTGGTCTTTGTCGGATGTCCTTCATCACAGCAGGATTTCTCAACCTCCACACTATCGATGGTTAGGACAGGATAATTCTTCATTGTGGGAGGTGGTCCTGTGCTCTGTTAGGATGTTTAGCCACGTCGGTAGCCTCTACTCACTACATGCCAGTAATACCCCACCCCAAGTTATAACAATAAAAAATGTCTCCAGACATTGCCTCTTGTCATCTGGGGACAAAATTGCATCCTGTTGAGAATTACTGTCAACCAGCAGTCTTACTGTATCCGCTGCTTTGCAATGTAATAATCCATTTGCCTGTGCCCCCTCACCACCAGAGTACCAGCCCCTAGAGGGCAGCACTAGGTTTTTCTCTGACCACCCATGCTACTGGTATAAGAGCAATAGTTACAGAAAAAGGAAAAGGAAAACATACTTAAAAGATGCTGTAAAAAGATACTTGTAAGACTTGGATTGGTCCATTATGTGCAGTGGGTTTTTGTTTCCTTCTGGACCAAAAGGTCAAGGACTCAGTGTAACCTCAGGTTTCTTTCTTGAAACCATGAATGCCACCACCTTCCTCTCAGATCTTTCTTCCCTCCATTCTTTTCTCTGTTGTGCCCATCTGATGACTGACAGAATTATGCAGTAGGTTCACTCAAAGTAGAGGGAAATCTGGGATTAGATACTTGAGACTTCAAGGTTCAGGCAGTGGTTAAAAGCACCCATCTCTCTCTCTCTACTTCTCTCTTAAACTCTGTAACACCTTCAACTACCACCTATACCAGAATCAGGTTTCTTAGCCCTACTAACGATCTCCTTTTATATATTCCACAAACTTCAAACAAACCTAGTATAAAGAAAACTGAAATTGTTTGACATCCCATTCATTTTGGTTTCTATGGTGAGTAGCTCATTTCTTGACATGTAGTACCTGTATAATAACTATCCATAGTCAAATAAAGCTAGGGTTCCCTAAGATTTAATCCAGCAGTATGGACTTACAAAATTATAGGTACAAAATTGAATCAGAATAAGTTGATGGAATTAACCAGCTAAATTAGGAATGAAGAAATCATGCAGGTATAATTATTGGATAGGACCAGGAGATAAGTAGACACAGAAACTAAAATAGAATCTTAAAGGTGGGATCAAGTTAGAGGTCCTGTCTGAGTGAGATAATCTGCAATAGGTTGTAGAAGGAGAAAGAGCAAGGAGACTGTGTTAGGGAATGCTGCCTCCTTTTACTGACCCTTGACTTCATGGAACTTGATGTCATGAGGGAGAAACACCAGAAAAAAAATAATAAATCAGTTCTTACAATGGAGTGCTATTTAAAAAGGTATGTGCCTTACTAGTGTTATGGCAATAGAGACAAAGTAAGTTTTTGACAAACTGAGTCACCTCATTGCCTGGCAACCAGAAATGACCGGCTCAAACATCAGAGACCCATGTGCAGTGGGCAGATGTTTTTTTAAATCTGTTTTAAGCCTCCAGTGTCAATAACAGCTTCACGGAAAGAGCCTGATCAAAGATTACGTTCAGTGGGCTAGACTGCTCTGGAATCACGGGGCCTCAGCCACAAAGGGGGCCAGTGTTTTCTCATTTTCTAGCTAAGCATTTTTAGACTAGTTTGCTGCTAAAAGCAATAGTCTCAAGAGCCCTTTTTTAGGAAGATTATTTTTCAGGCTTGTCATGTAAAATAGGGAAACAGGGCATAGTTTTCTCAGCTTTAAGGAGGTGACCAAAATATCATTTCTTAACATCAGTAGCCATTTTGACTGATGATTTCTTTGAAGGAATGGTGGTGTTTGGTTGGGGCAAAGAATGTGTTTCTGTAGTGCTCAAATATGTTGCTTTCATAAGTTACATTCAAACATCCACGTTTTATCTTCTGAAATCTCTTATCACCTTCTGAGAAAGAACTTCGCTGCCTTTTTCGATCCTGCAGATCGAGTATCACATACTGATCTTCAATTAGAATAATGAACGAGGTTCCGTTTGCATTATTTGTACACTGCTTTGTCGTTGAGATAAAACAGCAATGAATCACATTCCTGGTTGTACTAAGTGATGCAGTAAACTGTCCTGGAGTCAGTCGTTAGGGTTTGAAGTCAGTATTTGTCCAGTTCTCAAAAACCTTATACCAACCCCGGATGTTCTGGCTCAAGACTGTTCTGTGAGGAAATAGCCGACACCCTACCGCTAAAACCAGCCTCTAGTCCGTTAAGCCTGAGCCTGCCTAACGGGCGATGCTGAATTGACTGGCAAGAAAGAGCCTTTATCAAGGCTTGGGATGATTTTGCTGTTTCACAACTGTTGTACTGAAATTCCCTTCCATTGCTACAGAAGGGACTACTTAACCTCCACCAGGAGGTTCCTGCCAGGAACTGGAATAATTCCCTGTAAATACTCAAGAGTGGCAGGGGCGGGAGAGCTTTCTTCTTTTACCACACGGCCTCTGCTTCTGGCAAAAGTTTGGATGCTGGCAGGGGCGCCCCGCCTCTGCACAGGCTGCTCCAGGAGGTGGGGGATTCCTCGTACTTCCAATTACCAGTTTCTTTACACGTGGGAGGACATTTTTTGGTACAGAGTATCCTCTCTTCACGGCTGGCTGACAGCGCCCTTACTAATTTATATTTTGGCATCCTTTCTGCATTTGTTAAAGGTGTCAGAGGCACACACAAAGCATTGGAGTGAAGGCTGAATTTACATTCGGGTGCTTCCAGTAGGTAGGGGATGTTAGAAGTTCTCTCTTTGGAACAGAAGTCACAGTACTGGATGGACAATAGTGCATATGATGTACTTACTTTCTCGCAGAAGTCTCCAGACCCTTTAGTGAGCGGTGCATCACGTAGTCCTAAACTTGAAGGCAGGGAAGGAATTAAAAGTTTGCATGACCTTTTGCCTTTTTCCCAGCTGAGGAAATTGAGGCTGGGAACCCTTAAGTGATTTGCCCAAGGCCGTCCAGCTGTCCAGTGCTACCGCCTATGGTGGAATTTCGGTCTTTGTCCTGTGTTATTTTCACTCTATCACAATGTTTTGAAAGTAGAAGGTCCTCAGTAAATTGTATTAGTCTATCAAATGTCTGTCTTCACAGTTCTTCTGCACATGGGATGGAGGGGGAAAAAAAACCTTTCACCATTTCCTCTCCAAAAAAATTCTGACTAGCTACACGGCCATACTGGACGGGTTGGCTGTAATTCTTGCAGCTAGATTGAGTTGCCTGGAAAAGGGGTCAGTAGTTTTCCCTTCTCCCAGGTGGTTGGAACCTTAGTTGAAATGCCAGCCGGCTGAAACATGTCAAAATCAATCTGTAATTTTGAGGCTGTGGAAAAGCAGTTCCAATCGCCTGCCCTGGGCAGCCTGATCCGTTATACTGTCTGAAACATTAGTAGCAGATTTGTGAAGGCATTTTCAGGAAGAACAGATCCCACAAATTGTTTCTTCAGAGGGTATGATTATATAAACAACTAATTTGAGTGAAAATAGCTCGGAAAACATTTCAGGTTATGGTTGAGAATCTTAAGTGCTCAATTAAATAATGTTTTAAAAAGTTCTTATTAAACCTGATGTTAGGAAGTCATTTTTTTTTTCAATTAAAAGGTAACAAACTAAATTTCTGTTCATAACAATAGCTTTTAAATTCATTGGTCAGATGGAGAAGGTTTTGCTGTTAATGATAGAACAGGCTCTCACCACAAACTTTCTTGACTGCATTGTGTTTTGTATCCGAGAAGATAACTTAAGCTGGATCAAAGTAAGACTAAATTTAAAGCAAATGCTACACGTAATGGCAGTTAAAATACGAGTAGAGTAATGGTGTTTTCATTTAGGACAATAATCATTTTTTTTATGGCATTGTGAAAGAGGGCAGGGCTTTCAAGCATGTGATGGTACTCTTAGTGGCTAAAACTTAACACTTGAACATCTTTGTATTATTCTCTGAAGTAAATATGAAAATAGTGAGAAAGGTCATTTGGCATTGAAATCATTTTCAGAGAAAAGTATAATACATACTTATGAGTTTGTGTGCAAAATAAACATGGTTTATTTATTTATTAGCTTAAAAATATCAACTAAAGCTCTTAAAAAATTTCTCCACTCTCAGACTTTTCATTAATCTTTCTGACATTCATGTATATGGGGCCAGCAGTTTCTTACATGTAGTGGGTGCTCGTGGATAGTAGTAGGTAATGATAAAGGAGATTAAAAATTTTAAGGGAAGTCATTCACTCTAATTTTTTATTTATTATTTTTGTTTGCTTATATTTCTACTGGAATTTTGAGAAATTCCTCAGAGTTATTTTGGATTTTGACCAGTTGTTTTATTTTCTGAAACTAAGAATACTCCAAACTGGTGAGATAAAAGTTGTAAGTCATCAAATTTCTCAAGAGGAAATGAGGGAGTTGGTTTTTGTGGTCATTGTTCTTGGTTTTATGAAAATACTACTACTTTCCTTTTAAAAAACAAATTGGATAATTTAGAAAAGCATAAAGAATAAGTAAAAGTCAGCAATAAGCTTTCTTTCCAAAGAAATTGTCTATTCATATTTTGGGCATGACCTTCCTGATTGAAAAAAAAAGCATATAAAAATGTATACATATTAGATATATAGATATATACACATGCACACTTACAAATTTAATATATTTAACAAAAATAGAACCATCATGTATCTATTTTTCAATCTGCTGACATTTTCTGTTAGTAGTGGAATACTTCAAGTATGAAAACATATGCAGGAAATAGGAGGCACCTATGACCCCATCACTCAGACTTAATCTGTATTCATGTTTTGCAACTGGAAAAATACTTTTCAAGAAATAAAGTGCTTCAGGTGTCATTAGAAGCCCCCTCCCTCCACATCCTATGTTCTACCCTTCCTCCTTGGTAACTAGTATCTGGTGTAGCCTTCCCTCTCTGTTGTTTTTTTTTTTTAATTTTTATTAAGGTGTTATTGATATACACTCTTATGAAGGTTTCATATGAAAAAACAATGTGGTTACTACATTTACCTATATTATCAAGACCCCACCTATACCCCAATGCAGTCATTGTACATCAGTGCCGCAAGATGCCACAGATCCACTATGTGCCTTCTCTGTGCTACACTCCCTGTGATCCCCCACACTATGTGTACTAAACATAATACCCCTCAATCCCCTTCTCCCTCCCTCCCACACCTCTCCCCTTTGGTAACCACTAGTTCATTCTTGGAGTCTCTGAGTCTGCTGCCATTTTGTTCCTTCAGTTTTGCTTCATTGTTATACTCCACAAATGAGGGAAATCATTTGGCATTTGTCTTTCTCCGCCTGGCTTGTTTCACTGAGCATAATGTCCTCCAACTCCATCCATGTTCTTGCAAACGGTAGGATTTGTTTCTTTCTTATGGCTGAATAGTATTCCATTGTGTATATGTACCACATCTTCTTTATCCATTCATCTACTGATGGACACTTAGATTGCTTCCATATCTTGGCTATTGTAAAAAGTGCTGCGATAAACACAGGGGTGCATGTATCCTTTTGAATCTGAGAAGTTGTATTCTTTGAATAAATTCCAAGGAGGGGGATTCCCGGGTCAAATGGTATCTCTATTTTTAGTTTTTTGAGGAACCTCCATATTGCTTTCCACAATGGTTGAACTAGCTTACATTCCCACCAGCAGGGTAGGAGGGTTCCCCTTTCTCTGCATCCTCGCCAGCATTTATTGTTCTTAGTGTTTTCGATGCTGGCCATCCTTACTGGTCTGAGGTGATATCTCATTGTGATTTTAATTTGCATTTCCCTAATGATTAGTGATGTGGAGCATCTTTTCATGTGTCTGTTGGCCATCTGAATTTCTTCTTTGGATAACTGTCTCTTCATATCCTCTGCCCATTTGTTAATCAGGTTATTTGCTTTTTGGGTGTTGAGGCATGTAAGTTCTTTATATATTTTGGATGTTAACCCCTTGTTGGATATGTCATTTACAAATATATTCTCCCATACTGTAGGATGCCTTTTTGTTTTGTTGATGATGTCCTTTGCTGTACAAAAACTTTTTAGTTTGATGTAGTCCCATGAGTTAATTTTTGCGTTTGTTTACCTTTCTCGAGAAGATGGGTTCAGGAAGAAGTTCCTCATGCTTATATTCAGGAGATGTTTGCTTATGTTGTCTTCTAAGAGTTTTATGGTTTCATGACCTACATTCAAGTATTTAATATATTTCGAGTTTACTTTTGTGTATGGGGTTAAACAATATTCCAGTTTCATTCTCTTGCATGTAGCTGTCCAGTTTTGCCAACACGGGCTGTTGAAGAGGCTGTCATTTCCCCTTTGTATGTCCATTGCTCCTTTATCATGTATTAATTGACCATATATGGTTGGGTTTATATCAGAGCTCTCTAGTCTCTTCCATTGGTCTATGGGTCTGTTCTTGTGCCAGTACCAAATTGTCTTGATTACTGTGGCTTTGTAGTAGAGCATGAAGTTGGGGAACGTAATTCCCCCTGCTTTATTCTTCCTTCTCAGGATTGCTTTGGCTATTTGAGGTCTTTTATGGTTCCATATGAATTTTAGGATGATTTTCTCTAGTTCGTTGAACAATGCTGTTGGTATTTTGAAAGGAATTACATTGAATCTATAGATTGCTTTAGGCAGGATGGCCATTTTGACAATATTAATCCTTCCTATCCATGAACATGGGATGTGTTTCCATTTATTGGTATCTTCTTTAATTTCTCTCATGAGTGTCTTGTAGTTTTCAGAGTATAGGTCTTTCACTTCCTTGGTTAGGTTTATTCCTAGGTATTTTATTCTTTTTGATGAAATTGTGAGTGGAATTGTTATCCTGATTTTTCTCTCTGCTAGTTCATTGTTAGTGTATAGGAATGCCACAGATTTCCATGAATTGATTTTGTATCCTGCTACTGTGCTGAATTCAGATATTAGATCTACTAGTTTTAGAGTGGATTCTTTAGTTTTTTTTTTTAATGTACAATATCATGTCATCTGCAAACAGAGACATTTTAACTTCTTCCTTGCCAACCTGGATGCCTTTTATTTCTTTGTGTTGTCTGATTGCCATGGCTAGGACCTCCAGTACTATGTTGAATAGAAGTGCGGAGGGTGGGCATCCTTGTCTTGTTACCAATCTTAAAGGAAAAGCTTTCAGCTTCTCGCTGTAAAGTATAATGTTGGCTGTGGGTTTGTCATATATGGCCTTTACTGTGTTGAGATACTTGCCCTCTATACCCATTTTGTTGAGAGTTTTCATCATGAATGGATGCTGAATTTTGTCAAATGGTTTTTCAGCATCTATGGAGATGATCATGTGGTTTTTGTCCTTCTTTTTGTTGATGTAGTGGATGATGTTGATAGATTTTCAAATGTTGTACCATCCTTGTGTCCCTAGGATAAATCCTACTTGATCATGATGGATGATCTTTTTGATGTATTTTTGAATTTGGTTTGCTAATGTTTTGTTGAGTATTTTTGCATCTATGTTCATCAGGGTTATTGGGCTGTAATTTTCTTTTTCTGTGGTGTCTTTTCCTGGTTTTGGTATTAGAGTGATGCTGGCCTCATAGGAAAAGTTTGGAAGTGTTCCCTCCTCTTCTGTTTTTTGGAAAACTTTAAGGAGAATGGGTATTAGGTCTTCACTAAATGTTTGATAAAATTCAGCAGTGAAGCCATCTGGTCCAGGAGTTTTGTTCTTAGGTAGGTTTTTGATTACCAGTTCAATTTCGTCGTTGGTAATTGGTCTGTTCAGATTTTCTTTTTCTTCCTTGGTCAGCCTTGAAAGGTCGTATTTTTCTAGAAAGTTGTCCATTTCTTCTAGGTTATCCAGTTTTCATAATTATATGAAAAATATAATTTTTCATAGTATTCTCTAAGAATCCTTTGTATTTCTGTGGTGTCCATGGTGATTTTTCCTTTCTCATTTCTGATTCTGTTCATGTGAGTAGACTCTCTTTTCTTCTTCATAATTCTGGCTAGGGGTTTATCTATTTTGTTTATTTTCTTGAGGAAACAGCTTTTGCTTTCATTGATTCTATTGTTTTATTCTTCTCAATTTTATTTATTTCTGCTCTAATCTTTATTATGTCCCGCCTTCTACTGACTTTGGGCCTCATTTCTTGTTCTTTTTCTAGTTTCATTAATTGTGAGTTTAGACTTTTCATATTGGATTGTTCTTCTTTCCTGAGGTAGGCTTATATTGCAGTATACTTTTCTCTTAGCACAGCCTTGGCTGTGTCCCACCGATTTTGCGGTGTTGAATTATTGTTGTCATTTGTCTCCATATATTGCTTGATCTCTGTTTTTATTTGGTCATTGATCCATTGGTTATTTAGGAGCATGTTGTGAAGCCTCCATGTGTTTGTGGGATTTTTCATTTTCTTTGCTTAATTTATTTCAGTTCCATACCTTTGTGGTCTGAGAAACTGGTTGGTACAATTTCAATCTTTTTGAATTTACTGAGGCTCTTTTTGTGGTCTAGTATGTGATCTATTCTTGAAAATGTTCCATGTGCCCTTGAGAAGAATATGTATTCTGCTGCTTTTGGGTGTAGAATTCTGTAGATGTCTGTTAGGTCCATCTGTTCTATTGTGTTGTTCAGTGCCCCTGTCTCCTTACTTATCTTCTGTCTGGTTGATCTGTCCTTTGGAGTGAGTGGTGTGTTGAAGTCTCCTAGAATGAATGCATTGCATTCTATTTCCCCTTTTAATTCTGTTAGTATTTCACATATATGGGTGCTCCTGTGTTGGGAGCATAGATATTTATAATGGTTATATCATCTTGTTGGATTGACCCCTTTATCATCATGTAATGTCCTTCTTTGTCTCTTGTTACTTTCTTTGTTTTGAAGTCTATTTTGTCTGATACAAGTTCTGCAACTCCTGCTTTTTTCTCTCTGTTAGTTTCATGAAATATCTTTTTCCATCCCTTCACTTTTAGTCTATGTATGTCTTTGCATTTAAAGTGAGTCTCTTGTAGGCAGCATATAGATGGGTCTTGTTTTTTTATCCATTCAGTGACTCTATGTCTTTTGATTGGTGCATTCAGTCCATTTACATTTAGGGTGATTATTGATAGATATGTTCTTATTGCCATTGCAGGCTTTAGATTTGTGGTTACCAAAGGTTCAAGGTTAACTTCCTTACTATCTAAGAGTCTAACTTAACTCACCTAATATGCTATTACAAACACAATCCAAAGGTTCTTTTCTTTTTCTCCTCCTTTTTCTTCCTCCTCCATTCTTTTTATATTAGGTATCATATTCTGTATTGTTTGTCTATCCCTTGATTGAATTTGGGGATAGTTAATTTAATTTTGCATTTGCTTAGTAATTAGCTGTTCTACTTTCTTTACTGTGGTTTTATTACCTCTGGTGACAGCTGTTAAACCTTAGGATCACCTCCATCTATAGCAGTCCCTCCAAAATACACTGTAGAGATGGTTTGTGGGAGGTAAATTCTCTCAGCTTTTGCTTATCTGGAAATTATGTAATCCCTCCTTCAAATTTAAATAATCATCTTGCTGGATAAAGTAATCTTGGTTCCATGCCCTTCTGCATCATTGCATTAAATACATCATGCCACTTCCTTCTCGCCTGTAAGGTTTCTGCTGAGAAGTCTGATGATTACCTGATGGGCTTTCCTTTGTATGTGATCTTATTTCTCTCTCTGGCTGCTTTTAATAGTCTGTCCTTATCCTTGATCTTTGCCAATTTTATTACTACATGTCTTGGTGTTGTCTTCCTTGGGTCCCTTGTGTTGGGAGATCTGTGGATCTCCATGGCCTGGAGGACTATCTCCTTCCCCAGATTGGGGACGTTTTCAGCAATTACCTCCTTAAAGACACTTGCTGTCCCTTTCTCTCTCTCTTCTTCTTCTGGTATCCCTATAATGCGAATATTGTTCCATTTGGATTGGTCACACAGTTCTCTCAATATTCTTTCAATCTTAGAGATCCTTTTTTCTCTGTATGCCTCAGCTTCTTTGTATTGCTCTTCTCTAGTTTCTATTTCATTTACTGTCTCCTCCACCATATCCAACCTGCTTTTAATACCCTCCAATCTTCAATGATTGGATTTCTGACTGGAATTCAATCCTGAGTTTTTGGACATCTTTCTGTACCTTCATTAGCATGTTTGTGATTTTTATTTTGAACTCCCTTTCAGGAAGAGTCATAAGGTCCATGTCATTTAAATCTTTCTCTGGAGTTGTATTAATTTTACTCTGTACCAGATTCCTTTAGCATTTCATATTTGTTTATGGCACCCACTAGTGTCCAGAAGCTCTACTCTCTGAAGCTGCTCAGCCTCTGAAGCAATGCTGGGGGTCACAGGGGAGCGGTACTGGTGCCTGGGGGGAGGAAAGAGCTGTTTCCTGCTTCCTAGCTGCTATGCCTGTCTCCACTGCCTGAACCAGTGGGCCGAGCACACAGGTACAAGCTTTTGTTCTAGAGCAGCCAGATATGGATCCTCACTTTCTACAAGCGGCTGGAATCTCAGTCTCTCCAGGAATTCTGCCTGTATTAGCTCTCCAACCCCGTAATCACACGAGTATCATGAAAGCACCATGAAACGTAGGTTTGTGCTCCCAGAGCAGATCTCTGGAGCTAGGCATTTAGCAGTCCCAGGCCTTCCACTCCCTTCCTGCTCCATTTCTCTTCCTCCCGCTGGTGAGCTGGGGTGGGGGAAGTGCTTGGGCCCTGCCGGGCCATAGCTCTAGTACGTTACCCTGTTCTGTGAGGTCTGCTCTTTTCTCCAGGTGTATGCAGTCTGGCACAGACCTCTTTCCTATTGCTCTCTCAGGTTTAGTTGCACCAACTGTATTTTCTTATTATATGTGGTTTTTAGGAGGAAGCCTCTGTCTCACCTCTCATGCCGCCATCTTTAACCCCCCCCATTTTTATAGTTTTGCTATATATGTTTCCATCTATGATTATTTAGAGTATTGTTTTGTATATTTTAAAATTTATATAAATGTTTTCCTGTCCCACATACCAACTTTGTAGACTGGATGTCAAGAAAGGGAATCATTGGGTCTAAGTGTGTACACATTTTTAAAACTTGGATAGGCATTGCAAGATCAATATCTTGAAAGGTTGTACCAATTATACTCCCAGCTCCATGCTTACTCCATGCTTTGCCAGCACTAGATCTTTTCAATGAATTCTTTTAACTGTGTAAGTTTGACAGGTAGAAAATGATATGTCTTGCTTTACTTGGCAATGGTTAGTAAGGTTGAGCATCATTTTTTGTGTTAACCTTTCTTAATTAAATTGCCTGTCTGTATCATTTTCTCATTGGGGTGCTGCCTTTTTCTTTTAACCATTGATTTCCAAGAACTCTTTACATACTAAGGGCAGTATCCCTTTGTTTGTATCATATGTTGAAATTTTTATGTTTGCTCTCTTCTAAATTTAACTACAGTAACTTTGCCTCATAAGAGTTTTAAATTTTACATATTTGTAGCTTCCTTTTTCTCTTTTTAAAACATAATGGCTTTTGGCTTTACTGCGATGATTAAAATACTCAAAAGAAGGAATTTATTGGAAAGTGCTTTTATTGGAAAAAATTCTAACTTGCCATCAGAGTAATTAATATAACAAGCAGGTGGAGCATTATATAAAAATAACATTTCCAGAGTTAATGGGCAAAAAAACTTATGTTTATATACCTAAAATAATTAAAACAAGGAAACTTCAAAGTGAAATACAATAAATACTCTTCAAGGGATGAAAACTAACACACTATTCATTTGGTGGAGAGACCACAGCACTGTTTACGTAAAATGGGAATCAGTTGACTAAAAAATGGAAAAAAGGTTTGGATGCAGTAGATCTAAATAAAAGATGTATAAAACCCACAATTAACTTATCTAATTGCATACTAATAGGGATTTATTATTACGTGGACAGCATCTACAAAGGAACTTTTGATTATGCTTATGAGAGTTACTTGGGTGTCTATTCAGTTTGAAAGAACTTATATGTATGTTTATTATCAGTAAACATGTGTTGATTACCTGCTGGGCCCCCCAAAATAATTTGTGGGTGATAATGTTGGCTTAGTAGATGGATCCGTATGGAGTTGCTGATGTTTTGATCTTTTTTTTCCCTGCAATATCAGCAGTTTCATCTGGTTCCACCTCATACCAAGCTAGTTTTGTCCTTCTCTCCTCCTGCCTCATTTCTTCTCCAAGCCTAGCTGCTGGGAAGACCCAAGGCTCACTTATCCTCCTTGAGTTCCCATAATCCCCTTTCTTTTCCAGAATTTGGCTCCACCAATTATCCCCATCTTCCTGTATCTGATATTTCTCCTTTTCCTTTGGTTCCTGTCCTTCAGCATACAACATAGCCAAGACTTTTTGAAATGCATCTATTTTTAATGTGAGATAGACTGCAGAAGCAGAAGGTAAATATACAATGTGTACATGCAGTTTAAATTGCTCAAAAAAATGCAAGGTAATTTCTACATTTATGATTTAGTTAATTTTATAGGAAATTGATTTACAAAGTTTATTAAAAGTACATATCAGATGAAGTGAAATACCGTTTCTGCTATTAGGAATTTTATTTGTATAATATGTTACTATAAAAATATTGCCTGTTTAAATTATCTACTATATAGAAGAGCCCTTGTTCACCTCCTTTCTCTATCCTCTCATGTCACTTTTGCTTTAATTTTTTTTCTTGGTTCTATTTACCAGACTCCAACCGCTGAATACACAGTGCCTTCATTTCCTGCTTCTGTCCTATCTCTGGGTGCAGCCACACCAGGTCAAAACACTTGGGTAAAGCACACGGATGGGAAGTTCTAGCTTGGATTCCTCACACTAATGGTCCCCTCCATTCTGAGAAGTATCTGGCATGTGACTGCATTAGTGATCACTGATTCCCCATTTGAACTCTGTTGATAAATGTAACAAAGCATTCACAAGAATGTTTTATAATTAATTTTTGATGACATCGAATCACAGATCTCAGTTGTTCAGCAAGAATGTCTAACAAAGGAATGTATCACTTGCCTACCAGTAAACTCTAGATACTATAATCATGAGTGCTCTCTCATTATTGTTATTATTCTGATAAATGGTGTCCAGAAATAGTTTTTTTCTTTTAACTTCAAGGAAATTTTTTCCTGCTAATTTAAATTGGTGATCATTTACATAGTCAGATCATTTATATATATATGTATGTATGTATTTATATGAAGAAGCAAATTATTTAAGGAATTTTGAATGAGACATGTATGATCTTTAATAACTTGTATTTTTAAGTGAAAAAGCATGGATTATTCCATGGCTTTTGAATGAATCGTAATTTCAAAAACTTTTAAGAATTGCTCTTAGCACTTAAATCCATTACTGCAGTTGTTTTGATTTCCTCTTCTAGTTCACTTTCCATTAGTTGACTTTGTGTCATGGTAGGAGAGTCATTCTAAGAATGAGAAATTACGAGCACTCATATCCCGGGGAACAGTCACTCACCTCTGACAGCTGGATGGCTCAGTGTTGCTGGAGAAAATGCCACAACTCTGCAGATGGGTGCCAGCACACAGCTGTGGTCTGCAGCCCCAGGCATGCTTGCAGCGCTGCTCACAGTTCTCTGTGCACTCTTGTCCATCTCCTGTGCTGGCTTTCACCACCCTGCCCAGCTCTTCTTACCCACTGCTTCCTGGATGACAGCGCTGCAACGGTGAACATCTCCCTGGACTGTTGCATCTCCACAGCTTGGATGTACCCATATGAAATTGCCAGTGTCTGACTGGTTATGACTCAAAAAACTAGCAGTTGCACCTACTTCAAGTGAAGGTATGCTTATCTTCATCCTTCTGTCATTTCCTGACTTCTGGAATAGATGACCCTCATTTCTAAGTTATTCATCCCTCTCGGGAGCCCATCAATCCTTTCTCTGCCAGGACCTGCCTCCATCAGTTTTCCTTGTCTTTTCCTATCTTCCATTTCTAACTTTTCTCCTTGGCTCCTTTTCATTAACTTGTAATATAGCCAAGTCTTTTCTGTCTTTATATTTTATTTTTAAACCTGTAGATAACATACCACACGTATAAATGAGAAATCTAAAATATACGTGCAGTTGAAAGAATAACAGTATAACCAACACTACCCAGCTTAAAGCTAGACTCTTACCCATTGTGTCTGAACCTCCACTCTGATCCCTCCAAACAAAAGCCTGAAGTTTATATTATTTCTCCTGTGCTTTTCTCTATAATCACATGTGTATGGATGTCTTAGAAATATTTTGTTTATTCTCACATTTTTTAATTTGAATGGAATGATAATGTAGATGGTCTTCTGAAACCAGCTTTTTCACTCACTATTACAATTGTGAGATGAATCTATTTCAAGTCGTTTCCTTTCATCTGGTCCCCATTTTCCCGATTGTTGTACATTCTATACATGATGCATAACGTCCTGAATTCCAAATGAAATAACTACACTTCTCAGGTTTTATTCCCTGAGAATAGCTTATTTTGTTTCACTTTTCAGCCTGTTTCCAGAAACTAACACTTCTGTCTTAAATAGAAAACCAGTCCCCTCTCCTTAATTGTATATCCATCTCAAATTACTGCTCTGTCTTTCTCTTCTACTTCCAGACTAAAATCTTAGAGAAAGTATTCGTACTTGACTGTCTCTTTGTCTTAGCCTCCCATCCAGGTTTTATTTGACCTCTTGATGGTTGACCTCTCCATGTTTTAAAAATATTCTCCTTTGTTTTTCTTGACAAAGTTAATTCATGACGGGCTCTTTTTTTCCCCTCTTAAATGCTAAATGTAAGCCTCAAAGAGTTTATAATCTGGTTTTCATAGTTTTGAGCACAGTGTGTCTGATTTTAATGCAACATTCCTTTTATTCACAAATGGGTAGAGTGAAGACTTTCTTCCATAATATAAAAGCCTCCTGGACTTAGGATTGTGCTCTGCAAGTCTCATAGTGTCATATTAAGCCTGTGTGGATAAGGGGGTGAGAGAGGATGGAGAGGCTTGGCCTTGCATCGGAAATTGCTTAAACACATATTAAGTATTTTTGGAATAAGAGATAGAAGCAAAATTAATTAGAAATAATCTAACCTAGTGTTTCCTTTTATTTAGGGAATCAGTTCACTTTGAAATGTGATGCAGGCAAGCATCCAGATTGTGAAATACCATGTGTGCTTGGAAGCAGGATTAATAGCTTCTTCTCATTGAGCAAGGACCCTACAATGGTAGGGTTGCTGATGTTTAGGAAATCTTTTTGGTCGGTATTGGCAAAGTTTAGCAAAGAGAATTAAGGTAATAATCCAGTAATTCAAAACCAAAATTGGTTGCCTCAATTATCTCTATTCAAATAATTATGTTAGTAATTTAACATCAATTACCCATGTCTACACCTATGTACATGAAGATACTTGACTTGGTTAATATCCTAAATGGCTGCTATATTTAAAACACTCTAAGAAACCCAGAGATGAACCAGAAATACAGCCCTCAGCGTGCTTCCTACCTAGGGGAGAGAAAAATAAAGTAGATAAATAATTATACTGCAAATCAAACTACAAATGGCATTTAAAAAACAGAAAAGGTATATAAGGGTTCTTGTGGAAAGGGAGCTTGACTCTTACAAACTTTCAAATTTATTCTCTTTTGAAGCAGATTTAAGGTACTACATCTCAGATCTGATCTCAGAATTTTCTATCCTCTATCTGTTTTATTTTTATATAACAACTATTGATGTATTATTTTCTTACCATCTGCATCCTATCCTAACATTTGTGATGAGTGCAGTTTGTTCATTAAACTTGTGTTGAAGACTGAATATGTTGCACTACAAAGTGTGGACATACAAAGATTGGTAAGTTATGGTTGAGAAGTTCAGAAGTAAGGGAACAGATATGGAAACCATATTTACCCCAGTAGAGTATGAAAAATGCCCCATTGTACACAATACTACAGTGGCCCAAAGGAGAGAAGAATAACACTGAATGAATAGGTAGAGCAGATTCCACAGGTTTCAGGACTGAAATGGGCTCTTGAAGGATGAATAGAAGTTTGCCAGGGGAACACAAAGGGAGAGCACTCTAGGTTTTATGCTCACATGGACACCTTTCGAAGGTGCCCACTACACATGGGACTGGAGAAAGTCTATAACAAACCTCCCAGACCCTGTGCTCAGTTCTGGCATGGCTTCTGTCTCCACCATCATCCTCTGATCCAAACTTTCTCTTTCTTGCCTCCTTTGCATGATTTCTGTCTCTAGACTCTGGATGGGCCAGAGCCCAGAATGGATTTGCAGGTGTTATGGCTTAGACTGGGTTGGGGATCAGACAGATGAAAAAGAAAGGAGTGTGTAAAAAATCAGGGAAGAAGAAATGGCATGAGGTGTGCGGGGAGCGTGAGCAAATATGCAGTGCATGGTTTGAGCACAGGTAGGGCATTTATGGAGAAGGAGAGGGAAATAGAGTTAACCAGAAAAGCTGTGTCTACATCATGAATTAACATCGGCTTTGGGCATTATTATATAGGTAATAGGGGTACCTTGAAAGGGTTTTAAGAAACGGAGTGATAGATATGAAAAAACTCGAGTAGTAGATACATACTGTTTACTAGCTTAATTGTTTCTGCATTGAAGCCGTTGATTAAGTGCACCCCTCCAATCTCCCTTCAGCAGAGGACATACTGTAGGAGTGGTTGGCCACCAGCCCTCAGGTGCCACGTCTTAATGATGGGCAACACCATTCCCACAGGGTCCGCCTCTCCCTGGGCCACACTCTCCCCGGCTGCTCCCCAGCAGTGACTGAGCATGCGGGGTACTAGCGCCAGGCCAGTTCTGCCCCACACAGGACTCTTCCAGGGGGCAGCCTCTGCTTGTGGTTGCGCTGGCAGCAGGTTTCTTAGTGCCATTCCGATCTGCAGTTCCCCCCACTCAGTGCTCCTTCTTCTTCTCTTTCCCAGATGCCACAGGTTCATGGTGGTCTGAGGCTTCCTCTGCCTATTCCTCTACTGTCCCCACTTCATCTCACAGGGGTTCCCGTTTCTGATTCTGCACTGATACGTGCTTCCCAAATGACATGAACTGATACATGATGCCTCAAAGTCTATTTTTAAATTGTAGTATATGTCTTTAAGTGGTTATTAGGCTTTACCTTTGAACGAGCATACTTTCCTTCATGTGAAATAAACTGGTGAAGTCAGAGGTAATTTCTAAAGACTCCCAGGACAGATGGGACCCCTGGGCATGCCAAGCTTCATTGCACAACTCTATCTTTACAACTACCTGGGACCCAGAAGGAGGACTAGTGCTGAGCTGCCAGCCTTATTTAGTTCTGCTTAGTAATGCATTGCCCACATCCCATATTAGCAGGATTGGCGCAGGCTCGAAGAGTTGATGGACAGGAAATGCTTCAGACAGATAGCGTTTTTTTCCTGACTGTCATTCTTATAATATAAAGTATTTTGATACCTCATAACTAGCAGGTGGTTAGGTAAAAGAGGAAGATAATGCAGTGTCTTAAAAGCCTGTGACCTAGCATTTGGGAGGACAGGATTAATTATGGCAAACTAGCATGTGATTTTTGAGGCAGTTTTTCTCCATGGAATATTATTGTGCCTTATGAATGAAAGGCACTTCCTCTCTCTTTTTAATAAAAATTCACTGTTTAAGTAAAAACAGTGAGTCATGTTCTCGAAGTAGGTTCTCACCGTCAAACCTCAGAAAAGTATGGAAGTTAATTTTTAGTTTTTGGAAGGCCTGTCATATTTGGTCCAGTTTAGATAATATGGCTAACAGCAAAATTGTGCACTACATTTATTTAAATTAAATAGTAGGTTGAATATCATGTTTTTTGAAACTGAAACGAATGTGTTTGAGGTAAGTTGTGGAATTGAACTTTAGCTAATCTCCTGGGCAGACCTTTGGGAATCCCTGTGGTCAGAGCTCCTTTGTGAGTTGGTTGTGGACAGGAATGCCCCGTGTGACCCAGGGTTTAGGGAAGGGCTGAGGACAAGTCTCATGGTGTTGGCTGCACTGCTCTGCTCTCATCTTACGCATTAGAATCTCTTCAGCAAGAGACACCTAAAAGGCCAACAAAAATTCAAATCAGTTGAAAAGTCTGTGGAGTGATCCCATGTTAATGTCTTTAATGTTAACTTTTCCATTTAAAAAATAGTCTTTTAAGTCCAAATGATCTCATTGTAATTGTGGGCATTTCCTAGTAACTATTCATTTAAAGAGAATACATAGTAGTAGCTTAAATGTAAAAAGAACAATTAAAGGAAAATCTGACATTTCTGTGAAATTGTCTAATGGTGCGGAAGTCTTTTTGGTGAAACGATTTTCGTGTGGTTTTTATGATGTGGCAGAATTTAGAACCCATGCACAAAGGAGACATGCACAGAGGTTCCTCCGGTTCAGTGTGGCAGATTCCTTCCGTGTTTAAACAAAGCCAAATGATAATCAGCAAACATGACAAAAGTGATTATTTCCAAAAGCCCAAGTGAAATGTTAATGAACTTATGTCTTAATTCTGATAAGATTAAATTGGGGGGGGGGGGCCTGGCCTTCTTATTTAATTAAGAGTAAGTTATCGGTGTTGTAGCTGCAGGGAAACCAGAGTGGATTGTAGACTTGGCTGCTACAATAAGGGAGCCTGCCCACGTCAAGTGGAAATTATGGAAAATCAATATGGCATCTCACATTGATACTCCAGATTTGTTTCAAGCTAGTAATTGATGATGTTGGGATGGTGCATGGGCAGGCAAATCAGTGTCCTTTTTCAAAGTATTTGTTTTCTTTAAATCTCATGTTTTCAGAAATTTAGCAAGTATATTACAAATAATTTTTTTTCTTAAGCCACTTGAAAATAACTTGCTGGCATGATACCCTTACCTCCAAATACTTTAGTGTGCATTTCTTGCGAAGACTTTCTCTACATAACTACAGTATAACCATCAAATTCAAAACATTAACATTGGTACATTACTACCATCTACTCCTGAGACCCCACTCAAGTTTCAATGTTGTCCCAATATTGTCTTTTTTGACAAAAGAGTCCAGTCCAGAAGCATGTGTTGGAGTCTGTGGTCATGTCTCTTTAGTCTCCTTCAATCTGGAATGTTCCCTTAGTCTTTCCTAGACTTTCATGATCTTGAAAGGCCAGTCATTGTAGGATGTCTCTCAAGGTGGGTTTGTCTGGTGCTTCCTTGCTGTTAGATCCAGCTATGGTTGTTGGGCAAGAAAATTACTTTCCCTCTACACTCTTAAATTCTATGTTTGGAGGCCTATGAATTAAATTGGCAAAAGACAGATTTGCAAGAGGAAAGAAAAATATTTAATTATGTATGCACAGGAGGTCACAAAGAAATGTAACTCACAGAGGCAGTTAGGATCTGGAGCTTCTTGACCATCTTAACAGGGAATGGGAAGGATCAAAGGGGCACTTCTGGGAGAACGAATGAGTTTTTACAGGGGAGATGGAGAGAAAGGGCACATATGGAAAAACAAATGAATTTTGGAAAGATACACAGGCTCTTAGGAGAATAGGTGGGAAATATGGTAGTTTTGCAATAGTATCTGTTTGGGTGTTGTACCAAGAAGTCTCTGAAAGAGAAGAGTGGAGTTGTTCCTCTGGATAGGATTTATGACAATTGAATTTTTTTTAAGTTCTTTTGAGAGGCTGTGCTTTTAGGGAGATAAGGGATATCAGCAATTTAAATGCCTTTAGCTTACCATGATGTTTATGCCACAGTGGATTGTTCTGGGTCCCATCGTGGTGCTGAACTCTCATTGTGTCAGTTAGTGCATAATTCCAATTAATCTCATTATACTGATGTTCACTTTGATCACTTGATTAAGGGGTGTTTGCTACTGTAAAGTTTCACATCGTTTTCCATTTTTAATTATTAAGTGTTTTGTGAGGGGGTATTTTAAATTTATGTGAACATCTTGTTCCTTCTTAAATTTCCTATTTATAAATGTGTTAGTTTATATTATCATGGTCTCATGGTTTAATAGGTTGTGACCTTTACTATCTTTGTTTATTTGGCCAGTGGGGGCTCATTCATGCTGGTTTCTGTGTTCTTTTGACATACTCCCATCCTTCTTTGAACATTACCTTGCTTTTTGGTGAGTCACACATTGCTCTGAGATCATCTTGTATTTTCCCTGCCCAGCTCTGAAATTAGCTCTTTCTCCTAGGAGGTCAGATGCCGTTTCATGGAGAGTGGTGTTTAGAAACCCAAATCTGGATGATAGGTGTGCTCATTGCTATCAGGATGTTGCTGCTGCTCCCACAGCCTCTCAGCAGGTAAACAAGCTCTTACACTGCTGCCCTCGACCCAGATCATGGGGACTCCCCCCTCCCTGGTAGTACTGTGATTCCCTGTGCTGGAATTCTGTGCTTGACTACTCTCTTTTCAGCTGCTCATATCTCCACATCTGTGTCAGGCCATCTTGCCCTGTCTCACTAGGGATGTCTTGCTTGGGCTCTGACACCCTGTGCTGGGCTACAACCCCATGTGGAAATTCTCCTTGCTCTGCTTGGGCTCCAAAACTCTGTGCCTGGGCACTGCCATCCCCTCCCTGTGGGGATGCCTTCTTTACTGTGCTCAGATTTTGATGCCCCAGTTGGCGCTGCCATCCCGCTGAGTAAACATCCTCCTCGTACTAGCCAGGCTCTGACACTCCTGTTCACTGTGGCTCCCTTACTCCTGTGTGTATTTCTACCTTGCTCAGCTCCACCAAATGGCTTTAGGAATGAATTGTTCATGAAAGGAAATGGAACTCAATGCATTTTTAAATGCTGATTTAGAAGTAACCTAATACTTTGCCAAATTTGAAGGATCTGTGGTCATATTTTTTAACCAAGATTCTGGAATGGATAATTGAAAAGAAATGATTTTTAAGTTGCCTCATATCATTTATTTATTAAGATCTATTTTTTAATATGAAGACATATATTTCAGTAAGGCAAAAGCTTTTGATGTTTTAATTTATTCTGCATTCAATAAGAAATGAGCACCTATTTATAGCGTATCTTCAAAATATACATGTGCATTAACTACTTAGGAGTAAGCTGTCTTCAGAGGATTTTCTGCCCAAAATAATCCATGATAAAAACTTAAGAACCAAGTATCATCAGTTCCTCATTTATGTTCCATCAGCTCTGTGGTCTTTTAAATCAAAAGGCCTAGGCAATTCCCATTCTACACATGGGATATATACTGATGAGCCTGAATTAATTTTTCTAGCCCAGATGTTGGCCCTAGAACTACCTTCAAAGTCCTCTCTTTTGGACTACACTTTTGTCTCAATTGTGCCAAAACATTGTCACTGAGGTGCCTGTGAAGTATCAAAATGGAGAGGTCAAGTAGGTATCCCCTGAGCCTCACGCTCCTATAGCCAGTGCCTATGTGACATCTCTATTTTCATGTCACACAGGCATGTCAAACTCAGCATGCCCACACCTGAACTCTTTATTTCCAATATCATCCTCCCTAGCACAAACCTTCCTCTTCTCAATCTTCCCTGCCTCAGTAAATGGCACAACCATCCCAAAGCCAGAGATCTGGAAATGTCCTTGGCCCTTCTTCATCCCTAATGTAGCATAGATCAGTGCATTCTGTGATCTGTTCTATTCTCTTCAGCACCTTCTATCTAAACCCTACTCCAACCCACCAACATCTTTTACCTGGTCTACTTCTTACTTCATTCTTGCCAAAGCTGCAGCTGCCAAAGTGATGTCTGTGTATCAGATCATGTCACTAATCAGCTTTAACACAATTAACAAATCCCACAATGCTTGCATACAGCTGCATGCCAACCCCCTGTCCATCTCTCCAGTCTCATCTTCTGCTGTCCACAATCAGTGCCTCAGCGCCTCAGCACCTGATCTTCTTTCTGTTCCTGGAACATATCACACTTTTTGCTACCTTAGAGTTTTTGAACATCATCTGCCTACAATATCATTAATTACCCTATTCCAAATAGAACCCTTGCATCTTCACACTAGAGCTAAATGCTTACTGATGAGTGTGATATGGGGACTAATTTCTGTTCTCTTACAGTATTATTTATATGTATTTGAAGGAGAATCTCAATGGCAGTTAGTATGAAATAATTGGTAAATTTAATTTACTATTAAGGAAACAATAAGAGTCTGCTTCCAACTACTTCTAAAATAAAAGTCATAATAAAAATCAATGTAATTATAACATTTAAAATGTAAAAAGGATAATAAGCCACTGTGTCTATAAAATATTCAGTATATAAAACACTTTGAAACCCTGGAGGAAAAAGGGAATTCAAAATATTATTGTTACTGAATTATTACTAGCTTCATTTTCACATGACTCATTTCAGTAATGATGAATTTTTATTAATGGTGTTTGTAAATACTATAATAATTACATAGCACAATCCAGTGTACAAGAATTTGTGCATGAATTGTCTCACTTGAATTTCCAAACTTATGAGCACAGAGAAGTGACTTGTGTAGCATCACTTGGCCAAGCCCAGTTCTCTAGATTCCACTTCACTCAGTAAATACTGTTTGAGAGTATACTTTGCATCAAGTTCCATGCTAGGATTTGTGAACACAGGTATTCTCTTAGAGCTTATGATCTAACACAGGAGACACATAATAAACATGTAAGCCAGCAAATACATATATGTGGCTGGAAAGAGATTTTTCCTTTTCATAAACACTTTCTCTGAAACCAGAATATACTTCCAAACCAATATGAAATACAAAGGATAAGAAGAGTCAGAGGCTCTTTTGGCATATTCACTCATAGGAGGCAAATTATTTGGGACAGCATAAAAATTTTTGTTGTTTTGTAGATAATTTATGCATGAGAACTGAAAGCCTATCCCTTCCATTCCATCCAGATTAGAACTGAGTGGGGTGGGAGGACTTTCACATTTAGCCTCTGTGGAAGCAGGAGGAAAAGGAAGAGCCCCAGGGACACAGGATCAGGGTAGATGGAAAGATCAGAGGTTTGGTCTGAAGGGGAGGGGTTTTCTTCTCCTGCCAAGTGCATGTTAAAGTGTCAAGTTGGGAGGACGAGCAGCAGAGAGGAAAGGTACCTCGCCTGCCCCAATTTTCCATGCACCTGTGGAGACTGAGATAAAGTTAGAACCTGAAAGGTTATGCTGCTTAGTATGTTCTCAATTCTGTATTCTTGACTTGGCAACAGCAAGCTTAAATATTAATGAAGAGCATCATTCCTTGGTGAAGGAATCAGCTCTTTATAACTTGAAGAGAACTACGTGTCAGTAGTTAGAAAAGACAGAACCAAAGTTTCTGTAGCATAATATATATAATAGACCCTTAAGTTTTGAAAGGACATTGGGACTCTCTTGAGCCCCACTTCCCCAGTTTACTAAATTATAGTAAATCTGCCCATTCCTCTCCTGCTCGAGAGAGCTCCCTCCTTTATTTACATGTCATTAGCCTTCTCTGTCCCTGCTTCCCACAAAACAACTCTTAGAGGATGTCTGAGGTTTTGCCTTTATCTAAAAGAAAACTATAATCTGATGTGTAAAATGAGTGACTGTGCTATGAATGGGAAAGGAAGTATTATACTATTTATAAGCATCATTAGGGAAAATTAATCTTCATTGAAATGAATCATTTGAAAATTAAACTAGAAATAATTTGGTAATGATAATATTTTAAATTTTCTTTTCTTCCAAGGTTTCAAAGTGTTTCATATACTGAATCTTTTGCAGACGTTGCTGGGTTTTTTGGGTTCCCTTTTACATTTTCAATGCCATAATTACACTGATTTTTTTTATTAAGACTTTTATTATGGGAGCAAGCTTTTTTTGGTCATTGGTTTCTTAATTGTATATTAAGTTTGACAATTATCCCCTACTACTTGCTGTTGAGAATCTCCTTCAACTTACAAAGTAAATAATGCTGTAAGAGAACAGAAATTAGTTCCAAAATCACAGCCATCATTTAGTATTTGACTTAGTGTGAAGATTTTCAAAGAGTCTGTTTCACTAAGAAAAACAACATATGATCATATTAATGAAGCCTCATGCTTGTTTTATCAGTGGATTAAATTTTCAGCTTTTGATTATAGAATTGGTGTGTGTGTGTGTGTGTGGTCAATTAATGGTAAGTCTCTAGGAATATGAGAGCCAATAACATATTCAAAACTAAACTTTTCCTTCAAACAGCTTGTTTTCATTCATTCCTTATTTCTCTAAAAGGTGTTTTCTATCCAGTTGCTCAAGCTAGCAACTGGACATTGTCTTTCCAACTCCCTTTCCCTTATCTCCCGTATTTAATCTAATGCCAAGATGTCTTTATTTGCCTTCTAAACTGCCTTCTCAGTTCTTTTCACTCTGTTCACCCCATGGCCACCATCCTAGTTCAAACTACTGTCATCTCTTACCTGGACTGCTGTAGGGCCTCCTAACTGGTCTTCCTAGATTCACTTATGCACCCACTCATATCTAAACAGCTCTCTAACATATAAAGGCTGATTCAACATAATGACTTTACACTCACTGGAAATTAATAAACTTATTAAGAATGCAGCAAAACCAGGAAGTGGGCACACACCCAAAAGGTCAAAAACCCAGTTAAATGTATGTCATAAGACCCAAAGCACAACGTATACCCAAAGGCTTCTCTACAGCTTCGCTTGCTTCTAATTTGCTCATAGCATCAATAAACCTATTGACTTAACTCTCATTTCTAAGGCCAAAGTCCCAAACAAAAACTGGGCAGTAACTCAACGTTTTCAATGGTATTGTCAGCCGGCTGCCCTCCTCCAGACTTGTGTGGAACTTTATTTGTGTGACAGGCATTAACTGTGTTCACCTAGTAGCATGACTGTGCTTTTAAAAAGTCATTTCCCATTCTTGATTGTAAGCAACTTAAATAAAGACCTTGGCTTTTCACAAGGTCAAATTGTACAAAACCATGGCATAGTTGATAATCATAAGCAAAACAGCTCTGTGACATCAAGAGAAAGCTGAATTATGATTATATTGTTTGAGAAGCCTGAAATGAAACATTATGTTTTAGAAATATCTTTATCTCAAATAATGAAAGTAAGAAGCTTTTCTTCTAAAATAGATGAAAACAAATGTTATTTCTTCTAGTTTTTAGTCACTCATTAATCAGGGAGTTTCCAAGAGCCAAAGTTTTACTATTAGCTAGTCCTAATTCTATTAATGTATTGTTTTTCAAGCCTTTTAAACTCAATCTAACTCATAGTAACTTGTGAAAATGGGAAGGTAAATACTCTCCACTTACAAATAAAAACCTGAAGCATAACTTAAATTATTACCTCAAGACTACAGCTATTAAGGCCCAGAACTTTTAGTCTTTTCAGAATACATTTAGCCATAAAATCAAAGTAGCACTGTGATAAAATCACAAACTTTAGTGTCAGAAAAATCTAGGTTTGAGCTCTTCTTTTGTTTTTGTTTATTTTTATATGCCTTATTTTCTTTATTTATGTTTTTATTAAGGTATCATTGATATACACTCTTATGAAGGTTTCACATGAAAAACAATGTGGTTACTTCATTCACCCTTATTATCAAGTCACCCCCACACCCCAATGCAGTCAGTGTCCAACAGAGTACTAAGATGCCACAGAGTCACTACTTGTTGCCTCTGTGCTACAATGTCTTCCCTGTGAAACCCCCACATCATATGTGCCAATCATAACGCCCCTCAATCTCTTTCTCCCTTCCTCCCCACCGGCCCTCCCACACCTCTCCCCTTAGGTAACTGTTAGTCCCTTCTTGGAGTCTGTGAGTCTGCTGCTGCTGTTCCTTCAATTTTGCTTTGTTTTTACATACCACAATGAGGGAAATCACTTGGTACTGTCTTTCTCTGCCTGGATTATTTCACTGAGCATAATATCCTCCAGATCCATCCATGTTGTTGCAAATGGTAGGATTTGTTTTCGTTTTATGGCTGAATAATATTCTATTGTGTATATGTACCACCTATTCTTTATCCATTCATCTGCTGATGGACACTTAGGTTGGTTCCATATCTTGGCTATTGTAAAGAGTGCTGCAATAAACACAGGGGTACATATGTCTTTTTGAATCTGGGATCTTGTTTTATTTGGGTAAATTCTTAGAAGTGGAATTCCTGGGTCAAATGGTATTTCTATTTTTAGTTTTTTGAGGAACTTCCATATTGCTTTCCACAATGGTTGAACTAATTTACATTCCCACCAGCAGTGTAGGAAGGTTCCCCTTCCTCCTCATATTCACCAGCATTTGTTGTTCCTTGTCTTTTCAATGTTGGCCATCCTACTGGTGTGAGGTGATATCTCATTGTCATTTTAATTTACATTTCCCTGATAATTAGTGATGTGGAGTATCTTTTCATGTGCCTTTTGGCCATCTGAATTTCTTCTTTGGAGAAGTGTCTGTTTATATCCTCTGCCCATTTTTTTAATCGGGTTGCATGCTTTTTGGATGTTGAGGCATGTGAATTCTTTTTATATTTTGGATGTTAACCCCCTGTCGGACATGTTGTTTATGGATATATTCTCCCATACTGTAGGATGCCTTTTTGTTCTACTGATGGTGTCCTTTGCTGTACAGAGCTTTTTAGTTTGATGTAGTCCTATTTGTTCATTTTTGCTTTTGTTTTCTTTGCCCAAGAAGATGTGTTCAGGAAAAAGTTCCTCAAGTTTATATTCAAGAGATTTTTGCCTATGTTTTTTCCTAAGAGTTTATGGTTTCATGACTTGCATTGAGGTCTTGATCCATCTCAAGTTTACTTTTGTGTATGGAGTTAGACAGTAATCCAGTTTCATTCTCTTACATGTAGCTGTCCAGTTTTGCCAACACCAGTTGTTAAAGCAGCTATCATTTCCCCTTTGTATATCCATGGCTCCTTTATCATATATTAATTGATCATCTATGCTTGGGTTTATATCTGGGCTCTCTATTCTGTTCCACTGGTCTATGGGTCTGTTCTTGTGCCAGCACCAAATTGTCTTGATTACTGTGGCTTTGTAGTAGAGCTTGAAGTCAGGGAGCATAATCCCCCCAGCTTTATTCTTCCTTCTCAGGATTGCTTTGGCTATTTGGGGTCTTTTGTGGTTCCATATGAATTGTAGAACTATTTGCTCTAGTTCATTGAAGAGTGCTCTTGGTATTTTGATAGGGATTGCATTGAATCTGTAGACTGCTTTAGGCAGGATGGCCATTTTGACAATATTAATTCTTCCTTTCCATGAGCACAGGAAGTATTTCCATTTATTGGTGTCTTCTTTCATTTCTTTCATGATTGTCTTGTAGTTTTCAAGGTATAGGTCTTTCACTTCCTTTGTTAAGTTTATTCCTAGGTATTTTATTCATTTTGATGCAATTGTGAATGGATTGTTTTCCTGATTTCTCTTTCTGCTAGTTCATTGCTAGTGTATAGGAATGCAATAGATTTCTATGTATTGATCTTGTATCCTGCTACTTCGCTGAATTCAGTTATTAGTTCTAGTAGTTTTGGGGTGAATTCTTCAGGGTTTTGTTACAATATCATGTCATGTACAAACAGTTATATACAATACCATGTCATCTGCAAACAGTAACAGTTTAACTTCTTCCTTACCAATCATGATGCCTTTTATTTCTTTGGGTTGTTTGATTGCCGTGGCTAGGACCTTCAGTACTATTATGTTAAATAAAGTGGAGAGAGTGGGCATCTGTCTTGATCCTGATCTTAAAGGAAAAATTTTCACTGTTAGGTATGATATTGTCTAAGAGTTTGTCATATATGGCCTTTATTGTGTTGACGTACTTGCCTTCTATACCCATTTTGTTGAGAGTTTTTATTATGAATAGATGTTGAATTTTGTCTAATACTTTTTCAGCATCTATGGAAATGATCATGTAGTTTTTGTCCTTTTTGTTGATGTGGTGTATGATGTTGATGGATTTTCAAATATTGTACCATCATTGCTTCCTTGGAATAAATCCTACTTCTTCATGATGCATGATCATTTTGATGTATTTTTTAATTTGGTTTGCTAATATTTTGTTGAGTATTTTTGCATCTGTGTTCATCAGGGATATTTGTCCTTAATTTTCTTTTTTTGTGGTTGCCAGGTTTTGGTATTAGAGTGATGCTGGCCATGTAGGATGAGTTTGGAAGTATTCTCTCCTCTTTTACTATTTGGAAAACTTTAAGGTGGATGGGTTTTAGGTCTTCTCTAAATGTTTGGTAAAATTCAGCAGTGAAGCCATCTGGTACAGGAGTTTTGTTCTTAGGTAGGTTTTTGATTACCAGTTCAATTTTGTTGTTGGTAATTGTTCTGTTCAGATTTTCTATTTCTACCTGGGTCAGTCTTGGAAGGTTTTGTTTTTCTAGAAAGTTGTCCATTTCTTTTAGGTTATCCAGTTTGTTAGCATATAATTTTTCATAGTATTCTCTAATAATTCTTTGTATTTCTGTGGTGTCGTAGTGATTTTTCCTTTCTCATTTCTGATTCTGTTTATGTGTGTAGACTCTTCTTTTTTCTTGATAAGTCTGGCTAGGGATTTATCTATTTTGTTAATTTTCTCAAAGAACAAGCTCCTGCTTTCATTAATTCTTTCTATTGTTTTATTCTTCTCAATTTTATTTATTTCTGCTCTCATCTTTATTATGTCCCTCCTTCTACTAGGCCTCATTTGTTCTTCTTTTTCTAGTTTCGTTAATTGTGAGTTTAGACTTTTCATATGGGATTGTTCTTCTTTCCTGAGGTAAGCCAGTATTACAGTATACTTCCCTCTTAGCATGTCCTTTGCTGCATTCCCCCAGATTTCGTGATGTTGTGTTATTGTTTTCATTCATCTCCATATTTGACTTAATCTCTGTTTGTATTTGGTCATTGATCCAATGATTAATTAGGAGCATGTTCTTAAGCCTCCATGTGTTTGTGGGCTTTTTTGTTTTCTTTGTACAGTTTATTTCTAATTTCATACCTTTGTGGTCTGAGAACCTGGTTGGTACAGTTTCAATCCTTCTTAATTTACTGAGGCTCTTTTTGTGGCCTAGTATATGATCTATTCTTGAAAATGTTCCATGTGTACTTGAGAAGATTGTGTATCCTGCTGCTTTTGGGTGGAGTGTTCTGTACAGGTCCATTAGGTCCATCTGTTCTAATATTTTATTCAGTGCCTCTGTGTCCTTACTTATTTTCTGTCTGGTTGGTCTGTCCTTTGGAGTAACTGGTGTATTGAAGTCTCCTTAAGTGAATGCATTGAATTATATTTCCCCCTTTAATTCTTTTAGTATTTGTTTCACATATATAGGTGCTCCTATGTTGGGTACATAGATATTTATAATGGTTATATCTTCTTGTTGGACTGACCCTGTTGTCATTATGTAATGCTCTTCCTTGTCCTTTGTTACTTTCTTTGTTTTGAAGTCTATTTTGTCTGATATAAGTACTGCAACTCCTGCTTTTTTCTCTATTAGTTGCATGAAATATCTTTTCCCATCCCTTCACTTTTAGTCTGTGTATGTCTTTGGGTTAGAAGTGAGTCTCGTGTAGGCAGCATATAGATGGGTCTTGTTTTTTTATCCATTCAGTAACTTTATGTTTTTTATTGGTGCATTCGGTCCATTTGCATTTAGAGGATTATCGAAAGATATGTACTCATTGCCATTACAGGCTTTAGATTTGTGGTTACCAAAGGTTCAAGGGTAGCTTCTTTACTATCTAACAGTCTAATTTAACTCACTTAGTATGCTATTATAAACATAATCTAAGGGTTCTTTTTTTTCTCCCTTCCTTTTCCTCCTCCTTCATTCTTTATATATTATGTATCATATTTTGTACTCTTTGTTTGTCCCTTGACTGACTTTGGGGGTAGTTGATTTAATTTTGTATTTTCTTAGCACTTAATTGGTCTACTTCCTTTACTGTGGTTTTATTTTCTCTGGTGACGGCTATTATGTCTTAGGAACACTTCGATCTATAGCAGTCCCTCCAAAATACACTGTAGAGGTGGGTTGTGGGAGGTTAATTCTCTCAGCTTTTGCTTATCTGGAAATTGTTTAGTCCCTCCTTTAAATTTAAATGATAATCTTGCTGGGTAGAGTATTTTTGGTTCCAGGCCTGTAAGGTTTCTGCTGAGAAGTCTGATGATTACCTGATGAGTTTTCTTTTGTATGTGATCTTATTTCTCTCTCTAGCTTCTTTTAATAATCTTTCTTTATCCTTGATCTTTGCCATTTAAATTTTTATATGTCTTGGTGTTGTCTTCCTTAGGTCCCTTGTGTTGGGAGATCTGTGCATCTCCATGGCCTGAGAGGCGATCTCCTTCCCCAGATTGGGGAAGTTTTCAGTAGTTACCTCCTCCCAGACACTTTCTGTCCCTTTTTCTCTGCTTTCTTCTTCTCATACTCCTATAATGTAAATATTGTTTCATTTGGATTGGTCACACAGTTCTCTCAATATTATTTCATTCCTAGAGATCCCTTTTTCTCTCTGTGCCTCAGCTTCTTTGTATTCCTCTTCTCTAATATCTGTTTCATTTACCATCTCCTTTACTTCATCTAGCCTGCTTTTAAATCTCTCCTTTGTATGTTTCATTTTGGATACTATATTTTTCAAAGTTTCTATCTCTTTCTTGAATTCTTTCTTGAGGTCTTGAATATTTTTCTTTAGCTCTGTGAGCATCTTTATGATTTTTATTTTGAAATCTTTCAGGAAGATTGGTGAGTTCAGTTTCACTTGGCCCTCTCTCTGGTATTTGTGGGATTTTGGTTTCAGCCAGGGTCTTTTGTATTTCATATTTGTAGGTGGCACCCTCTAGTGCCCAGAAGCTCTACTCTCTGGAACTGCTTAGCCCCTGGAGCAATGGTGGGGGTCACAGGTGAGGAGCGCTGTTTCCTACTGGGAAGGCAGAGCTCTTTCCTACTTCCTGGCTGCAGTGCCTGCCTCTACTGTCAGGGCCAGTGGGCCGAGTACACAGGGAGGAGCCTCTATGCTATGCACTTGTAGCTGCCATAGGCAGAGCTGTCCTCTGGCTGGCCTGGTGCAATGGCAGGGGAACACATTTGCAAACCATTGCAGGCCAGGAGGATGGAGCAGCAGGCTGCATATTGCTGTGGGGTGCCTTGGAGCTACATTGCTAGCCATGGGGATGGAGTTCCCAAAGCTCCTGAAACTTCCCAACCTGCTGGGCTGAGTGCACCGGGACAGTTTTGTTGACCTGTCCTTTCTCCTGAGCAGCAAGCTCTGTACAATCCTTGGCCCTTTGGCACCACTCTTGCTATTGGGAAGTCTCTCAGAGTGCCTGCCTTTCTTTTGTCCCAGAGCTACTGACTGTGGGTGCCTGTTTTCCACAAGCAGCTGGATTCTCAGTCTCTCTGAGTATTTCACCTGTCTTAGCTTTCCAACCCACTAATCTCCAGAGCACCATGTAATGTAGGTTCGTGTTCCCAGAGCAGATCTCCAGGGCTGGGTGTTCAGGCTTCCACTCCACTCTCCACACTATTTCTCTTCCTCCCACTGGTGAGTTGCGGTGGGGGCAGGGCTTAGGGCCCACCGGATCACAGCTTTGGTATTTACCCTTTTCCATGAGGTCTGCTCTTTTCCGCAGGTGTAGGCAGTCTGTCGCAGCATTCTTACCTGTTGCTTTTTCAGGATTAGTTGTATTTGCTATATTTTCATAATATATGTGGTTTGGGAAGGAGGTTTCTGTCTCATCTCTCACACTGTCATCTTTAAGTCAACCTGGGCTCTTCTTTTGGTCACATGCCAGCTGAGTGACAGTGAGCAATATGCTTAATCTTGTTGGATGAGGGCAAACTCTGAGCAATTACTGGTCATGTGATATTATCACATATCAGCATATGTTGATAGCAAAGTAAACTAGAACCATATAGGAGGGAATCTTTGAAGAATAAACTAAAGACTTTCCTTTTGCTCCTGAAGCCAGAGGATCAGGCATTAAACAGAAAGACAGTTACCTGATGACACCACTCCTCAGTGTTTTAGAAAGTTATTTTTTAGCCTTCTGACTCTCAGTTTCTTTATATATAACATTGGAATAATAGTTGTAACTACCTATGTAAGTCAGAAAATGTTATGCACAGTAACAAACACCCAAGTCTCAGTGACTTAACAATAACAAAGGTGATTTTCTCATTCACTTTGTCCATTGTGGGTTGACCAGTAGTTCTCCCATACCTCCCTTGCATAAGAACCTGGGATGAGTGACTTTTTACCATCTAGAAGGTTATAGGTTATCAGGAAAAGGGAGAAGGGATCATAGCATATTACACATTGGATCTTAAAGTTTTTTGCCAGGAAGGACACATATCTCTTCAACTCACATTTCACTGACCAAAGCAAACCACCTGTCTTGTCCAACTTCACAGGGTTGGGAAAATACAATCGAACACTGGGCCTATGGGTCTGGAAGGAAAACTGGAATATCAGTGAACAGCCCTAATGACTACCACCTGGCCCTCTTAGGATTGTCAGGAGGACTAAGTTGGTGAATGTAAAATGGTAGGTACAATGCCTGGGTCCTTACAAGAATGAAGTAAATTTAAGGGGTTTTTATGACTTACATCAGTTATAAATTTTGTTACTAATGATGATGTGAAGCTTCCTTCAGCTTCTTGCATGTAGTATCTCTGAAGAAAATGAAACTTCTGAAATAAAGACTGTGTCTAGGAAAAGAAATAGGGCTGCATAATTTCGTATGATGGAAATGCTTGCATGTATTACACAGACATAGCAGAACAACTCAGATGATTTAGAAGTAGCAGTGGTCAGTTATTCTTTTCTGTCCAGATGGAAAATTTGTGATTTATAAACTCGCTAAAGAACAAAAAGGGTTAGAATTACACATTTTGTTTTATAGAGCCTACTTTGTTATTTTTGGGTGTCCAACCCTGTTTCTGCACATTGCTTTGCACCATGTTAAGCTGCAAAATACACAGCCATCCGGTTTCCAGGTTGATAGTAAGCAGGTCAGATTGTAGTCAAAACAACTTAGACAAAATTAATCCTCTTTCTCCTTTTCTTCCTGGGGTGGAGACCTTACTCATGCTTTATTTTTTCACCCTTTCCTTCTAAGCAGGGGAGAATCAGTCATTGGGATTGTGGTTGATTAATTACATTTTACTGGAAATGACCAGCACTTTCATCTTAAATGTGTTTTTCTGGCCTATGAGCTCCTCGGGAGTGAAGATCCTGTCATTCTTCAGTCTTGGGTTCCCAGTGCCCAGCAGCATCTGGAACTTAGCCTGTCTTCACTTTTGTGAATGAAGAATAGAACAAATGAACAATAAAGATATTGTCCCTGTTTAAAGGAATTTCAGGTATAGGGAGAGCACTAGGGGACACTTTCTCTTTGCAGGGAGCCCTGAAATCTATGCTAATTGTCTTTTCCTTCCTACTCATGTCTTCCATCCTTCATGGCCAGCCCATGACCACCGGGAAGCAAAGAGAAGTGTCCCTTCCTCCTGCACTGCTGGACACTGTTGCCTTGAGATGTATTTCTCTGTAACAGCCTTCATTTCCCCACCTCGTTCTACCCCAGAAAAAGAATCCTGTTTTAGAAGAATACAGTCATCAGTCCCTTCTCCACTCCTTCATCTGGGTAGCAGGTGGATTTATTGAGGAAAATCCTCCTTCTTGGTGGTTCTCAAACTTACACAGGCATCAGTCACCTGGAGGGCTTGTTAAAACAGATGGCTGGGCCCATCCCCAGCATTTCTGGTTTGGTGGGCCAGTTAGTGTGCATCTCTAACCAGCTCACAGGTTACACCAGTACTGACAAACTGTCAATCCTCTATCTGAGCTTGTCCAATGCTCCTTCTTCCCCAAGACTTCTGTTGCTGATTTCTTTTCAGGTACTGATTTTGCTTAGTTTTTTCATGTTGCTTTTGAACTTTTCAAATGAGCCTAATTATTTCTTTGTCTAAAATCATATACAGCGTTATCATTTTTCTTTTAATTTTTTATTAAGGTGTTATTGATATACACTCTTATGAAGTTTCACATGAAAAAACAATGTGGTTACTACATTTACCCGTATTATCAAGTCCCCACCCATACCCAAATGCAGTCACTGTCCATCAGTGCAGCAAGATGCCACAGATCCACTATGTGCCTTCTCTGTGCTACTCTGTGCTACATGGGGACATGATCTCCACACCATGTGTACTAAACATAATACCCCTCAATCCCCTTTTCCATCCCTCCTCACCCACCCTCCCACACCCCTCCCCTTTGGTAACCACTGATTCCTTCTTGGAGTCTCTGAGTTTGCTGTTATTTTGTTCCTTCCGTTTTGCTTCGTTGTTATACTCCACAAATGAGGGAAATCATTTGGCACTTGTCTTTATCCGCCTGACTTATTTCACTGAGCATAATGTCCTCCAGCTCCATCCATGTTGTTGCAAATGGTAGGATTTGTTTCTTTCTTATGGCTGAATAGTATTCCATTGTGTATATGTACCACATCTTCTTTTATCCATTCATCTACTGATGAACACTTTGGTTGCTTCCATATCTTGGCTATTATAAATAGTTACAGCATTATCTTTTATATGTCTGCTCAGACATTATCTAGAATGTTAGGGATTATGAATTCCCAAGTGTTGGAGCTCTCTTGTCCCAGAAGACCTTACAGAGAGAGAAAGTCAAGGGGGCCCACTCCCAAGTACTTTGGTAGGCTGTGTTTGGTCAGAATAGTAAAGGGATAATTTTCTTGTAGCAAAGACATTTGGACTCTTTAAGAAATTTATAAGTGTTGTTATTATACTTCTGGTATCTAGCTAGTCAGCTGGCCTTTTTGAAGTCATTAAAAAACAGTTAATGTGTCCATAGTTTTGTACAAGTTTGATCATTTGGTTGACTGATTCATGCTGTAAATTCAGAGTTGTAGCTCTTAAACTGATCTTGATGTCACAACAAAGTAGTTTGACTTTTAAGAAAAAAGAAGCACATGAGCCTGAAGAAATGAGAATCCAGATTTTAAGTGATCTTACATTTGGAATGTTTATTAATAGATGAGCAAACTAAAAATTGTATTTAGTTAGACTGTAGAGTGAGGTCTTTTCCATATGGCTTAACTGGATATTGTCTCCATGTATATCTTTCCCTAGTGTGCCTGTAGTTACAACAGGGACATCTGTGTAGCTCAGTCAGCAGTTGGCAGTAGACAGTGGTGAACATTTTGGGGCCTGGTCTCCAGCCATGTGTGTGTATATACATAAAATATATTTTTTCAAATAAATAAGATTACTTACCACATAGTAGGGTTTTTTGGTATTTAATTAACATATTTATTGAACATTTCTTCCTGTTGTTAAATGATTTAGTGGATTTTTTAAAATGACCTAGTATTCCTTTATTCGAATGTAGCATAAATAGTTGGTCAAACCATTGTGTTAAATAACTGACAAGAAGGAAAAAGGACTTTGTACCAGATTACCCTCTGGAAAGGGAAAAACGTTTATATAAACATTGCTAACAATTAAAAAACCTTTTGCTGATATTTCCTTAGTGTGTACTTCTCATGTGTTACTTGAAGGGAAAAAGTGAAATCTTTAAATGGGTTGGGTTTGAAAATATCAGTCAGCTTAGGGTGAGAGGAGTCATTTTTAATATCCTTCTCAGATTTGGAGACAGATGGTAAAATTTGCAGCAGTAAAGAGATAAGATACCAAAAATTATTCCTCACAGTAATAAGATACATAAGAAACTAAATAGATTAAGAATGTTGCCAACATTACTTACTTTTTGGAATAGTTGACCTTTGTTTTATCTATGCATTGAGTGATGTGGTTTGAGGGTTTTTTAAATAAACTTGTTTATTTCTTACATACATTTTTGATAATTTTTATAGAAGTAGGATTTTATACAGATTAAAATTTGAATTCATTTTGTCATAACCAACATTTGCATATGTATTGAGGTCATGGAACTGTGCCATGCAATTCTGAGATGCATATTATTTCTCCCTTTAAATACATTATAAAATTGTATTCCATATTTTTCTTTAAATGACTACTTTGATCTTTCTTTTTATCACGTAGTTTTCCTCACTGTGTTCTAACTTCCTAATCATAAAGTCTTTCTTCCCTTCTTCTCCTTATTTTCTCTCAACATTTCCAGTTATTACTCCTTCTTCTAATCCTGTTACAGTTCCTGTGAAATATGATTGAAGGAGAAATCCCATGCTCTTTGAGCTAAGTGGATCTGAATTTGAAACTTTGCATTTCTACTCCAAGGCTGTGTGACATTGAGCAAATTACTTATCCTCTCTGAGCCTCAATGAAATGGTGCAGTTTTCCCTCCATTCTAGAATTTTTCTGAAAATTAAATATGATGATATATGTTAAGTTCCTGAGAATCATCAGAACTCAAACAACATTAGTTCTTCTCTCATTTCTCATTTTTCATTCTTCAGTTTTCATACTTTCCCTCAAAGTCTCCAGACAAATAATTTGAACTTCTTGGCAGTTCTCTTAGAAAAGATCTAGGAAAAAACTTTTTTCTTTGTTTCTGGAATTCATCATTATTAAAAAGTCATCATTTAACTAATATTTAGTTTGATTTCAGTAAGGCTGGTGACCTTAGGTTAGTCAGCTTTATTCCATTTCAATCTGAATGAATCCTAAAATGACTTCTTCTCAACTACTTTATGAGAAGAAATTACTATCCGAGATCCCAAGTCAGCCAGGCAGGGCTGGGTGGGGGAGCTGTGATGCTGACCGGTGTCTCCATCAAGCAAGACTTAGAGATTTTTACCACCGAAATCTGACTTCTTGAGAACTGCCAATTCAGAGATACACTTCTTTGGTCCAAATCCCCAACCACTCTGAAATCATCCAAGTCCGTTTGTGCTCTGCTTGTGGCTCGTCTTCTCTCTGTTTTCTCTGCTGGGATTTTTTTCCTGCCTTTTTGCTTTTCTCCCTCCCTTCTTCGAGGACAGCTTAAGGGCCACCTTCATCCTGAAACCTCTCCTGCTCATTCTCCCCTCCCCCACCTCCAAGGTCATTGTCTCCTTTTGGCCATCCTCCTACCTCATGAATATTTCCACTGTTGTGCTTTAAATGCTTCTTAGCATTTGCTTGTCTTCCTGTTTCTAGGTTTTCAGCCTGATAAGAGCAGAGGATGTCAGATTCACGTCAGAGCTTTGGCACAAAGTTGCCCTTCAATAAATACCTGTTGAATGCAGAAATAAATGTTCAACATCACTGGCATGGATCCCTCAGATAAAGGAACATAGAAGGTTGACATTATTATAAGTGGTTATCTGGATTAAAAGCAGGCCGAGCAGTGCTAAATAGAGAGAGTGAGATTCTCTCCTTTCCAAAATGAACTAGACATTTGAATCAATTAGCAACATCATTCTGTAAGAATTAGGAATGTTATTTTGATTTAATCATGTTTGATTTAATCACTTGATTTAGTTATCTTATGTGGATTTAGGAAGAAAAAGGAGTCCTCTTCAAAAAGTAATACAAAGATAATCCAGGCACCCTGTAAACATATGGTTTAAAGCAAAAGATATTGAAGCCTGAACAAGCTGAGCAATTGTTTCAATTCTGTATATCATTTTCATTTTGAAGATATAGCCAGTTCAGAAGTAATGTAATGGCTACAGAAGTTGTATAGTCAGAACTTGAAAGGCCTTAATCTAAAACACCTACTTACATACAAATTACATATCTTCTTGGACTCTAAGCTCATTGGTATAAGGGGGATGTTGATAACTACTTTTCAGAGTTGTGAGGAGTTAGTGAGTCAATATGTGAATGAGCCAAAAAACATTTGATTAAATTCCAATAGGCTACAGATGAGGTCTGTGGTCTAGCATCTAACTACAGCAAGCCTAAAAAAATGCTTAAAGAATTAGTGAGTTCTATTTGTCTGTGGATCTGGTATCACTGAGGATAAAAAATATAAACAAATGCTAAGTATTTGTTTAAAAAGCATGTGTGTGTGTGTGTGTGTGTGTGTGTATATATATATATATATATATATATATATACTACTTAGTTTTTTCATGACTAAAATCGAGACTGAACATTTTTAAAACTCAGATTGAAGTTACATAAAATTATAGAACAGCTCAACCTTGGCATAAACTCATCTTAAATAAGCCTGAGGGATGTTAAGGCCCTGGAGGAAAGTTCAGTGTAAATATACCTTCGATGGGTTCAGATGAAGGAGGAAAAAGGCACAAGGGCTAACCTGGCATGCGAGGGACTGTCCCCTTCCCACCACCCTACCCTGCTCCTGCCGTAAGGCTCTGCCAGCACAGACTCTTCCCCACTGGGATGACTCATGGGCCTCTGTAGACTTACAAGGGTGTACTGCACTCAAGGGATGAAGCAGGGTACATGGAGGGGTCAGAACAAAGCTTTAATTCCAGAGCATGAAATTAAATGAAATTCTGTCTTACTCTGTCATCTTTATGAGGAGATGCATGTAAATCAGGCTAAGCAGGAGAACCCTTTGCAAAACCCGAGTCCAGTTTCCCTCTCATAATAAGACTGAAGATCTCTGTCCACCTTTTGCTGCTCCATGTGTTATGAGAATAATAATTCTGAAGTTTCAGGGTATTCTCGAACAGAAGCCATTTCCATAAGCGACTCCAGGTTGTAAAGCTAGAGTAACCAAATATCATCAGTGAGGACTGAGCTTTGGGGGAAGAAATAAAGCCACACTCCCTCTGAAGGCCAGAAGAGAGCTTTGTGAATAAGTCGGGTGACCCAGGTACAGATGCAATGAATAAGTCCTGATAAAGGATTTGCTTTATGATGCACAGCTTTATCCTTGAGCATATTCTAGATTATAAATTTCTTATAGACAGATACCAATTCTTAATCCATCCTTTATGTGACCTTATACCCAGTAGGTAGAATTGTCCTCTGTGCTTAGAGTTTATAAGTAAATCTTTCCTTTGTGAATTTCTGATTTAGTCTGGTTAGTGATTTTAGCCATTTTCTGTTTTCTCTGGTTCTGTGTTTTTATCTCAAAGTCTACATTAAATTAGCCTTCAATTTTTTTTTAAATTTTAAATTAGCAAGCCCAACAGAATGATCCATAATGCTAAGTGAAGTCACTGCATATATTCTTCTGTAGAAGAGGAATCTCTATAAAATGTCCAATTTGTGATTTTAAGTGCTTCAGCTCTTTATTCAGGAATATCTCAGCTAATTTCCTACGTTTTAGTAATTTGTGACTTGCTTAACAATAACTTCTTAACACCAATTTCAAATCAACTTCCTGCCAGGAAACGCAGAAAACTAGGGGGGTGGGGCGGTGGCAGTCATTGTAAGAGCTTGTCCAGATTTGAGGAATTAGGGTACTAGGCAAGAAGGTTACTTCTACTTTGGGAGAAATAGTCTTCTAATTCCTTCTGTTCCTGCAGACAATGCCTCCCACTTGGTCTCAGCAGGGATTTTTCTAACAGCCCATTATGGATCTGTTATTTGGCCGCCTGAAGACTTTTGTGTTCCGCAGGCCTTATGACTTTTACTTTGTGGAGAGTAGCTGTTCCATGTCATTGTTACACAGCTCATAATTGGTTTGGGCCTGTATTTTACTGTTTTGTCAGGCCAGCAGGTTTTGAGGGCATCAGCAGCAAAGAACATGTATAGATTTCCAAGTGCAATCTCTATTCCTAGCATTTTCTGCATGCTTAGGATATACTTGACCATAAGGTGATATTTTATATTTAATGACTTGAGTACCGTTCTGCTAATTATAAAAGTTCTGCACTTTCCTTTAGTTCTAGCACTCATGCAGATGTAGGAATCCATTGAATATTAAAAAACCATTCTCTCCGAGGCAGACCAGCAAAGGTCTTAACAAATATGTGAAATCATAGCTTAAACTTCTTGTTACAGAGTTAACATTTTTCAGATTTTCACTTTCTATCACCCTTATGGCATCTTCTCTAGTCCCCATAGCCCCAAGCCCCATATTCCTCTTCCTTTTCAGTCTGTTTTATGCCCAGGTGTCCCACTGGAAACAGAATTGATCTTTGCAGAATTGATCGGATTACTCGTGTTAATTCAATTGCATCACTAAGATAAGCAAAATTATCAGATAATCTGGTTTTAATTTTTCTACCTTGTTTTTATTATCGCTATTATTTTTTGTCATAAGATAAGTTCTCCAAATCTGAAGAAACAGAGTGAATTAAAAAGAAAGACGTACCTTATTCTTCCTATACTCTCCCAACTGCCTCTCTCTTCATATAAACTCAACTCTTCTTTGCAACTACTGAATGATTAATGCCTCTGCCAGTCTCCACAGTCTCCCTTTAGATAGATTTTGACTCTAAGTCCCAGTACAAACTTGAAGTCATAATTTCCTCTCCATATACTGTGAACCATCAGTAATTATTTAACTTTCTATATTAAAATGTGTTTTGGTTTACCCAGCTGAACAATGAGTTACTATTACTGAGTAATGAAGAGTTAACTATAATAGCTGTTGTTTATTGAGAATTTATTGTAAGTAGCACTCTGGTAAACACTTTACATATATTGCTTCATTTTACCCTTAAAAATTAGACACAGCTAATGGCACTAATGTGGAGCTTAGTTGTCAGGCACTGAGCTTATTTTCTTTGCTTTACAAAACCTGATAGGTACTTTTACTGTCCCTATTTTACAGATGGGGAAAGTGAGGTTGATTCAGTTCAAATGTAGCTGTTAAGTAGTGTGTAGGGATTCACCCACCCACCCAAGTCTTCTGCCTCCAGAATACATATGCTATGTATTAAAGGTTTTTGCCATTTTACAGGTGGAAGAATTGAGACAAGGAGATTTTAAAACAACTATCCAAGGTTGTGTGGCTGCCAAGTCTGTCTGATTCCAGTGTCCATGTGCAAAACCGTTGTGACACACATTAAAAAAGATTTCTATTCTATTCTTATTTTTTTTAATTTAATATGATTGAACTTTTAGTCACCCATAGACATTTTCTCTTTCAACCCTGGTAAAGATATAGATTAAAAATCTTACTCTAAAGGTTTAAAATGCCTCTACAGGGAAGAAAGTCCTAAAACTGTTCTAGCTTGAACAGAAAATATTCCCATCTGTCACATTTGTGGGTACCACATGGGGTTTTATAGAATGTTTGTGTTTGGTCCTGAAGGCATAGATTAATTTTTACTTCCTTTTGGCAGAGAGCCTCACATTCTGGTGAATTTTTAACCTTCAAGATAAGAATAAAAATTCAAACATGTAAGTTAGACAGTATCAAATATATTTAAAATAATAGGCACACTTTAGGTGAGAAGATGAAGAGAAATCATTAGGCAAGGACCCTTGTGAAATAGGGAGGAACAAAGATGAATTAGAATCTGTCTGCATGGCCAACTCCATGGCAAAATGGGCCAAGCCTCCATGAACTGCTGCTGCCTCTTGGAAGCCCCCACTAATACCTCCAGACTGTGGGGAAAAGCATCCTCCTGTATAACTCCATCACAGCAATTAGTTCATTTCATTTTAAATGTGTACTTTGCTTTTCCACCGGACTCCAAACTCCTTGAAGTCAAGGACCAGTTGTTAACTTCGTGTCCCTACTAGTTAACACATTTCAGTCATATTCAAGCTTTCTCAAGTCAGTTCACATTCAACAGATAAACTTGCTGAGCATTTATTACATTCCAGACACCCTGCAAGGCATTGGGATAGCATGAAAAACAATAGGAAGAAGACTATTTAACCAAGAATGAATACTGGACTGGGAATCTGACAACTTAAATTCCAGTCCCATTCTTTCTGATAATTCGTTGTGAGATCTTAGACAACATTCTTCTTGGTCCTTAGTTGGCTAAAAGGAATGTCTAATTCAAAAAAGACTTCTAAAATCTCTCTACTCTGTAAGTCTATTTACCTATATTTATCTCAAATATAAGTGTGTGAGTTCATCTTTAGCCACACCTGATGTATATAGATTCACAGTGTGGTCAGAACAGGTCGGTGTGGTAAACTTCCATGAGGGTGTGAATACTAAAAACCAGTATGCACTAGTGCCATGAAAAGCAAGTTCCAGAATGTTCCTAAGCTTGTAAAATGGGTAAAGGACAACAAACAAGGCTTGTAAAATTATTATCAGAGCAAGTACCAGAGAGGATAAGCCTGATGATTAGACGGCATGGTGTAGTGTTAACATCTGATGCACAAAGTAAAGATCCTCTCAGTCAAGGAGAAAGAGCTTTCAGCTGAAAGGGGTAGAATGAATGTGGTCCAGAGGGAAGATGAGCACTAGGTGGGCAAGTAGACAAGAGTAGAGTGCTTGAATGAGTGCAAGAGTCTATATCTCAGTGAGAAAGGTAGCGAATGAGATTGAGTTCCTGCTGATGATTTCCAAGGCCTGCAAATAATGGCTGTGATGGTAAAGGCCTGGAGATGGCCCAGCAGGATCCAGATTTGCACAGTGAGGAAGAAGGTGTGTTGTGCAAATTGTAAACTGGTAGTCTTGATGGCTGTTGCTAACAAAGTTGTGGCTAATTTATAAACACTGGGAATGGAAAATAGGATGATTAACATGTAGCCAAACTAATTTCTTTTTGGTGTCAAGAGAAGAATATATTCCTACTTATCTTTTAGTTTGGCTTTTAACAAAATCATGGTATCTTTTTGGAGAATTTGGAAACTGAGTGTGACTGACCCTCTGCTTAAGTTTATTTACACCTAGGCAAATGGCGTCCTCAAAAAGAGAGTTGCTAATCATGATATTCTTCAGACCAGGATACATATTTTGATCCCTGTAACTATAACTGCAGTATCAGGTATCAGTTTTGGTAATTATATGAATGAATATCTACACAAAGTAACAATGTCTACCTAGGAGGAGGTCTCTAGTGAAATAAATACCACAGGGCTTTTCTTCAAGTTCCAAAAGTTTGGGTGAAATTTTGGATGAAGAGAGATTGATAAATAAAATATCTCTGCCCAAGTTAACAAAATGAAATTCAGTGTAGTAAGATTCTTGGAACTTTGAGGATGTGTGTCCCAGTCCTTCCCTGTCAGGGATAGTAGAGAGCAAAGAGGAGGAGTATAGAGGTATAGAGGGGTGTGTTCTGAGTCTGCACCTTCATATGCTGAAGGGGATGTAGACAGGGGTCAGAGGCCAGATGTTCACCCAAGGACAGGCCTTCAGGCTCATCCATTCCCCATGGCTTTTCCCAGGTGGTCACTGTAACTTGAGAAATGGAAGATGATTGGTCCATAGTCACAGTTGTAAAGTCAAAGAGCATTCTTTAGAGTATGTTCTGATGGAAACCAGAATCAAAATAAGAAGTCTGCCTGGGAAAGAAAACCTGAAATGGAAGCAAATTTGGAGGCCTAGCTCCATCTCAGATTCTGTGAGAGCACAGGCTCTGGACCTACGCCTGAGCTGCATGACCTCAGACAAGTTACCTAAACTCTCTGGGCCTCAGTTTTCTCATCTGCAAAGTGGAGATGATGATACCCACTTCCAGAACTGTTGTGAGAATCAGTATGTTCCTATACCTAGAGCACTTAAAACAGTGCCTGACCACAAGCAGTGTGTGTAAATATCATTATTACAATTGTTACTATTAAAACTTAGAAGAATCGTATAGTTTGTAACAATAAGAAGACTGTAGTCAACAGGGTCCCTATCTCCCCAACAGCAAAAAAAAAAAAAAAAAAGCAGGGATGAAAGTGTAGGGTTGGGGACAAGTGGCTTTGTGGCATAAATTAAAAAGATTAAGGCTGTTCCTGCATATACTGAAGCCCTTTGGAGCAAGTTGACATTGCAGGTTGAAGACACAGGTACCTCTGGGTTTTATGGTTTTCATTTATTTACTGGGTTTCTTATTGCAAAACTGCCTTTAGCTTCCACATACCATTCCCAAGATCAGCCCCTCCTTACTGCTTTTATCTGCAAGTTGAGATTAATTTTCCTAAGATTACGCACGTAGTATTTGCTTACTCCAACTCCATTGAGTAGGAGTATAAAAGTCAAGCATCAAGGAATGACACTTGCTACCTTCAAGACCTAGGCCAGCCCTTCCATTCGAGCCTTACCCACTCTCCTCTGTCAGCACTGAGCTGGGGACGGGAGGCAGGCCAAAGATTGTTCAACAGGCTTTCTTTATCTTAACCTCACCTGAAATTCCATTCACTTGACTTTGTTCCTGAGGTAAATGTTAGAATACGTGTTCCCTTCAGGAAGCCTGTTGTAAAGAACCTCCCTAATTGAAACGTGCCTGCTAGGGGTTATGGGTTATTTCACTGGGTTTCGCTTAGCTATGTTATCTCCTCCAGGAGGTTTCTGGATCTTAAGCAGTGACTGAGTTTACGCACCTTTGCTTTCCCCTCAGGGTCAGCTTGGAGCAGTGATGCATAACAAAGGCTCACTTAGTGTTGAATTGCCTTGAATGGAATAAAAGGAGGACATTTATTCTCTTCAAGGTAAATAAGTGTAATCATCAAATCACTATATTATATGCATGAAACCAATATAATATTGTACATCAACCATACTTCATTGGTACCCAGCCTGGGCTTGCCAATCCTCGGGAGTCGTGGACCCCTAGTGGTGCCTGCCCCTGTCTGGGCCTGGCCATGGTAGACTGGCTGAAGAGCTGTGTGACCCTTTCGCTTCCCCCCATTCTATTCTTAACTCCTGAACCCCTCCAGGAGTCTTCTGTCCTTTCGTTGTCCATCAGTGTCCACACTCTTAAGGGCCCTGGTCCTTTCTCCCTGTCTAGTCTAACCTGCTTTGCTTGCTCTCAGAGGAGCCTAGTCCCTCATTGCTCTTTCCACCTTTTTATCTTTCTCTCTTTCTCAAAATATTTTTTTCTCTTCCAGCCACCTTTCACTATGAGCCATAGGAATAAAAAATGGCAATGCTTTGCAGAGAATGGTTTAACAAGTGGGGGAGGACTAGGAATCTGTGTGGAATGGTAATTCACAGTGGCTGCTTTTACAGCAGATGAAAGCCTTCTTCCCTTGTTTCATTCTATTGAGAAGGATTTCAGATGAAATCTTACCCTGCTATATGGATATAACTGAGTGAGATGGCTGCTATCTAATCTAAACATTGTACTCAAACATCTGCAACTATTTTTGGTTCAAGAAAACAGAGGTTGAAACTAAGCTTTGCTTTAGCCAAGGTTTGTGAGAAATTCTAAACTATAGTGTGTGTGCTTCCGTAAACTCACAGACTAGAGCTGTGGGTTGTAATAGTTTGCAATGTTTGTTCTTCAAGTGTTAAACTATTTTAATCTTAGTTATAATTCCAGTGAAGGCTGCTTTACTCACCAGCTTGTTCAGCTAACTAAAACTGTAGATACCATCCACAACCCCGTTATTTAAACACAATTCAGAAATCATAAACAGACATTCAAAGGAAGAACTTGATTTCCCCAGTGCTGTTGCGTGAAGAAACACTCTCAGAAATTTGCCTGAGACCTTGTGGGTCTTAAAATATCCTCCATTTCCTACCAGCCAGATCTGGCAGCTTGAGAAATGTTCATTACAAATAATGACAAATATTTTACCACCTAATTTTTACTCACAAAATGTTGCTTTTTGTTTTGGTATTAATTTTGTTTGTTCATATGTTTAACTGGGTAAGTTGTATAGTAATAAGGTCATCCAGCAAATTTCAGGAAAAGAATTACCCCCCTTATTGAGCATTTTAGCAAGTATTTCTTGAATACTGGTTATGTGCAAGGTGCTATATTGAATGTTTCTGGTAATAAATATATGAGTTAAACTTGACTCTTGACCACAAGTAGAAGAACAGAGACATTATAATACAGCGAGTGCCATAGAAAACTTGCTAAAATGAAGAACGAGAGCTCTGAGAATGAGAACTTGTGTGGGACTGCTGAATCAGTCAGAGGATGCTTTACAGAAAAAGTGGATTATGAGCTTGAATGAGCAGCCAGATGTTAACTTGTGAAGTGAAGGGGGTCTAGCTGGACGATCTAGATGGATGAACATTAGCAAAGTCTCAGAAACAGTGTAGTATGGAGTATAGGAAGTATTACTGGGCTTTAGTTTTACATAAATGAAAGGGAGCAGTTAGAGATAAAGCTAAATTTCATGGGTCTGAAATCCCAGATTAAACTTCGGTAGGTGGTAGGGAATAGTTTATCCATTATTCCATCTTTAAACAACTTGAGAGCTGTGTAATAGGATAATTTAACAGATGATTAATCTGCCCTCAGTGTGTGAGCTTGATTGTGGAGGAGGAGAAATTGGAGTTTAGAAGACCAGTCAGGAGGTTTTGTAATGGTCTAGTAAGAGATAGTGAGAGCTGCACTGGGCTACAAAGAGTAGGATTGGAATGGAGAGGTAGAATTGAGAGGCATTATACAGAAAAAAGGTCTGGGATGCAGAACCTGACTGAAAAATGAGAGGAAGAAGAAAGGGAGAATTTAAAGATAATGGAAGAGGCAAGTCTGGGAACTGACACCATGAAAAAAGTCAGACAAGGCAAGCAGACCTGTGAGATGTGAGCTCAGCTTTGCTGGCAGTGCAGGAATGTACATATGTTCTCCAGTGGAGAGCTGGAAATGTGAAATTGAAACTTAGGCTATGATTTGAAATACAGACTTGGGATCCATTAGCATAAAGGAAATGGTGGAAGGTGCAGGAGAGGATATGAATGCCGTGGGAGGCTGTAAGGAGTAGATGGCCAAGGCCACGGCTCTCAAGGGAAGGTGATGTATGTACCTTTATGGTGAGGGACAATGAGCCAAAATTGAAATAGTCAATGAGGCCAGGGAAGACTTAGGGTCATAAAAGACTGGACAAGAGAGAGTTTCAAGAAAGAAAGGGTCATCAATATTCATGGAGACAGAGAAGTAAGAAAGATGAGAATTGAGAGGGAGAAATTAAATGTGGTAGTTAGGGGTTCACTGATGACTTTCATAAGAGTGGTCTGGGAATCATGGGTTGGTGCAATATATTCTTTTAGTAAGTCTATGATTTGATTGTTTGGGTCCTATTAAGTGTTCGGGATTTTTCCATTTCTTTAAAATAACACAGATAATCAATAGGAGTGTGTGTGTGTGTGTGTGTGTGTGTGTGTGCGCGCGCGCGCGCGCGCGCACGCGCGCAGAGAGAAAGAGTATCTTGTGACCAGGAGACTGTTTTATATAATAAGTGATAAAATTATTTGAGTACAATATACCTTGAGCTCACCTTTCATTGATAATAGAAACACTAATTCAGCCAAAGAGGAAATCTACAGAATTGTACGTTAGTTAGTAAACAAAACTATGTCAAAAATGTGTTCTTCTGTTCCATTTCATTATATGAAACAACTACAAAAGTATATAAATAATGGTTGAACTGATGAGCATACCCCCCAACATATTTAGATTATCATCTTTTTCCCTTCTTTTCAGAATAAAAGACCAAGCTATGATAGCAACTGGTGGAGTGATAACTGGCCTGGCCGCCTTGAAAAGGCAAGACTCGGCCAGATCACAGCATCATGTCAACCTCAGCCCATCCCCTGCTGCTCAAGAGAAGAAACCAGTCAGGCGTCGGCCTCGGGCAGACATTGTGGTTGTTAGAGGCAAAATCCGGCTTTATTCTCCATCTGGTTTTTTCCTCATTTTAGGAGTGCTTATCTCCATTGCAGGAATTGCAATGGCTGTCCTTGGATATTGGCCCCAAAAAGAACATTTTATTGATGCTGAGACAACACTGTCAACAAACGAAACTCAGGTCATTAGGAACCAAGGTGGTGTGGTGGTTCGCTTCTTTGAGCAGCATTTACATTCAGACAAAATGAAACTACTCGGCCCTTTCACAATGGGAATCGGCATTTTTGTTTTCATCTGTGCTAATGCCATACTTCACGAGAACCGTGACAAAGAAACCAAAATCATACACATGAGGGATATCTATTCCACCGTCATCGACATCCACACGCTAAGAATCAAGGAGCAAAAGCATATGAATGGCATCTACACTGGTTTGATGGGAGAAACGGAAGTAAAACAGAACGGCAACTCCTGTGCCTCGAGACTGGCGGCAAACACCATTGCCTCTTTCTCGGGATTTAGGAGCAGTTTTCGGATGGACAGCTCCGTTGAGGAGGATGAACTTGTGCTTGATGAAAGCAAGAGTTTGGGACATCTTATGCCACCTTTGCTGTCTGACAGCTCTGTGTCTGTCTTTGGCCTCTGTCCACCTCCTTCCAAGACAACCGATGATAAGACCAACGCCCCTAAGAAGTGTGAAACCAAAACAATTGTGTCATCATCCATCAGTGCTTTTACACTGCCTGTGATCAAGCTTAATAACTGTGTTATTGATGAACCCAGTATAGATAACATCACCGAGGATGCTGAGAACCTCAAAAGTAGGTCAAGGAACCTGTCAATGGATTCCCTTGCGGTCCCTTTGCCCAACACCAGTGAGTCCTTCCAGCAGGTCAGCACAGTGTTCCCGCGGAATAATTCCATGGGGGAGTCGTTGTCAAGTCAGCACAAGTCCTCTGTGGCCCTTGGACCTGGGGCTGGACAGCTCTTGTCTCCCGGGGCTGCTAGAAGACAGTTTGGGTCCAACACATCCTTGCATTTGCTCTCATCCCATTCAAAATCTTTAGACTTAGACCGGGGTCCCTCCACCCTTACTGTTCAGGCAGAGCAACGGAAGCATCCAAGCTGGCCCCGGTTGGATAGAAGCAACAGCAAAGGATATATGAAACTAGAGAACAAAGAGGACCCAATGGAGAGGTTGCTTGTGCCCCAAGCTGCAATGAAAAAAGACTTTACCAATAAAGAGAAGCTTCTTATGATTTCAAGATCTCACAATAATTTGAGTTTTGAACATGATGAGTTCTTGAGTAACAACCTAAAACGGGGAACTTCTGAAACAAGGTTTTAATGTTAAAAAATATATCATTTTACAAGGCTATATATTTTAAAACTATTTTCACCAGTCTTTCCTTGTTAAGGCATTGGTTATAAACCCTTTTAATCAAATGGTTTGTAGTGTATTAGACCTGACTGCTTAATTCTCTGATAGAGATGGTTGTATGTTTGGGTTACTTAGGACTGCAGTATTCTGTATTATCAGATAGGATTTTATTTTTTTCCATTCCATTGAAGGCATGCTTTCTCTTATTAATATGATTACAAAATGCTTCCATCTGAAGTAAAGCTCCTTTACTTTAAGTTCTTTCATTGATGGTCAGTTTGGAAAAGGTAAGATACCAAAGTGTGGACTAGAAGTACCAAATTTAGGCCCAAGACTCAATATGTCTTTATAAATGAGTGTAAGGGAAAATCTTAAGTATGATTTTTCTGAGCAATTGCTTTCATGTAGAATTAGTAAAATTATTTTTTTTCAAAACATCTAGCTTCAGGGTGAGCTAACATGAATTGATCAAATTGGTTTAGTTCTGTGTGAGCTAATTGATATGAATTGGTTCAGTTGGTTGTGACTTGTACTGTGAGTTCTAGGTAGGTAGTATTTTTCAACATCAGTTCTATTTTAGTAATATTTTATCAAGAAGCCAGGTATTCGGGAACCATGCTAAGAATGCCAGCCACTCTTAGGGGTAAATATCAAAATGCTGTTAGCTATAAATTTAGATATTCAGAATCAAACTTTCTTTCGCTTGATAAATGAATGAACCAATTTAGTTTTTAGAAATGCTTTCCTGAAATAATTGTATACATGAAGAAAATGTTGACTAATGAATGAAAATATATTATATGGTAGTTAATGCTAACTAGTCTCAGTACATTTTCCTACTCATTTCTATAATCACCCAATATGCACTCATTCCCACACCCTATTTCCCCCCAGTATTTTTTGGATCCTGTTATTTGGGAAATAATCAGCTTACCTTGACATTTCTTTTTATCTTCGCATATCACTAGCTTGATGGTTCAAGAAAATTTAGTCCTTGACAAATTGCCTTGAAATTTACCTTGTGCTGGAAAGCCTTATGATAACTCCAAAGACTTTCTTATAGTATAATACATTTTTAGGATTGTGGTTCTCAGTTACTGAAGATAATAAATATCCAAATAGATGTTTCCATCAAAATATCTTCATGTTTTCCGTTAAGGTAACATAATTTTAAAGAATTGTTTAATGGCATACTCAGGAAATTTTATAGGCCTTTTCCAATGCCTAAACATTTCTGAACATCAGTATTACAGTTGTTGTGGAAGAAAAGGAAGATATATTTCTATTTGTAGCTCCCCACAATCCACCTGTACTGGCATCATGAGTTTTCCTGACTTGTTAGAACATCAAGCCTGTGTATTGTAACAGAGTGGGCCCAATATTTTACTATAAAGCATTTAATAAACTTCTGTTCTTCATAGAAATTTGTGTTCTTCATACATTTGCTATGATTTTTTGAAATAGTGTGTTTCTGTTTAAAGTTTTTTTTTCAAATATATGCTTTGAAAGTATATACTTTTAAAAAAATATACATGAGCATATTTTCAGATACATCTATTGACAGTATCTATGCTTGATACTCTAGGACATGTTGGTGCTGTGGCTTTTTTGTTTTGCTTCTATTAGATTAAAGAGCTGGGTCTATTCCACCTTTTGAATTAGGCTGTTTTCATATTTCATTCTCACGGTGTGATCGTTAACTTTATGTGTCAACTTGCCTTCGCTAAGGATGCCCCAGATTTTGAGATGTGTTTGTGAGGGTGTGTCCAGTAGAGATTAGCATTTGAATTGGTAAACTGAGTAAAAAACGATCACCTTCCCTAGTTTGGGTGGATATCATCCACTCTGTTGAGGGCCTGGAAAGAACAAAGAGGCAGAGGAAAAGCAAATTTGCTGTTTCTGCTTGACCTGGGATATCTAATCTTCTCCTGCCCTTGGACATGGGTGCCCTTGATCCTTTGGCTCTTCAACCTCAGATTATGGGTTACACCTTTGGCACCCCTGGTTCTCAGACCTTCAGGTTTGGACTACACCTGCACTGCCAGCTTCCCTGGGTCTCTCTAGCTTGCAGATGGCAAATTGTGGAACTTCTCAGCCTCCACAATCACGAGAGCCAATCCCTCAAAATAAATCTGTGTGTGTGTGTGTGTGTGTGTGTGTGTGTGTGTGTGTATGTATGTGTATGTATATACATATACACACATACACAGAGGTATTGGCTCTCATGATATAATGATATATCATATACATATCATTATATATATCATTAATACAATTGGGATCATTTTCACTTTAGATTTCATTGACTCTCAGGAAAATAACCAGATATATGGCATCTAGCAAATGTCAGTGATACTCGCAGATTTGAAAACAATGGCTTTCAGCACCCCTTATGTGACAGATGACTAAATCCATGTAATTTGCTCAGTTCACCCATGGAAGAGTTCTGTCAATTTTAAGAGGATTAAACAGCATGGGTCTTGGAGGATTGAAATACAGGAAGTGGGGCTCAAAGCAGTAATTCCTATTCAAGCTTCTCTCCATTAAAATGCCTGAGATTTTTGTTTACCAAACAAATCAACTTTATTATAAATAATTAGAATAAATACAAATATTAACTTTCTCATTTTAAGTCAATCAGATACACATTGCTAATTAAAGCCTCAGATGAATATCAGACAGCTGAGGTTACCATACTAACTTGATACAAGTTCACCCAAAAGGTATGAAACTTGGAATTTTAGTTAGACTGCATTTTGTACATTTCCCTTAGGGTTTTATAAATACTAAAAATCATCTAGGAACTCCATTTCTTTCTTTGGGAAACCCCAGGAATCTGGACCATGGGCTAAGCTGCCTCCAACCCGGAGTTTCTAAGGCCTGTGGCCTACCTACCTGGGGCATATTCATTTGCTGAGGCTGCCAGAACAAAATACTACGGACTGGATAGCTTAAGCAATAGTCATTTGTTTTCTCACAGACTTAGGGTGGAACTCCAAAATCAAGGTGTCTGGTTTCTCCTGAGGCTCCTCTCCTCGGCTTACAAAAGGCTGTCTTCTCCCTGTGTCCTCACAGGCCTTTCCTCTGCATGTACATCTCTTGTGTCTCTCTCTTCTTTTAAGGACACTAGTCATATTGGATTTACAGCCCATTTTATAGGCCTCATTTCACCTTAACCACCTTGTTGAAGGCCCTACCAATCTCCAAATATGGTTACATTCTGAGGTACAGGGGGTTAGGACTTTAGCAGATGAATTTGGGGGTGGGGGACATAATTCAGCCCATAAAATGGGGTGTGCCTATGAAAAGTGCGAGAGCTGAGTGATTGTTCTTAGCCTTGAGTAGGTAAGAAGAGCACAGGATGTCCCCAATGGCTTTACCACACTAGCTGTGTAGCCTTGAGAAATCACTTAATCTCTCAATTTTGATTAATTTGATTTTAATTTACTTTCTTAATTTCAAGCTTTAAATTCCTCAACTGTGAAGTGAGATGAATAAAATCATAAGCTACAAAGTCCTAACTCTAAAGATCCAGGGTTCTTGGTGCCTTTGGGCGAAGATCCCCTGCCTGTCACTATCTCTTTGCTGCAGTTTACTTCTCAAATGACGAGAGCAGGAATGGCAGGAGAGCAGAGTGGCTGGACTCAATGGATGTTGGAGCCAGAGGACCAGGATTTGCATCTAGCTTTGCCACTTTCTGGTTGAGTGGCCTTGGCATGGACACTGACCATCAGAAGTGCTGAGAAGTGTTGAGGCAAGACCACTGGTGTGGACCATCCAGCTGGCAGCCCTACTCTCCAGTTGCTGTAGACTAAATGGGTTGATGCTTATAGAGGGTCCGGAATGGTGTCTGGGTGGGTACATAGTGAGCATTCAAGACATCTGTGCTATTACTCTCTGAAATTGGCCACCTAACAGCTTTCTAGTCTTTACCCTGTCCCCACCCTACCCCCAAGTATAAACCCTGTGGTAAGGTGAATAAGACCTCCTAAAAATGTCCATGTCTTATTTCCCAGAACCTGTGAATGTTACCTCATGTGGCACTACAGACTTGCAACTCTAAGGTTATTGAGATGGGGGAGATTATCCTGGGTTATCAGGCAGGCCCAGTGTAATCACAAGGGCCCTTATAAAAAGGAGGTAGAGGAAGATTGGACTAGAGAAGAGACAATGTCACCCAACCAGAGAGAATGGAGGATGCCACAATCCTGGATTTAAAGGTGGAAGGAAAAACCATAAGCCAAGAAATGCAAGGAACAAAGCTCTAGATGCTGGAAAAAGCATGGGAATGAATCTTCCCCTCAAAGCCTGTATAGAAACCAGTCCTGCTGGTTTTAAACATTAAAGTGTCAGTCTGCCTGGTGATATATGTCCAGCTGCTATGGCATTTGGGTGAGTCAAAGATCTTAATCATTTGTTCTCTCAGTAGGAACTGTAAGAGCAGCCATACATGGATTATCCTGTCTCTTACTTTCAATGAATTGCCATTACCCTCCCCCAATATGTAATTCTATTTTAGACCTTATATCAATAAGAGTATATAACCTTGATATTGGATCAGATCCCCATTTAATTATTTAAGTCCTTTGTGATCTGAATTCAAACTGATATAATTCAGTTGGTTTCTCTCTATATGCCGTTTCTCTCAGGATAGTGGCACAAGGCCAGCTTTATTGAAGTTCTGTATGCTCATTGATGCCTTCTTGACATAGTAATTTAAAAATCAGGCCTGCCCAAGAACAGGGCTCATTAAAATGACAGAATTAGGTCACTCAACCTTGGTATGTTGGCAGATCAATTCCTATTCATGAAACACATCTTTGGTAAACTTACTTATATTTCCTTTTTTGTTGACAGAGCAAGATAAGTAATGAAGAGGAAACAGGAAACCTCAACACATAGAATCTTGTCGTTCTCAAAATATCAAGTTGGTTTTCTTTATAATCTTAAACTTACATTCTCTCCTTTTTACTTCCTACTACTGGTTAGTTCAGTAGTTGTTTTATATTAAAAATGATTAAGAAAATTACTATTATTTTGTCTTCTCCCCTATTAATTCACCACCTAATAATTTGAGATTTCTGACAATTCTCTAGTTTGTTATTTCTTATTTCCAAATAGTCTGGATTGTGTCTCCAGCAGTGTATGTGGTCTATGAATTAAATTTAGAGATTTTTGTTTACACTGTAATTGTTCATAACCTAGACAAGCTCACAATATTTGTGATACAAAAGAGCAAATACTTGCTAATGGAAACATAAAAACCTGGAATTTAGAAACAATAAAGATATAGAACTGACTCCCCAGTGGAACGCACAAGTGGCAAAATCAGGACTTGAATCCAGGACTGTTGTTGCCCAGTATCTGTATCAATTAAAATCAAACCAAGTTTTTTAAAAACGTATATTCAAAACCTGATGAATAGATATTGGGTTTATCAGGACTGGTAAAGAGAAAAGTATCTAAAGTTTCAAGCAGAAAATAACAGTGTTGAAATTTTCATCACCTGTTAGAAGTGTGTGGGGGTAGTTGGGAAGGCTGATACACTAGAGACTGTCTTTAGAGGAGGCAGCATTTGGAATGGGAATTTTTAGTATTTATTTTATACACTGATTTCTGTATTTTAGTATATTAGCTACAACAACGCCATGAAAATCATGCCATTATGCCCTTCTGAGCCATTATATTATCTTTGAAAAAGATCTGTGGAACTAAAATGAGTCATTTGCATCCATTTTCAATGAACTACATGTACTAGAAGGAAGGCAGGAAGACAAGGAGGAGGGAAGGAAGAAGTGTGGGATTTGGGGGATTGAGAGATGAGAGAATGCCATATGTTTTTCCTACTTATTGAAAACCCATGCACAGCAAAAATGCATTCTATTTTTACTTTATTTTGGAATTAAACAAAGCTCATAATTTTTAATAACTGAAGCAGTGAGAAAATATTCTTAGTTGATTTTAAAATACATTTTAGTAGATATTAGCAGTATTTATTACCCAGCTCATTTAAATCAGTTACCCTGAGTGTTAGTGAATTAATCATTAATTTGAGTTTGTCAGCCAGTGAGTCATCAATAGCCCAAAGGTGTTCAGAGATTATTATTTTCAAAAATGAAAACACTTTTTCTTCTGCACTCAGATATATTCTGTGTTCATTAGGTGTACATTTTTCCCAAAGCTTTTCCAAATTCCAAGTGCATTACCTTGTGTTATCATTTACAGTGTTGATGACTGGAAAAGTCATGATAACATTCCAGTCAGTTAGTTGAAGAGTTCCGGAAATATCTTTCAAAGTTTCTTACATTTTATGAGTTTGTCGTTATGGTCTATTACTACCTCAGGGCCTCTATTACTGCCTCAAATAAAATATATATGAGAAAACAATGTGAAGAATGTTTGCAAACTGGATCACATTCAATGTAGGCTATAGTTAATCATCCCTCACAGTGTAGCATGCTCATTATCATTTAACAGACAGGAAAAAATCTCCCTTATGAAGTAATCTAAGTAAATATATTCTCTTTGGCATGTGGACACTACATTTTGTGTTATATTGGCTAACAAGATGTTTAGCAACTTACAAAGTAAATTCAATATAAGCCATTCTTTGCTTATGCTAGAGTTCTGACAATGATACATACTAAGAAATCCTGATTCAAAACTTACTGCATGCTTATAAAACTACACTTAAAAAATCTAGCTTTAAAAGTATAGCTTACCCTGAATATTTACATATTTAGTGTTTAATTTGTGGATGATTCAGGCTCCTTTTCAATTTCTTTTCTTTATTGATATATTTCATTATTTACTTTTGTTAGCACAATTTTAGGGCTATGTTCTCTGGTTGATAGTAAAATTGACCTTTTTTTTTTTGTAGATAATTACTTTTTATTGAAGGGTAGTTGACACACAGTATTACATTACATTAGTTTCAGGTGTACAACACAGTGATTCAACAGTTATATACATGATAATTCTAGGTACCAGCTATCATCATACCAAGTTGTTACCATATTTTGACTATATTCCTTATGCTATACATTACATCCCGGTTACTTATTTATTTTACAATTGGAAGTGTGTATATATATATTTTTTTGTGTGAGGGCATCTCATATTTATTGATCAAATGGTTGTTAACAACAATAAAATTCTGTATAGGGGAGTCAATGCTCAATGCACAATCATTAATCCAACCCAAGCCTAATTTTCGTCAGTCTCCAATCTTCTGAAGCATAACAAACAAATTCTTACATAGTGAATAAGTTACATGGTGAACAGTGCAAGGGCAGTCATCACAGAAACTTTTGGTTTTGCTCATGCTTTATGAACTATAAACAGTCAGTTCAAATATGAATACTCATTTGGTTTTTATACTTGATTTATATGTGGATACCACATTTCTCTCTTTATTATTATTATTTTTAATAAAATGCTGAAGTGGTAGGTAGATACAAGATAAAGGTAGAAAACATAGTTTAATGTTGTAAGAGAGCAAATGTAGATGATCAGGTGTGTGCCTGTAGACTATGTGTTAATCCAAGCTAGACCAGGGCAATAAAACATCCACGTATGCAGAAGATTTCTCTCAGAATGGGGGGGTGAAGTTCTAAGCCTCACCTCTGTTGATCCCTAATTTCTCACCTGATGGCCCCCCTGCGACTGTGCCTGTCTTAGGTTGTTCCTCCCTTGAGGAATCTTACCCGTCTCTGGCTAACCAGTCATCTTCCGGGGCCATACAGTGAAATGTAAAGTTGGTAAGTGAGAGAGAAGCAATATTGTTTGAAAAGGTTAGCTTTTTACTTCTTTGCAGATTTATGCCCTGTGGCTTCTATGCCCAGCATTTGTCTTGAGGTATCTTTACCACTTGGAAGAATTATGATACTCGGTAAATTTGATCTGAGGCATGAATTCTATTTAAGGGTTGTAATTAGGAAGGAAGAAGAAAAGCTATAGAAGTAGCAGATGGAAGAAAACATGGGAAGATTGATTATTTCTTTGACATATCTTCTTGTAGAGTAACTTAAGCATGTATAGGTTTTAAACTACTAATTAAATTGCGCACACACATTAACATAATAGGAGTATAGTTACCTAACCAAAGCATACCTGTAATTACCAGCCATCTCCAGTGAAACCAAGAAAACCAGTCAGGCACCTTAGGCATTTGTGAAAACTTACCTATGATATGGTGGATATTGTCCAACTGAACTTGAACAGTCTGAGAGAAATCAGACAAATTAAAACAACCCATTCCTGGGGAATGTTCACATCCCTTATGTTCTTTTAACAGTAGATAGTCTGTAGTTGTAAGATTTTGGAGCGCTACAATTTGCATTTCTCCTAATTCTTGGTTGAGTTCCAACAGTATAGATCCAGTCAAATTTGTTGTTTTACTGTATGCACAGACCAGCTTAGATATCTCCTTCTTCATTCCAATGGCAAGTCCAGGAACTCGTGGGATGAGTGCATCTACACCTGTAGCAGTGCGTGGATCTTTGTTGGGGTTTTTTGATGATCATCTTCTGGCATGAGTCTTCCAGAGAGTGCAGATGTTGGAAGTTCTTTTTCATATCATATCTTAGTTGATTTTCGGGGTAGCCAAATTAGGCTTTGATTCTCTGTATAAACACAAACAGGCCCTTTGCCTACACTTTTATATGCCCTTTATACCCTTATGTAGAACTCATTGGAGGTCACCACATAGGAACTGCCTTTTTTTTTTTTTTGGTATCATTAATCTACACTTACATGATGAATATTATGTTTACTAGGCTCTCCCCTATACAAGGTCCCCCCTATAAACCCCTTTACAGTCACTGTCCATCAGCATAGCAAAATGTTGTAGAATCACTACTTGCCTTCCCTGTGTTGTACAGCCCTCCCTTTCTCCCCCCCCCATGCATGCTAATCTTAATAGCCCCCTTCTTCCTCCCCCCCTTATCCCTCCCTACCCACCCGTCCTCCCCAGTCCCTTTCCCTTTGGTACCTGTTAGTCCATTCTTGAGTTCTGTGATTCTGCTGCTGTTTTGTTCCTTCAGTTTTTCCTTTGTTCTTATATTCCACAGATGAGTGAAATCATTTGGTATTTCTCTTTCTCTGCTTGGCTTGTTTCACTGAGCATAATACCCTCCAGCTCCATCCATGTTGCTGCAAATGGTAGGATTTGCCCTTTTCTTATGGCTGAGTAGTATTCCATTGTGTATATGTACCACATCTTCTTTATCCATTCATCTATCGATGGACATTTAGGTTGCTTCCAATTCTTGGCTATTGTAAATAGTGCTGTGATAAACATAGGGGTGCACTGGTCTTTCTCAAACTTGATTGCTGCGTTCTTAGGGTAAATTCCTAGGAGTGCAATTCCTGGGTCAAATGGTAAGTCTGTTTTGAGCATTTTGATGTACCTCCATACTGCTTTCCACAATGGTTGAACTAATTTACATTCCCACCAGCAGTGTAGGAGGGTTCCCCTTTCTCCACAGCCTCGCCAACATTTGTTGTTGTTTGTCTTTTGGATGGCAGCCATCCTTACTGGTGTGAGGTGATACCTCATTGTAGTTTTAATTTGCATTTCTCTGATAATTAGCGATGTGGAGCATATTTTCATGTGTCTGTTGGCCATCTGTATTTCTTTTTTGGAGAACTGTCTGTTCAGTTCCTCTGCCCATTTTTTAATTGGGTTTGTTTGATTTTTGTTTGCTGAGGCATTTATCCGATGTGTCATTTTCAAATATATTCTCCCATACTGTAGGGTTCCTTTTTGTTCTATTGATGGTGTCTTTTGCTGTACAGAAGCTTTTCAGCTTAATATAGTCCCACTTGTTCATTTTTGCATTTGTTTTCCTTGCCCAGGGAGATATGTTCAAGAAGAGGTCACTCATGTTTATGTCTAAGAGGTTTTTGCCTATGTTTTCTTCCAAGAGTTTAATGGTTTCATGACTTACATTCAGGTCTTTGATCCATTTTGAGTTTACTTTTGTATATGGGGTTAGACAATGGTCCAGTTCCATCCTCCTACGTGTAGCTGTCCAGTTTTGCCAGCACCATCTGTTGAAGAGACTGTCATTTCGCCATTGTATGCCCATGGCTCCTTTATCAAATATTAATTGACCATATATGTCTGGGTTAATGTCTGGATTCTCTAGTCTGCTCCATTGGTCTGTGGCTCTGTTCTTGTGCCAGTACCAAATTGTCTTGATTACTATGACTTTAGAGTAGAGCTTGAAGTTGGGGAGTGAGATCCCCCCTACTTTATTCTTCTTTCTCAGGATTGCTTTGGCTATTCAGGGTCTTTGGTGTTTCCATATGAATTTTTGAATTATTTGTTCCAGTTCATTGAAGAATGTTGCTGGTAGTTTCATAGGGATTGCATCAAATCTGTATATTGCTTTGGGCAGGATGGCCATTTTGACGATATTAATTCTTCCTAGCCACGAGCATGGGATGAGTTTCCATCTGTTAGTGTCCCCTTTAATTTCTCCTAAGAGTGACTTGTAGTTTTCAGAGTATAAGTCTTTCACTTCTTTGCTTAGGTTTATTCCTAGGTATTTTATTTTTTTTGATGCAATTGTGAATGGAGTTGTTTTCCTGATTTCACTTTCTGTTGGTTCATTGTTAGTGTATAGGAAAGCCACAGATTTCTGTGTGTTGATTTTGTATCCTGCAACTTTGCTGTATTCCGATATCAGTTCTAGTACTTTTGGGGTGGAGTCTTTAGGGTTTTTAATGTACAGTATCATGTCATCTGCAAATAGTGACAGTTTAACTTCTTCTTTACCAATCTGGATATCTTGTATTTCTTTGTTTTGTCTGATTGCCGTGGCTAGGACCTCCAGTACTATGTTAAATAACAGTGGGGAGAGTGGGCATCCCTGTCTAGTTCCCGATCTCAGAGAAAATGCTCTCAGCTTCTCGCTGTTCAATATAATGTTGGCTGTGGGTTTATCATAGATGGCCTTTATTATGTTGAGGTACTTGCCCTCTATTCCCATTTTGCTGAGAGTTTTTATCATGAATGGATGTTGAACTTTGTCAAATGCTTTTTCAGCATCTATGGAGATGATCATGTGGTTTTTGTCTTTCTTTTTGTTGATGTGGTGGATGATGTTGATGGATTTTCGAATGTTGTACCATCCTTGCATCCCTGGGATGAATCCCACTTGGTCATGGTGTATGATCCTTTTGATGTATTTTTGAATTCAGTTTGCTAATATTTTGTTGAGTATTTTTGCATCTATGTTCATCAGGGATATTGGTCTGTAGTTTTCGTTTTTGGTGGGGTCTTTGCCTGGTTTTGGTATTAGGGTGATGTTAGCTTCATAGAATGAGTTTGGGAGTATCCCCTCCTCCTCTATTTTGCGGAAAACTTTAAGGAGAATGGGTATTATGTCTTCCCTGTATGTCTGATAAAATTCCGAGGTAAATCCATCTGGCCCGGGGGTTTTGTTCTTTGGTAGTTTTTTGATTACTGCTTCAATTTTGTTGCTGGTAATTGGTCTGTTTAGATTTTCTGTTTCTTTCTGGGTCAATCTTGGAAGGTTGTTTTTTCTAGGAAGTTGTCCATTTCTCCTAGGTTTCCCAGCTTGTTAGCATATAGGTTTTCATAGTATTCTCCAATAATTCTTTGTATTTCTCTGGGGTCCGTCGTGATTTTTCCTTTCTCGTTTCTGATACTGTTGATTTGTGTTGACTCTCTTTTCTTCTTAATAAGTCTGGCTAGAGGCTTATCTATTTTGTTTACTTTCTTGAAGAACCAGCTCTTGGTTTCATTGAATTTTGTTATTGTTTTATTCTTCTCAATTTTATTTATTTCTTCTCTGATCTTTATTATGTTCCTCCTTCTGCTCACCTTAGGCCTCATTTGTTCTTCTTTTTCCAATTTCGATAATTGTGACATTAGACCATTCATTTGGGATTGTTCTTCATTTTAAATATGCTTGGATTGCTATATACTTTCCTCTTAAGACTGCTTTTGCTGTGTCCCACAGAAGTTGGGGCTTAGTGTTTTTGTTGTCATTTGTTTCCATATATTTCTGGATCTCCATTTTGATTTGGTCACTGATCCTTTGATTATTTGGGAGCGTGTTGTTAAGCCTCCATGTGTTTGTGAGCCTTTTTGCTTTCTTTGTATAGTTTATTTCTAGTTTTATGCCTTTGTGGTCTGAAAAGTTGGTTGGTAGGATTTCAGTCTTTTGGAATTTACTGAGGCTCTTTTTGTGGCCTAGTATGTGGTCTATTCTGGAGAATGTTCCATGTGCACTTGAGAAGAATGTGTATCCTGTTGCTTTTGGATGTAGAGTTCTGTAGATGTTTATTAGGTCCATCTGCTCTACTGTGTTGTTCAGTGCTTCCGTGTCCTTACTTATTTTCTGCCCAGTGGATCTATCCTTTGGGGTGAGTGGTGTGTTGAAGTCTCCTAGAATGAATGCATTGCAGTCTATTTCCCCCTTTAGATCTTTTAGTATTTGTTTCACATATGCTGGTGCTCCTGTGTTGGGTACATATATATTTATAATGGTTATATCCTCTTGTTGGACTGAGCCCTTTATCATTATGTAGTGTCCTTCTTTATCTCTTGTTACTTTCTTTGTTTTGAAGTCTATTTTGTCTGATATTAGTACTGCAACCCCTGCTTTCTTCTCGCAGTTGTTTGCCTGAAATATGTTTTTCCATCCCTTTACTTTTAGTCTGTACATGTCTTTGGGTTTGAGGTGAGTTTCTTGTAAGCAGCATATAGATGGGTCTTGCTTTTTTATCCATTCTATTACTCTGTGTCTTTTGATTGGTGCATTCAGTTCATTAACATTTAGGGTGACTATTGAAAGATATGTACTTATTGCCATTGCAGGCTTTAAATTCGTGGTTACCAAAGGTTCAAGGTTAGCCTCTTTAGTATCTTACTGCCTAACTTAGCTCGCTTATTGAGCTGTTATATACACTATCTGGAGATTCTTTTCTTCTCTCCCTTCTTATTCCTCTTTCTCCATTCTTCATATGTTGGGTGTTTTGTTCTGTGCTCTTTCTAGGGTGCTCCCATGTAGAGCAGTCCCTGTAAGATGTCCTGTAGAGGTGGTTTGTGGAAAGCAAATTCCCTCAGCTTTTGCTTGTCTGGGAATTGTTTAATCCCGCCATCATATTTAAATGATAGTCGTGCTGGATACAGTATCCTTGGTTCAAGGCCCTTCTGTTTCATTGCATTAAATATATCATGCCATTCTCTTCTGGCCTGTAGGGTTTCTATCAAGAAGTCTGATGTTAGCCTGATGGGTTTTCCTTTATAGGTGACCTTTTTCTCTCTAGCTGCCTTTAACACTCTTTCCTTGTCCTTGATCTTTGCCATTTTAATTATTATGTGTCTTGGTGTTTTCCTCATTGGATCCTTTCTGTTGGGGGTTCTGTGTATTTCCGTGGTCTGTTCGATTATTTCCTTCCCCAGTTTGGGGAAGTTTTCAGCAATTATTTCTTCTAAGATACTTTCCATCCCTTTTCCTCTCTCTTCTTCTTCTGGTACCCCTGTAATACTTATATTGTTCCTTTTGGATTGGTCACACAGTTCTCTTAACATTGTTTCATTCCTGGAGATCCTTTTTTCTCTCTCTATGTCAGCTTCTATGCGTTCCTGTTCTCTGGTTTCAATTCCATCAATGGCCTCTTGCATCCTATCCATTCTGCTTATTAACCCTTCCAGAGTTTGTTTCATTTCTGTAAAAGCTCCTTTCTGGCATCTGTGATCTCCCTCCGGACTTCATCCCATATCTCTTGCGTATTTCTCTGCATCTCTGTCAGCATGTTTATGATTCTTATTTTGAATTCTTTGTCAGGAAGACTGGTTAGGTCTGTCTCCTTCTCTGGTGTTGTCTCTGTGATCTTTGTCTGCCTATAGTTTTGCCTTTTCATGGTGATAGGAATAGTTTGCAGAGCTGGGACGAGTGACGGCTGGAAGGACTTCCCTTCTTGTTGGTTTGTGGCCCTCCTCTCCTGGGAGAACAGCGGCCTCTAGTGGCTTGTGCTGCGCAGCTGCGCGCAGACAGGGCTTCTGCTTCCTGCCCGGCTGCTATGGAGTTAATCTCCGCTGTTGCTGTGGGCGTGGCCTGACTCGGGCAGCTGCTCCAAAATGGTGGAGTCGTGTTGGAGCAGGAGCGGCTGGGAGGCTATTTATCTCCGTAAGGGGCCTCCCTGCTCCCTGCAGCCCAGGGGTTAGGGTGCCCAGAGATCCCTGGATTCCCTACCTCTGGATTAAGTGTCCCACCCTGCCCCTTTAAGACTTCCAAAAAGCACCCGCCGAAACAAAACAACAACCCCCCCAAAAAAATTTTTTTTTAACTTAAAGAAATAAATATATAAATAATAAATGGCCGCTCGTTTTTCTTTATTCTCCAGCGCCAGCCTCAGGCATCTGCTCACCGGTCTTGCTGCCCTGTTTCCCTAGTATTGGTGTCCCTATCCCTTTAAGACTTCCAAAAAGCACTCACCAAAACAAAACAGCAAAAAAAAAAATGGTCGCGCGCTTTTCTTATTTCCTCTGTCGCCCAGCCTCCAGTGCCTGCTCACTGTTCTTGCTGCCCTGTTTTCCCAGTATCGAGGGCCCTGCACTCTGGCCCGGATGGCTGGGGCTGGGTGTTCGGCAGCCCTGGGCTCCGTCTCCCTCCCGCTCTGCCTGCTCTTCTCCCGCCGGGAGCTGGAGGTGGGGGCGCTCGGTTCCCGCGGGGCCGGGGCTTGTATCTTACCCCCTTTATGAGGCACTGGGTTCTCGCAGGTGTGGATGTGGTCTGGATGTTGTCCTGTGTCCTCTGGTCTTTATTCTAGGAAGAGTTGTCTTTGTTATATTTTCATTGATATATGTGGTTTTGGGAGGAGATTTCCGCTGCTCTACCCACGCCGCCATCTTGGCTCCCTCCTAAAATTGACTATTGACCATTCTGCTGTGTAAGGGTAACACTGCCAGGGTCTCACAATGGAATAAAAGTGAGAATATCTGAGAAGGTGCAATGTGGCATATTTCTAAGTAAATACTTCATATGTGTTCTTTTTGTTCTCTCACTCCTGTTGCCATAGTTAACCAAGAGTTGATCTTGGTCAGAATGGAGGTTATTGTCAATTCAAGTATGTCACTGAATTATTTGTATGTTGGAAAGTCCAAGTAATTCTGGAATCGATTTTTTAATGTATTCTTTGTAGACTCTTTTCTGAATATTTTTATTCCTCTAGGCATCAGACTTATTCATCCAAAAGCCTCAGAGTCATGCACAATGCTGGCTCCCAGTGGGCCCGATGTGTACATTTTAGTTAATGGTGAAAGAGGTAGGCTGTATTTCATTATCCTACACTTATGGATCAATTTGAAAAAATACTCCATGATAACAAAGGAAGAACATGTGTGGGCTGATTATAAAATGTTAAGTTTTACTGGAATATAAACCTATAAACCAATTTCAGGAAGGTAAAGGAGGAATTAATCCAGTGGTACTCCTGGTTATTTGATCCTAGAATGAACAAGAAAGTAATTTCAAAAGATGTATACATCATTTTAAAAGCATGGAAAACAAGAAAGCTATTTCTGAAATGCAAAAGGCATTTAGTACTTGTAGAGTTGTTCAGTGACCTTTATGAAACATTAACTTTGTATTATCTTTTTGTGCCATATATTTACCTTTTAACATTTGAGGCCTAGCCCTATTTGAAATAAAGCAGATAGTTCCATTTCATCAATGAAAAAATTACCCAAGTGTACATAATATTTCAATTTCATGAATTTATAAGTCAACATGATTATTTTTAGTTAGTGTTTCTTGAGAGTTGAAGGTTACAGTCCATTTACCAAGGTCCTGTAATTGGCATAATACATCTTCCTCATTTTCTCGACTCCTGAGAATTCCAGCATTACCTGAGCATGCAAATTAGCTTCATTTCTTAAATGTGAACCTGAAATAGAAACTTGCTCTTAATGAAATTTTATTTGAATGAGCTACCAGCAGATACCAGAAGAGTAGGAAAATAGAAATTTAAGATGCAAGCTTCACTCTTCTACTCTTTACGCTGAGTAATAAAAAAATTTGGCATTATTCATTTTATTAAAGAGGTAAAGAAATAGATCTTTGAAAAGATCCAAGTATCTGAAACACATTCATGTGACTTTTATTTATGGTATTGGGAACCAACTCTGAGACGTATACTGTCCTTGACACCTAGAAGGCATATCAAAAGGAAAATAATGCTCTGTAAGATAAAACAACTTGAGATAGACTTCAGAAGATTTTTATAAATCAAGGAAATATTTCAAGGACAACCTTTTAGAGAGAAATAGCAGCCAAGGTTAAGACCTAGAATCAGGGAGAAGTAAAGCCTGTAGGACACATTGCCTGCCTGGAGTGTTGACTTTGAATTGGAGAGGGAGAGAAGATAATTTGGAAAGGAGCATGGAGTTCAGATTAGCAGTAACTTCATAATCCAGGCCAAGGAACTAGGTCCCAGGACAGTGGTGAGACTTCCTATAAGCAACAGAGAAATACATTGAGGGATGTTTTCTAGGAATATAAACTTAGTGGTGAGCCACAGAAAGGTTTGGAAAATATTGGAAGCAAGGAGAAAACGAAAGTAGCCGGGGCCTGGATCAAGGTAGTCGAAAAGGGAATGGGGAAATGTTCGATTCTCAGTTATCATCTTACTTACTTTGCCATCTGTTTTTCTCTTCCTCATCCTAGGTTTCCAGGGTACCCCATCTTCCCTTGTGTTTTCCTGTGTTATTAGTCCCTTCTTCTCAGCCTCCATGACAGGCTTTCCCCTTTCTTCTTCACTTTCTCCACTTCACTTCATTTTACCCTTTCTCATACTTTCTTCACTAGGTGTGGTCTGGGGCTCAGTCTTCGCTTCTCCTCCCTGTTACACCTCTCCTTACTTGCTTGTTGATCTATTGGCTTTTAAAACCAACCTATGCTAGTTACTTCCAAACTTTCTCCTTTATTCCAGGCTCCTGTCTTTTCTACCAGGATGTTTAACAGACAGATGAAATCTAACATGTCAGACACAGAACTCAGTCATTCTGCTAAACTTGGCCCATCTGTAGTCTTCCCCTCTCAGTTGATGGCAACTCCATCATTCCAATTGCTCAGCCCCAAAACCTTAGCATCGCCCATGACTCCAGTCGTTTTTCACATCCCACATCAATATTTCAGCTGTTGGTTTTGCTTTCAAAGTATATCTGCAAGCTGAACATTCCTTACCGCCTCCATGGTAGTCCGTCGTCCTATCTCCCAGAATCTTGAAATATCTCACTTGTCTTCCTACTTCCCATCTTTGCTTCCATGGTGTCTGTTTTCAACATGGCAGCCAGATTAACCATGTCACTTATCTTAAGCCGGGGGTTTCCTACCCCCGGCAGGATCCTACATAATCTGATCTGTCCCTTGTTACCCTTCTGACCTCATCTATTACTCTCCCCTTACTCAGTACCAGCCACTCACCCTTCTCACTGTTCATAGAACACAACAGACATTGTCCTGCCTCAAGGCCCTTTTGCCTGGGCTGCTTTTCCTCCAGATGCTACCCCTGCCCTAGATCAAGCGTCATCTGCCCCTGTCCTAGATCACGTGGCATGCCTTCTTCACTTCGGAAACATGAGATAATAGACATGGTTTACCTTTTTCTCATACTCTCTCCCTCCCCGCCAGCCCTCCAGAGTATATCTTGAACCCACATCTGTGTCTTGCCTCATATGGACAATGGATACTGATTCTTACCTGAGCCATGCCTGTCACATATCCCTCTCGCTTCTTCTGTGTTTAACTGTACCCTGTCTATTTAGTCTCTCAACCATGTCTAGATTTTTCCTTTTGATTTGATACCCCAAGATTTGACACTTACTACTTCATCTTTGCTTCTAGAACTTTCTTCAATTATTATTCATACATTTAAAATTATTTGCATGATTTTACTGGTTATGGGAATAAGGTGTGGTCACTATTTCAAAAGCGCATCCCAACAAAATGTCACTAAGTAACTTAGAAAGTGAAATGTCCATCATGACCCACCCTTTCATGGCCCCTGAAATGATCACTTTTTGTCATCTTGTTGTTTGCCAGGCATTGTGTTAGGTGCTGTGAAAACAACCAAATAAGACATTGCCTATCCTTCAGGAAGCTTATAAAGCCCAGAAAACCATATCCTCCTTTCCTGCATGGACATAGCCCTGTCCTATGACCTTTAGCTCACACCTAGCTCTGGACACTAACCGTCCACTCTGGCCTGGGTCACCTTCTGGCCTCTCTGGTCTGCTCCAGCCCTGCAGATGCACAGGATGCACAAAACCCTCTGCTGACAGTATGAGGTATGATGAGGTGGAAGCAGTGCGCTCAGAATGGAGAGGCTGGAGGAGACCAGGAAGACCAAAGGCAAACAGTTTTGAGAAGACTATTTCTGAGATGATCCAGGAACTCAAAAATTATTAAGTCATGTCACCTATAATTGAGTGGATTTGTGTATATTCTAAATTTCTTGCTTTCTCAGTGATAGATCTTTTGAGAACAAAAATCATTACTTAAAAAAAAGAAGAAAAAGTCCTTTAGGATAAAACAACATCTTCTCAAACCTTCAGAAGCAGAGTAGCACATATTCTTAGTCACACTTGAAAAAGCACGGAAGCAAGGACATGTACTTGACTCAGCCACACCAAGGAAATTGTTAATAAAAAGCTCCCTTTGCAGCTCAGCCTTCCACATGCTCTCCTCTTCCTTTCTCTACACCTGGCTCTTTAGGAGCAACTTCACCCAATGAGCTCCCAAGAAAAAAAGATCTAAAATGATCATTCATGCTGGTTAATTGATTAATCGATACATTTCGATTTTAAGCCTTTAATCTCTAGCTGTAGAGTGAATATATTTGTCCTCCAGCAAATCCTCCCAGGCTCTGCAAGCAGGTCAGGAAGGGGAATTTATAGTTCTGCGGGCTCTACTCTTCTAGAAACTCCTTTCTCAAGAAGGGAAAACCAGGGCTGGCTGAGCTGCCAGAGAACTGTTTTAGGAACTGGGAATGAAGGAGCCTTATCCCATATCACCCGCTTTTTCTAGGACTTACAACCTCTATACTTAGGACTTCCCACTATACTAGCCCTTCCCTCAATTCCTTCTGCTCTCTGCGTCATGTTTCTGTCTGAATTTGGATTCCATTCTACAGTCTTATCCTTTAACCTTATTCCTTCACCAACTTCCTAACCCTCTCAAGTCTCCTGAGCTAAGCTTTATGGTTTTTATTGCTGGTACATTCTGACCTAAGCTAATGTGAGCACAAATAACCATCAAGTTCTTTTTGATTGGCTATAATACTCATTTATAGTTATACTCCAGCTAGTCTCTTACTTTGCCACCAGGTTATAAAAAAGGCAAGTGTCCGATCAAGTTCAGCGACAATATAGAATCAGCAAGTGAGTGAAAAACAGTTTGTTTGGCAAGCTTGATAGAGTCCTAATTTTCCAAAAATGTGTTTGCTTCTATTACACTGGAGGGGAGGAAAAAGTTTTCCTCCACCCTCTTAGAGTCCCTGGATGAGTCTGAAAATGAAACTGACAGAGGCAGACAAAAGAAAAGCATACACATTTTATTAAATTTTTACAAGTACATGGGAGCCTTCATAAGAGAATAAAGACCCAAAGAAGTGGCAAAGCAGGTGGGTTTTCTACCTTTCAGATAAAGAAACAATAAACTTGTGAAGAACTGACAAGACAAGAGGGTTTAAGCTATGGGTATTAAATGGTGAAAAAGTAGCAAGGTTTGTTTACAGCCTTCTCAGCCCTGAATCCCCTTCTCTGGTGGTAAGGATGTCTCCTTCCCAGTAAAAGGAGGGTACGTTTCACATAGGAGATTTATCACCTGCTTTCTGGGAAGAAGGGCAAGAATGTGTGTGGAGGGGGCAGGTCAGAGTGATATTCCTGCTTCTGCTGTTTTCTCAAACTCTTTTAGCTAAAGATATTCAATATACCCTCATACTTTGGGGTAGCATGTCTTGAACTCCATCAGCACCTTACATGACAGTTTCACACAAGGCAGACATGGTAACAATCTAAAGTAGGGGTTCTCAAACTGTTTGGGCTCAGGACCCCTTTACACTCTTAGAATTTATTGAAGACTCCAGTTAGATTTTGTTTATGTTTTTACAGATATTTATTGTATTGTAAGAAAAAAACTGGTAACTTTTGAAAATATCACTAGCTGTCAGAGCAATGCTGTTTGCATATATCATGTAGCCTTTGGAAAACTCCCCTGTGCACTGCTGAGAGAAAGAGAGTGAGAAAAGCAAATGTAACTTTGTTATTAGGAAAATCATTTTGACCTCATGGACCACTTTCAAGTCTTGAGGGCCGCCAGAGGTCCCAGAAACATATTTTCAGAATCACAGATCAAGAGTCAGGATTGTTTCCTCAAAACCGAGCTGAAGCAACCGGAAACCTCTAAACCAATATCTGGGTATGGGAAAGTTCAGGAATAAAACCACAGGCACTGTCCTTAAGAGTGAAAGATAAAGAAGGAAATTAAAGGGATCCCAGGACTTCTAAACCTGTTCACACAAGCATAAGGATAACTCCAAAGCATCGAAACCAATCCTTTTTTCTAAGCTATTATGGATTCCACAAGTGGAAGCCCATCTCTCACATCTATTTTTCTTTTAGAAAGCCACAGGTTTCAGTAATGGAAGCGCATTTCTAATAGCATTGCACTAATTAGCAAAGTCTCTGCTGTTGCTGAGAGATTAAAGAACAAAAAATTATAGGTCTCACCCCAACTATATTACCCACTGACTTATTTTGGTGCAGATCCCAGACATATCATTTCATTTGTAAATGTGTCAGCATTTATCCCTAAAGGAGCCTTCTTTCATCTTAATTTAATCACAATACCATTATCACATAAAAAAAAGTAACATTCATTTCTTAATATTGTCAAATATTCACTTCGTATTACAATTTCCCTGATGGTTTCATAATTTTTATGTTTCTCTGGTGGTTTCTTTATATTTAGGATCCAAATAACAGACCCATGTTTCAATTGGTTAATGTCTCTTAAGACCCTTTTAATTTTTAGATTCCTCCTCCTCCATTTTTTTTTTTTTTTGGTCTTGCTGTTTTTCTGTTGAAGAAAACAGACCATTTGTCCTCTGTCATTTTCCACATTCTGGATTTAGCTGATTGCATGCCTCTGGTGTTTTTTGACAAGTTTCTCTGTCCCTCATGTCCTATGTCTGCATTGTTTGATCAGTGAGGTTTTTAGCAAAAGTATTTTATAGATAGTATTGTGTGCTTCTTATTGGGTCCTCTTAGGAGGCTTATGAGATCAGGGTCTCTTTTTGTGATGCTAAGATTGTTAAATGGGCTGTTAAAATTAGGTTGTATTATTAGACTTGAGCAATAATCTGTATGTGAATTAAACATCTGAGATTTCTAGAGTTTTCTACTGCAGAAACCATCTTACTTATCATAGTTACTAATATATTTATAGTAATATCACTTTGTCTGGAAGAAACATTATTAAGTAAATTACAGGCATCAAAACAATCATCTTAGACATTACCAATTTTTAATAATGTTTTCATAATGTAACTGTACCTGGAAAGTATAATGATTTCTATTATTATTTTTCCCTCTGATACTAAACTTTCTGAGAGAAATATTAACTGCAACAATCTCTGTGTTGATAATGATTTATTATCTTTAAAACCAGGAGAGCCTTATCTCCAACTGACCATGCCAGGTAACAAAGATATTTATGTTGTTTCTACATTGCATTAAGACCTCTTCTGTTTACACAGTAATAATTTCTTCCTGTCCAATAATAGACTTTCTTGATAGTAACTTCATGTACTTGATGGTTTGGAAAAGCTCTCTCAAGATTTATCTCTGTGAAAGCCCCAGACACTTAAAATCTCCAAGACTGTAATAATCTAGAGTCACCAGATTCTCAAAAAGATGATGATTTATAGCAAAAGTAAAATAAAGAAAAAAAAACTTGAGATTTTTCCTGTATAAGATGTACTCTCATTATCAAACCTTCCTTTCTGTGCTCTGAATCATTCAACATCCCCTACAACTCAGTTAATCAAAAGTTGCTCAGTTAATGAAATGAACTATTTACTAGGAGACTTCTTGACTCACAGAGAACAAGATTTGATAATTTTTCAATGGTCTGGAAAAGAGGATTTGGGCTTATAATGCCTTTGCAAAACTGTTCGCTGCTCTTTGTTTGGTCATGATTAATTTGGCCAGAAATGATGTGATTGCAACCTCCTCTATTAGCCCTACTGATATTAATCATCTCCAAGGTGATCTCAGTTTCCATGGTAACTGTAATATTTATTTTTGCACTACAGCACTGGCTGGTCTCTGATGGGTGGGAAGGCAGAGTAATCCTGAAATGTTAAGGCTGTCATAAATTTCTCATTGCTAATGTTGCAAACCAGTTCACCACATCCAACTATCTAATACTAATCTGTATTCAGACAACGGAATTACAAAGGCATTCTGGGCCAACCCTGTCCTTCCTTGGGTTCCAGGTAACCAGGCTTTAAAGTCCAAAAGCTTTCTGCTGATTAAAGAAGCTCCATGTATTTGCATCCAAATTTTCATAACTTTAAACATACATAATGTATTGCTCTCATATTAATATGGAAATAGACTGAGGAGGTCTAGGTAAAACTCTCTCAAGGGAAGGGAAAATAAATATTAAGTATGACTTTATATATTCTTCAAAACAGATATCAATCAAGCCCCACTGACATTGAAATAAAGTTTCTAAATTTCATTAAAATTAATAAAATTCAGGGGTGAATCATGAATGAAGGGAAGTCTCTGCTCTTTCCTGTCTTCATCAGATGTAATAAATATTGTGCCACATATCAAGATTTTCCTAGAAAGTCTCTGGGAACAGTGGAAGCAAGCAGGATATCTTACACCTAGATGGATTCAAAAGTGAAAGAAAGCCTTTTCTGAAAGATGGCCTGGGGCAAAATTATAGGACCTCATCCTGAATTAATAGTGTCTGTATCCTGTCATATTTCTTTAAGTTCTTTTCATCCTGCATGTCATCTAAAATATTCAACTAACCCATGAGACCAATAAACTTTATTGAGCTCTTCTAGACTTTTAAAGAAATCATGCCATATAGGCATCTTCCATACAGTTTATGCACAAAACTGGCCCCGTTTTTTTCCATTGCCAGTGATCCCCCAGATTTGCACATTGCCTTCTAAGTATGTCCTTGTCATTTCTAGGACAGGAGGCAGGGAGTGCTGTAAGGAGGGGCAAGAAAGGGGGAAGTATTAGGACAGAGAGTGAAGGCACCAGTTGCAGATCAGCCACTCAGAAGGGTCACACAGCCGGGGACTCCTCTCCTGTCCTCCAGTGACAGCTGCCCTGGTAAGTTCAGAAGTGCCTGGTGCCTGGTGGTTACAGAGATAAAATTTAGGGAATTTGAAGACCCAGAAAGGCTCTTAAACCACCGTGTGCTCAGAGAAGACACTATAAAAAGATGGAAGGAAAACCCTTATTTCTAGCAAAGAGCACAATTTCAAAAAAAGAGCCATCTCCTAGGCTGTACAATCCAAACTTTTGAACTTTTTCTACAATATTCCTAATTCACAGACAATGGGTATCTCTAAATATGAAACATGACCACACAGAGTGAATTCCATCTTAAATCTCAGCTTCCTCCAAAAGTTGAAATTCAAGAATTAAATCATTCTGTCATTTCTTTCAATGCTTCTGTTATAAAAGGGGTGGGGGGAGGGGACCAAAAAGGACAACACTGCTAGGTCTGCTTCTCTGTCATGGTTTTATGCTCCTACTTGGGAAAATCCCCATAGAATCTCAGACTGACTTCAAAGTTCCGCCATCATGATAAAAGGGATCATTTGAATTACACATGAATATAATTAGTTCAGTTCTCTTAAAGGAAGCACTTTATCTTTGCAGAGGCTATTCAGAGAGGGCACAGAGTTATGTGTGGAGGGAAGCCTTTAAAATAGACAAGATTGATGTGATTCTTTAAAACCAAATTATTTGATGAAATTAGCTATAGCGTCTGGGTTCCTGGTGGTGGCTACTCTCCAACTGGGTGGATGGAAATTTGGGTTTTCAGACATCACTCTTTCCGTTTTGTCCTTTATTATATATTGTTTATTTATTTTAAACTTTTTTTGTGGAAATGAGTCACTTCCTGTGTGGAAGTGAAGTTCTACTTCCATTATTTATTTTCAGTTTTGATCATTTTTCTCATTCCAAACACAGGGTCACAAAGACACTTAACAGTGTGGAGTACTTACAGGGTACAGGTCACATGGCCTTGGAATGGAAGCTTCCCCTCCCCACTGACTTGCCCACTGCACAAACAGGTATTAAGTGGCTCACTTAGAGCCAAATTCTCCCCTAAGGATGAGTGTAAGTGCACCCACGTGAAGAAGCAAGAGATCCAGAAATAAGCACAAGAAAAGCCCTCAGTTACAGTATTTGGGATTTGCAGGTGGTTTACAGGAAGGCCTTGCACAGAAAGAAAGACAAGGAGTTGCAGCTGGGGAAGCTGTGTGTGCATCCAGGCCTTAGGCCAAGTGCTGGCCCTTGGGGGCGTGCCCTACTGCAGGGGTGTCATATGTTTTGCAGGCAAATATAGCTCAAATGGACATTTTCTATGTGATCTGGGGAAGTTGAATTTTGAGGAAGCTCAAGCTGGACACCGGCTAATACAATGTGCTAGTGCATCGCCATTGCCTTAGGCCCTGCCTCTAGAGGCACCGAGTTTTTCAGACCAGGTGACAGAGGGAGCAAAACCAGAGGAAGTGAAAGATGTCAAAGATGACAGAATCTTAAAGGACAGAGTAGACTGGCACAAGCAAATTCTAATGTCAGTACACTGGATTGGACAGTAACATTCTACGGTCCCATCAAAATACCATGTGCTCTCTCTGCTGTGTCTCCTGCTGTACATTAAACAAGCTTGCTTCTTCTCCTCTCCAGACACTCAGCTCTGGGGCCACCCTCCTTTCAGCCCTGACCTTTTGTCCCCTAGGGTGACTTGTAGACTGCTCTGGGGTCTCTGCAGAGCTCCAGAGCCTCTGTCTTCCCTGTGGGCATGCAGAGCTGGAAATATCACTCGGAATCATCCTCCCCGCCTCCCTTTTATTTTTAAGTGAATTCTCAGATGAAAGAGAATGTGTTGGAGAGGAAAAGAAGCAGAAAAGAGCATGCAGCAGAAGGGCAGAGTCTAGACAAAGAAATTAGATGGCTCTGAACTGTTTAAAGAGTTCTGGTCTGCATTTGCAATCGCAGAACTGCCACAGTCCCCGGGGTGCGAGGCCTTGCTGACCTTCCCTGGAGGATGGTCCTGCTGACTCCACCTACATTCCTCCCGGGCCTTACTTCACCCCTGGGACAGCTCTGCTCCTTCACCCACAGCCCACCAGATCTGAGCACACGGACATGACTCTGTGACAGTAAGAGCCCCGGTTGTGAACCAAAACAAAAGCCGTTCTCATAGGATTACCTGGAAGCCTGTCAACCTCTGTGCCCTAGAGGGTGTTTTCCAAGTCAGATTCTTTGGAATGTAGGCAGCCCATGATGTTACTGTGAAGAGCATGGGTTAGAGAAAAGAGGCTTCCCTTCTGGTCACGACTCTACCTCTAAACTTGACTTTTCTCATCTGCAAAGGAGAGCAGAGAACCTTCTCCCTAGGGCTGCTGAGACAATTAGATAATGCCCCTGAAGCACGCAGTAAGTGCATTACGCGGGTTAGCTGCTGTTATTTGCAGTCAGCCTTAGCAAATTCGAAGGCACGATCTGTCCATGTTTAGAGTCTTTGTGTTCTTCATTCAGTTCTTCAGTATCATATTGGGCAGCTTCAACCCGCCAACATCCAGAGGAGTGTCCATGTACCACATTCTCATAACGATCAGACCAAGGACTCTTGTACTAGAAGTAGCCGGGCACAGAGCAGCCAGGCCCCATGAACCAAAGACTGAGGTTGCCTCCACAGGAAGGATCTTACAAGATTGTCTAGTTTGAAAAACTTATTCAAAACTCAAGAATCATCTCATCCCTCATCTAAATTTAAATGTCTATTTACCATTCCTCCATGCTATATGCTAAGACTAACTTTAATACTGAGTGGTACTAAGTTTTAAAGAATTTCCTCTGCCAGGGAATATGATCACATAACAGGGGCTCCCTTTGCCCAAACTTAAATGAATGTCTAAGTGGTAAGACTTGCCGGCGGGGCTGAGTAAAGAAGAAAGGACATGGATTAGTACAGTAAGGAATGTCAGTGTCAGGTAGGCAGATGGCTACCATTAATTTTGGAAAATGTTATGTCAAGGGATGATACCAGAGTTGGTTATGATATCAACAAGCCCTATCCTTTGGGACATGGAAATGCTTTCTCAACCAAAATCCTTCACTTAAAGGAAATTCATTAAAATGCTTTTGTTTACAAAAGAGGATGCAAGAAAGAGATGCTGCAAGTGGCCTGTGACCAGCATCATGGCATAGACATCCTCTGGATCACAGTTGCAAATGTGGGAGCTGCCTATCAGCAGAGTTGGGTGACAGACAATCTTAGCTACAACACGCAGTAACATAAGTAGAACCAACTTAAGCCCCAAGGTGGGGATAGAGCAACGTTGAGCATTGTTCCAAACTAGCTATTGATGTTAAGTACTTGCTGTAGGAATTTAGATGAATATAATCTAAATTAAAATTGGATTCTAAATTAAAAAAAAATAAAATCTAAAATTAAAAAAAATAGCATGTATATTTGGATTATCAAAAAATCCCCATTTCAAGTATTAGTGAAGACCAGGGTTGCAAACTTCATGTATATAAGAATTTCTAAGGTGCTCCATCCCAGTGATTCTGGACTGGCCTCCAGGACTCTGCATTTTAATAGGCCACCAGGTGTTTTGGATACACGTGGGTTAGAGAAAAACTGCTGTAGATACATTCTCTATAACAGTAGTTCTCAGTTGGAGGTTAATTTCCACCCCCCCTCCACCCCAACCCACAGTGTCTGGAGGTATTTCTGATGGTCACAATTTGGGGAGAGGGGAGGGTTGCTACTGGCATCTAGTGGGCAGAGCGCAAACATGCTGTTAGATAAGCTACAATACACAGAGCGCCCCTTGGCAAAGAATTCCTGTGGTCCTGGAAGGGTGAGAAAACCTGCTCTACAGCCCCCCTGACTTCATCAACCCCGGGTCCAAAACTCTGAACATTCTGCCTTTAGTTTGTAGTCTCCCCTTGAGTCAAGCTTGTGCTTGTCGCCTGCTTTCCACGTACCCCAACCTAAGTTCGCTCAGTCTCAGAATTTTACTACAAAGCATTTTGACAAGCTGGGTGCAAAGACGTTAAGGTGGAAAATGCTGACTCATCTTTGACCCTTTAGCTGCGATGAAACTCAGGCTTGAAGGACGACAGGCTGCTGTGCGGCCACTCCTGACTCACCTCTGCATTTGGCAGACACACTGAAGCTGGAGAGATTTCTCTGTGGATTTCAACTCCGCCTGCCGTTCTGAAATACTGGAGTTGGAATCAAAGTAGATGCTAGAAAAGCATGGTTAAACTAAAAAGCTGTGGAGGCTTGCTGACCAATTATGTCTGTCTCCTTTCAACTCAACAATTCAACAAACGGTTCTGTGCCAGGCGGAGGATAAGACACAGGGAAAGATTCAAAACTGGATAAGATAGTCCCTTCCTCAAGGATTCTCAGCCTCAGCTGCCTCCTCCTTCCTTCTCCCTGCTGTGTGCTTCCTCCTCACCCACCTAAAAACCCCTTCGGTAGGATTTACTTCTCTTTACTGGCTTCTAAGGACCTAAAAACCTAAAAAGACCCAAAGGGACCAATCCAGCCATCCCAGAAATGGCAACAGAGCAATGTTCCTTTCATACGAGGGTTCTGCTAATTTATCATTTACAAAGTTAACAAGCCTTCGATGGGGCTATTAAATACTATATAGAACTATCGCAGTTAATGCCTCTAATTTGTAGAAAGCACCTAGCCATAGGCAAGGTTATTGTGCTAGTTTAGGTGTAATCACATAGGACTCAACTTTGCTTGGGAAAAAAAAATGCAAAAGACACTGAAGTGTAACATCCTGGAGTCAGAGTAGGAACGTCACCCCTGCCAGCCTCCTCAGGTCTCATCGGCACACCAGGGACCACGCACGCAGCCCGTGCAGCGCCCGGAAGCGGGGTTGTGGTCAGAGTGCACGTAAACTAGAGGACATATCTTCTTGAGAAAGAGAAGTTACTCAGTGCAACCTATTCACTCTCCTTTGACTCACAGAATTTATTCTCTTTTGCATTCTTTTGAAAAGCAATTTCACATTTCTGGGCTCTAGGTTCAGGAGAGAGGTTATTACTTGCCCAGGGTGAGAGACAGGCAGTCTGGGTCTGGCGCCCAGGAAGCTTCAATAGAGGGTAATATTATTTCTCTTGAGCAGGGTGGTGGCTATGTGATGTATTATAATGCATCAACCTTTAAACATATGTTATTTGCATTCTTTGGGATATGTAAAATATTTCCTTGTAATGAGAAACAGAAGTTCCCGAGGTAATTATTAAGATCAGATGGAAGTACATTCAGTCTGATTGTTGTTTCTCCAACTTTCACTGTCCTTAGAGCTTCTTACAAACCCTTATCCCTCTATTCCCTTCTCCCAAACTCCTCTCTCTTTCTCGATCCTGTATCTCCACCTGCCACTTCCTCCCACTGTCTCCCCTTCCCTTCTGGCTCTGTGTCCCATTTCTGCAAAACCTCCCACTCTTCCCTCCCACAGCCTGGGCCTTTGGGAGGAGGGAGAGGCTGGTGGAAGCAGGCTGTCAGGTTAATTCTAGACCAAAAACATCCCTTTAAGATTGTCCACATGGTCCCTAAATCCTCAGATGTGTGCACAGCCATACTTTAAAGGTGCTCATTCCCTAACTTTGTGCACCAAGGATTTGAGTGAGACTGTTCACAAAGATGCATAAAATATAAACAGATTGAATAAATAGTGGTGAGAGTAAGAACAAAGATCCCACCACTTTGTTGGGCTGTGTTTGTAATAAATTGTTCCATTAGCAACTTAACTAAGCTGCAACTTTATTTCCTAGGATCCCATCCTTGAGTGGCTCCAGGTTAGAACCGGCACAGGACACTGCGCAAGAAAGCCTTGTGCAAGATTTGGGAGAGAGAACTAAGCTGCAGCCTCTGAAGGTCTTACGGTCAGAGGTGTCAGCGGGTTCCAGTTTAAATGTCCTCTCTTCTGCTTCTCGTTCAGCCTTTCTTCCTCACTTCTGACCCTGCTGACCAATAGCAGCCCCACACCAAGCTGCAGCCCCACACCGATCTCCAGCCACCTGGCTGTGGACCCACAGACTTCTCCTGTCAGCTACTCCACCAGCAGCCTCCTTGCAACCTACTTCTGTGGTGCATGGGTTTGGTTTCTCAAACACTCTTGACCCTCCATCTCCCCTATGAGACCACCAGTTCCCCAGTGCCCTCCCCTCCTCACAGCTGTGAAAGGTCTAATTCCTGGAATTAATCTATTGTCCCATAATTCTTAGAGATTCAGCTTCCTGAACTGGCACAGTAAGGACTGCACAGGACCAAAAAGACAATGAGAATTACATTCTCTCTCTGAAGCGCTGACTCTGAGCACCACAGCAGTAATCTGGTCCACCAACTTCATTTGCAGATGAGGAAACTGAAGCCAGAGATACGAAGATCACCACCGAGGTCACACAGCTGATTTGGCAGGCACAGGAACAGGATGCAGCTTACTGACTTGCAGAGTTTCAAATTTTTAATTTAACAATGACTATCACCATATTTTAAATTACTGACTTGAAATCAGTTTGCTTTTTTAGAAAAAGGGATGTGTCAAATGCACTTTGACACTGCTTGGAGAATTATTTTAGGAAAAAGAACTGTTACAATTATTTTGTTTAATATCTGACAGGAAGCTAGATGGTAGATCATACAAGTACTGAACTTCTCTCTCTTTAAAAAAATCAATAGTAGAGATTATTAGAATGAAAAAAATATGAGCATATGAGAACCTCAAGGTTGATCCTGAATCTGAAGTTACTATGGCAACATTACTTAGCAAAATTACATGTGTTAATTTTGTGGTTCACTGGAGATATTAACATCTTCAATATTTAAAAATAAGCATTTGTCTCAAGATGCTCCTATTTAAATTTTTAACAAGCGGATATGTAGTTTATGAGGTGTATTTTAGCTGTCATTAAGACAGACACACAAACACTGGAATTTCCTCACTTCCAGCCTAGAAATTTCTCCCCTTAAAATCAAATTTGCCTTTATAAAAATATAACTAGAATATGTGTTGATTGAAACAGCAGCAACAGCATGAAATTATTTTTGTGGGTATGGAAGGAAAGAAAGACAGAGACTGTGTAAGTCATTGTTTATGAAGCTCCCTGGGCAGGGCCCCTGAGTAAGCTATGGAGCCCCACATACAATGTTACATGCTCAGCTACATGGGCTGAGCACCAAGCCGGTCATTGTAGGCGAGGGTGCTGGGGACACTGGCTCTTTGTGCCACAGGCTGCCTGGGTAACCCTGGAAAATCATGTCACCACCACTCTGGTTTGCTTCCTTATCTGTGAAAGAGAGTAAATCTGGATAATCTCTGAAGCATTTTTACTGTCTTTGAATTCCATGCTTTGGTAGTGCTTATATATAATAATGGTATAAATGAAATTTCAGTAGAGATATTGTACAGGTATAGATATGCTCTACTTTTCCTTAATTCATAGAATTGTAATTCTGACAAATTTCTAGGTACTGTAGCAGTCACTATCAAAAATTAATTTTGGGGGAGGCTGTCTAAGATGCAGGCAGGGTTCACCATGAGAGCAGCTTTGGTAGAAGACAAACTTAGCTCCACCTTAGATGATAAAGACTTTTTCAGTTCAGAAATGCAAAGCCCCCCCTATGGTACTTCTGGAGCACTCTGGTGCAGACGCTTTGGCTTGGCCACCCACAGCTGTCACCCCCTTCCCTCTTTGCCTCGTCCGTGAAAATCCAGAAAGCTGTGATGCTTGCCTCCCTGTGCTTTCTTGTAACCTGACTGACAGAATGAGTCAGTTCTGGCTGGTGAAACTGAGGCAGACATCACCGAGAAGAACATACTGTAGAAGAGGCCAGCAGCCTGCATTCTCGTCTGTCCTTTGGCTCACTGCCCTCCCACTGAGACAGGGACTCAAAAGGAATCTGGGCCCCAATGGCATCTATGGACTGTGGTCCAACTTAAGACTCCCCAGACTCCTTGTTTTGAAGGACAGAGTTCTGAATGCTTTGAGCTCTGGGTGTCCTATTGCTGGTAGCTAAACACAGTTGAAATGATACACATGGACTCTGTGAACTGTATTAGAACTGGGCTCTAACATGCACGGCTTAGAGTGGGGAAAAGGGACAAATTAAGTTTAGACCACTATACCTAATGCCATTATGCAAAAACCACAGGTTTTATGTACACATAGTGAAAGAAGAACTGTTACAAGCAGAAGAATTGCAGAATGAATGCTGCTGCTGTTGCAGAGATAAGAAATAAAGTCGTTAAGCCATGGAGGGAAAGTAGGGCCAAACAGTATGGGCTCCTCCTGCGAGAGGTGGGAGCCAGTTTCTCCTCTGCCTTTCCTTCCATGCAGACTGCACTTAAAAACCACAGAACAGTCAGAGGAATGCATGCTTGCAAAACTGTTGGTCAAAAGCAAATACAAGTTTTTAAAACTTTGATCATAATTCCTCTCTATCCATCACTGCTCATTCATTGTGTGGGTTGATTCTCATCCTCCACATTCCCCACAACGTAGATGGTTTCCAATCTTGTGATTTTTGCCAATCAGACAGAATGGATTTAGAGAACCTTGGATTTTTACTGACTGATAGACTGAATAACAGCACTTCAAAGATGTCCACATCCTATGGAATTAGAACCTATGAATATGTTACCTTGGTAAAAGGAACTTTGTAGGTGTGATCACATCAAGGATCTTGGGTGAAGGCTCTTGAGATGGATTACTTCCTAGATTATCTGCATGAACCCAATGTAAGCACTAGTGTCTTTAAAAGAGGGAGACAAGAGGGTCAGATTCAGAAAAAGGCCATGTGATGACAGAAGCACAGAAAGAGATTGGAAGATTCTATGCTACTGGCCCTGAAGAGGAAGGGTGGGGCCACAAGCCAAGGAAATCGAGTGTCCTTAAGAAGCTAGAAAAGGGAAGCAACGATGTTCTGCCCCTCAGAGCTTCCAGAAAAACAGAGCCATGCCAACACCTTGATATTAGGACTTCTGACCTCCAGAAATGTAAGATGATAGGCATCTGTTGTTTCAGGCCACTAAATTTTGGGGATTTCTTACAGTAACAGTAGGAAACAAATACACAGACTCTTTTCACCCCTTAAGAGTCTACCTGGACCAGGCTAGGGTCAGGTTTTAACAATTTGTTGTGTTCAGCATGGGCATGTAGTAATACTTAGTAAACACTAATGATGAACGCTGATGATTTGGTGTTATTTCATTCAAGTCATTGGACTTTAAAAGGGCTTTTTCAAAATATCACCTGAACACAAATCACTTCATCTCTTATTACAGAATTTCCCTTGTATGACAGACTAGCTTGTCAGGAAGTTTCTCTGGGCTGTCATCATATCAATCAATCTACAACTCTGCGTTAGGCATCTTCAATGTGCTCAGTGATGCCGTAAGCCCAGGGGCAGGGTGTGTGTGTATGTGTGTGTGTGGTAAGGGGTCAGAGATGAAAAAAGGAGGTTTCATCTTTCTAGAAGTTTACTGTGTCCCCAGCCATCCGGACTTTTTCCTCCACGATCATTCTACCTACGCCCATCGATCAGCCAGTGCACTGGGTGGCTTTGAGCACTTGCAAGAGCGGTGGTGTGGCAGGGGAGGAAGATAGCCTGATATCAGTGAGCTCCAGGGAAGTGACCTACTGCATTTGGGGACTGGATGGCAGGAATGGAACTGGCTTTGTTTTGTGCAAGTCAACTTGATCATCTACCAACTGTGAGAACAGGAAAGGACACCGCAGATGCTCCTGAGTAGCCACTTCCCACAAAAGGAGATGGTTTTCTGAAGTCCACTACATAATTATCTGCATTCTTAGCCTATGACAGTCTCTTGCCTCTATTGAGGTGATTTTCAGATACTAAATGTTCTAGGTTTTAGTCCAACCAATTTAACTGGCCCTAGGAGGTAAGTAGGAGGTGGAACCAGGGACTATAAATCAAAGGCAGGACCATTTCCACTGACATCAAAACAGACGGACAAACAGGTAATTAAAGCTAGCATGTTTCTAATTAAAACTCTGATTCCATCAAGCTTTCTTGACCCAAATAGGAAGTCACAATTCCTACTGCTTAATGAAGGCAAAATTCTTACCAATCGATGCTCTAGCCTAGTGCTCATTCATTTCTATAAAGGTCAATTGCCACCCACAGAAAAATGGTGGTGGGGGGAAAATGAATTCATGTGATGTTGGTTACTCTCACCTAGTTTTCCAGCCTTTAAAAATACCTGTGTTTCTGTGATGACTATACCAGGATGCCTTGATGGCAGCCCATTTTTATATAACACAGTAGAAACTACTGTGCTTTTCGGTCGCTATAATATAATGTTGGCTTGTACCTACAGGACAGCAAGTCCTTTTGTTTGTTGTCATCATCACAGTTAGCCACACAAAGAGCACGTAAGGGCATCCAGCTCGATTTCTTAAAATGCTTCCATTGCTCATTGCAAAAGCATTGTTAGCCACGACTCGTGTTCCCATCTGACAAATTTCACTCCTATTTTCAAACACTTATGGAGCAAAAGATAATACACCATAACTAAATCATAAAAAATTAAGATCTCAAAGGAGCTGGCAGCTGAATCATGAAGCAAAATGCTCCCTTCCAGATGCTTACCTAATTTTTTGCTGAAAATTTTACCTGCTCTGCTAATTAGCTGACCGTAAATGGAAAAGCCACAGCCCACAATTCAACAGAGGATGGGAAAATCTTACTGGGTATAATGAAAGGAGCCACATTTGTTTTTAATCAGAGAAAAACAAAGTTATTGGTAAGTCTAATTTAGTAATGAGATACTAAACACATACTTGTGTTTCTGAGGCAAATTCCAAACATTGGCAAAATGTACTTGAAAGCACTCTTCTTAAAAGCAGAAGGGAAGGCATGCAGGTAAGTTTATTTGTCCCAGCAAACAAGGGTGATTTAATATTCTAGAATGTAGTGAGATAATCCAGTGGTTTCCTCTAAGACATGTATGATCCCCTACAAATGGATCACATAGGCCCATACAGTTGACAGATTGCACAATATGCTTTTCAATTGCTTCTTTTCAGACTCTGCATTGCCTCCCTACCAGGGGTCTGCTCTCGGGGCTATTTGGGCTCTCCATTTGGATACCCAAGCGCTCTTGTCACATCTCCTACCTATATGTGGTTTCACAATATGGAAATCTTGGATCTTTCTTCACCCAAAACTTACCTCTTCTATTCTGCTTTGCTCAGCAAATGCTCTTATTCTGCTAACCTCAATGAATCAACTTTGCCTAAGGTGTTAAAATCTTCAATGGTTTTACTGTGTTATTATCCCCCATCCCCCTACTTCTGCTACCCCCAGGTACTTGACTTGCAGTTAGAAAGAGCGTTCTCGAAATAATACCTTAATGTCAACATATGTTATGATAGAACCTGGAGAATGAATTATCCTGTGAGCAAGCACTGTCCTGCAGTCTCAGGTGGGGCAGCTGGAATGACAGCAAATACCCTCCCAGCCCATATGCACAGCGCAAGGGGGAATTTTGTAGCTGAATTAATTAGTCACGGCCATTCACTCCTACCATCTTTTACCTGCAGGTGGACAGAGTAGGGGAACATGGACTTGAGGAGCAGCAAAGGCTGTGGACTGACGGAGATTCCAAATCCCTGCTGGGATACAGTCTCTTGTGGTGCAGATTTACATAGGTGTAAAGGACCGCATTTTTCATTCATGTCCTTAAAATCGTAAAGAATTTTTTAACTGATATTTTGCTCTTTGTTAAAGTACAGAATGATCTTTCAAAAATGCAAATCTGATCATGCCACTCTGTATCTTAAAACTCTTCAATGCCTCTCTAATCTATTTTAATTAAGACCAACTCTCCAGCGTAGCCGCGGCACGCCTGCCTGCTTCCTCCCCTGACTCCTTTTCCCTCTGCCTTGTCCCCCTGTCAAAATGATTAAATATAAGTCAATTTAGATGATACAAAGCAAGCTTTATTTACCACTTCATGAAGTGGGCAGTCTCTGTTCCCAGTGGTCCAGAGAATTGCAAAATGGGAAGGAAGGTAGGATGCTTCCATAAGATACAAAGTAAGGAATGAGGAAGAGAAAAATGGAAAATGAAACAGCACAGGAAATAAGTGCAGTAGAGACAGAGTTGGCTTGGCTTTTGGGGGCTGGCTGGCTAGGCATCTGTTTCTGAGCAAGGAAAGCATTTCCAGGAACATAAGAGCTACTTATGTTTCAGTTTGCTGACATGGCACCCTGGGCAGGAGTGGCTCCTTCTTGAGCCTAGAAATTTATTTCGACACCCCATCTTTATTTCTCCTCTCCCTCCCCTCCTTGCTCTCGACACTCCTGTTAAAGGAAAAAGTGACCTGAGACTTGTTAAAATGGGAAGGAAGGCTTTCTTCAGTTTTTGCAATAGGTGTCAAGACTATTACAGTAGGGGAGAAAGATCAGGCTCAAGTCCCTACAGAATACAGACAGTGGGACTTCATAGCCAATGAGCAGAGTGAGGAGGCTGGTGATGGAAAATTACTAAGAGGAGTTATTAGGGGCTCTTCTAAACTGACTTATCAGGATTCTTGCTAAAACTGGGTGAGGCCACAGACAGGACTGGAGGAGGGTGTGGGTGGCAGGGACAGGCAAAGGCATTGTTAAGAAGAGGGCTCAGAGGAGTCTAGCTTAAGTGTGGTCAAGTACAGAGTCCTTGTCATACCCAGCTTCTCAACAAGCCTCCTTTCAGGCTCTCCTGCTTCTTGTTCTCCCTCCTCAGAGAGAACATCCTTCACTGCCTCCCACCCAAGGCAGCTACTCATCAGCGAGCTCTCAGCTCACAGGAGCCATCTCCATGCAAGCCTTCCTTGATCCTGCAGACCCCAGGCTAGGTCTTCCCAACTGAAGATCTCCCGGAGACCACTGGACTGTCTCTGTCCGCAGAGCATAGGATGGAGTGTCTTTTACAAATCCAGCCCTTTGTTGCAAAGGCATTGTCTACCACTGGAAGCTGTGTGAGCAGAGCATAAATACAGATGACACGTTGTAACATTCCTGGGGGCCTGCTTGGGTATTTGTTTAAAAGTCTTAACCAAGTTAATGAAAATTATTTGTTGAACTACTTGCAATTTAAAGATAAGAGAGTAAAAAATGAGGTAAAGGACTCAATTTTTTGGTAAGATTCGAAACCGAGTGTGTTGCTTTGAACTCCTAGTTTTTTATCCAGCTCCATAATCAAACCAGTATGTGCAACAATATGAAAAGTACTAGTGAATGGTTTGCCTTATTTATTATAGAATGCTGTTTGCTTTTTAAAATAACAAATAATAAAATTAATTTTAAAGGACAATGTAATATTTTCTGGAATGTCTGATGCTATTTTCATCTGACATGACGCAACCATGCTTTTTGAGATTACATTCTTCTAAGCCATCTGACAAGGAAAGGAAATGTTCTTGTAGTTTGTTTTTTTTTTTAAAACAGAGGTGATTGAGTTTCGTATCTCATTTTATCTCTTGATTTTGGCTCAATCCCTGAGCTTTCTTTCCTAATAATTATAACTAAACCTTCAGAAAAATCCTGTTTGGGTGATTCCAAGCTCATAATATTTTACAGTTAAAGTGGGTGTTTGACATCATTAATTTGTCCTTTTGTTACTAAATCCACTTTTAAGATCAGTAATTGGGAAACACTGAGATATTCTCTTTTGTGGGGGTTAAACAAGTCATTTGATTCATATGACATGTTTTCCATCCAAGCCCTCAGATAACACATTGGGGATTATGACTGAACAGTTTAAAGTTCTGAAATAGCTATTTGCCTGATTTGCTGAATTCCTGGAGTGCCTTGTATATCTCTTTCAGCAGGAGAACAATCCAATTCTGAACCTGCAGCAATGCCGAGAAATGCCCAGCATCAATTTACTATGATTTGGCCCTTTTACCCTATGGTACCAACTTACATTGTCTCCTCTCAGCCACCATTTAATTTATTCTTCAAGCCCATTAGCCATGTTATAAAAAATGTGAAGTGGGTTGTTATCATTGGTTATCATTATTAAAAGAACATGGTTGTGAATTTCCATGAAGTAAAATTCATATCATTTAATAGACTAGCCAGTTGTCTATTGCAACCAATAATTGATATTCCTGCTCTCAAGCAGCTCATCACAATCATAAAAATAGCTAATATTTATTAGACACATACTATAAAACAGCACTGTGCTTAGCTTTCATATACATTATCAGTGTAATCCACTGATTATACTGAATTATAATTATTAACAGATAGATTCTGTTGAGGCCATTACAGCTTTAAAAAGCATAATCAATACTATATTTTGATTTGTAATTTTAGTAATCCTTATTAGGTATTATAATTTTTTTTGAAATCCAAAAAACATTAAAATAAGAGTTTAAAATTTTTTTTCAAACAGGGAGCTTGGATTAAACAAATTGAGACATTATTCTAAAGGAACAAATAACTAATAGAAAATAGTATAAGATAGTTGCATAAAATGTGCATGAGCAGAAGGTTTCATTTGGTTCAATAAGGAGGAGGAAGTGATCAGAAAAAAAATCTTAATGAAAGAGGTCATAATTGAAAGAGGCCTTGCATGGCTAGTAGCATTTTTTGACAAACATGGCATAAAAATTGGCTTAAGGAAGGGAGGGCAATTAATGTAGAAGAAATAGCACAGTCATGGAGGAAATTTGTGCATTTTGATATGGGGGGGAGTTCAATGAATAGGAACAAGACAGAGTCTGCTTGATATTTAGAAGAAAAGTAAATACGGAGAGGATTCTAGAAGAGGAAGGCAGGACAGTGCTGAGAAGAGCCTTACCGGAGCGACTGAGGAGCTTAGGTTTAATCTGATAAGTAGTGGGGCCACATTAAAGCTGCTGAGCAGAGCTGTGACATGAACAGTCCAGTGCTCAGGGAAGATGAATCTTACAGGGATATTTTGAAGGCACAGTTTCAGGAGGGCACTGATTTGGAGGAAACCAGTTAGAAGGCTATTGCAACAGTCCAGGTTAGAGATGATGAGACCCAAGCCAAGTTGGTGGTAGAGATAATGATGAGTTGGGAGAAAATGAGCCCACATATGACTGAAGACCCTGATCTCTGCACATTATCAGCCCTTCGACTAATGGGTAAATGACGGCTCATAATGAGAACAATGACTGTTCTCATAAGCTGTGAAAACACCTCATGATTTTATGTTTAATTCAGTAGATCACTTTCCATTTTTCATCTTGGGTAAAAGTCCTCCTTGTTGTTTACTTTTAATGGAAGTAGTTGAAAGTTTTCCAAGAGTACTAAAAATATAAGAATTCAGATGAGACAAAATACAAAGAAATGTTTAGTTCATTTCTCTGAGGATTAAAAGAACGGGTCATGTGTGAAGACCAAGGTCAAGTAGCTGCTGTGGGCACAGAGCCTTTCACACAGTTCATGTGTGTGACTGCGTATGCCATACATAAAATAGACCTGTGCTGCAGTTAACTTTCTGAAAAAACATAGTGTAGAGGAGACAATTCTTATAAGATTGTCCCTTTGTTGAAATAGTGCAATTGATTTTGCATTATCAAAATGCACAAAGCAAGAAAATTGACCATGCCTATAACAGCGGGAAGGTCCTACCCCATGATTTAATCATATTGCAATTATGTTTTTAATTAAGTTACCCTCACTTTCTATTCTAATCCCTAAAAAAATGTATTAAACATGTCATGTTTTATAGACTCAGTTATCAATGTGAATAGCCTCTGGTTTGGAAAAGGCTGAATTTAACCATTGCCTTTCACCTTTTACTTCAGAGAACACCTCTGATAGGTAATGGCAGCAGGATTTTACAGCTGTTGTTTAATGCTCTTATATTTTCCTACAAGTGGCTCATGCTGAGTAGCTTGCTTCTAAATCTCCTTGCCAGGTTTCCGTTTTTCTTTATATATTACATCCTGGATGCCAGAGAAGAAAAAATGAGAGTCCTGAGGCTGAAGTGGGTGTGGCAATATAGAGAGAGGGGAATGGTCCCATTTCTTTATTTATTGAGTAACTTCTTTTTCTCCCCTTGAATCTTCATTGCCTATATACTTAAATCATGAGCAGGTAAGCCTTCTCCAAGAACATCAGAAAATAGCACAGACCTGAAGAAAGTTTGATATTACAACCTGAAAAAATCTGCATCCACAAATCTCTGAAACCTATTAACTGATTAAGCATTATCAGTCACAAAGGCTCAGCCAATACTTTGTATGAGATTTGAACAAATTAATTTTAGGGGATATTGGTTTTTTGTTTGCTTGTCTGTTTATTTCCAGCTATAGTTTTCAAGTGCTACAACGAATCTGTTCCCTTGCTCTTTCCAAATTGTTACCCCACAACCATGTAAAATAAAATATTTCACACACACACACACACTGATTTGATTTTGCCCATAAATATCAAATACAGTAGGCCTTTGTCCAAAATGGAGGCTCTCACTCCCTTCTTATCCCCTCCAGACCTGCTTGCTTCTTTGTATTTCTCATCTTAGTGCCACCATCATGCACAGGCACATGTTGCCTAAAATAATAGGTGGCAGTCTCACCTTTCTGTTTTGTGGAACCACTGCAGTGTGTTCTGGAGGAAACATTCCTTACTTGGAAACTAAAAATGTCTAAGGTTACCAGGGTCATAAGCAAAAATTTTGCTAGTTAATCTCTAAAGAAAAAAGCAACCCCATTTCCAGTACTTTGATTCCTAGACCGATGAATCTTTGCTATGAGAGAAGTGTCACTACTTACTGGTTGTTAATTTAGAGCACGTACTATATCCTGGAGGGTTTCACCCCAACCCTGGTGTTGCCATACATTACCAAATCTTCAAAAGGCCATTCATCCATTCTATCAGGCCATCTGCTTGAGGGGGATAGAGATTGAATTCCCTGAGCTTGGGCTCATTGCTAGACTTCATTAGTTGTTACTACTGGGAACAGGGTCATTAATGATTTTATGTCAAATCATATCAGAAAATCAATTCCAGATAATGTAAACCCAGTTCAGACAGCCTACCCTGAAATTTCTGTTCTGTGGAAAACTTCCAGTACCAAAAACTGTATCAGTTAAGTTTCAATCAGAAAAACAAAACCATTAAGGTTTATTGAAAGAATTTGGCCATACATATTTGTGGGAACCTGTTAAACAATCTATGTAAGGTTATTTGCCTTTATATCCTGTGCTAGAATTTGAGGCCACTGGGAAGGGAAAATAAATATAAAGATGGGGAGAGAGCAGACGACCTGGACCCCACAAGATGGGGTACAAACCATGCAGGTCTCTCACAAGCTCTAAGCTTCCAACTTTGGTGGGTGACCTGTTGGAGTTAGACATGCACCTGGCCCCCAGAAGTCAGAAGGAAGATCCAGAGGAGCTGCCTGCCCAGTACTCTCTGCTCCACACCAACAAGGGGAGTCAGTGGATAACTGATAATATGCAACAGCTTCTTTCACCATATCACTGAGTGTAAAAGAATATGGCTTCTGCTTCACTTATGCCTTCCAAATGTCACAGAAAGTATCTCTTGTGGCCCATGCTAATATGAAACTATTCAGAGAAAGGGATTCTGGACAATATAGTTCCATGTTAGCTAAGTTGGAATAATATACATACATGAGAATATGTAACCTTTTTAACTAACATTGTGAACTGAAACTGGTCCCACTAATGAGACGGCACTCTTTCTATGAGTGTGAAATAGCAGTGGTATGCTCCATTCAATCTTTTATGTCACAAGTGTTTTAATCACTTCTCTGTCCTACAGATATTTAGTGAAGTATACTAGTTATCCTGATTATTTTTGGAAGTGCCGTTTCTAGTACTCAAAACCCATATTAAATAGCCAACGTCTACTGCTCATGGTATATTTTGTTGAACAGACAAAATAGCTAAGTTCTGAACAGAAAGTGGAAGTACAATTGGACTGTGGTGAGCTGGCTTTCCATCTAAATAGAACTCAACACACATAGGGTCTGTTTCCTGTTAAAAGTGTAGCTCTCTAAGCAGATTTTTTCTTCTTTTGTTTTGAAAAGGAAAGGGAGTATAGACTTACCTTTCCAAATTCACTTCTCCCTTTTGAAGATTTAACATCAGTGAAGAAATAAAGGTGATAAATGTTTGAGGACAGTGTTGATTCCTTGTTATAGATACGGCTAGAGGCTGAGGGGTCTAGTGGGACCATGAGGAAACATTCTTCTTCCTTTCCAGATTCCAACCAGATGGAATAGGCTCACAGACTGTCAGCTTTACTAGCTGCTGTCCACCCCTAGACTTCAAGGCATCTGTAAACTCTGGCAATCATATAGTTTAGACTAGCAAGACCTTCCCCCTGAGTGTTGGGGACTGGCTGTGAGGACAGTTGGACTTCTAGGACAGACACCAAATACACTTGTCTATTCTAACCTGTTGCAAGATTAGCAGGGTGGCCTCATATACCTAGTCAGTGGTAGGACAGGAAGAGAGAGAGACCAATCATAGGCCTGTGTATGTGGGGGGAATTGATGGGCTTATGTCAGCAGGGCATCAGGAAGTTAAGAATGAATAAATTAATGAGCATGCACCTTGTCTGAGTTCACAGAGATGCCTGACCACAAAGGGCCTGCCACACATGAGCCATGTGCCCGGCCCACCCCAAACCTGGGCCATTCTGCTTCCTGTGGGGAGGAGAAATAAGAAGCTAAAAGAGGTCTCCCTAAAGCTCACCCCTGTGGGTAGCCCCTAGTTATACAAATGTGTGGTAGAAGGGGTGAGGACTGCCACCCAACAGATACGGAATTGTATAGCTCAACAGTCTCAAACCATTTTCATATAAATATCCCAGGCAGTCCTTACAATCATTTTGTGAAGAAAGTTGTTTTTCATAGAATCAAGTACATCTTATCCACATCTAATAAAAAGAAAATCAATATTGGAAGAGGTTACATAGCTAGCCCAGGGTCACACAGGTATTATTAAAACCTAGGCTTGTGACATAAAACCAAGGCTTGTGACAGACTGCAAGGACACTCTCTTTGCACCATGATAGGTCTAAGGAATCTTAGGGGTCATCCCCACCAATCTCCAGAAAGCAAACCTCAGACAATGGTGTATCTTTTAAGATTTTATTTAGGAGCACAAACCCAGGGAAGGAAGAGTGAAGAAAAGGAGAAGTGAGGTCGAAGAGTGAAAGCCGGTGTGCACGGAGTCAGCCACCCTTTGCAGCAGGCTGACGTTTGTAGCACTTAGCTTTGTCAGGTACCTCCTAAGGATCTTCTGTATAATAACTCCTTTCACCCCATAACACCCTCATGAAATATGTACTTTACTCTCTTTGTGCCATACAATGAATGATTCTCCCCACCACCCCCAAATTCAAAGGTTGAAAGCTTCTCTCCAGTGTGCTGGTATTTGGAGGTGGGGCCTTTAGGAGGTGATTAGGCCATGAGTGAGATTAGCGCCCTTACGAAGCAGAGGCCAGGAGAGCTCCCTTACTCTCCAGCATGTGAGGACACAGTGAGAAGACTGCTGTTCAACCAGGAAGCAGGCCCTCACCAAACAGAATCTGTTGGCACCATGATCTTGGACTTCTCAGCTTCCAGAACTGTGAAAAATGCACATGTTGGTTGTTTAAGGTACCCAGTCCATGGTATTCTGTTACAGCAGCCTGAATGGACTAAGACACCTCATTTTATACAAATAAGGCAACAAAGGTATCAAGAGGCTAAGTAACTTGTTCATGATTATTCAGCTAGTAAATGCTGTGTTGGAGTTTAAAGCCTATAATCTGACTCTAGATACTGCACACTCAACCCCTATGCTCTACTGCCTCTCTAGTAATGGAACTTTCAAATGAAATGTTAATGAAGTAACAGAATTAATTATAATAGGTGTAATGAAGAAGTAGAATTTGGTCCATCTTCCATGACAAGACTGCCAAACATTGATGTATGGGTGTAATTGGATGCCACTCAGAGTTGAATGAAAATGGCTTCAAGGTAGGAACTGTTCAATTTAAATCTATGGTATGAAATCTACCTAAATACTAGTAGGAACAAAGGCTTTCCATTATATCGAAGATTAGTTTTTTAAATTTTATTTTGACAAAGATTGGGGAGCAAAGAATAATGGCTGCTTTTGTTTCTGGATAGATTGTTTTACAAGTGGTATTTTGATCAAAATTCTTCTATAATCATAAGATTTTCAATTTTTAGCCACTAGTCCATTTATTTCTCCTGGTATTTTATGCAACATAATCCTAGAATAAGGAGTAAATAAGACAGAATCAAGGTCATGGCATCCTCTTAGTGATGAGAAGGATAACAGTGCCACATGAAATCCCCAGATCACCTGGTATGAATTTATGGAAGCATTTTCATTGACACAAGCACAGTGATGTCAGTATCTCACTCAGAAAGGTCTAAGCATAAAAGGCAGTTGAGAACAAAGCCAGCAGTCTCCCAGGAACAGACAGCACTCAAAAATGGATGACATGTGTTGTGTGAGTAATGCTACAGCGAATTCTTGCTTACCGTCTCTCTTCAGAGATTTAGTAAATCTTCAAAGAATTCAGTGGCTTGTGAGTTAAAAGGAGATTCAGGAACAATCAGGAAGGTTACAAGATAAAAATCACCCCAGAATTACTGTTTTTTACCAAAAACATTCTTAGCTTTTCAACCATTTACCTTATATATACAGGGATATAGTAAGCTAGCACCAGATTTTTGAAGTATGATTTGTGCAGAAGAGCATTATAGAAAACCAATTTGTAAAAACAACCCTATTTGCATATGTATAGCTGTAGCTAAATCAATGTTTTAATTTCCTTGGGCCTGACAAATTATTTTTTAACACTCCCTCCATCAAAAACAGGGAATTTAATTTTCTTTACTATTATATTCTCAGTGCCTAGAGTAGTCTGGCCATTAGAGATGCATAATATATGATGAATGAATGAATATAAATGATGCTGAAACAAAGAAGTGTTTTCATGTGATGTGTATGTGTAATACGGAAGTAGTAGTGTGTACTTAGCATTGCCCACTGGAGAGTGAACTCTGATCAAAGGATATCACCATCAATAGCAACACATTCATAAGAAAGACAGCCTCCATCTCTCTTAATGGAGGCACCTTAAAGATCATGCCAGTCCTCTGTTCCTGACTTATTCTAAACAAACAATATTTTAAATAAAATTTTGCTTCCCAGATAACTCTTCAATTTAGTGAGAGATTGCACTGCATTTTTGACATAAGCACTCTAGTCTTCCTTGTCAGTTTTATTTCTCATTGTATATTTATAAATTAGAACTTTTTAAATGAATCGGTCTTCTGTGAATTTGATTAGTATTAATCTGCCCATATAGGTCTTATCAATTTTTGGTGTTCTGGCCAAATGATCTCTTATCTTTGCAAAGTTGTAAGATCAGTTTTTGGAGGAAGAGAGATCTGAATTTAATTCTTAACTCTAATGATTTCATGTGTGAGCTTAAGCAGGTGGTAATTTTTCTGAACTTTAATTTCATGATTTACTATTATAAAAACGTGGACAATAAGTAGGAATGAGATGAGATATAAGCAAAGGACCTATAGATAGTTGATAGCAAATGCAATGTGTTATTTTCTTTTTTCTCTGTAAAGTAGGAAGTAGAGACAGACTAGTACTTGCTGATCCAAAAATGATGCTGCCTGCCAGCATGCCAACCAGAAAAGCCTGCAAGCATTCCAGGTGACATTGCTACTCTGTGTTTTCCAAAATGGGACATCCTAGATGTCACAACAAAGTTTGCATGGCTGCAGGTGTCAGCCCTGTTTGATCTCCTTCAGGTATTGAAGAGCCCCCTTTGACCTATTGTCAGCCCTATCTAGCTTCTGTCTACCAGTCCTATCCCTACCAGCAGGTGAATCTAGAAATAGTCTCTTTGCCCTAAGCCTATTGTGGACCTTAGGGACCTGCATGCCTCTGTTAGTCAGGGTTCTCCAGAGAAACAGAACCAATAGTGATATAGAATGAAATTTATTATGAGGAATTGGATTACAGAATCATGAGGTTGAGAAGTCCCACAACCTGGTGTCTGCAGGCTGGTGACCCAGGAATGCCAGTGGTGTAGTTGAAAGGCCTGAGACCCAGGAAAGCCAGTGGTATAGTTGAAAGGCCTGAGAGCTAGAAAGCCAGTGGTGTAGACACCAGTCCGAATCTGAAAGTCTGAGAACCAGGAGCACTGAGAGCTGCAGAAGATTGATGCCCCAGCTCAACTAATCAGGTAGAGAGTGAATTCCTCAGCATTTTGGTTCTATTCAGGCCTTCAAAGTATGGGCTGATGCCCACTCACATTGCGGAGGGCCATCTGGCTTATGTAGTCCATCGATTCAAATGCCAGTCTCTTCAGGAACTCTCATACAGACACTCCCCCAAATCATTTTTAACCAAATGTCTGGGCATCTCATGGCCCAGTAAAGTTAACACATAAAATTAACCATCACAATGCCTATCAGGCTACAGCATCCAAGTTACCATTGTATTAAAGGTTGTCACTTGGGTAGTACCTGCTATTTGGCTTCAACCCCAACCCCACCCATTTCTCACTTATCATTTCTCTACTTTGATGTCCTAGATATCCGAGACCACCTTAAAGCCAGTGCTATAGGAGTTAAATCACTGACTATATGAACAAATATATTTTATTCTTTTTGATTTATCTAATGGGCCAAAAAAAGTCATGCTTTCATGATATAGCAACTTTGCTTTTTTCAGATTTATTTGAATAAGTGAGAAAACAGATGGTTTTGTACATATCTAACAGAATGCAAAATGGTATAAACATTTGGAGAAATAGTTTAAGAGTTTCTTAAGAGACACTACATTTTTCTTTTGACTATTTTTAAGATTTTCTCTTTCTCATTGTTGAGTATTCTTTTATAGTGTATTAGAGTTTGTACTATGGGTTTATAATTTCTGTCAAATTTGGAAACATTTTAGCCATTCTTTTTAAAATATATTTTCTGTCCCCTCCTGTTGTGTATGTGTCTCTCTCTCTTTTCCTTCTGAGACTCCAATTATACATATGTTAGACCACTTGATATTGTCTCACATGTCACTGAGATCTGGTTAAATTTTTTCAGTCTTCTCTCTGTGATTTTTGGATAGTTTCTATAGTTATGTCTTAAAAAGTTTGTTTTTTGTTTTTACAATATATAGTCATCTGTTAGTCTCACCCAAAGAAGTTTTCATTTCAGATACTATACATTTCACCTTTTGAACATCCATTTAGTTCTTTTCGTTTTTTTGTTGTGGGAAAATATACATAACATAAAATTTAACATTTTAATCATTTTTAAGTGTACAGTTCAGTAGCATTAAGTACATTTACATTGCTGTTTCTTTTTTTTTAAATATCTTCCAGTTCACCATACAACTAGTTGGTGACTCTATCTAGTTCTGAGGAGTTTTATTCCTTGTATCTACAGCCTATTGCTCAACAAAAATGCAAGTGGAACTCTATTTAGAGTTTGGAGAGCCCTTTATCTGCATTGCTACTTCCTTTCCAGAGCTCTGCTCCACCATCAACAGATCTTCAGCCTCCTGGATCCTGATATCTTTCTTCTCAACTCATCAAGGTTGCTGGGCTATGTATGCATTCCTCTTCTCTGCCTCTGTAGTCTTGATATGAGTTCTAGGTCCAATCACAGGGCTTGCCTTGTTTTTTTTTTTCCTTCTTTCAGGAATCACAGGACTGTGATGCCTACATCACTACTATGTTCTGAAAACAGTTGTTACCTACATATTTGCTCATTTCAGTTTTCATGGCAGGAGATTAAGTCCTATCTTTGTTATTCCATCTTGGCTGGAAGTAGATTTTTTATTAAATGTTAATTTTCATATATTTCCTGCATTCTAGATTGTTAATCAGAATCCTCATTCTGGAAAGGTATTAAACATGTTATAGTGTTACACAGAAATTCAGCAAAGACAGTAAAAATTTGGAAAGATTCAAAATGAGGCTAATTATCTTAAATTATTAGATATAAATTCTTCCAAACTAGGCTGGCTTTAGTTCAAGCATGATGAACTGAAAGCCACTGGTGTTGAGCACATGTTTGCTGTCTTATGTCTGTATATTTTTGTAGCTCTGGGCCAAAGGGGGTTTCAGCTCAGGGCAAGTTTACTCCGGATTCAGTGAGACTGAAGAATGACAATGGAAAGTTGGGGTAAAAAGTGGCTCATGCCAAGTTTCATTCTCACAATGGTAGGTTGAGTGTTAGAATCATGTCTGCACCCAGCAGTCTGTGAGTAGAAAGTCTCTGTCTCTCCCTCTGCCTCAGCCTCTGTCCCAGGCTCTGTCTCTGCTCCCAGGCTTTTCTCTCCTGCTCTCTTGCTTCCTTGTTCTTCTCTTGCTCTCCTCTGCTGTTAGCACCAGATGGAGCTATTTTTATAGCAACACAGGCAATAATGGCTTACTGCCAATGGGTATACAAGCATGCACCTGTGCAGTAGGCTAAGTATTACATCATCACATGTACTCAGTGGGCTAGTAGATTAGGATCAGGTGAGAATCCTGGACATGGCAACTTCCATTTTCCCTGCAATGCTTCATAAACCTAAATAGGTTTCTAATCTTTAATGTTGTGGCAGTTTTTCCTGGGGTCATCCCTATTGTTTCTTTTTTTTTTTTACCCCTGAATTTAGTTTACTGCAAAAGTAATATTTTTTTTTGAGAGGGCATCTTGATCAATGGTTGTTAACAACAATAAAATTCTTTATAGGGGACTCAATGCACAGTCATTAATCAACCCCAAGCTTATTTCTCAATAGTCTCCAACCTTCTGAAGCATAATGAACAAGTTCTTATATGGTGAACAAGTTCTTACATAGTGAATAAGTTCTTATGTGATGAACAGTGTAAGGGCAGTCATATCACAGAAATTTTCGGTTTTGATCATGCATCATGAACTATAAACAATCAAGTCAGATATGATTATTCGTTTGATTTTTATACTTGATTTATATGTGAATCCCACATTTCTCCTTTATTTTGTCATTATTATTTTTTTAATAAAATGCTTAAGTGGTAGGTAGACGCAAGATAAAGGTAGAAAACATAATTTAGTGCTGTAAGAGGGCAAATGTAGATGATCAGGTCTGTGCCTATAGACTAATTATTAATCCAAGCTAGACAAGGGCAACAAAACATCCACGGATGCAGAAGATTTCTCTCAAAACAGGAGGGGTGAGGTTCTAAGCCTCCCCTCTGTTGATCCCCAATTTCTCACCTGATGGCCCCCCTGAGACTGTGCCTGTCTTAGGTTGTTCCTCCCTTGAGGAATCTTACCCGTCTCTGGCTAACCAGTCATCTTCCGGGGCCATACAGTGAAATGTAAAGTTGGTAAGTGAGAGAGAAGCAATATTGTTTGAAAAGGTTAGCTTTCTACTTTTTTGCAGATTTATGCCCTGTGGCTTCTATGCCCAGCATTTGTCTTGAGGTATCTTTACCACTTGGAAGAATTATGATACTCGGTAATTTTCGATATGAGGCACGAATTCTACTAAAGGGTTGTAATTAGGAAGGAAGAAGAAAAGCTATAGAAGTAGCAGATGGAAGAAAACATGGGAAGATTGATTATTTCTTTGACATATCTTCTTGTAGAGTAACATAAGCATATATAGGTTTTAAACTACTAATAAAATTGCGCACACACATTAACATAATAGGAATACAGCTACATAACAAAAGCAGACCTACAATTACCAGCCATATCCAGTGAAACCAAGAGAACCAGTTAGGCACTCTAGGCATTTGTGAAAACTTATCAGTGATATGATGGATATTGTCTAACTGATTTTGAATAGTTTGAGAAAAATCAGACAAATTAAAACAACACATTCCTAGGAACTGTTCACATCCCATATGTTCTTTTAACAGTAGATAGTCTGTAGTCTCAAGATTTTGAAGCGCTGCAGCTTGCACTTCTCCTAATTCTTGGTTGAGTTCCAACAGTATAGATCCAGTCAAATTTGTTGTTTTACTGTATGCACAGGCCAGCTTAGATATCTCCTTCTTCATTCCAATGGCAATTTCAGGAACCAGCGGGATGAATGCAGCTACAACTGCAACAGCACCAGGATCATTGTTGAAGTTTTTTGATGATCATCTTCTGGAATGACTCTTCCAGAGTATGTTGATGTTGGAACTTCTTCTTCATATCGTATCTTAGTTCGTTTTCTGGTTAGCCAAATTAGGCTTTGATCCTCTGTATAAACACAAAGAGACCCTTTGCCCACACTTTGATATGCCCTTTATACCATTGTGAAGAACTTAATGGAGGTCACCACACAGGAACTGCTTTTTTTTTAAGAGAAAGGAATATTATCAGAAAAATGTACTTCCATAGCTGATCATCTGACACCCTTTAAATGATCAAAATTAAGGATATTTAAAGCATGCATTAATCGTTGATTTGCAGTTACTTTTATCCTATCAGGGAGTAATCCCCCTTTACTTTCTCTTTTTTTGTTGTTGTTATCATTAATCTACAATTACATGAAGAATATTATGTTTACTAGGCTCTCCCCTATACCAAGTCCCCACCACAAACCCCATTACTGTCACTGTCCATCAGCATAGCAAAATGTGATAGAATCACTACTTGTCTTCTCTGTGTTGCACAGCCCTCCCCTTTCTCCCACCCCCCCCATTATGCATGCTAATCATAACACCCCCTTTCTTCTTCCCCCCTTTATCCCTCCCTACACACTCATCCTCCCCAGTCCCTTTATTGTTTCTTAAGGAGTTCAATTGCCCAAGAAGGGGCAATTGTTCTGCATAGGTATTTTACTTTTATCCATGTCAACTTACCTTCTGAAAGTTTGCAGCTTAGTCCACTATTTTTATTTAGTTACTGTCTCGCCAGTGGATTTCAGCCCCAGACAAGTTCGCCATGGATTCATTGAGACCAAGGAAATGACAGTGGAATGTTCTTGGGGTGAAAGGGTTTACCCAAGTTTATTCCCATGGTGGCAGGTCAATCACTAGGATTCCGTCCACTCAGAGTGAGTCTGCATGCAAAAAGCCAGTCTCTGCCTCTGGGCTGCTCTACCTGTGCAGCCATCTCAGTCTCTGTCCTCCATGCTGCCACCACTCCAGCCTCTGCTCTTCTGCAGCCTTGCAGCCCTGCAGCCATGCACCAGCTGTGCCGCTATGTTGCCTAGAGCACTGGGTGGAGCTCTTTATATAGCATCAGTAATGACATATTGCCTACACGTGTGTAGTGAGCTAGCCAACCAGGGCCAGGTGAGAATCCTGGCCATAGGAAGCTTCACTTTATCCACAGTTACATAGTGTTTTCATTTCATATGCTCTAAATATGTTATATGTTCTTTAGTTTCTATTGTGTTATAAGTCTTCTCTATCTCCTAAATAATAGGCATCTTGAGGTAGTTATTTTTCAAGACTGAAGGGAGTAAATATGACAAGTAAAACTAAAAAATGTATGCACTGTCACCATCCTGGGAGAATTTAGAACTTTCTGGACAATTCATTTAATAGTTGCGCTATCCTGAACAAGTCTGCCAATTCCATTTCAGCTGTTAGTTTGTACCAAATTAAAGTATTTGGTTTATATAATTGAAAGAAGAGCAGAACATGGCTTTTATTTTTCTTCAGCTCTATTCTTTATGCTTTTATTTTTTTACTTAAAATTCCAATACTAAAAATAAAACCCAAGCCTCCTGGGGAACAGTACTAAAATGGTTGAGAAATTTCCTTTATTCAAAAACGTCTGTTGCTATTCAGTCTCGCTCACCCACACAGGTGCACATGATAGATTAACTTAATAGACATTTTATTCCATAGTTTTCATTATCAGTGCAGTCCAAGGAAAGGACCCAGGTCCATTCATCAATTGATTCACTCATTTATTCACTCAACAAATTTGCACTGAGTCCATTACTCTAATATGCAGTGGTGAGTTACACAAATATATTTTCTGCCCTCATGGATCTTACAGTACCAGTTCAGAGATGAACAGTTAGCATATTAAGAAAAAATGAATAATTAAAAAACATGATAGGTTGTAAAGGAATAAAAGGCATGAATAATTTAAAAACATGATAGGTTTTAAAGGAAACAAAAAGCCTTGTAGTAGAAAGTAACAGCCAGGAGGCAGATTTGTTGGTAGGGTTGTCAGTAGGACTTAAAAGGTGACATGGAAGCTGAGACAGAAAGACTTAGAAGCCAGCCATGCAGAAATGGCAAAAGAATTTTCCAGGCAAAGGGAACTGATTATATAAAGGACAGAAGGATTTGGCATTTCAATTAATCTTTCAAATAACTGAAAGCAGGTATGTGGATTGACTAGACTGAGCAAGTAGAAAAGCAATTGGAAAGGTAAGCAGGTACCAAATTTTTTAGGGCTTTTAGATAAAGGTCAGAAGACTGGACTTTTTATCAATGCAATATAAAGCCTCAAAAAAGTCAGGGAGTACCATGGATCATTTATATTTTTAAAATATGCAACCTACAGTGTAGAGACTAGATTGGGAGGGGAGGAAAGTCAAGCAGTAAAGGAAGGAAGCAGTTATTGTAATAGTCCATGTGAGGGGTGATGGTGCAGATAAAAAAGCAGTTGGAACTGAAGTATACTTTGGTCATAGAAACACCTGGACATGTTCATGTATGCACTGTATGTGTAAATGCACATGTTGCTGTTTATGGGGGTAGGGGCATTGGGGGTAAGGGCATAGGGGAAGGAGGAGGAAAGGGCAAGAATCAGTATCACTTCCATGTTTTTAGAATGAACAAGTAGTTGAAAGGGGGAACCATCTACTGAAATAAGGGACACAGGAAAGAAATGACCAATGTCCATATTCCAAGTTTTCGGACTAGTTCAAAGCAAGATGAACATGAGCAACTGAAATCCGAGAGCATCAGTGTTTCCTGGTCTCTTTATAACCACCAATATGATCACCCATTTGCATTTATTAGACAGTCATCTCAAAGAGAAAATGTAATAAATATGATTAGGACTTCAGTTAGAATTAATCTTCTTATGGCCAAAAGTATAGTTATCTTTCACATATTTATGACCTCTGCCCAGGTTCATAATCCTCCAAAGTGTTTCCGTGTAGGTTAAAACTAATTCTCAATACATCAGGAAGGTCTAAGGAATTTGTTTTTGTTGTTGCTTAAATCCTTCATATTTTCCTTTGACTATAAAATTTTGTATAAGAAAAAGCATTCTGAATAACAAAGGTTTAAGACTTGCAATAGGGCACCTGAGAAAGTTTGGAAGTAACTTCCTTAAAGAGATTTCCATGTGTACGATGATTGGATGTGTTCTACTGGTGGTAGAAAGTAGATAGCAGGTATTTCTCCTCCCAAATGTATGATATCCACTATTATTTTTAATACAATGAATATATATATATATACAGTAGCTGACTCATATAGATATCTTAAGTGATATACACATTAAACTAAATACTCATTAGTTGAATTTATTTACATTTCTCTTCCTGTCAAAAACTCATCTCCCTATTTCCTGGACCCTTGTGGCAGGACAACTTCATGGATTTCAGGTCTCAGTTCAGACATTATGTTTTATAGGAATTTTCCTTGATATTCTCCCCTCTTAACAACTGGATGGACTAAATGTCTCTTTTCTATGCTGTAATAACATCCAACTTATTCTCCTTTTTGAGTACATACAGACTGTACTGCAATTGTTGGTTAACTAGATTATATATTTTTTGAGGGCAGGGACTATTTTTTTATGTTGAGTGCCTGGCATTTATTTTATTGGCATAAAATAAATGGATGTGGTATACATGAATTAATGAATAATCTAATAGTACAGGTTTTTATCCTGGCACTATAATTTTACTTAATGTTTACAAAGATTACATATAAGAACATAACTAAATACCATAGCTTCTTCATTATTTTCAGATTGAATCAAAACTTCCTATGACAGAGCAGAGCAATATGGTGGTGGTGGGTGGTGGTGGTGGTGGGGCTAGGTGGAGGTGGGTAAGAACATTCTTATAACAAGTTTTAGCAGGTGGATTAAGTCCACAATTAATAGACTATTGAGATATAATGAGTTATAAGTAATACATATTTGGTCATTCATATGGCCAAATATATATTTCCCAGGTAAATATGTTCTTCGTCCACAGCTCCTGAAAACACTGCAGAGTCTTAAAGGTGAAATAGGTGTTTTATCATGTTAATGAGAGGCTTTTGGACCCCCACCTGATGGCAAGGGCTGGAAGCTGAATCAACAATTGGCCAATAATTTAGTCAATCACGACTACACAATGAAGCCCTCACAAAAACCCCTGAGAAGAGCTTATCGCTCGGTTGGCTCCTCCTCCTCAGTCAGGGAGAGCTTTTATGATAGGGGAACCAGAACACCTCCACGTGCCACTGAGCCAGGCCCCAAGCTCCACAGGATAGAAGCTCCTTTATTTGGGCCCCTGTCCTATGTTTCTCTTCATCTGGTTGTCAACTTGTGTCTTTTGTGGTATCCTTTATTAAACTGGTAAACATAAATGTTTTCCTGAGTTCTGTGAGCCGCTCTAGTAAAATAATCGAACCTAAGGGGGAAGTCGTGGAAACCCCAATCTGTAGTCATAGGTCAAAAGCACAGGTAACTGCTGGGGCTTGCGACCAGCATCTGAAGTCAGGGGTGGAAGGCAGTCTTGTAAGACGGAGCCCTTAACCCGGGAATCTGGTGCTGTCTCTGGGCAGATAGCTTCAGAATTGAGTTAAATTCTCAGACACCCTGCTGGTGTTCGAGAATTGCTTGGGTGTTAGTATGTGTGGGAAGACCCCCCTCCCACATATTTGCACACACTGGAATCGGGTCCAGGAACCTGAATGGTGTTATACTACTGTTACTGCTGGGTATAATATTGTTATTGTTATTGTTATACGTATGTGTGGGAATCACAACTATCATATCTGAAAATACATGCAAGATAATACTTTACCAAAGCATTTATCTGGTATCTTGTTGATACTAAATTGGAATTTTTTAAATCTCCAGGTCCAGTAGCTATTCAGGTTTGCAAAATCAATTCTGACAGATTTACAAATCACTAGGGGTTATGTTAATCTGATAAGGAAATGTTATTACTATCCTTACAGGAACTTAAGGAAAAATACATCATAAAGCAAAAAGCAGTCAAATTAGTTAGTACCTAATTTGGTCAGATTAATAGAATAACTAATTCCCCCTCCCCCAAATTCTGTTTATAATAATGCTTTTAAATCAAATTTTGTCATGACAAACATAATTTTTTTTGTTTGAATTTGTTTTCTCAAATTCTAATAAGCTTCAGCATCTCTACAATTGCTCTGTAACCAGTTCGTTTGCCTCTTTTTAATGTGCCTGTTGTATGACTTTTTGGGTGCTCATTGTTTTAGTCAGGCTCTGGACTTTATTTTGTTGGTTTGTAGAAGTGCCCTTATGGTTTGAATTAGGAGTTACCAAGCTTGGTCTATGAAAGGCCAGCTGTAAATATTTCAGGATTTGGGTACCATATGGGTTCTCATTGCAATTATTTAACCTTTGTTGTGTGGCAAGAAAGCAGCCATAGACAGTATGTAATTCTCTTTGTTAGTGGAACATAAAATAATGCTGAGTCACAAACTGATAACTGACTTGGATTCTGTGGTATTTGATATAATGTTTGTCACAGACATTTGATTCATAATCCTTACTAAATTGAAGAAATTTGCTTATATTCCTAGTTTGATAATCAGGAATCTTACTAGACGTTGGACTTTATCAAATAGTTTTTCCACTTCTAGTAAGAAAAACACATTATATTTCCTCTAGTTGACTCATGTGGAGAATTACATTGATGCATTTTCTGATGTTTAGCCAACCCTTGTATCTTTTGTGATAAACTCCCATAGCTTGTGCCATGGTATTTTTTTAATACACTATTTGTTTCAGTTAGTTGACATTTTATTTAGAGTTTTTGCTTCTGTGTTCATCAGCAAAATGAGCCCTTTTTTTTTCTTGTGTTGTTTTTCTCATTTTGAAATCAAGTTACACCATGCTTATGAAATGAACAAGGAAGTGCCCCATCTCTATTTTCTACAAAAATTTGTGTTTAACTATTTCACTATTCCTTGAAATTGGTAGAACTCCCAAAATAAAGCTTATAACTTTTGGGGATGGAATTTTTTTTTTATTTTATCTATTGAACATTTATTTATATGTTCAACTTTTCTATTTCTTTTTGTTCTGATTTCTGGCATTTTATTTTCCTTCAGAAATCTGTATGTTGTGTGCTGATTTTCAATTTTATTAGCATGCAGATATTTCAAAAATCTTTTTAATAATTTAAAAAATTATTTTCCAGTTCTGATAATTTTGATTCAAACTCTCTTACATTAAAAATAGAAGGTAAAGACTTCTTTTTCCAAGGAGAAGGACTTGACACACTTTTCCCTACTCCTGCTGCTAAGCACAACTAAAATCCCTGGACATTTTATATAAAACAAACATGACACAACTCTAAAAGATGGAGAGAAGGTTAGCTAGAGACCTTGAAATGCAAGGAACGACACAGCAGTGAAATCCCTTGGTTTTCGTTTTGCCTCAAATGTATCAGACTTGGAGCTGAAGAAGCCAGCAACCCAGATGCTGGACAAAAAAATTCCCAAGAAAGCCTGCTCTCTCCAGCCAAAGGACTGGAAAATGGGTAGTCTTGCCAGAAAGAACACAGAAAATAACTGCTATTCTCCAACCTAACACCATAGAATAAACTGTGGCTCCACTCTGTTCACACCAGCAAAGGTTGAGTCGGAAGCCTTGACTTACACCCTTGCCAGTCTGCAAGGAGGTGCTCCTGGCTCACGCAGGAGCCAGACAAGCCGGGCTCATTCCCACTGAATGGTCATGACATTTGTATCTTGTAGTGTAAATGGAGACCATATGCGAAGCCTGGACTTCAAACCCCACCTGGCAGTAAGGAAGTGTACCTTCCACTCTCCACTGGGGTGTTACCAGAGAAGACTGAGCAGAAAGTGAGGATTTTCACCACCAGCCAGCAGGCCACACACCCTTTCCTTTCTTAACATGAACAAAAGCATGATCCATGAAAGGGAAAATAACCACATTGGACTCCATCAAAATTAAAATTTTTTGATATGTGAAAAACCTCATGAAGAGGATGAAAAGTCAAGTTAAAGACTGGGAGAATATTTTGCAAACTGTATACCTGACAAAGGATTAGTATCTAGACTGTATAGAATACCCTCAAAACTCAACAGTGAAAAAACAGTCTCATTAGAAAATGAGTGATAGATATGGACAGACATTTCAGCATACAAGATATACAGGTGATAGAAAGCACATAAAAAGCCATTAACTGGATACCTGGTCACTTGTTCTAGAGAAATGAAAACTCTTGCTCACACAGAAACCTATGCATGAGTGTTCATTGCAGCTTTTATTTGTAGTAGCCATGAACTGAAAACCACCAGATGTCCTTCAGTGAATGGTGAATGGTTAAACTGTGGCACATCCATATCATAGCATGCTGTTAACAATAAACAAGGAACAGACTATTCATAAATGAAGCAACCAGGTTGAATCTCCAGGGACTTTTGCTCAGTGATAAAAGCCAGTCTCAAAAGGTTACATTATATGATTCCATTTATTTATAAAAATTCTTAAGTTGACAAAATTATAGAATATAGAAAGGCAAGACAGATTAGTGGTTGGTAGGGGTTAAGAATGAGAGAAATGATCTCATGAGGAAATCAGATTCTGCTATAAAAGGTCAAGAAGACAGGTCCTTGAGGTAATGGAAATTTTCTGTGTCTGTCTGCCTCAGTGACAACATCTTGGTTGTGATACTGTTCTATTATTTGGCAAGATGTCACCATTGGGGGACACTGGAGAAAGGGTACAGGGATCTCTCTGTATCATTTCTTACAACTGAATGTGAATCCAAAATCTCAAAATAAAAGGTTTAATTCAAAAATAGGATTTCTGTATTCTTTATTTATCTCTTTAAACATCCTCAACACATTTGATATTACATGTAGTGAATTCACATTATGGTTTTTTCTTTTACATTTTTTAGTGTTCCTCATCTTTTTATTTCTTCATGTATTTGGAATTTAGTTTTACATGCTTAAAACGTGAAACAAAAAAACTGATTTTTCCCTGTCTCTCCATCCCTCTGTTTCCTCCTCCTCTCTCCCTCCTCCTCTCTCACCTCCCTTCTCCTCTCTTTTCCTTTCTCGTATGTTTTCTCTTCATCTCTCCTCAGCAACAGCTGCCCCTTCCTCCCAGAAAGCACAAATATGAGCTCACTCATTCCAGCCTGGAAGTTTTTTATTGCTTCCACCCAGCATTTTGGGCTCCTGATCCAATACAAGGACTCATAATGATATTTTGGGACTTCTGTGTTGTGACAATACTGGGGACATTGCAAATGCAGAAACTGAACCAAGCAGATGTGTTGGTTCAGCTCATGGTCAAGAAGTGGTGACTTGCTCTGACCACTTCTCTGGGTCCTCAACTTCCTGTAAAACTGAAAAGCCAGATGCAGCTTAGCAGTATTTATTTATTCTCATTTCATGGGTCAGAGAGCTGTACCCGAGCCCATGGCTTCACCCCAGCACCCCTCTTTCTAATCCCTCATCTTGTAGAGGATTCTGGCTCCCTTTATTGGCAGAAATGTTACTCCTGGCCACCACTGCTGGCTTCTGAAACCAGATCCCAGAATGCTAGTAGCTCCAGCTGCATTTATGTGTGGATTTCTGGGCAGTTACTACTTCAAGATTTTCATCTTTTTCATCCTGGACATACATTTTTGGTTTTCTATTTTAATCCATCATTGCTATAGGTTTAGAGTATGAGTTCAGTGTATAAACTCAACTGTACCATCTTGACCTGAAGCACACCCAAAGAATTGTGCTTTTCACCTGCATTTTTACTTAATGTGAATTGGTGAACAGATCTTAGTGAATGGGATAAAAACAATTGCCAAATAAAAAAACGGACAATTCATACCATTTCATAACCTTCTAAAGTTAGTATGCCAAATATTTTAATTCATTATATTCATTCAAACATTCCATATTACTGGGTTTTCTAAAACTCAAAGGTATTTTCTAGAGGCACTCACATATCTAACATGTTACAAATATGTTGGAAGACATGAAATATCTATGAAATTAATGTCTTATCAAGACTAATTCCAGCTATCTGCCAAGCTTACACCATATTTCATTTCTCCTCCTTACAGACAAAACCAAGAAATTACTACCAACTCATGCTGATAAATGCTCAAAAATTGAAAGCAGTAGCGAAAAGAAGCCCATCCTTTGCCACATAACTGGCATCAAAGGCAGTCAGACCATGGCAGCTTAAGTCAATGTACCTATGAACTCCACACATATTTGAACCCTGTTCAGTATTTTAAAAGGAATTGTGCTGAAATTGTGCAGGGGAAGGATTTGGGAAAACGAGTTGCCAGTTTGGCAGGGTTCATCCATGAGCACCCAAGAGTGATAAATGGACTATTTTGTCATGTCTTCCCCTTAATTTCTAGTTCTCACACTTTAACTTGCATTTTTAGCCAAAAACAATAATACGCCTAATTAATCATCTCTCTTGCCTACCCCCTGATACACTGCCTCACCTAGCTCATATCTGCCTTGAATGGAGAAAAGATTTAGCTCTTTTTCAGGACAGTCAACCTAGATAGTTCAGGACAAATGTTCCACTGGGGCCCTGAAGCCTCCTGCTTATTACCCATATTAATCACATTAACTACATCATGGTCAAATTCCATTGTGTCCTGTGCAGTACCGAGGCCGTCTTAATGTTTTATTCTTATTCTGTGTAAATTCATTTCTACGTAATTGGTTTGCTTCAGGATAAGGTAAGCACCATTCATTTATAGAACCAGCAGGGTCAGAAACTGAACACATTTTTCTAGCATATAGGTTCTACATCCTATGCATTAATAGACAAGTTAAACATTCGATAATAAGTCATATTTTTCCTATAGGCTTTATCCCTATGATCAAATCAATAAAAACAGGAGAATTGAGAGAAATTGTCCCTATTCCTAGTTTAAAAAAATACCTCACTAATTCATGGCCTCTCGGTGTGAAGAAAGTGAAGGTTCCTATGGCCTGGATTCTCACCTGTCCCTGGTCAGCTTGCTCACTTACCCATGTCTGGGCAATGCATTGTTATTGACTCTTTCTAAAGAGCTCCTCCTGTGCTCTGGGCGACAAGGTGGCACAGCTGCATAGCTGCAAGGCTGCAAGAGAGCAGAGATTGTAGTGGTGGCAGCTCCAAGGACAGAGACTGAGATGGCTGTGGGGGCAGAGAGGCCTAGAGGCAGAGACCGGCTTGCTGTATGCAGACTCGCTTTGAGTGGACAGGATCCTACTGACTGACCTGCCACCATGGGAATAAAGTTGGGTATAAACCCTTTCACCCCAATAACGTTCCACTGTCATTTTTTC